>NC_050453.1:24639141-25239141 GCF_903995425.1 Onychomys torridus
AAAAAGACTTCTTTTTGAGCAGCTGTATGGAAGGGGTCCAGCTGTTCTGTGCTAACTGCCTAGTTAAGGAGCTGAAGGATTACGGTAGATAAGGACTGAAGCTTTTGCATTTGTTCTGTTGGTTGACCACCTACTGTGCTGTGAAGAGTGCATGGTAGAGAAGGATGGAAAGTGAGGCCCTTTTGATTGATGCCTATAGTGTTTCTTCATCTTCGCAGGATGTGAAGTATATTCAGACAGACGGGTATCGCGCTCCAGAAGCAGAACTGCAAAACTGCTTGGCCCAGGCTGGCCTGCAGAGTGATACAGAATGTACCTCAGCTGTTGATCTGTGGAGCCTTGGAATCATTTTACTGGAAATGTTCTCAGGAATGAAACTGAAACATACAGTCAGATCTCAGGAATGGAAGGTAAGCTGCATGAGGAGTTTGCTTTGGGGCTCTTGATCAGTTTAGAAATTTGCTTTATTTGTTTATATTTTGTCAGAGAGAGTGATGGCCTCCTATCCTTTGTGCTCTCTGTATGTATTTGCAGTACCTTCCGTGCCGCTGCTTATCCCTATAGCTGCAGATACACTGATGACATTGCATCCCCACAGCTGTTAATCTAGGTCCTGGGGTATAGTAAGCATTTGCTGAAGTGTTTGAATGCATTTTCCCAAACTGGCAAAAGAAATTCCCTTCGTTAGTTGGGCATGGTGGCACACACCTTTAATAACTGCACTCAAGAGGCAAGGACAGACAGATCTCTGTGAGTTGGAGGCCAGCCTGGTCTATAGAGTGAGTTCTAGAACAGCCATGGCTCTAAACCCTGTCTTGAACACCTCCCCCCCACACAAAAAAAAGAAATTTACTTTGTTGACTAAGTTATATTAACTTCAGAAGTGTTACTAGCAGAATTATAGGTATTACATTAAATAATAATCTTTTAATAATGCTTTACAGTTAAAAAGTACTTTTAGCACAGTCTTGTTAAATTTTCTGAATAGTCTCATGAGGGTAGAGTGGGTGGTCGTGAGAGGCACAGGTGTATAATATAACTGGTTGCGGGTCACATGCTGGGTTCTCCTAATTAGAAGCTTTCCATGGTTCCATAGTACTTCGTATTTATTTATATGCCATAGGCCGGTATACATTCTGCACTGGCTAGTTAGCTTCTGTGGCTGTGGTATAGTGGCTACTGCTTTTGTTGTTTCTGAGGGAGCATAGTTTTAAGTTTCAAACCTCAGACATTGAAATGAACTTTTTGTATGTCTCTAAGTTAGGAATTCATCCTAATTAGTTTTGCAAATGTATTGTGATGCTTTATTATTATGAAGTTCTCAGTATCCTTTAGACTTGAGATTTAATATATAATACTTTGAAGTTATCATTGAATCTGGTTTTAAGCAATAAGTATTTGAAATTAAATATTTTCATAATAAACATGTAACTGTTGGGTGGTTGGTGTTAGCACATGTCTTTAATCCCAGCACTCTGAAGGCAGAGGCAGGCGGGATCTCTGGGTTCAAGACCAAACTGGTTTACAGAGTGAGAGTTCCAGGACAGCCAAGGTTACACAGAGAAGCCCTGTCCTAAAAAACCAGAAAATAAATAAATAAATAACTGGAGGTTTTTCTGTCCCACCTGGTACCCATAGCCATTTCCAAATAATCATTTAGAGGCTTAATATTACTTATAAATGAAGTATTACTGGTCTGCTGGCTTATTGTTCCTTGGGCAGCTGGCTGATGTCTCCCAGGCTCTGCCCTTCTTCTCCTGTAGCTCTGCTTGGATCTCCTGTCTGGCTCTATCCTGCCTTGCCATAGACCAAAGCAGCTTTATTTATTAACTAATGAGAGCAGCATGTATTCCCAGAATATCATAAACATCTAACAAATAGTAGGTGACCATTATAATATAGTTAGATTTGCGCTAAACCCTAGTCATTGATTTCTAGCTTAGTGATTCTTGGAAGGAATACACTAATACTTTCTAGTGGGATTGCCCTATGTTTATTTTTGGCCCCCAAAATGCTGCTTATGAGCATAAAACCAGTATTACTTTTTTCTATTTCTGATATTTCCAGATAGCTAACAAGCTACGTGTTCTTTCTTTAGTGTTAGTTTGAATATAGATCAATCATTTAAATTAGCTTTGACTTTGCTTAGGCCCTTTGGACTGTATCTGCTTGGCCCAGAGCACATCAGAAATAGGTCACACTCAAATTTGTGTAAAATTTGGAGGCATGACATATACTAATGGAATCTCAAATATATGTCTCTCTAGGTAAAGTGTCATATTCTGTTTTAGTACCTTCTGCAGAGGCAAAATTGCCAAGCTGGTGTGAGCGTAGATTCTGAAGTCTGTGTCTTACTTTCACTTCCTCCTAAGTTATTTGGGTTCATTAAACCACTTATTTTCTTGTAATTGAAGGAGACTAACAATGTAATGTCTTACAAGAGTACTAAGACTAAAAAAGAAATGTTGTATGGTTTTTCAGCATAATGTGTGGTCATAGTAAGTTACCAGTAGATTCTAGTTATGGTGAGTGTCTGGATGTTTTAGTTATTTACACAGTTCTGCATTCTGAGTTAGTATAGCACTTGCTACATATTGTTAGATACATTTTTGTACCTAATGGAATATTTATTGGATCACAGTTTTAGAGGTATTGGTCCATGCTGTCGGAGGGTGTGGCGATGTGGCACGGCAGTTCACGTCTTGGTGACTAGGAAGCAGAGGCTGTTTCCCTTTTTTCTTTACTCTGTCCCCATGCCCATGAGATGGTGCCGTCTACATGTTGTACAGGCCTTTTCTCTTCAGTTGATCTCCAACATGTGCTAGTGGGCAAACCCAAGAGGTGTACCTTACCAGTGTCTTCAGTTATTCTAAATTGACAGCGTAGATTAACCATCACAGTCCTCACGGACTAAGTGCTGTCATCTACAAATAGAATGTGAATGATGTGACAGGGCAGCATCCTCCTGCTGCCTCCTTTTTCTCAGTGGTAGTTTATTTCACCTGAACACCAACGAAGACTCATCATTTGGCGTTGTGACCCATTCATTCATTGCATCTCAGTGTGATTTCTTGAGTTTTACACATTCATTTTGGAGATGTTCATAGTGTCAGGTATTGTATCAGTGCCTCTAGAAATCACTACAATGCAGTCTCCTCCATTAAGATTATAAATTCTTAGAAGAGGTATTGCATGTTACTCATGGAATAGTGCCATATGGCTACTGCTCAGTAAATGCAAGCTGAGCCGAATAACCTAAGGAAGACTTTTTCCCCCCTCTTTTAGGCAAACAGTTCTGCTATTATTGATCATATATTTGCCAGTAAAGCAGTGGTGAATGCCGCAATTCCAGCCTATCACCTCAGAGACCTTATCAAAAGGTATGTTAGATACAGTATAACTTGCTTTGCAGAGCTTTACCAGCTAAAGTTGTTGTTTTTTTTTTTCTTGGATTTATATTACTGTTACTAATTTGCCTAGTTATGTAAATGCAACTCCTTTAGAGATAGGAATTTTACTCAGGTGATGTCGTGCATGCTTTTAAACCCTGCACTCCAGGGCAGTGGCAGGAGGATCTCTGAGTTCAAGGCCAGCCAGAGCTACATAGCGAGAGCTATGTCAAACAAAACAGAACAATTAAGATAGCCTTTCTGGTTATGGAAGAGTCATTCTTCTGCTGTTCTTATGTAATGTAAAGGAGAGCCAGGCATGGTGATGCCTGCCTGCCGTCCCCATGTTTGGAAGGCTGAGCAGGAGAGCTGTAGTTTGAGGTTTCCTTGAGCTCCAGGTGAGACATTATCTCAAAGCAACAAATAAGAGGGGGAAAGGTGTGTTTTTCCCTCCTTCGATCTGGATCTTCTTCCTTGTTTTTCTGATGAATCTCTTTCCCTCTGTCTGTCTTCCTGTCTTTCCCTCTGTCTGTCTTCCTGTCTTTCCCTCTGTCTGTCTTCCTGTCTTTCCCTCTGTCTGTCTTCCTGTCTTTCCCCATTTAGATCATTTGCATTCTTTCCCAGTATTGTTCTCACTGGGATTCCCATGAAGTGTCTTGGCTGCTTATTTTAGGAAGTCTTAGTGTCTGGGTTACTCTAGCGCTTAGGATTTCCCAGAGGCTCGTGTGTCTGCTTGGTGTGGTGCAGTGGTCCCTTATAGTTTCATCTGCTGTTGTAAGATTGGCTGCTGTACTTCCCAGTGAATATGTCTGCCTTTTTGTTTTCCTGCCTTACTCTCTTTCATTTATTATCTGTACACTTGGTCGTTCTCTCCTTTCTTATAAATATTACTAGTATCCGTAGTCTGTTTCTGTTATTGCCTGTAGATTTTTACATAAATTGTTTTAAGATTAGGGGAATCTGGCAAGATTCAATGATCCCACTATTATCTTCTGGTTTTTGTTTTTGCTTTTTGTTTTTATTTATTTTTTTAAATTGTGTTACCATAAACATTTGTCTCGCCCCCGCCCCCACTGTGCTATATAGCATGTACATCACTTTCTTATGCTTCATTTATTAGAAACATTAAATCATAGCATGATACTATGTCAGAAACGTCTCATGGTTTATTGCCCTGTTGCTCATGTGGCCTTTCCATTCTCCACCGGGGAATGAGTAATCCATGATAATAGAGATAGTGCTGAGATGAACACTGAGCTGTTTTGATAGTTTCACTGCAGTAATCACAATGACGTTGTTGTCCTTTAGCATGCTTCATGATGACCCAAGCAGAAGGATCCCTGCTGAGATGGCATTGTGCAGCCCATTCTTTAGCATTCCTTTTGGTGAGTTGTATCTGCCATTATCCCCCAGCCCCCATCATTTGGTAGTTGTGTGTATATATTCTCGGGCTCCTTACTTGATCAGTTCATCATTTATTACATTTACCCATATTGTCATGAAATTTCACAGCCCCTCATATTGAAGATCTGGTGATGCTTCCAACTCCAGTGCTCAGACTCCTCAATGTGCTGGACGATGATTATCTTGAAAATGAAGATGAATATGAAGGTTAGTGCTTCCCAGATTATATTATAGTGTTTCTTATTTCTTTCTTTCTATTTATTTGTTTGTTTTTGTTTGTTTGTTTGTTTAATTTTCTGAGCTGAGGACCAAACCCAGGGCCTTGCTCTTGCTAGGCAAGCGCTCTACCACTGAGCTAAATCCCCAACCCCAGTGTTGCTTTCTTACATACAGACTATGACCAGTATGTGTGTGATACAAGTTTTATTCATAAGATTCTTCTTTATTTTTCTATTCTAAACATGAAATTTAAAAGGACCATTGAACTCTATTTGTGCTTTTTGATTCATAAAGTCATTTGGACTCTGACATTTCATTTTACCAAATTAATAGAGATTTATCCATAAGATGCTGTCTTTGGTCTGTCTTCTCTCTCCTCTCTGTGCTGTCATTTCCGCTTTTTATCATCCTCCCCTCTCCCTCTTCCTCTCCCTCTCCCTCTCCCTCTCCCTCTCCCTCTCCCTCCTTTGCTTTAACAGCCTTTTCATTCAGACACATTTGCTGTGTCTAGGGATTATTTCTTATTTTTAATGGCAGAGAGACATATACAAATGACAACAGAAAGGCCTCGACCTAGCTTGAGTGATCAGTGAGGCTCTCGCTGCAGTGGTGGCGGCTGAGCTCAGTGATTCCTTATATAAGGTTGGTTGCATGAAGTAACGTCAGGTAGAAACTGCCACAGTGTTCAGGGAACAGCAGTTTGGCATGATTGTATCTTACTTGTTGGAAACAGTTAAAGTTGCAACAGTAGCCGGTTTGCACATAGCTAACAGGCTTGATTACTGTGATTAAGAACTAGATCTTGTTTATGAGCTAGTAACACTGGAATCTAGCACCCTTGAAAGAATGCATAGGAGGTACCCAGTAAACATTTGTGGTAGAAAGGAGTGAATGGCATCAGCAAACTGAATTGCTATGTCCTGGGCACATAAACAGCAAAAACTATGGGGAATAGAAAACACATTTTTTATTATGCTGCTTGACAGTTTGTATTAGACCCTTAGGAAAGACAACCTGATAATTCTAACAATATTGCAAGTTTATGTCAGTTTTGACCTACCAATGTTATTTTTAGAATATCAGCTGTGAGAAATTATGAAGTTAGATAAATTGTAAATAGTATTATTTATAATATCAAAAAAATTGAAATAGTTAAGTAGTCATCAGTTAGGAGTCATTGGTTAATTTCTTGAATATAGTAAACTGTCCAAAAGTATACAGCCATAAAAGCAAATGAGAAGACTTCATTTAATAATATGGAAAACTGTCCAGAGAGATGGCTCAGCAGTCCCATGGCAGCTCACAGTGGTCTTGTAACTCCAGTTCCAGAGGATCCAGTGCCCTCTTCTGGCCTCAGGGGGCACTGCATGCACATGTGTATATGCAGGCAAAACATATAAAGTAAATACATCTAATTTTTAAATATAGAAATCCTCAAAGATATACTTCAGAAATATTAAAGTTGAAATTCTTGCTTAAAATACATAGATTGTATTTGCTTGTGTACGCTGGTAACGCTGGCCGGCTACAGCAGTAACTTCATGGTGCCGGTTGGCTTCAAGAGCAGAAGCGGAATGACACTTGGGAATTTTTTCAGTTTTGAATTATTTAACTAATGTATTTAAAACATTAAATGTAGACTGTTAAAAGAAATTGTTAATGCGTTGAATTTATATTCTTAAGCTTTTTTCCTAAGGTAAAGAAAAGAACTTCATTACTTAGGTATGTGTCACTGAATTTTCAAGTAGTAATTGTCTGCTGTTGTGTGGTTTTATGTCCAGATGTTGTAGAAGATGTCAAAGAGGAGTGTCAGAAATATGGACCAGTGGTTTCTCTGCTTGTTCCAAAGGAAAATCCTGGCAGAGGACAAGTAAGCACGTTTTTTATAAGTGCAGAAGTATTTGTAGATTATTAAAGTTTTGTATTAGATGGGTTCTGTGGGAAGGTATACACAAAATTTTTTCAGTATAGATTATCATTACTTTCTTATGCTTTTTACCTATCTAAAAGTCCTATAATACGTTTGATTTTGTAATCACTTAATTTTTAAACAATGTACTTTTGAGCCATAGTAAACAGTGACACCAACTGAATTGTGTTAATTTTGATTAGGTTTAGTTAGAGAACTGTTTGGTTCAATTTTGTTCAAATTAAGTACACTTGGAAAACCAGTTGGATTAGGTTCTGATTGCAATGGAAATGATTAGTGACCACGTAGAGAAGAAGAGCATGCTGGATGGAGACTTCTGCCTGAGCTGTGTCTCTGTTGAGCAGCCCGTGATGTCCCATACTGCCTTCCTCTGTAAGATGTCTGGGTGAGAACTATGATCACATTTTTTTTTTTTTAATATGGAACACTTCACGAATTTGCGTTTCATCCTTGTGCAGGGGCCCTGCTAATCTCTGTATCGTTCCAGTTTTAGTATACGTGTTGCCAAAGTGAGCATGATCACATCATTTTTATTAGAAACTCGCTCTGATCAAATAACAGGGTAAAGATGTAGTTCTTCTATCTGAAATTAACCCATTTCTGTTAGTCTATACTTTGCCACATGGCTTGTGGCTTACCAGTGTCTTTACATGTTGCTTCTCATGGCAGCGGCTGGCGGTGTCTCTCTCCAGTCTTCTACTTCCCAGAATTCTCTTCTTTCTTGTCCCGCTTATACTTCCTGCCTGGCCACTGGCCAATCAGAACTTTATTTACATAGAGCGATATCTACAGCATAAAGAGGATAAGAAAATGCAAGTACTTTGACTGTATTTTTTCCTTTCTAGAAGCAGACTATTATTTCACTGTGTTTCAGGTTTCTCTTCTACTCGCTCTTACTACTGAAGCCATGTCACTTGGTTGAGGGGCTGCCCCGTGGAGTGTAGGCTGTGCAGCAGCAGCCCTTGCCTCTCTCTGCACATTAGCTGCCCTTCTTCTTCCCTGGAGAAGTTCATCAGCAGTGGCGCAATCACTTTGGACTGGGTGCTCTGCCAAATCCTCCTGTTCCAGCATCCTGAGTGCTAGATTGCAGGCTCTTGCCACCATGCTGCTGATTGTAGAGATTACCTTACAGCTCATTGGCCATTTGGAAATGCTTCTGTTTCCATTTAATGACATTTTAGAGATGAGGTTTCTGAGTAGCTGACAAGTATCACTTTATCTAATTTCCTGTTTTCCTTCTTGTGTGTGTGTTATGGGTATATGTGTGTGTGTATACATTTGGAAGCCCAACGCTGATGTTGAGAATCACTCCCCATACCTTTTCTTCCTTATTTATTGTGGTAGGGTCTCTCAGTTAAACCCAGAGCTTGCCAATATGGCTAGTCTTGTTGGGCTGGCTTATTCTGGGGATTCCTTGCCTCTGCTTTCTGAGGCTGGAATTAAAACAAGCCAGCATGCCTACCTGTCATGTTACATAGGTTCTTGGGATCCAAACTCCAGTCCTTACTATTGTAAGGTAAGCAGTTTAACCAGTGACACATCTCTCCAGCTTCCCACATATATATGTAAAAATAATGTTAGATAATCTTCACTTTATCTTCAAGAGCAGTGCATAGCTTAGACCTAGTTATATGGAAGGAGCAAAATTAGTACCACCTCTCCTTTTTCCAATACATATAAACTCAGAAAATTCCATCAGAGGTCCAGGTTCCTTAGGTCTTACATTATACATCCTGCTTAACAGAATACTTTCGTGAGATGGAATGACTAGTCATTTGTCACATAGGGCTTTGTATATTAATGAAAGAATGTTCCATAAATAATTGAGTACTGGGGCTGGGAATATGGCGCAGATTCAAAAGTGCTTGCTGTCCAAGCATGAAGACTCATTTTAATCACTACTATCCATGTAAAAAGACAGGTCTCTTGTGTACCTGCAATCCCAGCACTGAGGAATTGGAGGCAGGAGAATCCCTGGGGTTTTTTGGTCATCCGTTCTAGCTAGTTAGTGAGCTCTGGTTCATGAAAAACCCTGTCTTTAAAAATAAGGTGGGAAAGGGGCTGGAGGCTCAGAGGTTAAGAGCACTGACTGCTCTTCCAGAGGACTGAGAAAGACACCTCCTCAACATTTGGCGCGTACACACACACACACACACACACACACACACACACACACACAGAACTCTTTTAGGAACTTTTCTTTTATACTCCATGGAATCGAATTTGGCTTTTTTCAAGTGAGAGAAGGGTTCCTGTGAAAGGAGAGGTGAAAACTGGGATGTGCCTGAATTTGAAGGTACATTAGTTTGAGGAAAACATAAAAGAACCTGTGTAGAAGCGTTAGGCATGGTAGCACATGCCTGTCATCCCAGCATTGCGGAGGCAGAGGCAAAGAAAATGAGTTGAAGGGATTCTTGCTACACCAACACATGTAGGCCAGCTTGGGTGACTTGGGACCCTGTCTGAAACCAGCTGAAAGGGGACGATCTAGGTGTTGATTTCTTAGGATCCATTTTCACATTGCCTTCAAAAGTCTCTGGACATCCAAGCTCAGGAGAACTCTTGACATAATGAATAAGGGAGACGGTGAGCAGAGAGCCAGTTCTTGAGTGCAGTTCATCTTCTGCTATGTGTGGTAACTGAGAACAGGTCATTCCAGACCATTCCCTTTCACTGCCCTTTTGCTGTAGGACAGCAAAGAGAACTTGCGTGGCTCTGTGTCCCAACCTACCTTTGGGAAGGAGTCAGGTGCTCCAAGAGAGGAAATCACTGGTTTTGAACTTCTTTATTATAGTTTTGGTCAGTCGTTTTACAGATAGTTTCATAGGCGTAGTTCCTAGAGCTTTGTTCAGCTCTTTCCCCATCATGTACTTCTCCAAGGGTAGCTTTCTTTGTAGTGGTGGTACCGTTTCTCTGGGCTCTTCATCCTTA
The DNA here is from genome assembly GCF_903995425.1 of Onychomys torridus. NCBI lineage: Eukaryota > Metazoa > Chordata > Mammalia > Rodentia > Cricetidae > Onychomys > Onychomys torridus. The sequence goes on from NC_050453.1 coordinate 24,649,015, forward strand.
CTGGCTGTGTCTACTACTATGCATAGTCCTCTGGGAGTTTCACTCAGACGGGTATGCTTTCCACCTGACTTGTCTTTGATAGTTCTTAAGAATTGGATGAATTGAACTGGGTTCTAAGGAAGTGTTTTTAAACCTACCACCATAAAGTGTGTTCGATGGATTGTTAGCGTTGCCATCAGAGCTCGTTAAGAAATGAGATGAACCTATCTCTGGTGTATGTATGAGCTGGCTTTCTGGATCCCAGTACCTGTGGTTGGACACCTTGCTCGCTCCTGATAAAGTGGGGAGGGGCTTGGTCCTGCCTCAACTGAATGTATCAGGCTTAGCTGTTCCCCCATGGGAGAACTTACCCTGATGGAGGAAGGGGGCAGGGGTGGAGGGTGAAGGTTGGGGGGAGTGAGAGAGGGATCTGTGGTTGGTATGTAAAATGAATAAAAAAAAGAAATGTGATGAAGCAGACATAGGCAGGTAGGATGACTCGGGGTCGAGGTTTTTGTGGGTAGGCACTTGTGAGCAGGCTAGATGACCTAAGTTCAATTGCAGGATCCCACAAGGTGGCAGGCGAGAACTGATTCCTGAGAGTTATCCTCTGACTTACACACACACACACACACACACACACACACACACACACACACACTGAATTTCTATAAGAATTATAGACACTGAAGCTGTACACAGTCATGTATCATTTAATAACAGGAAATAGTGTGAGAACTGTATCTCTGTGATTTTGTTGTTGTGTAAACTGATACATAGCACACTTAATGCTTACATGATAAAGCCTACAAAACACCTAATCTAGACTGCATGATGTAGTTTGTTGTTGCTGGCCTGCAAACCTGGGATATTACTGTCCTGAATACCATAGGCAACTGTGATGGACAGGTAAGCACTGGTATAAATGCCAGAAAGGTACAGTAAAATACCAGGCAATACGAATTTTCAACTCTGTTCTAATCTTAGAGGACCAGTGTCTCACATGATTTTTCATTGATATTGTGTGGCATATAACTGGGTATACATTAAAGTTGGTAAAGCACTGATCTAAATCTAAAATCACTGTGGTGAAATGATGTTGTCTTCTCTAACCTCCTTCAGGTCTTTGTTGAGTATGCAAACGCTGGTGATTCCAAAGCTGCTCAGAAGCTGCTGACTGGGAGGATGTTTGACGGAAAGTTTGTTGTGGCTACATTCTACCCGCTGAGTGCCTACAAGAGGGGATACCTGTATCAAACCTTGCTTTAATCATAACCTAAGGACTAGTTCCTGTTTCTCCTCTTCCATTTCTTGGATTATTATATTCCACAGCTGAATGCAGGAGCACCCCTTTACCCATTTTAAAGGGTACCTTGTACATTTATTTAATCCTACTAATGTGCAGCCATTGCCCACACAGTGACTGCATTGCAAATATTGGCACTGAGTAGGACAAGACCTCTCAGCTATACATTGAGGGGTTAGAGCACCCATGTGGGCACCCTTTATTTGTGCAGTAGGGCAGGTGCTGCTCTTTATTGTGTAACCTAAAAAAGATGTCATTTCATGTGATGATGAAGCAAAGATGAGTCATTTGTCATAGTGAGTATTATTAACAAATTTGTTAGGGTTGGTGACACCACAGATGATTTGTTTGTATTGTCAGGTGTTATTGTTATTCTAGCTGGCACTGGATGCTCTAATGTTAAGTCATTGTCAAGCAGCAGTTACCTACCGTGTTCTTAACAATGAGTTGTGAATTTTTCTAAAGGAGTACTGTAGGACTTAATATTCCTCTGAAGAAACTGCAGTGAGCCTATCAACGTTTTTAAAATTACTATTACGGCTTTTAAAATAGAAAGCTGATGCTTGATCTTGCACAATTTTTATGTCTAGTATGTGTGCTTGAGTGGGTGTGCAGGTGTGAAAGAATAGAGAAATCTGAGTCAGTGTACTTTATAGTGTGAGTCTTGTGATCTAATATAGTCTATAACCATTTCTTCCTACCTGTTTCACACTTGTGAGACTTGAGATAGGGGTTTCTTGAAAGTCGGTCTGACTGATAGAATGTAAATGACTGAGCAGTTCATTCCCACAAAGTGCAGAACAAACTGGAGTCTAGACCGGGTTACACTGAAACTCTTCAAAGTAACTGGAACAAAGAAGGTTTCGGTACGTGTAAATGACCCTGTTCTTCAGTCTGCTTTAGATGCAAGATTGACTCGTCTGTTTTGTACTGAACCTCTTGTGATAATTGTAGAATTCCTTCAGGTGTGAGTTTCTTCAGTTATAGTGGAAAATTGAAGTGGGTCAGAAAGAAAAGTTGGTTGTGCAGTGAAGGGAGAACAGTGTGAAGAAGGTAGCTGGCTAATCACGGATCCTTTTCCCCGCGCCCTCCCTGCTGCCTACCACCGCCATCCCCTCCCCCTTTGCCCCTCTGCAGCTGGGGGCAGTGTCCAGTCATCTGGCTTTTGACTGGAAGGGAGTAAAGAAAGGTTGGGGTGTTACGAGGTGGAAGTAGAAAGGAAGAAAAACTCCATTCCTAAAAGCTCCACAACAGTCTAATGTGCCCTTGATTAGAGGCGCCTGTTCTCATGAGTTTGTTGACTGTGGCTTGAGGATTGTGAGTGTGCGTTCCTTTTACTGTAGAGTAGATTGCCTTGAAAGCTGTAAACTTATGAAACATTTGTAAAGCACTGATTGTACAAGACAACCCAAAATTGTACACCAGTTATGAATTTTTTCCTAGCTCCTTACCTGAATGAAAGTTTTATTTATTTATTTTTCCTTAGGAAAGAGACTTTCTTTCCCTGGTGGCAGCCCACTTATATAGTTTTCTCTTGTTCATGCCATACAAGCTCCATTACAATTTGCATTTTAGAGGATGAATTCTTTTACGCTGGTCAAACATAGACTGTCCAACATTTGTTAGTAAAATCAAATTACTCAGAGTTCCCTCTTATGAAGTTAAATTTGTTATAAGGGGATTGACTGATGAATTATCTAATGTTTTTATGTCACGATCCCTGATGTTTTCCTTAGAAAGAAGATTCTTTCAGGGGTTGATTGGGTGGTTGGTTTGCAAGTCAAAATTGAAGAGCATAGAATCAGTGCTGTGAAGCCCTGAGCTTTCCTAAAACATAAATATTTACATCAGGGGCTGCTTCTGTGGTTACAGTGTACAAGTGAATTCTTTTGAAGGTCAAGTGTGCTTAGCACATGTTCCTGTCTCATAAAAAAGATCCTTGCAAATAAACTGCAGATAGGCTTCCAAGCTTTGTCGTGCAGTATGCTGCTAACATTTCTGCACTTACAGCATTCTGTGATCCTCATCATTGCAAATGTACTCATAAATATGTGTAGTGTTTGACACTGTAGATTTATTACAAAAGATGCTAGCTTGATTTGAAGGGAGCTAAGGAAGTAAATGATGGGCCCAAGTAATTGCATTGACTTAAATATTTTATATTGAAGCCACAGAATTGAAAATAAATGATAACCTACTATTGATTTAAACTATTGTTTAATAGCTTAACCCATTTACCAAAGAGGACAGCTGCAGATTCTCCCTCCTCTGATACTGTGAGGACTTTCATTTTAATATCTTTATTAAACTGGGACCAAATATTATAAAAGATACAATTTTCACAATAAATATATGCACAGGAATTTTAATTCTTTGAAGTTATTAAAAACCTATAGTTCTCCTATTAAGAGGCAAAGTAAAGAGTCAAAGGTTCCTATTACTTAGCCCCTGTCTCCGGGGCAAATTTTACCTCAGGTAGTTTTTCTTTCCCTCTGTTAGTCTTTGTGCTTCCTCCCCTTGTGCCTTCCCACGGCCCTCTTTATTCTCCCATGGTCTACCCTACTGTGGCACAGTCTGTCCCAGAGAAGACATAGGAAGGGATTGCCCCATAGGAAGGGATTGCCCCGTGGGAAATCTGGTGTTCTTTAGAAGTATTTGGAGGAGGTGGCTAGTAGCCATGATCAAATCTCTAATACAGTGTTTAGAAGAGACTATTAGTTGGGCTCCTCAGTAAGGTGTTTATTAATCTCTGGATACGCACCTGCCATTGTGGCCATTGGCACAGTGGCTTTCTTTGGGAAATCTCCCTTTCTGCTGTCTCGTAAGCTAAGTCTATGGCTCCTTTTAGAATCAAATGACTGATAGAGTTTTCCTCACCTGTCTCTGTTTTAATTGAGAAGCGTGGCCTTCTCTTTGACTTGTAGCTGCTAAAGAGTGTTGAGATGTGTTGACTGGCCACCCACCATGTTGCCCCAGAGAAGTGCAGAAGAATTGTGGGCGTAAGGCTTCTTTCTGTCTTACTACACTGGACTTTCCCTCAAGTAAGGGCATCAGTTATAGATAACTTGAAGGCAGGTTAGATGAAGCTGTTCCATGGCTCTTGTGAATTTATTGATCAAAGGCAGGTGGCTGACTCATCATTTTTGGTAGTTCTCACTCTGGCTTATTAGGCCTATTATACTTAGCATTTTCTTTTTCAACAGTTATTGAAAATGAGCATCATCATACCCAATGGTAATTAGCAGCATAGTGGGTGAGGGGATCTGTCAGGGAGACACTTGGAACTATGTGGTTTACCCAGTCTCTCACTTGAAGGGTATGGCCTGGCTGTTTTATTCAGAGTAGGGTACAGATAGGATGACATCGTGACTTTCCATCTGTTGGATCTGTAGCTAGCTCAAGTTGTGAGCAAGTGCCTTGTGTTTCCTGGCGAACTTTAAACCTCATCTGGGCAAAAGCTCTAGGTGATGACTGCACTGTCGCCTTGTTGGAATAACTTGGATTGAGTCATTTGAGTCCAGAATTTCCTTGGCTTACTTAAAAAAATATATATATATGTATAAAACTATTCCTATTTGATTTAGCTCATATTGCATGTTGATGGAAAGGCCAGTTATCCGGCACATCTAATTCTGGGATCTCGGTTCCATTTGTTGGGTTCCTCCCTCAAAGCTTATTACTCCAGCTCTCCCTCTACTTCTTGTAAATTATTGTCACATACAGACCAGTCATTGGTCACTGCTAGCTCAAAAGAATTCCTATTTCTTGAGGTGCTCAGCATTCACCTTTCTTTTGAATAGGGGTCTGGCAGTCTTTCCACTTGGTATTCCTAGCTTCTTAAAGAATACACTGATCTTGAGTCTGTCATGTGGAGCTCATCTGGGTACGTTTAGAGTTTAGATTCTTAATCATGGAGAAGCTTGGATATTTTAGTTTTTAGAGTGCCCCCACCTTTGATGGATTTTGTTTCTTCTGATACCACAGGATGGATCATGATTTTTGTCCTTGCCGCCTCCCCAAGATGGTGTTCACTATGTTTAAGGTTGTCTGATGACTAATGCTTCATACCATGACAAGCAGTTGGCAGGTACTAGATGTTTAAGAAGGTAAACAATTTAGACTATTTTTGCTATGACTTTATAAAAGAAATGAGCTGTCAAAGAAATGCATATAAGCCAGGGAGCGTTTAGAATAAACAGCTTTTTGGAGATGGGATTTCACAGTGCAGCCTAGACTAGCCTTCAGCTCAGGATCTTCCTGTCTCAGCCTCCCAAGTGCTGCTGCTCACAATGTGAACCATCATGCCCAGCTCTTGTAGGAAACTATATTTTATAGATGGTCATTAAGGTAATTTTGTCAGGATATAAGACAAACACAAAAGTTTACACAAACTTTGTCCTGATTAAAAAAAAAAAAACTATTGATTTTCTATAGCTCAGCACTTTCCCTGTTCCTTGTGCTGCTTATGGGAATGATTGCTTTAAATTTGCTGTATTTGTGCCTTTCAGAGAGTCAGAATCATGGCAGTTGTGTTTATTGGCACCATTCTAAATGCTGGTGTGGCTGGGAACCTCACTAAATGATTGCCTGTGTGTTAAACTGGGTAGCTGTCACAACACTGGGAGGAGAAATTGGGGGTTCTTTTGAAGGTGGTATGTGTTTTGTGAACTGAGTTCCTAGTGTTTTAATGGAAAGGCAGTAAGACGTGCTTTTTCTTGCCTTAAGTGGCCATTAATCTGTGTTGTGCAAAAGACAGCTTTACTCTACTTCTCTGTATAATGAAAGCAAGTTACATTCTGAGAAGAGAACTGGAGTTGTTTGCTTTGTTTGTTTCTGAGAAACTGCAGGCTATTACCACCTCCAGCCCACTGGTTATCAGTGAGTATATCTCTAGTCATTCTTTAAAATCCTCCATTGGAGGGCTGGAGAGATGGCTCAGAGGTTAAAAGCACTGACTGCTCTTTTAGAGGACCTGGGTTCAATTCCCAGCATCCAAATGGTAGCTCCCAACTGTCTGTAACTCCAGTTCCAGGGCCTCACTTAGACTTACGTGCAGGCAAAAACAGCAATGCACATAAAATAAAAATAAAATCCTCAGTTGGAATCACTTCCCTTTTCTCTGTCAGCTCCTCTCAGAATCTCTTCAGTTACAGAAATTACCTTTTCTATGTTATTTTATTAGGTGGTCACCAGAAGGCTGTCGGCGTTAAGAGTAGGAAAGACAACAATTAATATGAACTGAGAGAAGGAAGGAAGTAGCTCCCTTACTGGCATTGGTGATCTTCCGCATACAGTTCATGGTCTAAAAATCTAGACTTCTTACCTGTAGCATAAAAACATGGCCTTTTTCACACATTCCTCATCCTTGTTTCCCCAGGAGATTGTTGTCAGGGTTCATGAGGCCAGATTAAATATCCATATTCAGTTTGTCCTCATTTTTTTAAAAGTATTTGAATTCTAGCCCTTGTGCATTTGGGGTTCATTGCTATTCTTGCAAATTGAGGCTCAGAAAGAAACTGGGGGTCAGCCATCTCTGTCTTCCCTTTGCACATGGGGTGGGTGGCATTAGTCTGCACTAACTACAGAGGTACAGCACCTTGTGAAAAGAAGTGTAAGTAGTGTTTATTATTATGTTAAAAACTTGACTTCTGTAATTAGTAGAATATAAAGCTGTCCATCTTTTCCATCAGAATTTAGTTTTCATTCTTCTTTTGTGAGAAATCTTAAAATACTTTAACATTCCTTAATCACTTTTAAGTACTTTCAAATCTGGGATAGAAGGCTCCCCCCGCCCCCTTCCTAAAAAGGGCTCTATCTTTTCGATCTGTTTGTCACTCTTAGAAATCCACTTATGATCAATGCATCTTAATAGTTTCTGGTCTCGAGACTGTCAGCACTGGAGTGGTTGGTTGTGAATATGGAAACCTGATGTTTTCCCTTGCAAACCTGGAATTACTGTTTTGGGCATAGAGGTCTGGCTTACAAAATGTGGGAAAGATGACTTAAAGCAAAGCCAGTTCTTAGGAGTGTTCGCTCCTGCTGGTTTCCCTCCACCTCAGAGCGACAAGAACATGACAGTGCAGTGAGGAGTCTGTGACAATCTCCGTGGTGTTCAGTAGCCTGCTGGTCTCGGCATCTCTTGATGCTGTGAGTCTGTTTTCGTGATGTTTTACTGCTTGTGAATGGTTGGGCTTTGGTGGTGGTGGTTTGTTTGAACTAAGTGGGACTGTAAATGTAGATAGATGTGATTTAATACCAAGATGTTCTGTTTCAAATCCCTAAATTTCTGATTTCCATACCACTCTTTTAGACGTCTGTTTTCTTGCTAATACCAGAGGACTTTATCTCCACCTCCTTATAAAGTGTGAGCACTGTGTTTCAGCGAGCTGCATTGCGGACTTCTGCTGAAAACTTCTGTAAACACAATTGCCTTGTTCAGTTTTGTTGTAAACTGACTCACCATGCGATGCACTGTTGTTGATAGCTTCCTGATGTGTGGTGGATAAGAGTGATAAAATAAAGCTTACAAGAAAAGAAATGCTCTTTTCTTTCTTTTTTTTTTTCTTTTTAATTAGTCAGCATTTCCTGTAGGTCAGCTGGCCTTCAAGTTACTATGTAGCTGAGGTTGGCCTTAAACTCCTGATCCTCCTGCCTCTGCCTCTCAAGTCCTGGGATTACAAGTGTGCATCACTACCCTAATTCTATTTGTAGGTTTCTGACAATAATTTTTCCCAGCATGCATGGAGCCCTAGGTTTAATTTATTAAAATTTCCCCAGGACTGGAAAGATGGTTCAGTGGTTAACATTTGCTGCTCCCTAGAGGACCTAGATTTGTTCCCAGCACCCACATAACAGCTCATGATTGTTTATAACTCCAGTTCCAGGGTATGTGCAGCCCCCTCCTGGACTCTAGGCAACAGAAACGTGTGTGTACATACATGTGTATACATACACATACATGTGTTTATACATAATATGGATATACATACATACATACATACCTATATACTCAGGCACACACACATAAAATGGAGTAAATAACCACTTTCCCTGGAAATCATATGATGGAGGGAGAACTGTTTTTGATGCATATGTAAGCATAGGCATGTGCACACATGGAACTAGATAAATGCATAAAAGAAAAAAACTATATATTTAATTTTGGTAAGTACTGAACCAAATTTATAATACTAAAATGTAACTTATTTTTAATTTTGGAAAAATGTTTGTGATATTGCAGAAATAACCTGGTTCAACAAAATCTACAATTGGGAGATTTGCATGCTAATCTGTCTTATCAGATTGGATTGCTTTAATCAAGTGATGTTATTTTGACAATAGTTATATGTTTATGAGAAATGAATGAAATGGCATGATGGTAATAATGAATAGCCATTTGTGAGAGCATATCAGTTAGGTGGCAGACACTATTTTCCATAGCTCAGATCATATTTAATGTTCTGAGATTCAGTGTCTCATGAAACAGCCAATTTCCTATAGATTAGGAAGGATACTGGTACCCTAAAAAAAAAAAAAATCTGAATGTTAAATTCCAAGGAAAGATAGGAAGGACATCTTAAGGCACTTCACGAGCTCAGACTGGAGATCAGCAATTCTCAGAGTGGCCCACACAACAGAATCAGTTCAGAGAGCTTGCTAGAATATTGCTGCTGTGCCCTGCTTTTGGGTTCTGACTAGGCCCATGTGAGAGCTGAGACTGCATGTCTAACGCGTTCACGGGGACAGCTGCTGCTTGCCTGGAGCCACACTTGGAACTGTTGAACTCTTGTTCTAAGTGCAACACTGGGTGTGGACTAGAGAAGCAGAAAAGTACTGATCACAAGCTACCCAGGAGCCCCTGACATTTGGGACGACAGTCACAATCATTCAAACAGGTTTTTTCTTTTTCTTTTTAAATCCAGTATCTCCCTTCCGTGTAACCTTCTGAGGCGTGTTCTGGATAGTCAAATCAGCACATGTCTAAACTTTGTCCTTTATGGCCTTCTATTCCCTGTAGTGTGTGCACACACATTTCTACATACATGTGCAGTAGAGGGTTTATGCATGTGTGCTTGTACATGTGACTTGCATGTTTGTGTACATCTGTTTGTCTACATGTGCTTGTGTGCATTATCTATGTGTGTAGGCAGGTGAAAAAGCATGTTCCTGTGAGTGTGCCTGTATATATGTATGTGTGTGTGTGCAAGTGGGTCAATATGAAATTTTGTATGTCTGTGTGTGTGCTGTGGGAATGGCATGCTAAAAATAACATTTATTTTAGAGGCTATGCTTCAAAATATATTATAGCTGGATGAGGTGGAGTATACCGGTAATCCCAGCACGCAGGATGCCAAGGGAGGAGCATGGTAAGTTCTAGGCCACCCTAGGCTGCATAGTGAGATACTGTCTCAAAAACTAAACCCCAGGTACACATATGTATTTAAAGGAATATTTGAGTATAAGAGGGGAAAAATAAATAAATATGGTCCAAAGAATTATCATACTTGACAAATGTCCTAGTCCAGTGATCATTTAATAATAAACTAAAAAGTCTTATTACACAAAATTACAAGACAAATAATGCTTAGCACATGTATGGAAATCATCCCAGACAGAATCCCACTCCACTGTGGTTTCTGCCATATGGCGCAGTGTGACTCAGGCATTCTGGGCCTTACTTGACCTAAGCTGAGGAATAACTCCCCCTACCTTGAGCAAAGCCAATGGCATCATGATATTGCTCACCAGTAGCTGTTTTTCCCTAAGAGGAAATGGAAACATTGAGTGTGGATGTTTCACACATCTGGAGTAAAAGGCATGTAATGTTACGTCAGGTTGGAATGGGAAGATTTTTCTCTTCATTAATACATTGTTCTAGTTTTATTAGATTAATTGTATTTATATGATTTAATCATATTTAATAATTCTAAGAAGGACAATTTTGTTTTTACCATGATACCCAAGGGATTAATTTTACACTCAGGAAATAACAAGTATTTAACTTTCCTTCCTAATCACTCTAGTGTCTTAAGGGACTTGTATTTTTAATCTTCTTCCCTTGACGTTTATTTTTCTGATGTGCTTTTCTTCTGCTCGTTTGAGGTGACCACAGCCCTTCAGATTCCACCAAACACAGGCATTCGTTTATTTTACACCAGGTACTTGTCACATTCCATGCACTGTGCTCGTAGGTCACAGCCTAGCTGGGTGTTTTCACTGCAGTGTCTGTCTTACGGCTGTTTCAGCCTCCATATGTCCCTAATCCCGTTTATCATCTCTCTTCCTGACTGTCAACAGCAGAGAAATGCTGGCTGAAATGAACAGTTAACACAAGTGTGCCGTTAGGATACTTGAGTTTATGAGAATAGCAGTACAGCCAGGTCTCAGCCCATGCCAGGACCTGCGGGCCGGCAGGCTGCAAGGACCCTCCTTCACTCTTCTCTTATTTAGGCTCTTAGCTTGCTGCCACTTCCTTCTCTGTATTCCCGCCTTGAGCTGTCAGTCTGTCCTGTGCTCCCGGGTCTCCTTCCTCCTGTCTGCTTCCCCATCCACTGGTGGGACAGGACCACCTACTGTGCCGTCCTCTCCTTCCTCATTGTCAACATGCAGTCATAAGTCACCCTCATCTTAGACTTTAAATGCCCCAAAACTATTGATTTGTATTTCCTATTATTGTGTGTGAAGCGTATGTGGGAGGGGTTTGCGTATGTCAGGAGTGGATCTCAGAAGACAACGTCCACCTGTATATGGCTTCTTAGAATTGAACTCAGGTCATCAAATTTATGCAACAAATGGCTTTACCTGTGGAGCCATCTCCTTAAATATATTTTTTTAAAGATTTATTTTTTTATTTTTTTAAATTATGTCCTATGTGTGTGGTATGTGCAGATGTCCATAGAGGACAGAGGGCTTGAATCCCACCAGAGCTGGAGTGAGAGGCATTTGTGAGCTGCCTGAGCCTGGATCCTCAGCAAGAGCAGTACCCACTCCTAACCACTGAGCCATCTCTCTGGCCCCTTAATGCATTTGGAGTGTGGCCCCTGAAGCCTGTGCTTACTGCAGCTTATTGTACAGTTAGAATCTGTTGCTTACTGGTGTGGTTGCCCTGACTCCAGGCTCCACTCTGCCAACACAGTGGAAGCTCTCTCCTGATCAGTGTCCCCCGGATTTGAAGCACTTCAGTGGTTTTTTGCAGTTAGGCTGTGTTTCCCAAAGTCACAGAAGCCAGGAATGATACGTGTCTGTAATCCCAGCTCTTAGGAGGCAGACATGGGAGGAATGCAAATTCTCGGCTCCCCTTGGCAGCACACTGAGACCCTGTATGGGGGGTGGGGGGAGAAAGAAAAAGAAAAGCAATTACTTGGTATGTTGGCTGAAAATACAGATTCCCTGGCCACTGTTCTGGAGATGTTTAATTAGCAAACTTGTAGTAAAGCCTGCTAATTTGTTGTTTTGTTTTTTTGTTTTGTTTTGTTTTTTTAACTTTACTACCTTTATTTTAGTGTGTGCGTGAGAGAGAAGAGTGTGAGTGGGTACACACGTGCTACAGCATGCTTGTGAGGATCAGAGAATATCTTTCAGGCATTTGTTCCCATTGTGTGGGTTCTGGGGACTGAGCATAGGTCCTCAGGCAGCAAGCACCATTTCTGCAACCTACATCTTCCCCTGCTGAGCTAGCCCTGCCATGTGTTTCAAATTAACATCTCAATTGCTTGGTGTTTTCCACACTTTTCATATGCTCTGCCCACTCCTCTGAGCTCTACCCTGGGTATTGTAGTATCTGCTGAGAATACTTCCTCCATTTTCATTATTTGGGACACAACTGTCATTTGAGAATTTCCCCATGAAGCAGGTGTTTGCAGACCTGTGGTTCCCCAGGCTGACTCAGCTATTAGTTTTTCTTGATGCCCCAACAAGTCTTATGTCCACACTTGATAACATTTCCCTACTCATTTCCATTATACATGAGAGCTCTTAAGAGCAGTGATTAAATCTTGCTTATTTTACAGCTAAAGTCAAAATGCTATGTGATTTCTTGAAGAACTGTGGAGAAATGGGAGCTCATATTCACTGCTGGTGGGAATGTCAGCCAGTAAGACATTATTGAAATCAGTGTGGCATTTACTAAAAAATTAAAATTGCTGGGTGATGGTGGCGCCCACCTTTAATCTCAGCACTCTGGAGGCAGAGATAGATGGATCTCTGAGTTCAAGGCCAGCCTGGTCTACAGAGCAAGTCCCACGACAGCCAGGGTAGTTATGCAGAGAAACCCTGTCTTAAAAAAAAAAAAAAAAAATTAAAATGACCCTTATATTGATAGACTCTACGTCCTCCCACAGAGATGCTTGCATATCTGTATTCACTGCTACACTCTGTTCTTGATGGTAAGGAAATGGAACCAGCCTAGATGTCCATCAGTAAATAAATGTATAGTGAAAACGTGAAATTTAAACAAAGGGAATTTTACCTAGCTGTAAGGAAAAATGAAGTTATGAAATATGCAGGAAATTGGACAGATCTGGAAAATACTATATTAAGTGAGAGGATCCAAATTCAGAAAGACAAAAATGACGTGTTCTCTGCCATATGCAGATGTCTTGACGTTTGCATATATGTAAATAAGGGACATGCAAATAAATATGACACTAGGTAGGAGACCACAAGAGGGGAACAAGTGGTGTTGAGGAGAGAGGAGTAAAGGACTTGAAAATAAGGCTGCAGGGGAGGTGAGTACAGGGTGAGTGGAGGAGAAAGCATCAGGGAGGAACAGCCCCAGTTAAAATTGCTGGGCAGGGGTGGCGCACACCTTTAATCCCAGCACTCTGTGGGCAGAGTCAGGTGTAGCTCTGTGAGTCTGAGACTATTTTATTAGGAAAAAAATTTATTAGAAAGAAATGCTGTAGTAAAACCTCATGCTTTTTATGTTCATAAGTAAATGAGAGAATCAAGAAGTAAAAGAGCCTCCTTTGCTTCTAAACAAGTCTTGAGCCTCCAGAGAAACCGGTCCAGCCATGGAATCAAATGGCTTCTATTACTGCTACTGTTGTACCCATTTTGAGAAATCCCCAGAGACCACCAAGGAGCCGGTTTCTGATGCAAGCAGATGAAGGTCCTTTTATGTAGGTTCAGCCGGGGCCACTGCACAGCAGATGGAAGGAAATGTGGCAGCGGCTATGAGCCCCAGTGTAGAGGGTTTTTATAGGGAAAAACCATAAGCTGGGGATTGGGTAGAAGGGGCAAGGTGATTTTTTGAAACTATTGGTCTAGACTTTGGGCGCGAAACCACATTTGAAACCATTGGGTTAGACTTTTGGTGAGGAGCCACAACCTGCTGAACAGGATTATCTGTACTGCTCAGAAGGATTATCTAGATATCTCCAAGGGCCATAAACCACAGGCAGGATGTCTGCAGGAGGATACTGCCCTGTATCTGTTTGAGTTGTCATGGCACATTCCTGAGGTCCTTCCTGGAACTGAGTATAGCAGGTGGTCTGAGATGGTGGCCCTTTCCCTAAGTTAGAGCCTGTAAAGTTAGGTCTAGATGTTCACACTAGAGCAGCTGAAGAACACAGCTTGGGTGCAGTAGCTACAAGCTTTCTAAGTATTACAGAATTGGCCAGACTGCCTGCTGCAGACACGGCATGCTGACTGTGTGCTCACCAGCAGTCTACATGCACACACTTTCTGCAGAAGCAGAAGAGAGATGTTTAGATGTCACCTTGGCTGGAGAAAAGCTATGCAGATAGCTGGAGATAGCTGGGAAGTGGTGTTTCTGGGAATATCTGTGAGGGTGTCCCTGGGAGAGATTGGCATTGTATCAGCGCGCTCGATGAGGAAGGTCCGTCCTCAGTGTGGGTGTGGGTGGACTGTAACCAGCTAGGGGCCTGGGCAGAAGAGCAAAACAGAGGAAAGGTGAGTTTGCCTTCCCTCCTGGAGCTGGGACAACTTTCTCCAGCCCTGGGACACTAGAATTCAAGTTCTCTGGCACCAGCATCTGCTTCTCCCTGAGCTTGGACCAGTCAGTTTGTATCAGTCAGGGTTCTCTAGAGTCCCAGAGTATTCCATATTTCTCCAAGCAAAAGCATTGGGAGTTCTTATTACAGCAATACCCCAGTCCCTGATACCAACTTGTCTTAGTCATTGTTCTGTTGCTATGAAGAAACACCATGACCATGACACTATTATAAAGGAAAACATGTAATCGGGGCTGGCTTACAGCTTCAGAGGTTTAGTCCATCATCATCATGGCAGGGAGCATGGTGGCATGCAGGCAGACATGGTGCCAGAGAAGTAGCTGAGAGTTCTATATCTGCAAGCAGCAGGAAGAGAGGAAGCCACTGGGCCTAGCTTGGGCTTCTGAAATCCCAGAAGCCTACCCCCAGGGACACACTTCCTCCAACAAGGCCATACCTCTTAGTCCCTGTCAAGTATGGCCATTCCCTAATGACTAAGCATTCAAATCTATGAGCCTATGGGGGCCATTCCTATTTAAACCACCACTGTGAACATCAGTAATTCAGTTTCAAAGTCAGGACTAAATATCTGGGTGAGGAGTTTGTTGAGGATTTTGGCAATATCTTATAGCCAATAGTTGTATGAATAGGCCAAGGAAAACTCATTACTTGGATAAAAATCTCGGTAATAGGTGATTATTAATTCACAAAGGATATTTTACAATTAATGTAGGCATGGATCTGTGAGCCAATTGCTTATCAGTGTGTTTGTTTAATATCAGGAATAAAGTTGTAAACATTAATTCAGAGTATATCCTGAATTAGCCAGAATTTTAAGCCTTAAATCTCTCTTTAATTATGTTTTTCACAATTAGCTTCATGATTTTGTATGTGTGCCCTGGTATACATATTCTTTATGCAGATAATTTCTGCTTATTGGACATATATAACTTATAGGAACATGACTTTGACCTGGTTAATCTTCATTGATACCTTGACTGGATTTAGACTTATCTAAGAAATTGATAGCTGTGTTTATAAGGGTATTTCCAGAGTGGATTCTTTGCTAGGGAGAACCCACCCTCAACACGGGCAGCCCCACCCCATGGTCTGGGGTATACTAGAAGGGGGAAAGGAGAAAGCCAGCTGAATATATCAACAACCCCTTCTCCCTCTCTGTCTTCCTGGCCTACCAATGATGTGAGCGGTGTTGCTGTACTATGCCCTGCCCACCATGCTCTGTCCACTCCAGCCTGTTCACTCTACCCTGCCCTGCCTACCATGTCCTGTCTACTCTGCCCTACCCTGTCTACCCTGCCCCACCCACCATGCCCTTTCCTCCGTGCCCTTTCCACCATGCCCTGTCCACCATGCCCTGTCCACCATGCCCTGCCCACCATGCCCTGTCCTCCGTGCCCTGCTGAAACCATGATCCTAAAGAAATCCTTCCTCCCTCATTTCTGTTAGGTATTAGTTTCTCAAGACAGGGTTTCACTATATAACAGCCCTGGCTGTCCTGGAACTCACTCTGTAGACCAGGATGACCTGGAACTCACAGAGATCCTCCTGTCTCTGCCTCCTGAGTGCTGGGAGTAAAGGCGTGTGCCACTGCCCAGACTGTCAAGTATTTTGTCATAGTAATTGTAAACCGATTAACACGATAGCAAAAAAATTAATTTTCTGTTTACAAGAGAAGAGAAGATACACATTACGGCTAATAATGACTTCCTCAAAGGTTATAAATTGAATCTGATTTGAGCATGTCTCAGTTTTCTAGCTGTCTGAGTTCGAAAGCTTTTCTTGTTCCTGAACCATTTCACCTTAAATCTTTCTGAAGGTTTTCTTTTAACTAGCTTGAAACAATACCCTTGCTGTAAAAAATATAATTTTAGTCAAATATTAACTATGGTAACTGTGACCTTTGTTAGAACCATCCAGATAAACACTGAGAAGCCCGTGAGTGGTAAAAGGCAGGTTTGCCTGACCACACTGGACAGGCAGCAGAATGGAAAATCCATCCCGAGACAGCCAGATCACATTTCTTTGGCCTAGGGATTTGTATGATGAATGAGTGGATGTTTTTCCTATCCAAAGACATTGTTCATAATAGGAAGAGTATCAGTTTTTAAAGAAAATACTCTCAGATGGGCACAGTGGTTAGGTTCATAATCCTAGCACTCAGGAGGCTAAGACAGGAAGAGTGTCATGAATTCAAATCCAGAACCAGCCTGGGCTACCGAGTGAATTCAGTGCCAACCTAAGCTAGTGAGAACCTATCGCAAAAAATAAAAAGAAGAAAATATTCTCGATGGGATAATTAAGATCCTAGAGACCAAAGATAAGCTTTGAACAAGAAGCCAGGAAAATTTCAGTCATTTTAAAACAAGTTTTGGATAGTAGCCACAGACTGTAAACCACTGTAATTTTGTGAACTGTATTTTATAGCTCTACAGAGAATTAGTGTAGTTAGCTTTTGTTTGGAGGAAACAGTTCAGCGGGCCTTTGGATTATGAAAAGACAGATCCATAGGCTAGAGTATCGATATGGCAAAGACCAAACTACTTCTGGAAGCTGTGGAAGTTCAGTGGTACGGCCTTGCTTGGCATGCATGACACTTTGGGTTCTATTCCCACCACACACGGGCACACACACAAACACAGGATTCTGTTACTTTTGAACAGAGAATGTTAAGTGATTTTCTGATGATTCTCCTTGTGGAGCCCCCAAAGTCATGGCACAGAGATTATTTTACTTCTTTAGATAACTAACCTACGATGCTCTCAGAAACAACTTGGGTACAGTTGGGGTTCATGTTGTATTTTATATAGTTTTGAACTCAGGACTGGTACTCATGTCCATTCGAGAACGGTAACTTCTAGGACTGAGTCAGATCAGATCCTCCCCATGGCTACCAAATGGGGCTCAGTGTCCAGGCAGTCCGGTTAACTAATCTCTACCCTCTCAGCTTTTCTGTCCTCAGGTTCTGTTCTTGTCCTTCCCTGGCTCCAAACTCCCAGATCTGAGAGGTTCCATGGCCGTTACGAAATTTCAGCCCCAAATGCTGGAGAAGGAAGAGCTTTTCAGGGTTTGCTTAAGCATTGAGGGAAATGACTCAGACTTTGGCAGTGGTGGCCCCTTCTGCCCAGTCTGTGTCAGCTCCTGGGGGGGATGGCTCCTCCTCTTCTTGGAGTGAAAGTGATGGAGGAGGGTGGGTACTCCATTCCCAGTTCAGCACCCCTCCCACTGATCAGCCAATGATTTCTCACTGAGTTCACTCCAATGATGAGGACAGGCCTAGACTAAAAAGAATAATTACCCTGCCCAACCCTGCACCCCCGTGGGTTCAAAGGTTAAAGAAACAAAACAAACGTTAAATATCGTTATTAATGTAGTTGCTCTTTGCAAAGTGCATGACCTGATTATTAAAACATTTGGTCTTTCCTAGGTTCATCTTCTATAAATTATGTCCAAGATCTTCCCATAAAGAATAGGAAGCAGCCGGGCAGTGTTGGCGCATGCCTTTAATCCCAGCACTCGGGAGGCAGAGGCAGGTGGATCTTTGTGAGTTCGAGGCCAGCCTGGTGTACAGCGCGAGATCCAGGAAAGGCACAAAGTTACACAGAGAAACCCTGTCTTGAAACACCCCCCCCCCCAAAAAAAAAAAAAAGAATAGGAAGCATGACCTCAAATTAAAATTCTTTTTTGTTCCAAGTTTGCTATCCTACCAGCAGCAATAATCTTTAAACAGACTGTGATGGTGAGTGTCTGTAACCTCAGCATCTGGGAGGCAGAGGCAGGAGGAGCACAAGTCTGAGGTCAGTTGAAGGTCAGTCTGAGAGATACAGCAAGTTCTAGGATACCCATGGTTACATAACAGACAATGTCTAAACACACACACACACACACACACACACACACACACACACACACACATACACACACAGGTGCACACAGATGGGATGGGGAGGGGTAGAGAGAAAAGAGGGAACAGGCAATATGCTAGATGTGTTTCATCTGTCTTTCCCTTGTTGGTGGCAATCTAAAATAGACCCGAATGTTAAACATGTAAATTTTTCTCTGGGGTGCTAGCAATTTAAAATATTTCTGAAGGTGAATTTTTTCCTGTGCTTTTAGAAACTTAAAAAAAAAAAAAAAGCCCTAGGTTGTCTTCGTTATTATCACCATCAGCATTGTCAGATTTCACTCTGTAGCCCAGGCTAGCATGGAACTTGGGGTTAGTCTCCTGCTTTAGCCTCCTACGTATTGAGATTACAAGCATGAGCCATGACTTGGGGCTTTCAAATTTCTATTTTTGAGAGTAATAGTACATAGACAATATGTCACACTCGAAACCCAGCAGATGCTCAGGAAATCTGAGTCCCCTGTGATCTCCAATGTAATTTCCAGCAGAGAAACAACAACAACAACAAAACCTAAAGTGAAATCCTCCAGAGGGATAGGCGTCTGTGACAGACCCAAGCAACTCATATAATCAAGCGTTCGCCAGTCAGTGGCTGCTGCTCTAAGGGTTCAAGCTTTTGAGCACACTTAATCTTCACACACCAGAGCAGTGCCAGTAGGGAGTCCTTCCTCCCAGACTGCTATAAAATCACACATGCATTTAAGAAAAAGCAGTTGTTTATAAGCAAAGACCAAAAGCAAACAACAAATTTCAGAGCATTTACTCTGAGAAACCACTGCACTGTTGACTGAGCCTGGAGCCTGTGGTGTTCTTACCAGGTGTGTGCCCCCACCTCTGCTTCTTCTACTGGTGTCCACTCCCCCCCACACACACACCCTTGCAGACTCACAGTGCAGAACACACGCTTCCCAGCTGGAGGGTGCTGGCTTATTTGGGTGGAAAGTAAGAAACATGTTTCAGCAAAAATATAAAAGTTTATCAGAGAGAAATGGGCGACCTTTATGTTTTGGAAAGCTACACTTTAAAAGCTGAAGGCAAGCTAAATATATTCCTGGATTTAGACATGTGTGAGAGAATTCTTTGCAGCAAGCTGGCTTTCAAGAAACACTGAGGGAAGCGCTTTAGGCTGAAGGAAGTGACCCAGATGGCGTTTTGAGTCCATAGGAAGAAAATCCAGAGCCCCAGAAATGCTAACTGTGTGTGTAAATAAGACGGAGAAATGCATTTTCAACTCTTCATTTCTATTTACTTATTTTTGAGACACAGTTGCATGTATCTTAGGCCCATTGTAAACTCACTGTGTAGCCATGCATGACCTTGAGTTTCCTGATCCCCCTAGGCCTACTTCCTGGGTGCTGGGATTAGAGTGAGCACCTCTACATTCAATGTGTGCAGTGCTAGCGATTGTCTCTGAAGCTCAGGGAGAGGAGATGGTACAGATAAATAGAATGTTCTTCCTGCACATTCAGACTCCACATAAAACTGGTTTGCCCAAGCCTGGTCCAATCCCGTAGTCACTAAATGATAATTGACTATTTGTCAGTAGGAGGATGTTGAAGTGCCAGGTGTTTTAGATGTAGATTTATTTTAGAATTCTCTCTTTTTTTTTTTTCTCTTGTAAGCATCATGCCATTTATTTCTCATCTCTTACCTCTTCTTTCTCCTCCTTCCTCACAACCCCCATTCCATGTGTTTGTGTGTAGCTAAGAAGTCACCCTTGGATGTCCTTTCCCGGGCACTAGTCACTTTGAATTTTGGGGTAGGGTCTCTCACTGTGACCTGGGTATTAGAATTCCTAGCCACCCCCCCCCCCCAGCTACATGACTGCATATGCTCTGTCCAGTAGCCAGGCAAGATGCTTAGTCATCCTAGGGCCTTAGGTCCTAATCCATGCACTTCATTGTCAACGTAATCTATGTGCATGTGTGGCATAGCTATGTAAGGCCATATGCTCATGTGCAAGGGGGAGGGCACCCATAAAAGCGGGTTCTACCTACTCCTTCCCTCTCTTCCTGTACAGTCATTCCACAGGCCTATGCACCCCTTCTGTTCCCTCCCCTTAATAAATTCTTATAGTGGGTTCTGTCGTGCCTCGTGGCTTCTCTCACACGGTAAACAGAGCCGCTTAATAAATAACACTGGGGCTTGATGATTAGGCCAGGCTGGTTGGCCACTGAGCCCCAGGACCTGCCTGTCTCTACTGCCTCAGGGCTGGATACAGGCCTGTATCACTCAGGCTGGAACAGCAAGTACTTGAATCACCTGAGCCACCTCCCCAGCACCCACACTGGTGCTTCTTGAGAGAAATCCTGGCATCATAGAATCACTTCAGAGGGACTTTAGCTTTGTTAGCAAAGTTATGAATTAGACTCAGTGTCTCATAACGTGTGTCTAAGAAATAATAGATGCACATCATTTAAGCCAATTCTGGAATAAAATAAACCTATTTTTTAAACCTCAAAAGTATTATTCTGTGCTTAACAAGTGGCAAGTCAATATAATTAATGATGAAACTCTGGAACCCTTCCTATCTCACAGCAGTAAATTACATTTAGGACACACTTTCTGATAATTTCTAGATGAACTGTGTAGATTTCTAGATTAACTGAGTGATGAAATACTATTAGTTAATTACTAGAAAATGGTATTTTCTGTTTTCCCTTTGATCTCAACTTTGATGGTGAGGAAAAGCTTGAGCACATTCTCTGTTGTCACCTGCTAACACCTTTTTCATGTACCTGTGCCCTCCACCAAGTGCCGCTCGAGAAGTTGCCTTTGTGTGTTTATGTTCTTTAGTAACTTATGAGGAAATTGCTACTTCTGTCTCTTAAACAGTGGCCTCCGGTCCTCTTTTAAGGTCAATAAAATAATTTAAAACACTTATTTAAATAACAGTAGTCATCTATGAATGAAAAAAAATAAAAAAGAAAGGATAGCACATGACTGCTCCTGGGTATAGTGGAGGAGAAAATTCATTATAAATATGTGGGAGAGCATAGTCAGAGGCAGAGATATCTGGGAAAGTCCAGAGTGGACAGGCTGAGCTGGGCCTTGTGGAGAGAGAGGGAGGGGAAGGGTGAGGGGTGAACCAGGTGCAGCAGCCAGGAGGCAAAAGGTACAAAAGGGGCGGGTAACCAAAATGTCTGGATGATACAGGGAAGAGCCTCTGGGGGAAGGGCGGCCCAGCCCCTGGCCTGGAGAGTTCATGGTAGGGGGTGAGGTATGCCAGCCATACCCTGTAATAGGCAGGGACTGAGGGATGCTGGGAGAGCCTGGCAGCCAGGTCCACTTTGATATGTTATATAGGCACCTCAGCCATTTGTCCCAGATTTGAAACTTAGTCTATAAACAAAATGTTGCCATTTTAGTGATTACAGTAGAACCAAATCCAACCTGACATTAATAGGACAGTTTCTATTGAGAAAAGAAAAAACAAAACAAAACACCCCCACCCCCGAAAAAAACAAACAAACTAAAAAACATTAAAAGAAACAATGGAATTCATAAAAACAGATTAAGAGGGAAATTCCTCACGTTGTAATTTAATGAGGATTCTGGTTAAGGGGAAGAAAGTTCGGATGTTAACTCCCCCATCCCACCTCCACTCCACCTTCCCTTCTTTATCTTGGGATAGGAGCTAGCTCAGGCCAACCTTCAAGCTTCCATCCTCCTGCCTCAGCCTCCTGCCTGCTAAGATTACAGACATGTGACATCATATCTGGTTTGTACCTCCTTTTCAATGAAAGGATTTAATCTTTTTTTGTTGGATTCAATCTATTCTGTTTATAGTTTGCCATGCATTTATTTTACTTGCTGGTAATACAGTGCAACAAAATTTCTTTCTCTTTCAAAACAAGAATCTGGACAGCCTTACAGTTGAGAAAGCCTTGTCAGAAATGACTTCAATGAGGTGTTGGGAAAGGTCTGGGCTCACAGACAAAGCAGATCCCAAGTTGTCTTTTCTAAAGCTTGTTGGCTGGAGATGAGCTCAGCTGGGTCAGGGTGTGGTCTGTAAATACCAAGTCAGGTTTTCAAAAAAACATAGTGTTCCTCTCAGTCCCCAGGGGAAGACAGAGGGAGGGGTAGAATGCGGAAAATGATTTGTAAATACGTTCTTTTAAAGTACTTAGAATTTCTAGTCTTTAAGGAAAGAAACTGAAGTGTCCATACAAATCCTTATCTGTGGTAGGCCCATAGGGTTTTCCCTTGCTTTCTTTTTTCCTCTCCTGCTTCTCTTTTATATATTTAAAGTTCTATGTTTATAATGCATATGTGATAAAAAGAAATAGTTAGGCCTAACATGATGATACATGCCTGTAATCTTAGTACTTGAGGCAGGGGGATCGCCCCAAATTCACGGTCAGCTTGGTCTACCCAGTAAGTTCCAGAACAGCCATGGCTACATACTGAGACTATGTCTCAAACCTCCCCCCTGCAAAAATAAATCTGAAAAAAATTAAAGCAAAACAAAACAAACAAAAACCAAAAACAAAAAAAAATCTTCTACTTAGGGCCTTGGGGATGGTTAGATGATAAAATCCTTGCCTTGCAAGCATGAATATCTGAGTTCAATCCCCAGAACTCAGACAAAAAGCCAGGTATGGGGATAGAAGGTTGGATCAGTAAGAGCATTTGCTGCTCTTGCAGGGGGTTGGGGTCCTATCCTCTCATGGCAGCTCACAACCAGTTTTAACACCTATTCCTGAGGCTCACACACCCTGTTCTAGACACTGGGTGTCAAGTACACACATGGTACACATACATGTAGACAAAACACATAAAAGCAAAAATAAATTTAAGAGGAGGAGGAGATGTAGGCAGCATGATGGTATGGTCTTGGAGTCCTAGCATTGGGGAAGTGGGGACAGGAGGGTCACTGGGCTCATTGGCCAGCCAGTCTAGCCTGATTGGTAAATTCCAGGCCCATGAGAGAAAACCTGCCTCAAAAAGAGGTGGGAGGTAGTCCTGAGGATGATACCTGAGGTTGTCCTCTGACCTCTGCATGAATGAACATTCATATACCAGTAGTAGGATTGGACCATTAGGCACTTTATCATGAGCATTTGAAGAAAAAACATAGGCACAGATACAGTAATTGGGTAGATGATGGGAATGTTGTTCTGTATGCTGTGAATGTGTGTTGTTCTAATTGGTTGATAAATAAAGCTATTTGGCAGAATAAGGTTAGGCAGGACATTCCAACTAGAGAGAGAGAGGAAGTAGAAGACAGAACAGAGGAGACATTGCTAATTGCTGCCAGGAGAGGCAAGATGTAAAGTACTGGTAAGCTACAAGCCACTTGGCAAAGTAGAGATTTATAGAAATGAGTTAATTTAAGATGTAAAAGCTAGCTATAGAGAAGATTGAACCATTAGGCCATACAGTTTGAAAATAATATAAGCCTCTGTGTGTTTATTTGGGTCTGAGTGGCTACAGGACCAGGCAGGACACAAACTTCCAGCCACAGGTGGAGTGGTTGTGTCTGTGAAAGCTCTCTTCTGATCATTTCTCAATGAAAGGAAGAACAAGACTCTGTTAAGAGTCAGTATGTGGGAAATAATAGGAGTCTCAGGAAAAAATAGGAGTCACCTAAGAGAATGGCAGAATGAATGGACTAGAGTACTTGCAATGGTTATGGATTTAATTTTAAATGATATTTGTTTATTTATGTAGTCAGATTTTTCTTTGGGCTGCTAGCTCACAAATAACAACACAGAAACTTATTAATTATGAAAGCTTAGCCTTAGCTTAGGCTTGTTTTTAACTAGTTCTTATAACTTAAATTAACCCATTTCTATTAATCTACATTCTGTCAAATACTGCTCATCCTGCTTCCTCGTGTCTCCTCACTTCTCTTTCACACGCCTAGATTCTGCTTCCTACTTTTCTCGCTGTGCTGGGAAGTCCTGCCTATACCTACTGCTTAGCTCTTGGCTGTTCAGCTTTTTATTACACCAGTCACAGAAATACACCCACACAGTGTACAAATATCCAACATTTATCCCTTTTTGTCTATGTAAAAAGGAAAAATTTTAACTCTAACATAGTGAAACTATACAATAAGAACAATTATCAGGTAAAAATTACATTTACAATGTCCAGTCTATCTGTATCTGGAAAATTTAGAGAAATTATTCCATTATCTAACCTATGTTGGTGAGTCCAAAGGTTTTTTTTGTTGTTGTTGTTTTGTTTTTTGTTTTTTTTTTTGTTTGTTTGTTTGTTTTTTGTGGAGCTGAGGATCGAACCCAGGGGCTTAGGCTGGCTAGGCAAGTGCTCTACCACCGAGCTAAATCCCCAGCCCGAGTCCAAAGTACCTAGTATACTTTTTATCCTAACTTGTATTACCACTCCAAAACTATCTTTTAGACCTCAAAACATTTTCTCATATAAACAACTTAAGCTTTTATGTCTCTCAACCTTATATATTTTATACCTCTTTTGTGAGTTTCTTTTCTGAATTTGGTAAGGAGAAAAACTGTAAAACTTTAACTAACTCATCTTCAACCTCATCAGAGACCTGAGAATGATATAGTATTACCTGATTAAACAGGCAGTGAAGAACAAGCAACTTTCAAAACTAAGAAACGACAGAGACATCTGGCTGCCTGGACAGTTACCCCAAGGTTTCTCTGCAACATTGGGGCATCCATCTCTGGCCTACAGGCCTAGAATATCTGGCAGACTTATCAGTGAAGCAGGAATTTTGAAGGACTGTCCTACCTTGTATTGGCAAAATTTGGCAGTTGCCTTCTTTTGTGTCCTGCTTGTCCAGTTTGTCAGCAGTCAGGCAAGGGCAGTTTCTTGCCCAGTGGCTGACTTTGCCACAATAAAAAGCAAGTCCCATATGGAGGTTCTTCAGTGCTCATCATCCTTTTATGAAGTAAATTGATGCTGGCAGAAACAGATGTATCACACTATCATGAAAAGCCTTATGATATTAAAACATTTTAAATGCCATATTCTGTAGGTCTTTCAATTATTTGAAGACCACCTCTCTGTCTAAAATATATGTTTGATCTTGAAACATACCTAACATGACAAGTTTGATTACTATAAATGACTAATTACTAACATGTATTTCTTAATTATCCTTGATAGTTTGTAATAATAACTTTCAAGGACTAGAAATTTACATTACATTGTTAAATGAGCCGCATAGGTACAATACCTTAAACAAGAGTAAAAACATATACAGTATAACAAAAACAACCTTAAATTTGTGTCACTATACAAAAATCCATACCAGTGTAAAGTATTTGAGACTAGGGGTTGTTCAAAAGTAGACTCAACAATCCACCCTTTTATCCCATAATTTTTTACCGTATCTCCCCCTTTTCCCTTCAGACAGAGATCCCTTAATCCAATCTCCTTTGTTTAGGTTTTTTCTGACCATTACCAATACCAACTTGTAACCAACCCCCCTAAACAACAACAAACATCCATAACCCACTAAATGACCAAAACTCACCCACCCCATCTCTTGGGAATGTGGGCATCATGTTCTCTAGATTGTTTCCTGTTGTCTGGGAGCAATGGCATCTTTAAGGGACCCTGAGAAAATTGGGATAATGGTCAAGTCCTGGGAGAGCCTGCTGTATTATTTTTGTTTAGTCTCTGTGTGATGGGAAAATGTCTTATCTGAAGTCCTGGCTAGAGTAGTCTGTGAGACTGGACCATCTCAGGTAGCAGCTTTGAAGTTGTTCCGGATATAGAATATTGAGGAAACTACAACAGAGGCATTCTGAAAGGTTGGCCCACCTGGGCTATGCAGCACAAATTCTAATTGGTTTTAATAAAAACCCAGAGCCAGATATCAGGGTGAAAGCTCAAAGATCAGAGAATCCGAGTAAGCCACAGGCATCACCTTTTACCTTACCAACTCCTTAGCCTGAAAGAGAGAGAGTTCCTGTCTCCTCCTGCCTTATATTCCTTTCTCTGTCTAGCCATATCACTTCCTGTCTCAACCTTCCTAGTGCCTTGATTAAAGTTGTGTGATCCCAAGTGCTAGAATTAAAGGTGTGTGCCACCACTGCCTGGTTTTTCTTTTAGACTGGATTAATCTCATGTAGCCTAGTGTGACTTTGAACTCACAGAAATCCAGACAGATCTCTGCCTCTGCCCCTGATTGCTAGGATTAGACGTGTGTGCCACCACTGCCTGACCTTGCTAGGATTAGAGGTGTGTGCCACCACTGCTTGACTTCTATGGCTAACTGTGGCTGGCTCTGTCCTCTGATCATCAGGCAACCTTTATTTCCTAGATTACAAACAATATATCACCACAGGGCTACTTCTCTTTTTTAGTGTCTGGTCCTTTTTTTCTGATAACACAAACTTTTAAAGGTAATATATATATGCATTAACATAAGTGTGGAATGTGCAATGTGCACAAATAAGTTAAAGATGATTTTTTGTTTTATGTTTGAGCAGGTGAAAGTCATTTGTTAACTTTATAAGTTTGTTTGGACTGTACAACCAAACCTCTATCCATGCCATATGAAAGGATGGTATGTAATAGTAAGTCCAGCAGACTCTGTAGCCAACAAGACTTATCATGCCTTATCAAGTCTCAGAGCTGTTCCCATGTCAAAGGATCAGCATATGTATTACCTGCCTATCCTGTATTCTTTCTTGGCTTTGTCCTTCATGTCTGCAGCCAAGATCCTCAGGAGGTCTCCCTGTGTAGTTGGAGTTTTCCTGCCTGGCCCACAGTCAGGACAAATCTCTCTCACCCGCCAGGCCCATAGATGCTCAGAACCAACCAAGTAAGCACACAGAAACTTACATTGTTTACAAACTGTATGGCCGTGGCAGGCTTCTTGTTATCTACTTCTTCTATCTTAAATTAACCCATTTCTGTAAATCTATACTTTGCCACGTGACTCGTGGCTTACCATTACCTTACATCCTTCTTGCCATGGCGGAGGCTGGCGGTGTCTCCTCCCAGCCTTCCTGTTCCCAGCCTTCTCCTCTTCCTTGTCCCGCCTACCCTATCCTTCCTGCCTGGCTACTCGCCAATCAGCACTTTATTTAGACAGAGTGATATCCACAGTACTTCCCCTTTTCTTTTTTGTTAAAAAAGGAGGGTTAACTTTTACATAGTAAAATTACATATAACAATTATCAAGCAAGAATTATAGTAACTTGGTAACTTGGAGAAAGCAACTGATGACCTTAGGAAAATCCTAGCTGCAGCCCCCCCAAAAAATGTGCAACCCAATAGGAGCTGGGGACAGTGGTCATTTAGGGAAAGAAATGGGATGCAGTGCCAAGTTAAACGAGAGAGAGAGAGAGAGAGAGAGAGAGAGAGAGAGAGAGAGAGAGAGAGAGAGAGAGAGTTATTTCCTTCTACCATGTGGGGCCTGGGGATTGAACTCCAGTTGTCAGACTTGGTGGCAAGCACTTTACCTAATGAGAGATCAAGCTTGTCTCTGTTGTGAACTGAAATTCAGAAAGTCAGACCAGACAGCATGGTTGGATGGTTTTCTCCAGGCTGCTCTTGTAGTCATGTCTTCTGTTTGAAGATTGCTCACAAGGCTGCAATCAAGGTATCAGATCTGAGGCTTCCTACCCTGGAGTCTCCACCAGAGAGGAATGCACTATCGATCTGTTTCCTTGTGTTTTCAGGATTGAAAACTACAGGCTTGTTGTTTATATTTTCATTGGTAGTAGTGTTGTCTTGAGTTAGCATCCCACTATGTAGCCCAGGAATTGGAACTGAAGCTTGTGATCTTGCCTCCTGTGTGCAGCATGCCTGCACCTCATTTTTATTTATGTTGTCTGGAGGCTACTCTCGCATCTAGAAGTTATAAGCAATTCTTTGTCATGCAGTTCAATCCATAGCTATTGACTAGCAGAATAATGAAGGTAAGTCCACTAGAAAGAAGTCTTGCACAAAAGAACATGATCTTGGGACATTCCATCCCTTTTGCCATATCACATAATTCTGTTTATTTTATATTGCTATAACTTAGCACTACAGACTGGGTTGCTTGTAAATATAAATAAATAGAGGTTTGTTTAGCTCACAATTCTAGAGGCTAAGAGGTCCAAGATCAATGGGTAGGAACATTGCAGAGTCCCCAGGCAACAGGAGGTATCACAAAGCAAGAAGTGTGCACACAAGAGCAGAACCAAGCTTTTTATAACAGACTTGTTCTAAAACTAATCCATTAAGCCATTAAACTAGCTTTTTAAACCATTCCCGAGTCCTAATGATCTAACTTTGTGTGTGTGTGTGTGGGGGGGGGGGGTTTGGAGACAGGGTTTCTCTGTGTAACAGCCAAGCCTGTCCTGGAACTCAATTTGTAGACCAGGCTGGCCTCGAACTCACTGAGCTCATTGTCTCTGCCTCCGGAGTGCTAGGATTAAAGGCGTGTGTCACCATACCCAGTGAGTCCTCATGATTTAATCAACTCTTCTGTGTCCCATTTAGTTTTTTCATTAATACTCTATAATGGAGATTAAGTTTCAGTGAGTTTTGGTGGGAACATTCAAACCATAGCAATATCCCATCACCTTTTGCAAACTGTATTTATTAGAAAAGAGTCCTGTTCAAACTCAAAGAGAGGGGAGTAAACAAACTCTCTCCAAACTCATATTCCATTTCCTGACGCCCCGTGAAGTTCAGGAAATACTATTTTTCAAGCAAAGATTTGCAATTTTTATTGTGTTAGAAATTTCTCTTAAGTATTATAAAAATAATAATCCTCACAGCAACCCTAAGAGGTAGGTCTTATTATTATCCCTGATGGAGCCCGAAGATACTAAGTAACTTGTTAACAACGTTAAACTGGTGACTACAGACAGAACCACAATCCAAACTCATTCTGTCTGGCATTGGAGTTCCCGTTCTCATCTATTATGCTGAGTTGTCTAGAATAAGTCAAGTGAACAAGCCAATGCTGTGGGGGCACAGACGCTAATTAGACAATGACTCTGAGAATCCCAGTAAACCTTCCCTCTGAGTTTTCCTTTACAGTGTTTATGAAGCCAGCCTGGTCTGCAACTTGAGATACTCAGACTCTTCCTCCAAGCAAGCTTCAAAACCATACTTCTATAAGTTTAATCCTGACGTAAAGCCAACTGGCATTGCTTGAGACTTTCATTGTGACCTAGGTCTTGTCTTCCTTGACTAATATTAAGTGACACAGACCAAGAGAAGATATGGTGCCTAGAACAACAACAACAAAAAATCCTTAGGAATTTCTTGCTATGTCTGAGATTTTGTAGAGGGTAGTACAGATTTTTTTTTTAATAAAAATCCTTTCTTTATTTAAAGATATTACCTGTAGAGGCTGAAGAGATGGTTCAGCAGTAACAGCACAGGTACTCTTCCAAAGGACCCGAGTTCAATACCTATCACCCAAACAACAGCTTATAAACATCTGTAACTCCAGTCTCAGGGCATCTGATGCTCTCTTCTGGCCTCTGCAGGCACCAGGCATGAAAGTGGTGCATAGACATATATGTAGAAAAAAACATACATACACAGAAAATAAAGAGATATTACGTGAAACAATATAAAAGCAAATTTAGTAGGGATTCCTAAAGACAAAATATGAGACTAAAAGATATCTCCAGCAGAAATAACTTGTGATAACCTTATGTACATCATTCATGTTGAGCTGAGAAGCCTCCAAGGTAGAATGTACAATAAATCCAAACTACATTTTGAGAAACATTTACCTCTGAGAGACAGTATTCTGGACAGTTGTGTAGCAATGCAGAGGTGGGTGGCTGAACAGCCACTGCATCTGTGGGAAGGCAGGTTTGTAACAAAATAGATCTCTATTCTAGTCCCATCCACAGGCCAGATGTCATCCCCTGGAGACCACAGCACAATGAGGCTGTCTGCATTAGACGTTCCAGACTATAACTTCCCAAGCATAAGCATTCAGTGTTTGACCTGGAATTCACAATGTCCCATTGTTGAGACAAAAACATTTGATAGCAGAAGCTTAAAGAAGGAAGGATGTGCCTTGGCTCACAGTTTGAGGGGATGTGGTCTATCAAGGCAGGAGCAGCAGGTAGCTGATCATATTGTGTGTCCATAGTCAGGAAGCGGGGGGTAGGGGGGTGGGGGGGTTGGGAGGGGAGAGAAAGAGAGAGAGAGAAATGCTGCTTTTTGGCTGCCCTGACCCCTGTTATTCTGGTGGCACCCTGGCCTATGGAATGGTGCTTCCTACATTAAGGTTGAGTCTTCCAACTTAATCTAAAAAAAAAATCTCTCACCAAAAAAAAAAAAGCCCAGAGATTTCTTTCCATGGTGATTCTAAATCTTATCAAGTTGACAAAGAAGAATAACTATCACAGTATGAGCCACTTAGTTTTTAAGAGAAAAAAATATTGGAGCAATTTATTATGATGATTGAACTTTTTAATTATTGGATTATTTTCATACTCATTACTTGCAAAAGAATGCTGCTATTTAGTAATAGCTTGACTTTGAACATTACTTTTATGCCTTCCCATCAATTTAATCCTTAAGTAAATCACTTCACTTTTGACAAAGCTGTGTCTTTATTAAGGGACAGACCTGACGGCCAACACCACTGGATGGAATGCAGTCTCCTACCATACAAACCCTTGCCTCCTTGTGAGTCCTCCTCGGTCTTGCACTCCCCGGAGTCATCACACCAACACTCTTTTTTTACTTTCTAGTCTATTTCATTCAGTGACGTATGTGCTTCTGAGGTTAGAGTCAGTTATGAAGGACTGTGTATTTACCCACTCTTGTGTATCACTCCTAGCATCCTACATATTCTAGATAAACTGTCTAGCTCAAAATCCTAGAGGACTGTGTAAATGTTAGGAAGGCATAGAAAATACTGGATGAAAAAAATCTGACATTTAACAGGGTGTTTGCTTCATTTCACAATATTCCAAAAACACATCCTGAACTACAGGAAATTAAAGTGTGGGAGGAGTGGTGAGCTAAGCCCATATCATCTCCCAAGAGAATAAATTCCTTACGTCCTAGGAAACTGTCATAAGAAAGTCAAAATGCTAATCAGTTCACCACCCACTTGTCTGCTCCCTCCTGGAAACAGTGATGTCATAAGTGCTTAGGCCTGGCCCTGACCCAGTCTGAGCCTCGACTCTCCTGGTGCTTTGTGAATCTTGCTGGTAGAAATCTCTATGAACCAGCTGCAGCCATCATGTTCAGGACAAGGGAGGGAAGACTCCTCTGGTGTGGCAGCCCAAGTACCAGCATGCTTAAAAAAAAAATAGGTGGGTCATAATGGATTATGAGGAACCAGAAAATGTAGGCAGACTGACACATACCGGACACATCACTGGGAAAGTCAGTCAAGCCAAGTGGCTGTTTTTGTTGTTAAGTAACTTTTCACAAAATTGAAATAATTTACAATTTCGCAAAATATGTCCACCCAAAACAATGTAAACATTACCATAATCTCATTGTCTTCATATAAAAAAACATAAAACCTATTATTGATATATGACATTTTCAAATTTTAAATTGTTTCACAATAATGGTTCATTTAAAACATCTTTTTTCAGAAGGTATTAAGGAGGGTGGACACACACACACACACATACACACACACACACACACCTTCATCTATATTGATATACATGGAATGATATATATGGAAAATCAATGAAACTCCTTAATATGTATAACTAATATGCAATAACAATTACAATACATATTAAAGCATCTCACATCCCAATAATACTTTGTGTGTGTGTTTCTGGGGACTGAGCTTATATACCCTAGGGTAACTGCTCCTATCATTGAGCTGTGTCCCCAGCCTTATTCTGTTCTGCCGTTTTACCGTATAACTATTCTACTTCTCTCTTCTTCTTCCCGTTATCCTTTTCTTACTTAACATTTCTCATCCAACTACTGTAGGCTAGCACTTTCTCCTTTCCATTCCCAACTCTGTAAAACTTATATTATTTTTCTCAATTTTGTATGAATTGAAGTTCAGGGTGATCTTTTCTTTCCAGATCTCATAATTTCCATCTAACTATCGTCCACTCATTCATCTACCCACCCATCCATCTAATAGATGAAAGTATTACCCATTTCTTGTTATGTTTAACCGAGCTGAGCTCATATTACTAAAAATATGTAACTTTTGGGAAGTATTTTTTGGGGGGAGGGCTTTGAGAGACAGATTCTCTGTGTAGTTCTGGCTGTCCTGGAATTTACTCTGTAGACCGGGCTACCTTTGAACCCAAGGACCTACCTGCCTCTTCCTTCTGAGTGCTGGGATTAAAGTCTTGTGCCACTACTGCCCAACTAAGTATTCTGTTTTGATACTTCCAACTTCAGAGTGTATTGATGGATATAGCAACTCTTAGGTAGATATTTCCCTTCCCAATTAAAAAAAAATTATGGACAAATTTCCTTGTCTTAAAAAATTATTAGTATCAAGGGGGTAACAGGAGTTAGCAAAGGTATTAAGGTTGCCAAATGGAAAATATACAAAAGCCTCTATCACAGAGGCTGAGTACCAAAGAGCGGCCTTCAGAAGCACGAGGTTGTCCCTCACGAAACTATGGGCCTATTCTGGAGCTCTCTCGGAGCTCTGAGGCTCATTATTTGAGCATTTGCTGTTCCCCTCATGGCTCTCCATTTTGAAAAAGGAGCATCTGCACCCCCCCCTCTGCCCCCCACGTCTTACCGTACTCGAAGAAACACTCTTGATCCCCATGGTATCTATCCTAAGGTCTAGCATAGACTAACTCAATAAATGCAGTTTGAACAATATGGTCTTTATTATGCAACTGCCAGGCTGAGCTTAATAGTTCAATCAAAGGGACATGCCTATGTAAAGATCAAGGGATTCTGGGCAATGCCCACTGTGTACAGGGTCTGTGTTCTTCATTTAAGTGCTTTTAAAACGGGAAGTATGAAAACCAGAGAACACACCCCCATTGTTATTCTTGCTCTAAGAAAGTACATCTGGCACTATCAACATCATTGTAAGTGGCATTTACAGCTTCTTAGGTGACGTGGCATATGGCAGGATGCCATAGGGTGTGCAAGCGTAAGGCCAAGCAAATACTGCTAACATACCACACCCCTGTCCTTGATCCGTTTCCACAAAGCCGTGTTTAACTCTCTGGCCACCCATTCATCTATCCATATAACTTCTGGAGGTTAAAGATTTCCTTGAGTTGTCTGGGCAGTTGTCTAAATGCCCCAAAGCCACAAAAGTTCCTTATCAAATGAAAAACTATCCTTTAATTTACAAATGACACCCCTCGTTAAATGATAAAATTTCTAAATGTCATCAATTGAAAGTAAAGTCTGAATGAAAAATGAATAGGCAAGAATGACTAAGAAAACGTTCGAAAATCTAACCAAGGAAGGCTATCTACAAGATATGTTAGATTTAGGTGTTTTTGACATCTCAACAAATTGGACTCTCTTTTAGAACCTGCAAAACCCAACGTAACTTTAAATATGAATGCAACTTCGTAACATTGAGAACACTCGCTGCACGTGCACATCCGCTGCTGACGGTGTAACAGGGTATTGCACATTGACTCTTCCCTCTGAGGACCTCGAGTTATCCAATCCCTTTTGCTTGCTTTTGTTCTATCACTTGTGTCTGTGCAAAAGGCAACCCGGCTTCACACTCGTGAGACTCAGAAGACAATAATGAGAGAGGAAGCCTGAGGCACTGACTGGCATCCAGGTATCTGGAGAATCGGAGAGGAAACCAGCTAGCCTAAGGTCACAGGCCCGCCCCGGAGGGATCTCTGCCCAGAAACCGGCGGGTCTTTCCCAGCCACACGCGTGGGTGTTCGGAAATCCGTCAGCTGAAGACACCGTGCCCGCGCCCCCCTCCACCCGGGCACCGGGCACAACGACCCACCCCGAGGTGACTCCGAGGCCCCGCCTAGCAGCTTGTCCCCAGGGCAGCACCTCCGCCAGGCCTTATTACCCTCCCCCAGGCCGCGCGCGCAGAGGGTCCCGCCCCCCGCCAGTGCGTGAGGGGGCGGTACCTCAGACTGACAGGACTCCAAGCCATCCCATTGGTCAGAAGTCTGAGTGACGTAAGGCTCCGCCTTCCCTTCGCCAGGTGTCCGCCCCTTTGGCCAGCTCTAGGTAGTTGACGTGTCGGGCCGGCAGGCTTCCGCTCCGCCCAGTGGCCGCAGCTAGTCACTACGGCGAGAGGGGCGGGGTGGCTGGGGCCCGCGCTCCTCATCGCTGCCGCTAGCGGCCCGCCCCGCCGCCCCGGCCCCCCCCGGATGACGGTATATATTCCACGCGGGCGCGGGACGCCGGCGAGTAGTAAAGCCGAAGAAGCCGGAGCCGGAGCCGGAGCGGGGCGGAGCCGCCGGAGCGCCGAGGGAGGTAGGGCCCCCCTCCAACGCGCGGTCCCATGCCTAGCGCGCGGACCGTCCACGCGTCGCCGCACCGTGCACCGCGCCGGCTGTCCGCAGCTCCGGAGGGGCGTGGGCTGTGTCACGACGGGGCTGGGACGTGCAGAAGGACTCGGGGGGACCCGGGAGAGGAGTCTGGGGCGCTGATGGAGTCCCCGGCGCGTGTCAGCGCTGTTGCGAGTGGGCCCTCACCTGGATGGGGAAGAAGAACCACGAGGATCTCAAGCCCGGGCTCGGGAAGAGTTGTGCCGTACCTGGGGGTCCCCGATGGGAATAAGTGGGCGCTAGAACTGTCCGGGGAAAGAGTTGGGGTGTTTTGGACGAACGAGAGCAAGAATTGAGAGCTCAGACAAGGACAGGGGATCGCAATGGGGGATGTGGCTAGCTAGCACTGGACCGGCTTTCCACTTCCCTGCCTCGCTTGATATTGATAGTGGGAGAGGGTTCAGATTTCAAGGTTTCCCCTCTATTGGCCTGGTAGAAGAAGCATGGGCCTGGAGGGCTAGCTCACATATGCTCTTGAAGATTTTTTTAAAGTTTGGCCTGATGAAATCTGAAATCGGGTAGTAGTGATTATGCTAATATGTGTGTATTTATGTGAGGCAAAAGTTTAGGTACTTGGAGGTGAAGTTCACTGGGCGTGGACCCAAGGGTTTGCTAGGAACTGAAGGCATTTGTCTATTTCACAGTTTGTTGACTCACTTGGCTTGGGGGAAAAAGACTTCATAGTCTGTGCTGTTAGTTAGTGGTTAGGACTCAGTCTCCTTACTGTTTTTTTTTTTTGTTTTTTTTTTCTGTTCTTTCTTTTTTTGGGGGGAGGAGAGCGAGGTTGCAAGACAGGGTGTCTCAGTGTAGCCCCGGCTGTTCTGCAACTAGCTTTGTAGACCAGGCTGGCCTCGAACTCACAGAGATCCACCTGCCTGCCTCTGCTTCTTCCCAAGTGCTGGGATTAAAGTCATGTGCCACTACTGTTGGCTTGGTACCCTTTTTACAAAAGGGGTTTACTAACCCATTTTTTAGGACATTTAACAACAGAGGTGGGGGGAAAGGGGAGGAAATGGGAAATACTGGACTTCTTTAATATGGCATTTAAATTCTAATAAAGGCGTGTTTGATAACGGTTTGTCATTTGTGTTCATCCAGATGTGTTATTGGCATATGCCAAATTTAGTCATAATTTCTAATGTAGATTTTTAGCTCTTAGATATTTGTTGTCAGTTCAGTATAAAAATCCATATCTTGCCGGGCATTGGTGGTGCATGCCCTTAATCCCAGCACTTGGGAGGCAGAGGCAGGAGGATCTTTGTGAGTTCGAGGCCAGCCTGGTCTCCAAAGCGAGTTCCAGGAAAGGCGCAAAGCTACACAGAGAAACCCTGTCTTGAAAAAAAAAAAAAAAAAATCCATGTCTTTATTTCTTTTCTCTGTTGCTGTATACCATTTACTTACCCAGCCCTCTTACCAGTATTAGTAGGAAATATGGTACTATACTGATGGTTATAGCTGTATCAGATAAACATAAATCATGCTTGTGAGTGTTACATAACATGTGAATGAGCTGATAGGATTTGATAACCTTTGTAGACTGCTGGTGTTCTGGGCTCAGATATCAAAGTTTACCATGAGTTGTTTTATTTGCATAAATACATTTTTTTAAGCACCTAAAGGGGAAGGGTGTTGAGTGACTGTTGTTGTTTTCAAGACAAGATTTCTCTGTGTAGCCTTGGCTGTCCTAGAACTTGCCCTGTAGACCAAGCTGGACTTGAACTCACAGAGATTGGCTTGCTTCTGCCTCCCAAGTTCTGGGATTAAAGACTCGCCCAGCTTTGAATGACTTTGAAGGAACAGTTCTACTTAACATTTGTCATAGTATGTTTGTATATGTACTTAGTAGACAGAGCCCTCTTTGTTTTCGACCCTTAAGGATATATGAAAAAGGCTGGGTTGTCTCATGAGGAGATGCATACATCAGGAAGTGAAATTATTTGCACAGGGTCAAATGTTGGTGGGGAGGGGCGACTAAAGGGAGGAGCCAAGAACTAGGACCCCTTCTTTGGTTACACGTGTCTCCACTGATCTTCTGACTACAACATGCTCCTTCAAGTCTTGACAAAAACATGGCTGTACATGAGACCCCAGCAATCATTCTTTGGAAAATAATACAAATCTACCTCTCCCCTACTGTCTTATTTTTTTATTTAATTATTTTTTAAAAAAATATTCTTTGAGAATTCTAAACATGTACCAACTATCTTATTACATGCTTTTAAAAAAATAAGTGGTATGACTCTTGAAACTTAGACATCAATTGAAATACTTTTTTTTTTTTTTTTCTTTTGAGACAGGATTTCTCTGTGTAGCCCTGGCTGTACTGGAACTCATTCTATAGACCAGGCTGCCCTTGAACTCACAGAGATCCACCTGCCTCTGCCTGGGATTAAAGGTGTGTGCCACCACCACCTGGCTGAAAAGCAACTTTTATGTGTAACCTATTCACATAGTGAGGGGGGGACTGGGGACCAACACAACTCACTGTAGTTTTGTACCACAAACAGCAAACCATGCCGGGCCCATAGATTGTGCTATGAGTGAAAAATTTCTAATGAAGCCATTGCCCTTGTAATGGAGCAGGATATTTTGCTACGTACTTGGTGATTATTACAAGTAAACTTGTAAAAGTTTACTGTGAAACAGTTGGTGTTTCGTTAGCAACAGCCCATTCATCTTGTGTTTCCTATGGGTCTTGTTTCCATCAAGAAGCCAAGCAGAGTGATCGACCTACCCATGTTTGTGCTCACTGTGTTGTGATGTTCATGTGATGAAATCACTGAAGGATTTGATTCTCCGAATCTGTCCCCTTGTAGAAGACTGCAGTAGCCTTTAGACAACTGCTGCCATCCATGTCCTGATCTTCTTGGAATGTATTATTCTGGGAGGTACCTTTTTTTTTTTTTTTTTAATTTTTTTATTGCTCCTATTGAGTAGATCTTTTCTTGTGTCTGATAAACTTTTTAGCTTTGTCCAACTCACATAATAGCTCTCTCATGTTCAATGGGTTGGGACTTAGTGCTGTGGAGTGCAGATTTCATGTCTTTAACAGTAGCATTTTATAGACACTTTTAAAAGTGCTTTCCAATCATAGTAAGTCACAAATACCCTTAACTTTAGAGGTAAGCACTCCTCTTTTTGTTTGTTTGTTTGTTTCTATGCCTTTGAGACAGGGTTGTGCTTTGTAGCTTGGACACATCCTCACTCTATAGCCTAAAGGACCCTCAGATTCTCCATCTTGCTTCATCCTCACAAATGCTAAGATTATGTCATTCACTATTCCATCTGGCTAAGAACTGTCTCTTCCATTTTGTAGACATGAAAAAATTAGGGCATTGGAAGGTTAATTAACCAGATCAAAATCACAAACTTGGACCATGGTAGAGTTGAGGTAAGAACCTACCCAGTCTGATTCTTAAACTCAGTGATGGTTGACATCAAATTCTAAAGCCTGTATTTAAGTGAGGCCTCTCCTTGGATTCTTTGTATCTCCTGCTTTTGTGAGGAGAAGGAAAGAAGATAGACTTGGAGGAGTCATATTAGGTGTGGTAGTGTGCATCTTTAATCCTAGCACCCAGGAGGTGGAGGTAGGCAGAGCTCAATGAGTTCAAGGCCAGCCTCGTCTATAAATCGAGTTCCAGGACAGCCAGAGATGATATACAAAGAAACCCTGTCTTGAAAAATAAAACAAAAAATTCTCATCAGAAGGTATTAGTAATATAGCCTGAGGAAAATTATATAACTTCTTTGAGCCTCATTTTTTCATTGATTGTGAAGATTATTTAAGTTAGGCCTCAGCATTGAATGAAAAACTTATTCCCATTTTATAGATACCAGTGTTGAAAGTATTTATGACTTAGTGTAAGCAATAAAATTAGGAGAATATCTGTTGGCAGAAATTTCTGTCCCACCCGCCAGTTCCCAAATAACCAACACAGAGGCTTAGTATTAATTATAAATGCTTGGCTGATAGCTCAGACTTGTTACTACCTAGCTGTTACATTTAAATTAACCCATATTTCTTATCTATGCTTTGCCACATGACTCATGGTTACCTCATTTTCTACATGTCCTGCTTCCTCGGTGGCTAGCTGGCATCTCTCTGACTCTGCCCTTCTTTTTCCCATCATTCTCCTAGTTTGGTTGCCTTGCCTATAATTCCTACCTGGCTACCAGCTTTTTTTTTTTTTTTTTTCTTGAGACAGGGTTTCTCTGTGTAGCTTTGCGCCTTTCCTGGAACTCACTTGGTAGCCCAGGCTGGCCTCGAACTCACAGAGATCCACCTAGCTCTGCCTCCCGAGTGCTGGGATTAAAGGCGTGCGCCACCACTGCCTGGCCCAGCTTTTTATTAAACCAGTCTGTATGTCAAATCTTCATAGTGTACAAAAGGATTATTCCACAGCAAATGTCTGACTGTTCCCAAGTTATTCTAGGTATGCCTAGTACAAGGGGTGGCTCTGGTGTGGCAGCATGGTTTGTTTTCATGTTGCAAGACTTCTGATGGTTGCAGGAGATGCAGGTGACTTGGGTCTCCCAGATGTCTGCCACCTTCTTCCTGTAGGGTTGAGTCCTTTGACTTTTTGTGTCTGGAGTTTCAGTGGGTGAGCCTGCACCTGCTGCCTTTTATCGCAGTAGCCATAGTGCCTTGGTGGACACAAGGTGTGGGCTCTCTCCCGAGTTTGTAAACTGTGTTTGTTGCTAAATGGTTGTGATGAGGTAGAAACTGTTTATCGGTAAGGGACCTGAGGCATGGGGAAGTTCAGTGATGCAGATGGACTGTGGAATGCTCTGCACTACTTTTCACTGTCCTATAAAAGCAGAATAGGTTGCTTGTTTGATGCCTCCTTCCCTCCAACCCCTGTATCTAAGCAGTTGGAATGCAATGGTTCTTCATAGTGAGCCTCAAATTTATCCCTTTCATTCTCTGCCCCCTGCCAACTAGTCTGGTTCATACTCTTGTTTTTTCTCTAGTCTTTCTTTTTTTAGTTAGCGTACAAAATAATGGATTTCATTATGGCATTTTTAGATGTATCATTATACCTAATTCATGTTTGTTTCCCTTCTGCCTTCGTAGTCCCCTTTTCTCCAGTAGTCTCCCTTCAGTGTTCATGTTGTATATACATATAAATAGATATCTACTTAAGTCTAGATTCTGCATAAAGAGACATATATGTTTGGTCTTTCATCCCTATATTCTACTCCCTTTAGACCTTTAGTGCATGTGTGTATGTGTGTGTGTTTTAGGTCTAGGTTCTGCATCTGAGAGAAAAATGCAATATTTGTCTGAATTTAGCTCTCTTCACTGATGGTCTTTAGTTCTATCCATTTTCTGGAAAATGACATTGCAATATTTATGACTGAATAAAATCCCATTGGTCTAGATAGCATATTTCCTTTATCAGTGTGTATGTTGATGGGTGTCTAAGATGGTTCTCTACCTTGGCTATTCTGACAGAGCAGCAAGAACTGTGGATGTGCAGGTAGGTATCCCTGCATGCTGACTTAGATACCCAGAAGTGCTGACAGCTAGGTCCTGTTTTAGTTCTACTTTTAGTTTTTGAGAAACCTCCATCCTGATTTCTATAGCATCATACAGGGTTTTTTTACATTTAATCTTGTCTGTGTGTGTGCATGTGCATGCGTGTGTGTGCACACCCACACACATGCCACAGAGAATGTGTGGAGACTAGAGAACATCTTAGGGCAGCCAGCTGTCTCTTCTCACCACGTGAGTCCTGGGGATAGACCTCAGGTCCTCCGACTTGGAGGCAAGTGCCTTTACCTGCTGAGCCACTTCTGTTTGCTTTTTGATGATAGCCATTCTAATTGGGTCCTCTTGCTTTTCATATCCACAGTTGTGTTTTAGCTTGCTTTCCTTCTTCTGGCTGTCTTTCTTTGCCGTGTATTCTCTACCATTGCTTCTTTCTCTCATCTTTTTTTTTTTTTTCCCTGAGACAGGGTTTCTCAGTGTAATAGTCCTGGCTGTCCTGGAACTCACTTTGTAGACCAGGCTGGTCTCAAGCTCACAGAGATCCTCCTACC
Source organism: Onychomys torridus (assembly GCF_903995425.1). Taxonomy (NCBI): domain Eukaryota; kingdom Metazoa; phylum Chordata; class Mammalia; order Rodentia; family Cricetidae; genus Onychomys; species Onychomys torridus. The sequence goes on from NC_050453.1 coordinate 24,689,632, forward strand.
TCTGTGTGTGTGCTACCACCACCTGCTCTTTCTCTCATCTTTTAAAGCACGTTGTGACAGTGCCCTGTGTACCATTCCACTGTTGACTTCCTCTTGCTTTCTCTTTGATCTACAGTCCATTGCTTGGTTTTCTATGGGATAGCGATGCCCTGTACCGTATCTCGTCCCTGTGCTTAAGCCTTCCCTTCCCGACCCTGTTTGTCTTCTTCATGCTCATTCCCTAGGGCCATCAAGGTCCCCCCTTTTTCCTACTCTTATCTGTACAGTGTGTTTGACCCTGGAGATACAACTAGATCGTGAACTTTTTCTAGCCAGTATCTATCTCAGATCTTGCATTCATCAGTACTAGGTGTGTGGTAGACTAAATATTTCTTCATTCTCATACTTTTTAGCACTGTGCAGTTTAAGAGTTTGCCTTGTGCCAGGAGGTGCTGATGTACACCTTTAATCCCAGTACTCGGGAGGCAGAGGCAGGCAGATCTCAGTGAGTTCGAGACCAGCCTGGACTACAGAGTGAGATACAGGGCAGGCATCAAAACTACATAGAGAAACCCTGTCTCGACACCTCTCCCCCAAAAAGCAATTGCCTTGTGATCATAGAATACTCACGTTCGTGACTAACAGGCTTCTTCCCTGATTGTTAAGTGTGCATCACTTTTCTTTGCAGTTAGAGATAATGCACATGCTCTCACTGTTTTCCTGTGTGAGGTGCAATTGGAATGCACTTTTCATGGTTATAGGTAGTCCCCTAACCACCCCACTGAAGATTGCTGTACTCTGAATACTATAGTTACTTTGATCATCGAGGCCAAGGAGAAGAGTTGAAATATGAAGTGGTAGCTTAGTGTTCTAAGGTAGTGCAGCAGCAATGATGTGAAGGGTGACAGTGAGTAAGATGCCTGGGATCACGTGCCGCTCCACGGGCCATGCTGAGTGTTGTGCTAGAGTCTCCTCGATGTGAGTAGTGATGACAATTCCAGGTAATGGAGAGTGGTGGGAAGTTAGATGAGACCTGGCAGTAAAGTACTTCATAGAGTACTGTCACACAGTGCTAATTATTGTCTTCTAAGTCTGAGCGTTCACAGATATTGAGTGTCAGGAAGGCAGAAGCTCATTTCTAAATCTTGAGTTCTTAAAAACATAGGCATACATAGCTTAATGATGGGGCTGTGGTCTGAGAAATGTGTTATTAGTCTATTTCATTACTAAGCAGGCATCACAGCATATATAACCTAATGCAGCTAGGATGGGGTGATATGATCTCAGGGGACCACTGTCAAACAAATGGTCTTGTTGACCAAAATGTCATTATGCTGTGCATGATTTTTTAGTAGAAAAATCCCTGCGGTTTGGAGTTGGACTTCTGCCTGTCCTTAAGTCCTCTTCTCTTTTTGGTTCACAGCTCTTACCACTCGGTTTTTACAAAGCTTCACTACCAGACCACTATGAATGTGAATGACCTCAAACTTAGGTTGTCCAAAGCCGGGCAAGAGCACCTGCTGCAGTTTTGGAATGAGCTGGAGGAAGCCCAGCAGGTAGACCTTTATATGGAGCTCCAGGCCATGAACTTTGAAGAGCTGAACTTATTTTTCCAGAAGGCTAACGGAGGATTTGATCATTCCTCTCACCAAGAAAAGGTGGATGCACGGATGGAGCCTGTGCCCCGAGAGGTGCTGGGCAGTGCCACCAGAGATCAAGACCAGCTGCAGGCCTGGGAGAGTGAAGGTACTGAGCATGGCTCGTGTCTTACACAGACCTTGTGAGATACGCTGAAATTACTCAAGTTGCTGCCTCGTATAGCTAACACTGTGCCTGTCAACACTAGAAGCCAGGTGACCCGCTGGCAAGTGACAAACAGCCTTGCCGAGGCGGCCGCAGTGTCTGCCATTGCTGATCTGTGATCCGCTTGAATTATTGATGCTTGGCTTCAAAGCTCTTCTCATACTAGTCTTTACTTGGCCTCAGTCTCTTTTTGTCTTTAATTCTGTTCCTTTGCAGGCTTATTTCCCCTGAAATTTTGTGGCACAAGTTAAATGTTCCAATTTAAGCTGCTTTCATCTGAACCTGCCTTAAACTGGCTCATGCCTGAATTTCCAGTTTTTTTTCCTTCTCTGTTACTCCCCAGTCCTATTGCTGCACGTGTTTTAGCTGAGGCAAATAATTCACCTTCCCTGGGTATTCTGTTATGCATTTCCTCCTGTATTTATGTTTATCTTTAGCTTGGTCTGGCCTGTGCTTTTCTTTGCTTAGTGGGTCACCTTGAAGGTCATGGAGTTATGCAGGCATTGGTTCTGCTGCTGTGGACTTTGTTTCATTTGTATGGTACTATAGATTGAACTCAGGGTCTTCTGCATGCTGGGAAAAGACTCTGCCACCGAGCTACATCTCCAGACAGGGTCTCAGTAGTTGCTTGCTGGTTTTGACTCACTCTGAAGGCCAGGAAGGCTTTGAATTTGAGGCCCTTCTGCCTCAGCCTCCCAAGTAGCTGGAGTTACAGGCCCAAGTCTTGCTGCACTCATTCTTTAAAATTGTTTTCTTTATTTTTATTTTATATGTATGAGTGTTTTGCCTTCATGTATTCCTGTACACCACTTGTGTGCAGAATCTTCAGAGGCCAAGAGGAGGGCATCAGATCCCGAGACTGAAGTTTCAGATGGTTGTGAGTTATTGTATAGGTGCTGGGAATTGAACTCAGGACCTCCGTAAGAGCAATCAATGTTCTAAACCACTGAGCCATCACTCCAGCTTCCTTACTCATGCTTTAAGATTCACATATTTGCTATTTTCAGTGCTTTCTTCCTTGTACCATGTTGGACTTAGTTGTTTACGCTTGCCTTTGCTCCCACCTTTAATAATAGCTGTTTGCATTTATCTTCCTCATTATGTCATACATTTTTGAAGAATAGCCACGTCCTGACTGTCGATGTATGTCAGACATCGTTTAGGAGGAAAAGTCTCAGTTATACATTGATCAGTGTTGTGTGTTAAATTTTTCCAAAGATGTCTTGTTCAAAATGTATAATTTATTCTCATGTCTAGTACTAATTTATACTCTTGAGAATGGCAGACTAGCTCAACTGTAGCCTTTTGGTAGAGTTGAAAGCTTTGTTTTTGTAATCTCGTACTCTTCTGTAATAAGAAGTTTGCTAAGTGTTATACCCTGGGCCCATGCATTATTACTTTTGCATAACTCTGATGAAATACCAGACAAGTCAGTTTAAAGGAAGAACTGTATACTTTGGGTGACGGTTTCAAAGAGTTCTCTCCATCCTGATCAGGAAGGCTTGTTGGAGCAGAGCAGTTCACATCATGGCTGACCTGGAAACGAAGAGAGAAGAAGGCCAGTGCTTCACTGGTTCCTTCTTTCCCTTTTATTCTGTTGGGCCCCACGCATAGGACAGTGTCATTCTCATGCACAGTGAGACTTCTTTCCCTGTATTTAATCTTCCCTGGAAATACCTTCCAGATGTACCCAGAATTGTCCCAGTCTCTTAGGTGATTCAAGACCAGTCAGATGGACAGTGAAGACATACCAGTGTGGCAGGTTTTCTCAGCTCCCAGCCTCCAAATCATGACACAGAGACTTACTAGTTATGAATGCTCGGCCTCAGTTTAGGATTGTTTCTGGCTAGCTTTTAAAACTTAAATTAACCTGTTTCTCTTCATCTATCTTTTGCCTCGGGGCTTCTTACCTCTCTTTCATTCTGTATGTCCTATTTTCCTGCTTCCTCCCTGGCTGGCTGGCACCCCCTGGCTGCTCATTCTCTTTCTCCTCTGTTCTTCCTCTACCTTGATTCTTCTTCCTACTTACTCTCTCTGCCCACCAACCCTGCTTATCCCTCTACTGTCTAGCCATTCAGCTTTTTATTAGACCAATCAGGTGCCTTAGGCAGGCAAGGTGAAACAGCAACATATTTTTACATAGTTAAACAAATGCAGCATAAACAAATGCAGCACATCTTCACATAGTTAAGCAAATAGTTTATTCCACAACAGACCAACACAACCTTTGAGTGTTTGTCTATACTTCTTATTAAATCTCTGCCTTGTTTTCTTAACTGAATGAACAAATGAGACTAATCTACTTTATTATAGAAATGAATATGAAAATATCAGAAATTGCCTGTAACTATATCAGATTTTTACTTTCTTATATTACCTAGTTGTGTACATGTTTACTTTTTAAAAATAACTTACTTGTTTTTATTTTATATGCATTGGTGTTTTTGCCTTCATGTATGTCTGTGTGAGGGTATTGGATCCTTTGGAACTGGAGTCACATACAGTTATGAGCTGCCATGTGGTTGCTGGGAATTGAATTCAGGTCCTCTGGAAGAACAGTCAGTGCTCGTAACCGCTGAGCCATCTCTCCAGCCCCATGTTTGCTTTTATAGATGTGAATAATGTTATAGCTGCAGCTTTATGTCGGTGGCTGGTTTTGCCATTGACTCCTTGAAAGAGGAAGATAACTGGCATCATTGGCATTCACTATACCTCTGTCTCCCTCTAGGCTGACAGATGTGCTGGTTTTTAAACTGTGTTCTGAAGAGTTCCAGGGAGTTCAGTCTAGGAGAGCTGTTTCGTTTAGGGAAGAGGAAGCAGATTCTAACTAGGCAGGTCTCTAACCTTTCACATCTCTCCTAGTAGTTGTACTTCCTTCTGTTCTGTGTATTGAATCGTTCTGTGAGGCTTTGTTAAAAAAGATTCAAAGGTTAAAAAGAGCCGCTTGGGAAAGATTGGTCGTTTGTTCAGAGGATGCCTTTCAGATCTGAAATGCTCAGGCCTGCCTAACCTGGTAGCCTCTTGCAGTGCCTAACCTAGCCTCTTACAGAGAGCAGTGCCTAACCTGGTAGCCTCTTACAGAGAGCAATGCCTAACCTGGTAGCCTCTTACAGAGAGCTGTGCCTAACCTGGTAGCCTCTTACAGAGAGCAATGCCTAACCTGGTAGCCTCTTACAGAGAGCTGTGCCTAACCTAGCTTCTTACCGAGAATTGGGCAGGGCCACTAAGGAGCGCGGGGAGCCTTTGGCTGATGTTGGACTTACACTGGCTTAGGAATCACTAACTGCCCTCCTCTCAGATTTCAGAAAGGCAACTCCTCCAGGCTAGAAGTGTCAAGGCTTCTCTCCTATCCCAGCTGCCCACCGGTTTTCCTTAGCACTTGAGGAGGGTGGAGCCTTAGCATTGACACTTAATGAATCTTACATAATGGCTACATGCAACGTCAGGGCATCCTTCAGTTTGAGTCTTCTTCAGCTTTTAATGGAGTGTGTAGAACTAATCTACATTTATGATTTCTAATTTAAAGTATAATTCACAGTTGTTAGAACCATGTATGGCCCAAGAGGGAGCAGAGCAAACTTCCTTGGTTGGCTCTGTATCCAGGAACAGTATTTATTTGTGGCTTAACAGCAGGGTGGAGATTTATAACTGACTTTGTATCCTTCTCATTTAGCCAGAAATTGTTGTGTGTTTGCGCATTCGTAGCAAAAGAGAGTTCTGCAGTTACTAATCAGAGGGAAGAGATTTCCATTGTGAAGACTATAGCACTGTGTTTTATATCCTCTGAAGAATCTCCTAATGTCTCAAGGACAATTTTGTTTTCTTCATGATGATGGAAAAAGTATTTTATAGTAGTTTCAAAATGTCAGTTTAATGAAATGATATTGAACATTTGAAACCAAAGGCTGAAAGTCAACTCTTAGGGGTTAATATGTAATCTCCTTGTTGAAGAGAGATCTTAGTTTAATTTGAGTTTTAAAGTTTTCTGGCTACACATAGATTGTGTAACATAGAACTACTGAGAACTGTTGAGATCTTGAAAGAGAAGCAATTAGAAGCTTTGAGAAGAATGCCATTTTAGTAAAGATAAACTAGGAAAAATATGACTGCTTAATATAAAATATCCTTTATTTAAAATGCACATTTAATTAAATACAGGTTAATCTCCCACTATTATACTAATAACTATTCAGTGTTACCCCTTTTCTTGCCATGTGGCATTTTCCTAAGAATTATAGTGGTGCTGGGAATGGATGCTAGGACCTTGCTGCATCCCCATACCTGCAGTGGTGTTCTTCACTGTGTATTGAAGTGTGGTAGAAAGGTAACTGTCTTGTGGAGGAGAAATGTATTCATAACACTGTCTCCTAATTTTTCTTAAATCTAGTATAATAATGTTTAAATAGATTTGTTTTATTTTGAAAGTAATAGATACTTATCTTAAAGAAATCAGAAAATACTAAAACTGTCAAAGATAAAATACAAATTTCTGCCATTCCGTAATCAAGAGAAAAATAATCACTAGTAATTTTGTATAATATTTTCTTTTACATTTACACATAGGATATCTTTTTGTAGAACTTTATATGGACTGATTATGAAATAGTTGAAGTATATTATGAACATATTTTGAGATAAATATATAGTGAATACCTACATATGTTACTTTGACTAAAAATTAATATTTTTTGATTTATGTTTCCTCCCTTTTATTTCCTTTTTTCTTTGTTATATTTTAAAGCAAATCCCAAATATATTGTTTTTATCATCATAGTTCAATATATGATTTTAAATATGTATACAATGCCAAACATATGGTCTCTCCAACCCATACTAATCACAATGCCTTTTTGTTTAATGCCAAGGGAAATTCATGGTAATGCCTTAGTTTATAAAATAAGTTCAGATAGAATGTTCTTGATTAGTCTACTTTTTGTGCTTAGAACATTTTCAGAAACAGTTTCAGTTGTAACATGGTAATTATATATGCCTATAGTCCTAATGCATGGATGTGGAAGCAGGAAGATGAATAGTTCAAGTCCATTTTGGGCTGTAAAGGGAGTTCGAGGCCAGCATGAGCTGTGTGAAGACCTTGTCTCGGAACAACCAAGCCAAGTTCCTTGTGTTTCAGCATTATTTCTGACTAGCTGTCTTGGGTAATTTTCCTTTATTTCCATTAGTTGAGTTGCCTGTTGATGCCCCTTGGCTTCTCCTGGAGTGCTCAAAATTTAAATGGTAGTTCTACTGTGCTTTGTTTCAGAAGTCCCCGTGATACCTTCCTTGTTGTAGGCACCTGTCCAGGTTAGAGCACTGGAGAGGAACTCGTCCAACCAGGAAGTTATGCAGGAAGTGTCTGACCTTTACAGTCACTGTAAACCCTGTTTCTTGTAATGTTGTCAAGAAGAGTGCTCAGGGCTCCTGGGCTCACAGGGCATGGATCTTCAAAGAAAGATGTTCTCTAGACCTGGAACTGTCTCACACTCTCTTAATATTTTTTTCTGTGTTAAAATCCTTCCTGTACGAAAGTCTAACTGTTGGTTCCTATTATGAAGACATAAAAATGAGAGTAAAGGGATGTGATTTTTCAGACTTTTCATATTTCCAAAGAATCTTGAGGACATATATATATATTTTTTTATTTTTATTTATTTTTATTTTTATTTTTATTTTTTTGAAACAAGTTTTTGCTGTGGTGACTAAGCTGGTCTTAAAGTCCTGCTTCTGCATCCAAGTGCTGGGATTACAAGTGTGAAGCACCATTCGCAGCCTGCTTTAGGATGTGAAAAATTCGTAGTTTCCTGTTACTTGGCCAAGTACATTTATGGTCAGTTAGTTTTTTTTCAAGTGATGCCCATATGAAATATATGCTGTTGCCACATAGTTTGAAATAATGTATCATTGCTTTATACCTAGAGGAACTCACTGAATTTTATTTGACTACTTAATTTCCAGCAGTATTTTCTCTGTCATTATAAGAAAGATATTAATTTTAGCACTGCATACTTACGATAAGCACTGAAGCATTACTGTAGTTACAAGGCTGGAAAAGCTGATCCCTTCAGCTAGGGCACTCCCCATTGGATTCTGTGAACAACTACATGCATGCATTTGATTTGGAACTGTCCTGAACTTGATTCTCCGTAGACTGCTTTTTCTCCTTCCATTTTGTTCTGTCCACTCAAAGGCTAGATTCAAGAGCATGACAAATACAGAAACCCTTTATGTAAGTGATTTTATATGTGTGTGGTATATGCACATAAGTATGTGAGTGTCTGAACCCATGCACGCACATGCAGAGGCCGGGACATCCAAGCATCTTCTGCTAATGCGCTCCACCTTATTGCCTTGAGAGAGAGTCCCTTTATGAAGTTCACCTTTTCCACTAGGGAGGCTGGCTGGCTGGCTAGGCTGCTTGGCCAGTAGCCCTTAGGATCCATGTCTCCTCCAGTCCTGGGGTTACAGGCGTGCAGTCATACTTAGCTTTTAATGTGCATGCTAGAGATTTGAATTCAGGCCCTTCTGCATACAGAGCTGCCCTTGTGGCCAGCGGGGTGTCAACGGGGCCACCAACCTGTGGGAGAGAATGAAAGGACAGGGCAACACAAAGAGACAGCAGCAAGACAGTATTCTGATCAAGCCGCCAATCTTTATTGTTCTCCACATGGTTTATATAGCATAAGGGGGGAAGGGGCAGGAAGGAGGGAAAGGGAAAGGGGGCGTGTAGAATGTGGAAGGGGTGCAAGACATGTGAGGCAGATAGTGCACCTGCGAGATATCGGCTAAGGTCACTGGTCAGGGGCAGTATATTCTGTTGCTAGGCTGACTGACCCTGGAATGCTCTTTACCTTCGGTTGTCATGGCACCTGACTGTGGGATGTTCTCTTATCTTGGGAGGCCTCTGGTTACTGCTCTGGGAAGGGGCTTATGAGTTGTTCTTTGGTTTAGCTAGTACTTTCTATGGTTCATGTTTGGTTCCTGACATCTTGGTCCCTAACACAGAGCAAATTCTCTCCCCACTGAGTCATCTCTCTCATCCATAGAAAACCTTTTTATTAAATTACAATATGTGGATTATATTATCTCTATAATCATATATCATTATATTATAATAGTGGTTGTTAAATGGAGGCAAGTTGCACATAAAAACATTTCAATCTGGAATGTGCAACTGGTGATCACAATCCTGGTTGTCTCTCCCATGATGACCAGACTGGGCACACATCCATCCACAGATGGAAAGAGCTGAAAAGAGTGTCTGTGGGGCTGGAGAGATGGCTCAGTGGTTAAGAGCACTTGACTGCTCTTCCAGAGGACCTGGGTTCAATTCCCAGCACCCACATGGCAGCTCACATCTCTCTGTTACTCCAGTTCCAGGGGACCAGACACCCATGGCAAAACAGCAATGCACATACAATAAAAATTAAAAAAAGAAGAAGAAGAAGAAGAGTGGCAAGCCGGGTCTAGGAAACACGTGCTGATTACTGGAGTATAGGATGAGGTTACTGTGGGCTGTTACTGTAAAAACATTACAGCTGAAACAGAGCAGAGCGGTAGTTTAGGGACATGGTCAAGGCGGGAGAACTTCATGGGGACACTTTGATAACTGGTTGCAGCTGAAGAGACATAAAAGCAGTGACGATGGCATCAGGTGAGCTGGTGTTAAAGGTGGAGCTGCCTGTGGGGGCTTAGGGGGCTTTGGGGTGAAGTAGCTGAGGGAAGTAATGTTCTTTCAGACTAAAAGTGAAAATGGAAAAAGACACATTAACAGGAAGGCAACCCAAAATGTATACCGGGTGTGGAGAATACATGGTGCAAAAAGAACAAAGCCTTTGTCTGAGATGTGTGTGCGGAAAAGGTGTTCAGAAGTAGGTCTGATTCTGGACACCTGGAGGTCCAGACTGCAGTTCTCTGTCTCCAGTTCCGATCTGTCACAAGGACTGACCTCATCAGACATGCGGCTGTCGATGAACTTTCCCCACTGAAGTTACCCCATTTAGTTTTCTTAATTTCAGCTTCTTATAAGGTACAGTTAAATTATATAGAAATAATAACAGAAATTATCTTGGTTTAAGCAAGCAAGAAAGAAAATTAAATCTTAGCTAGCTAAGGGTACTTTAAGGGTGAAAGTTATGGAAACATAATATGCTTAAAATAATTTTAAAAAATAGCTGGTAGCTGCTGAAGGAGGTCCTTGGACTGTAGTTATTAAAGAAAAATTGTGGACTCAGAACTGGAGGGCACTTAGTGTTTAAATTCTTACCACACCTAGTATATTATCTATGTGAAAACCTAATATTCAAAATACATAAAGTATAAAGTTAGCAAATTAGATAAAACTCATCCTACCTGTGGATTTGAAAACAATGATATAATCATCCATTGGTATTTTGGGGTGGTTCATTCTAGCCATTCCTCACTCCCATCCCCAAATCTGTTAATGTTTATGTCCCTTGTTTTTGCATATAACCTACATATGTCCTTCCCCTTATTATAAATAACTTCCAGGGTATTCATAATGTCTAGTGTAGTGTACATACTCTGCACATGACTGGTTGTCACACTGTGTCACTTAGGAAAGAAGATAGTATACATGCTTAGTACAAACACAATTTTTTCTTTTGATTTAAAAAAATTATTTTAGGATTATGTGTGTGTGTGTGTGTATGTGCGCGCGCCCATGGGGGCCAGAGGCATTGGAACCCCATTGGAGTTGGAGTTACAGGGCAGTTGTGAGCCACCTGGGAACTGAACTTGGGTCTTCTAGAAGATCAGCTGAACTCCAGCTCTAGAAAAATACCTTAATTTTAATATTTTATTGAAGCCTGTCTAGTTTTTGGTGTTTGAATGGGTTACCTAAACTTAATTCTGTATGTTGAATTGGAAGTTTTGTGATCCAAGTGTTTTCTTTTCCAGGACTTGCCCAGATTTCTCAGAACAAAGTAGCAGTTCTTCTTCTAGCTGGTGGGCAGGGGACAAGACTTGGAGTTGCGTATCCCAAGGGCATGTATGATGTTGGCTTGCCATCCCACAAGACACTTTTTCAGATTCAAGCAGAACGTATTCTGAAGCTCCAGCAGTTAGCTGAAAAAAAGTGTGGCAACAAGTGTGTCATCCCATGGTAAGCCAAGTCTCATGTTGAAACATCTCTTTTATAACATTCAGAACATACATGAACTTACCAGGAGACACACTTCCTGTTACCAGTGGTTTTCTTTGGAAGTGTAATTCTCTGTGTATGTATATAGTAATATATGTTATAGATATCTACATGACCTCAATGGCTTTACGAGGCAATATATCCTCTTTAATTTTTATACCCCCTAACTGAGCACCTACAAATTCCTTTCAGAACCCAGTAAACCCTCAGTTCAGAAATGTCCTACTGATGAATAGCCTGTATGGAAGAGGCTTTCTGATTGAAAACCAGTTTCTGAAATCTGAAGGTGTTTCTCTATTGTTTCTGGCATTGCTATGATTCCTTACCATTTTCTTTGTTTCCTCTCTCCAGCTTTTGGGGCTGCTTCTTTATAGTGTCTGAAATTTCATGATAAGCTGGTATGGGTCTGTTCTGGGTGCCTGTTAGGCTTTTTCAGGTCTGTAAGTACAGATTATCTGGTTCTTCCTCCCCTCCCCACCTCTTCGATTCTCTGCTGTGGTCACACCTCTACTCCTATGCAGTATGCAGGGCCTCTGTTTTGGTCACTGCCTCCTGAGCACCATGACAAGCAATTCTGGGCAGCCTTTCACTTCTCTGATCACTTTCTCACAGCAGTTTTGGAGGGTAGCATGTTTTGAGGGGGAAGCAGCTGTGCATTTGGCATCCCTCAGGGCCCTGATCTCATGACTTCAGTCCCATATGACCAACGAAACTGCTGGTTATTCTGTCTCCCAGCAACAGCCTCTGGTGCTAGTGCAGACTCCCTAGCCATACCAGCATCAGAAAAGATGTCAGGACAAAGCAGCTGCTGCTCACCCCAATTTCCCTTTGGAAGATCCTCCATCCCTTCCCTCCCTACCCCCCCCCCCCCCCCCCGTGGGGCGGGGCGGGTTTCAGGTCTGAATCCAGCTGCTCTGTGGCTCTCTGAACCCTTTGAAGACATGGTTTTTGGAATAATTTTCCAAGATGTTCAAATTCTTCTCAATACAAGTATTGGGATGCTGTGAACTCCATCCCCCATCTTGATTCCTGTGGGGGTTTTGAGGGACATCTGTGTCCTGTGCAGCCAAGCTTGTTATTTACAACCGTGGTTTCAACTTGTTTGATTTTTCCTTTCTCTCTTTCCTCTTTTTTTGTTTTGGAGCTGAGGATCGAACCCAGGGCCTTACGCTTGCTAGGCAAGTGCTCTACCACTGAGCTAAATCCCCAGCCCACTCTCTTTCCTCTTTTTACAGTGTTCCATTTCTGTTGTTATGCAGAGCGGTTTCTCACCTTTTATCTTTATATAAAACAAAGAATTGTGGCCCAGCTTATTACAAAGATCAAAATGTCCAGAATGACTTGTTTAGCAGACCTACTTAGTTTTATGTATGGGTGTTTTGCCTTCTTGTGTGTCTGTGCTCTACACACTTGCAGTACCTGCAGAGGCCAGAAGGCCTCAGGTCCTCTGGAAATGGAGTTATAGTGGTTAACTACCAAGTGAGGGCTGGGAACCAAACTTGAGTCCTCTGTAAGAGCAAGTGCTCTTAAACTGTGAGTCATCTCTCCAGCCCTGTTCTTCATCATTTTATTTATTCAGTGATTACTAATTGGGTTACTGTTTCTAAGTGCTACTAAGCACTTAGTATTGATCACTTACTGAAACAAAAATCCCAACTTTTATGTAGTTTATATTCTGATAAGGCCCTGAACTACTACAGTTTCTGATTGTAGTTTTAGATAGGCTTTTTCCTCGGCTACTCTATCATAAATTCAGTTAAAAGACGTCTTTTAATTTTTTTAATGTATATAAGTGTTTTGCCTGCATGTATGTCTGAGTACCCTTATGTGTGCCCAATGCCCAGGGATACAGGAAGAGGCACTCGGTTCCTAGAACTGGAGTTAGAAACAATGTGAGCCACCATGTGGATTCTGAGAATTGAACAGTGTCTCTGAAGAGCAGATAGTGGTCTTAACTGTTGAGCCATCTCTCAAGAACCTGAATTCAAGTTTTGTGGCAATAAGATGTATAACTTTAACTTCTATGATTGTAACTGGCTGGTGATCAGAGTCTGGGGTCTATTTCGGATTTTAATAAGAACTGTAAGAGAATGTTAGCCTGTAGTATTGCCGTTATCTTTTTCCCTCTATTTAGAATAAAACTTTTAATTTAGCATATACTTTCACAGAGTTCTAAATGCTTACATATGCCTCTGGATACAGCTTCTCTGCTTCTGGAAGCATGTTTGATATTGTTAGAGGCTGATTTTGTCATAAGGATTGCTACAATTTCTGGAAGAAATACAATAGCTAATTAATGTGTCTTAGCCAGAAAAAAGATGAAGTGAGTCAAATAAAGAAGCAGGCGCTCTCACAAATTCTCCATAGCTTAGGAAGTAGATTACACTTTCTTTTGCCCTAATTTATACAGTATCATTGCTTAGGAAAATTGGCTTTTCTTTTGTTAGGTATATAATGACCAGTGGGAGAACAATGGAATCTACGAAGGAGTTCTTCACAAAGCACAAGTACTTTGGTTTGAAAAAGGAGAACGTGGTCTTTTTTCAACAGGGAATGCTGCCTGCTATGACTTTTGATGGGAAAATTATTTTGGAAGAGAAAAACAAAGTCTCTATGGCTCCAGGTTTGTAATCATCTGTATTTAATGGTGACTTATTTTATTAGCAATGGGACAAATTATTAACTTTTGATTTCCTTTTGAATGTGATGATTTGGCTGTTAAAAATATCAAGTTCCCCCCTTCAAATTGACAGTGATTTAAAGAGTTGAAAATGTCTATTGATGAAATGGATTGACCCATTTTTACACTTGTGACTATCTACCCCTGAGCAGCTTTCTGTATATTCATTCTCTTCCCGTGTTATGAAATACATCCCAGTTTGTAAATATTGAAGTCTTCTGGTTCCCTTCACAGTGGGTCATGGTATGCTACTAGTGGGTTGTTTTATTTTTCAGATGGGAATGGTGGTCTCTACCGGGCTCTTGCAGCCCAAAACATTGTAGAGGACATGGAGCAGAGAGGCATTTGGAGTATTCATGTCTATTGTGTGGATAACATACTGGTAAAAGTGGCAGACCCACGGTTCATTGGATTCTGCGTTCAGAAGGGAGCAGACTGTGGGGCAAAGGTAATGTGAATGGTCTTTCTCTGTCAGTCTTTTTAAGGTGATCTGAGTGATTTAGAACCATTCATCCTTCTAGGGTATCCTCTGAACCATTCCATTTGTTTCCTTCACATGACAGCACTTGGTTCTAGAAGTAATGCAGGCTTATCATGAGTAAAAATTTAAAGTGTGTGAGGATGACTTTGAATTTTTGAGACAGCGAATGATGGTTATTACTATACCTGTGATAGACTCATTAATATCAAGCCATGTTTAAGCATCCTAACCTGTGTTTCTTCTGCTGGAGTCAGTAAGGGGTGTGTGGAAGAAAAAGCAGGTGTAGACTTGAATAAGGTATTTAACAAGGGCTTTCATGATTTTTTTTGTGAATAAGATAGAAATGATGGTGATTATGATTATGAATAAAGACATTTAGAGGTAATAAATTACTGCTGGAATGACCATAAACACAGGATGCAGGGTGGTTTGTAGTGCTGTATAAAGTAACGGCTTTAATGTGTGTGTGTGTGTGTGTGTGTGTGTGTGTGTGTGTGTGTGTTATAGATGAGGCTAGGAATAAGACACTCAGAAGAGAACTCAGAAGATTTAAAAATAATGATATAAACACTGTTTTAAATGAATAATACTCTCAATAAATAAAGTACAACACAATCATGTTAAATCCCACAGAGACTGACAAACTGATTGCAGGGTTTAGAGTAAGCATGGGAAGATGGTCAAGATACAACACAGGTTCATGTAACATAATGTCCTACAGAGCCATTTGTTTTGGTACAAATAACAGGAGGCTTTTTTTTCCAGTGTATGGTTCACCAATATGGTGTGTATATGGATAGCATTTGCTCTATTCACCTACTGAAGGGTGTCTAGGTTGATCCTATGTCTTAGCTGTTGTGAGCAATGAAGCAATAACCCAGGAGCACAGGGATAACCTTGAAATGCTGACTTCAGTTCTTTTGGACCTGTGTTCAGTGGTGGCATAGCTAGGGCACATAATGAATTTATTTTTGGTTTTTATAAGAAATTTCATATTGCCTTGCATAGCTTCTGTTTAGAATTTATGTTCCCACCAACAGTGTGTAAGAATTTCCTTTTCTAGGTCCTGGAGAGATAGCTAGTGGTTATGACCTGGGTTCAGTTCTCAGAACCCACACATCAGTTCACAACTATCTGTGACTCCAGTTCCTGGGGATCCAATGCCCTCCTCTGGCCTCTCTGGGTACTGCATACATACATGCTGGCAAAATATCCATAAACATAAAATAAAATATTTTTTTAAAGTTACCTTTTCTATGTATCCTCACTGACATGTTTTCTTTTTGTGACGATGTCCATTTTAACTGGATGATCATAAGGTAATAACAGAGGTGTAAATGCTAATGACCCCAATTTGATCATTACATTATATATATGTTTATTGAATTATACTGTATTGTATAAACATATACAATCATAGTAATTTAAAAATGAAATAATACATTGAAAAACATAGAGCATTTCAAATTGTAGTAAGAATGAATGATGAAACTGGCTAAGTAAAACTCATCTCTCCTTAAAAAAATCATGCCCAAATCGCTCCCAAATGGATGCACATTAAATATAAACATTAAACCATAAAGATGTTAAAATGTAGAATGTGTGTATGATTTTGATGTAAAAATAGAAACGTGCTCTGACGAAGACAAAGTGAATCACGTATGAACTGAAATATCTGTTAAAAATGAAACCTCAAGAGACACACCATAATCTTTGGTTAGAGATTTCCTATTATAAAAAAATGTAATTTCTCACCACATTAGTCTAAAAATATAATAATAAAAAATCATATTCAGAAGCTTCAATTTTAGCAAAACAAGTTTTGAGAGGTTATAGCGATAGGTCTGATAAGACATTTTCTTTTTTGAGACCAGGTGTGGCTGTTAGCCAAGGCTCCCCTTCCTAAGGGGCTGGAATTATAGCAAAGAACCAGACAAGACTCTAGCTCTGAAGAGAATAATTGATTTAGTTCATCTGTTTCAGGCATCTGTCTAATCAAATACCAGTAGCACATGCCATGTGTTTTAATAGCTACTGAACTGTAATGGAAACATAGCATATCGCATGTAAGCAAAACAGTGCAATTCTGACTTTGTTCCACTTGGTGTCACTCTTCTTTCTGAAATAGAAATCTTTACCGCTGTATGCTTCCGAGTCACTTCTAGTCTACCAGAGTAGACTAGAAGGGGCGTCAGAGATGACCTCCTTAGCCCATTTGATCAGACACTTTCTGAGTCCCAGATGAAGGGCCCTTGATGGTGTCTGCAGGAGCAGGACTAGAATTCATGTCTCCCAACTCTTTCTCTCACTTCCATTCAAAGACAGGCCCCTGTGGAGAATAGTCCTGTGTTTCCTGGCAGCTCAGAGACTGCCACTGTGTGCTGACTTTGTGAGTGCACCGTTTACAGAGAGATGTGAGTGCTGCCTCTCCGTTAGCTGAGGCTGCTGCCTAAGTCCAGCTGTGGTCTTCTATAGACTCCCCACCTAGTTTGGGGTCTGTCATTTAAGATCATAATCACTCAGTAAACAGAAAGGAATTCAGAAGGAACCAAGCTAAGACTAGGTTGACATATTTTAAAAAACTTAAGAATTGCTAACAAATACTGCTTTCTCCTACCTTTGTTTTGAGATATAAATTCACCTCTGATTACCAGGTGCTGGGATTGTACATATATGCCATTTGGCTAGCTTCCTCCTCCTCCTCCTCTTCCTCCTCCTCCTCCTCCTTCTTCTCAATATTCTTTTTGTTATTTTTTTATTATTTCAAAACAGTTTTGTTTTTTTTGTTTTTTTTTGTTTTTTTTGGTTTTTCAAGACAGGATTTCTCTGTGTAGCTTTGCGTCTTTCCTGGAACTCACTTGGTAGCCCAGGCTGGCCTCGAACTCACAGAGATCCGCCTGCCTCTGCCTCCTGAGTGCTGGGATTACAGGCATGCGCCACCACCGCCTGTCTTTAAAAACAGTTTTTAAGTTTAAATATATTTTGATCATATTCCTCCCCTCCCCCAAGTCTTTCCAGATCCTCTCCTCCCTACACACCCAACTTTAAGTTCTTTCTAAAACAAAAACCAAAAAAACCCCAAAGTCAAGAAAACAAAATAAAATACCACCCAAAAAGAATACAAAGAAACCATCAACCTGTAACCAAATAAAAGCCCCCCTCATTAAAAAAAAAATCCCTGTGAAATCATGATATGTTGGTCAACTATTCCTGAGCATGAGTATCAACCCTGGAGTGGTTGATATACCCAGTGTCACTCTGTTGGAGAAAACTGATTTTCCCTCTTCTAGCAGGTATAAATGAGAGGACAGTTCAGTTGTTAACCTTTACTCTAGTGGCTAGGTTTTCATTAATGAGTTCATTCATTCATTCGTTCACTTACTCATTTTTTTTATAATTAAAACAAAATAAAATAAAGCAAAAACTGTCACACTGAAGTTGGATAAGACAAACCAACAGAAGGAAAAGAGCCCAAGAGAAGGCACAAGAATCAGAGACCCACTTGTTTGCACACTCAGGAATCCCATGAAAACACTAAACTGGAGGCCATAATTTATATGCAGAGGTCCTGGTGCAGACCCCTGCAGACCCTGTGCAGGCTGCTTCAGTCTCTGAGCTCAGATGAGCTTTGAGCTTGCTGATCTGGAAGGCTTTCTTTTCCAGGTGTTCTCATCCCCTCTGGCTCTTAGACTCCTTCTTCCTCCTCTTCCACGGGGTTACCTGAGGGCTGAAGGGAGGGATTTGATGGAATGTCTCATTTATGGCTGAGTGTCCCAAGGTCTTTCACTCTTGGCATAATGTCTGCCTGTGGGTCTCTGTATTTTTTCCCATCTGGTGCAGGAGGAAGCTTCTCTGATGATGGCTGAGCAAGGTGCTGATCTATGAGTGTAGCAAAATATGATTAGGAGTTATTTTATCACTATATCTTTTTTCCTCTTTTAGTATTATTTGATGTTACTCTAGGTTCCTGGGCTATCTAATCTCAGAGTCCTGCTTACCCCAGCAGTGTCGATTATGGGTTCCATCTCATGCATTGGTCCTTAAGTCAAATCAGTTATTGGTTGGTTACTCCCACAAGCTGTGTGCCACCATTGCCCTAGTGTATGGTAGTAAATTATTTGTGGTACTTTGTAACTTCTTTCTTTATCTTGATACATTAAATATTCTTTTTTTTTTTTTTTTGTCAAGACAGGGTTTCTCCGTGTAGTTTTGGAGCCTGTCCTGGATCTCGCTCTGTAGACCAGGCTGGCCTCGAACTCACAGAGAGCCTGGATCTGCCTCCCGAGTGCTGGGATTAAAGGAGTGCACCACTGCCACCCGGCTAAATATTCTTTTATGGAGTGACAAACTTAAAGAATGAAGTAGTTTACAGAAAAGCACAAACACAAAGAGTTAGGAACATTTTTAATGGATGCCATTTTTGTGAAGTAATTACAGTAATTATGTTATCTTGGATTCTTGCTTTTCAGAACATTATAAACTATTGATCAACTCTCTTAATTTTTATACCATAGATTTTTTCAATAGAATACAACTTCCAACATTATGCAGTTGACAAACACTTAGTTTTGTAATTTAGAGTTTTATACTAATAATGTGAACAGTGCAAATGAATATGATTTTTTTTTTTTTTTTAGAGCTGAGGACCGAACCCAGGGCCTTATGCTTGCTAGGCAAGCGCTCTACCACTGAGCTAAATCCCCAACCCCTGAATATGATTATTTTTGTTTCTCATGGCTCGTTGGGTGTGGGAGATAGTGGTGACTGGAAAGTCAGCCTCACATGCATTTAAAAACTGGAAGTCCTCTGCCTGGTAAGGCATCGATTGGAGAGTAGAGGGAGTGAGGGTGGTGATAGGTTGATTAACAGGAATTACAAACAGGCTTTAATCGCTTTAAATCATGTTGCTGTATGTTTCCTTCCATTTTAATCTACCTCCTTGATTAAAACTTTCTTCCCAGTCAGTACTGTGGCCCTTTCCGGGTGACAAACAGTTGACTGCACAGGCACTTACATGAGGGGGACCCCTGCCTGTGCCTCTAAAGGCTGTGTAAATGAAGTCCTCATTGGTGGCTTTAGTTCCCTGAGGAGACCAGGACTGGCCCTGTGTATTCTAAGAAGCTTACTGGTAATATTTCATGTAGACTTAGGGTATACTTTTCAGATGGGGACAGATTTTTAAACACTCTGCCACACACTGTGTTATAAACAGTGCTGTCAAGTTTTTTTTTGTTGTTTTTTTGTTTTTTGTTTTTTTAACGTGATCCTTGGATGGGCTATTCATGACTTCATCTGAACACTTCATTATAATTAATTAGGTATCAACTTTGTAGTCCAGGCTGGCTTGATGCAGTCCCGTCTTAGCTCCTTGTGTGCTTCTATTCCAGCAGTACAATCCACCACACTCAGTATGAATTTTCATTTTATGTTAGTGGAGTTAGTCCTTAGTTTTCTTCCAGGTATGTGTCTCAGGTCAGACTCACCTGAGGGATTTTAAGAATTGCATGTTATCTTTGCCCTCGGATTTGATAGATAGACCCTCTCCTCTGTCAGCCTAGAGAGCCAGTATTCAGTGAGCAAATCATTGGCTTTCATAACATTTAAAGGCTTAGACTCTTGTTCTTCAAATGAAATCCAGCATGAAGTGAAGCTTCATGAAGTATGAGTAGTCTTCAGACTGAAGTGGGAGTGGGAGCCAGGTGATCTGCCTGTTTCCACCTTCCTGCTTCCTATCCAGGTTTCTGAAAAATAAGGAAAGTGCTTCATTGTTGACTGAAAACTCAAGAAACAGAATTCCAGTGAAGCGATGATCTGGCAGTTTAAAGTGAGAGAGAATGCCTTCCCTGCATTTTTTGTGTTAGGATTCCCAGATAAATTAATTTATTTTCCAAGTACCTAAGTGTGATTAAGAATAAGTTAAATTAGAAATGCAAGGTATTTGGGGAAACCAGCTCTTCATCTATTTTTTCCTTGTCCTGGATTCCCCTGGGCCGGATGTAGGTAGTGGTGTTTTTGTTCTGTCTTTGGTTTGTGGTAAGTAGGAAGGACACAGTGTCCCTGGTTTCTGGTTGGAGAGAAGTCTGTCAAAGAATATAGTTATTATTTTTTTTTTTTTTTTGAAAAAGCTAAAGCTTTCTCTTGGATTGAATTTAAAACAATGTAAACAAAATGTAAAGGTAGCCTTTTCATATGGCATGTCTCCAAAAGAACCATTAATTAAATCTCTTCCTTTACTGCTTTCTTCTTTTGATGGGCAGGTGGTAGAGAAAACAAACCCCACAGAACCAGTTGGAGTGGTCTGCCGCGTGGACGGAGTATACCAGGTGGTAGAATACAGTGAGATTTCTCTGGCCACAGCTCAAAAACGAAGCTCAGATGGACGACTGCTGTTCAATGCAGGGAACATTGCCAATCATTTCTTCACTGTGCCATTCCTGAAAGATGTTGTCAAGTAAGAATAAAATAGGGGCCCTAATTTTTTTTAAATTGTTGTTAATTAGGAACTGGACCTTTGGGGAGGTAGGTAGAAACCCCAAGTCCTGCTCCACAAAAGTCATTTTCTTTCTTGAGGATGCACGTCCTCAGAGAGAAAACACTTCACGTGTGACTGCTTTACATGAGCTGTGTCGGGTGCTGGGTTTGGGTGGGAGGCTTTCCCTGGTGCATGATCCCCTGCCTCCCAGAGAGCCTCCTGCCTCTGGTGCTGGGACTGCACACTGCCATGGCCAGCTGGGCTTTTGTTTAATGTAAAAATCGACTGAAATGTCCTAGGAGGAATCTAGGTGTTTACACATGAGCTGTAACTTATTAAATGTCTTCACTCGGAAAACCTCAGGGTTACTGGTTGATATATTTGTGCCTGAGTATTTTCAGATTTGGTCTTCTGGTTTTAAATTGGAAAATGATCATAACTTCCCCCCTCTTTATTTCTTAGTGTCTATGAACCTCAGTTGCAGCACCATGTGGCTCAAAAGAAGATTCCATATGTGGATTCCCAGGGACACTTAATTAAGCCAGACAAGCCAAATGGAATAAAGATGGAAAAATTTGTCTTTGACATCTTCCAGTTTGCAAAGTATGCTTTGACTAGCACCAGTAAGATCAAGTATATGCCTTGAAATGTTGCTTTTTTTACTGTTAGCCAAGAAGCCATGCTCGGGGAATCACTTGAGAGTGTCTGTTTCATCCAGACATCTTGATGACGAGAGCATAGTCTAAAGTCATTCTCCAGTCTTCTAAAGCTACCACGCCAGGTGTGCTGTGGTCTGAGTTGCCTGAAAGCAGAATATTCAAAATAATCAACTGCCGCTATTTAGGTCTGTTGCAAAGCCATTAAAGTTGTTTGTTTTTCACTCAGAGACTAAAGAGATTAATATAGTTGACCAACTTTGTTTAGCATAACTGACCTATAATTGCGTGACTCTTTAGACTATATAAAGATCACATGTTTGATGATACATCTTTTAGAATTTGGCCAATATGAAAATGCAGTGAACAGATTAGTTGTAGAAGATTGTTCTTACACAACCATGTGTCTTCCTTTTCACTCTGTTGTTTTCAGACAGGGTTTGTGTAGGCCAGGCTACTAGCCAGGGTGTGCTTGAACTCCTGATCTCCGTGTCTCTTAATCTGCCCTCCAAATAGATGTTGATATGATCTTTGTACATGAATTTTTTTCTTTCTCATCCTAAAATGAGTGTTGTGGAAAGGTGTTTTCATTTTTCAATGGAGAAAAAAGTTCCATTTCTCTTTGGATTAGTAATAAGCACTATTTGTGTTACTTAGAATTGGCTGAAGAAGCCTAGTCACTGAGTCCCAAAGGCTAGGCATGCTGGGAAGGATCAGAGGCTGTGTGGATGGTTGTATTCCCTATGAATGAAGTCTCTGTGGCTCCACTCCAGGAAGTTTGTGGTGTATGAAGTATTACGGGAAGACGAGTTCTCTCCTCTCAAAAATGCGGACAGTCAGAATGGGAAGGACAACCCGACCACTGCGAGGCATGCCTTGATGTCCCTTCATCACTGCTGGGTCCTCAATGCGGGGGGACACTTCATAGATGAAAATGGCTCACGCCTCCCAGCAATTCCCCGGTAAGTCCCTCACTGTCTTTGCTTTGGTGTGTATGTACTGCTTTGAACTTCTTCCTCTTCTGTCTGATGTATCCCTAGATCTTTTCTTGTTTATTTACTTATTTTTAAAGTATCACTGTGTGAGTAATTACTGATGTAAGGTGACCACAGCTTTGCCCATTACGGTGGGAATGTCAGCCTCACTTCTCTTTAAGAGGAAGCTCTGGAAGAGCTCTCAGTTTTTGGTTGGTTTGTTTTGAGCATCCTCATTGTGTCAATGAAATAATTTCTACTGAATAATGGTCAGATGATATTTTTGTATGTTATGTGGCTAATGCTATTAGCAGCACACTGTACCACAGGCAAGGTGTTTAGCCACAGAAGTTGTTTCTACTGCCCTGCTTATTTTTGAGACCTGCCAGAACTTTCTCACCTACAAGTTGTCTGGAACATTCTCTTATAATGACCTAGAGAAGGTGCCATGAAGGGAAGGGAATGCCCATTACTTTCTGTGATACACAAACTTCAGAAATGTTTTGGGTTTCAGAGGATAAGAAAAACTGTACTTGGAGCTATTCTAATTTTAGATAAAGGACTTTTAACCTAAATCCTTTATCTTAGTCACTGTGAGTTTATAAAACTCACTGGCACCTAGAATGTCCCTTTATAAAACTTTTGTGTTTTTGTACTTAGGTGAATTATTTTGTCATTTAATTTTTGTTCTTAAGAGGTAAAATTCTTGCTGCATGCACTGAAGTGTTAGAAAGCTCAAACATTGGACCACTGGTGCACTATCCCATGACGGATTCTACAAGAAGAAATGGTGCTGATTGTCTCTTAGTCAAGGCCACTTACAGTAGGCTCTGCCTTGTCAATAAGCTTACTCTGTGACATGTCACATTATTCTCATGCTCATCTTTGGTTATTGAGTTTGGTTTTTTTAATTTAGTTTTTTAACTGTTTATAGTGCCACATTTATGATTTACCATAAGGGCATGCCATCTGGTTAAGTATATTTTGCAGCTCCACTTCATTGTTATTATTTGTTTTCATTCCCATTAATGCTTATTTATTCCTACATAGCAGTGCTACAAATGGAAAGTCTGAGACCATCACAGCTGATGTCAATCACAAGTAAATATACCAGCCTGCGTGCAGTGCATGGTGATGGGGCTGTGCTTCTCTCCCTACTAACTGGCATCGTAGTTTAGTGTTCTTCTGTCTTTTGGGGTTCTGGAGGGTGGATGATTGAAGCTCTGGTGTGGGTGCGCTGCTTTCCTGGTGGCAGGTATCTATCTGGATAACACTAACTCAGAATCGGTGCATGCAGGACTTGGGGAGCATGCTTTACTAAAGAATCAGAGCATGGGTGTTTGAGCCCATAATGACATGTTTACAGGTGTTGGGACCCAGGGCAGGTTACAGGCAGGGAGAACAAAGTTGGATCCTAGTATATCCCTTCTTGGATAAGGTAGATGAAAATAGCATTCTGTAATGAGTTTTACTGAATTCAATGTATATGCTCTTAATATGGAGGTTGACTGCTCCTGACACTGAACAGCTTCTAATATGGAGAAGACATCTTTTATTTTATTTGTACATTTTTTTTTTTTTTTGGCTCTGTTATTGTTTTGAGAAAGGGTCTTGGTTTGTAGCCAAGGCTGGCCTAGAACTCTATTCTCCTGTCTGCCTTCAAGTGCTGGGATGATGGCCACATACCACCATATGTGGCTAGGGTCACTGTGTTTTCATCATTGTGAGTTAATTTGATTCTAAAGCATATATATTTTCTTCTTTATCAGCAGTCCGTTTTATAGCTAGAAATAGTATAACCTCTCTCATCTGGTTACTGAAAAGATTTTGTATTGTTGTTTTTGTATTATTTTTGCCATTATCTTTATAGCTAAAAGGTCAGCTGATATTTTTGCTGCCCTTTAAAAGTCCCTGGATTTAGAGGCTGGAGAAAAGACGCAGTGGTTAAGAGCATTGGTTATTCTTGCAGAGAACCTGGATTTCAATTCTCAGTAGCCACAAGGCAGGACACAGCGATCCATAACTCCAGTCCCAGGAGCTCTCACATCTCCTGGGCTCCTTGGGTGCTGAGCACCAGCAATGCACGTGGTGCACAGACATACATGCAGACAAACTACCTGTACACATAAAATACAAATTAAAAACAAATACATTTAAAAGTTACACTGGATTTGGTTTGGATTTTAAGATTTTCAGGTAATTTTGGAACAAGGTCTAGGGCAAAGAATCTAGAGGTGGAAATTGTCTCAGAATGGAGCCACTCTTGATGACACTTTCCATCCATGTGTCTTTTTGTCATGCTACCCATTGCCCAGGGGACAAGGCCTGCAGACAAGAAAGGGATCTCATCTTATAGATCTGTCTGTTTTTCTCCAGGAGTCATAGATAACTGTTGTCACTTACACCATGGGAGCTGGGGCACAGAGCCTTTTATCATTTTCTGTTGAATCCATTATTTTTAATATGTAGACAAGCTACTTCAATAATTTAGGAAATATGCCTTTGATTCTGAGTTTCCTTATTGAACCATAATGTTACCTTAAAAATGAAACAGTTTTTTAATGATATAGCTAAAAGCAACATTATTCTATTTTTTTGTTAAGATCCAGAAACATTCTTATTTGGATTGTTTTCTTTACCATTTCTTGTTCTTTTTTTATTTTGAGACAGGATTTCTCTGTGTAGCACTGGCTGTCCTGGAACTTGCTTTGTAGACCAGGCTGTCCTTGAACTCACAGAGATCTGCCTGTATCTACCTCTGGAGTACTGGGATTAAAGGCGTGTGCCACTGTGCCCAGCTCTTTAGTGTTTCTTCCCATTACCTTTTTTGTAGAATAATCAAACCAAATGACATCATGGATTCATAAGAAATTCCTACTAAAAATCTTCAGTGTCAAAGGATGCAAATGAGATGGAGAAGGCCATTGAGATGGCTCAGTGGGTAAAGGTACTTGCCACAAAAGTCTGATGTCCTAAATTTGATTCCTGAAACCCACATAAAGGCTTCCGCAAAGTTGTCCTCTGACCACCACATATACACTGTGGGAAGCCTACCCATGTACGTGTTCTCTCTCTCTCTCTCTCTCTCTCTCTGTCACACACACACACACACACACACACACACACACACACACACACCCCAAAAATAAATAAAAATGAAGAAAGAGTTATGAAAAGGAACTACTTCATGTGGAGAGAGAATCACTTTGAAGAGTGGAAACAAGGATGTGGAGTCTTTGGCAAAAAGTGATGTTTTTACATTTCATCTTCACTTACCATTAGCTACTAAGAAGTTGCTTGGTGAGGCAATTAGGGACCAGTTTGTTATTGGGCTGTTTCACCTGTAAGCTGAGAGTCTGTGTTTGGTGATTGCCACTTCTGTCTTCCTCCTTCAGGACCTCTAAACTTGGCTATCGAAGTCCGTTTTCCTGGTTTCTTCCCATTTGGATTCAAAGGCTACCACTGCATGTCTGGAACAGAAGTTAGATATTCAGACTAGTTATCTATTTGTTTCTTGGGTTCAAACTACATTCTCATCATGAGAACTGAATACTTCAGGGGATGAACTGGAACTGGGCTCTATGCATCTTATCAACGTGATAGGTCTTCATTTCCCTTCTTGGTTTAGTATAACTGTGCTTCCCCAGAGGCCCCTTGTCATAAGAATGTGACACACATGTGGGGAGACCTATGTCTCATTTCTTGATACTAGACTGCCATTTACCTGTGGAGTTTGTTTGGTCATATATCCAGCAAGCTCACAGGCTGCAGCTGCTGTCAGTGTCCTGGGTTCTAAAGCACCATATCTAGGAGAAATAGTCATTTCTGACAGCCTATTGGAATTCAAGGCACATAGCCATAGAAATGAAGAGATGGTATCAGGCAGTGTGCATGTGGCATAAGCTCTACTTAGTCTTGGAGACAGGGTTTCTAGATATCACTATATTTAATTTATCAATGAACAGCAGCAGTCACTCTGAAATGAATAGACATGGCAAGGGAATGTTGGTGCTTGTGTTGAACTTTGGAGGATGGGTATGATTTTTACAGTCAGAGGGACCATAGTTGGGATAACTTGGATTAATCCAAAGGAAGTTCTCCATTAATCCATAGCACCTCATCCTGTGTGGCAGTCTCAGGATGCAGGACATTGGAGCAGGCCAGAGTTCCTTGGGTGCCTTCAGCTGAGAGAAAGACTGGCCTCCAACTAGCCTTAGGAACTCTCTGATTTTATTTATGTTACCACAGTTTGAGAACTCATTCTTGGAAGAGGAGAGATCTTTAGCTTGAGGATTCAGAGAGATTGGGTTTTGTGTGTACTGTCTATTGTTGCTGACTGTTTTCTGTTTCTAAGAGAGAAGCTCTTGCTATGCAGCCCTTGTTGGCTTCAAACTCTTAGTGATCTACTTTCCTCAGCCTCTTCAAGTGCTGGGATTATAGGCATGTTCCATATGGCTGGCTGACTCCCTCCCTCCCTCCCTCCCTCCCTCTCTCTCTCTTCCTCCCTTCCTCCCTCCCTTCCTTCCTTCCTTCTTCCCTTCCTCCTTCCCTCCCTCTCTCCTTTTTTAAAAAAGTCTTTAAAAATTTTTTTTAATCTTTTAAAAATTAAATATACTTGCATAATTTTCCTTTTTCCTTTCCCTTCAAGCCCTCCCATATCTCACATCCCCCTTTGGTTTCTCTCATAATCATGGCCTCTTGTTAATATATATCAAGACATATAAATCATATGTCTATTATTTCAGGGCGGACCTCTTGGTGTTAGATAGCCAATTAGAGGGCTCATTCTTGGGGGAGACTATTTCTGCTCTCAGCATTCCTTTGTTTTCTGTAGTTTTTGTTCTAGGGGTGGGGCCAGGTGAGATTTATCCCTTTCATGTTAGCATGTCTACTGGTATTGTTCTTCAGCTCTTGTTTAGGCAGCCATATTGTTGAGGAATCATGCATGCAGCTCCCTGTCATTTCTAGCCCACATTGTTGAGGATTCATGCGTGCAGCTCCCTGTCCTTTGTAGGAAATGCACTCTCACAGCAGTTCTCCAGTCTGGGTCTTACAGTCTTTCTGCCCCCTCTTCTGAGGTGTTCTTTTGGTGGTGGATTTCTATTATAGACCTCTTAATTGAGGCAGGGCACCCCATGATCACGTTTTCTCTGTATTTTGACCAGTTGTGTCCTATAATGCCTTCCTTCTGTTGCATAGAGAGCTTTGGTGAGGGACGAGAGCTATACTTATCTGTGAGTACAGGATGGATATTTAGAATATAGCTAGGAATTATGGTGGTTTAGTAAAATGGTGGTAGTTACGTCTCCTCTAAGGTTCATGTCTTCACTATCCCTGGATGATTGGCTACTTTTCCAGTACCAGGTATAATTTACCCCCTGTTAAGTGGACAATCAGTCCAGTTAGAGAAATACTGATTACCATCAAGAGTGCCATTATCACACCCTTATGTAGTCCAGGCTGGCCTTGAACTTCTGATCTCCTCCTGCCTTCACCTCCAGAGTGCTGGGACTACAAACATGCAGCACTGTGCTTGATGTATGCAGTGCTGCGATTGAACCCAGAACCTCCTGCATGGTAGGCATATCAGTCTACCAGATGAGCTATGTTCTGAACCTACTGTTGGCAAGATTCTTGAGATAACAAATAGCACAGCTCTCTAAGGACTGACTATAAGGAAAACACTATTGACTTATGTTAGATTATCTACAAATTCAGAATTCCAAATGTCTAGATATCAGATTGTGACCTAGAATTGACAGATGATGACTTTGTCCTTGACTTTGCCTTGGTACTTTCTTTATTACTATTATTATTATTATTATTAACTTTATTTTATTTTTCTATTATCAGCTTGATACAGTACAAATTCTTATCCTAATAGTGAAATGTTTCACTGAGGCTTGCCCAGTGATTGAGTAAAACCAAAACTTATTATAAGCCACAGTCATCCTAGGGTCCCCTTGGCTATGTAGCCTCCCTGGTTCTGTGGGTTGCAGTCTGATTGTTCTTTGCTTTATATATAGAATCCACTTAAGAGCGAGTTACATACCATGTTTGTCCTTCTGGGTTTTAAAGTATTAAGGCACTTTCTGCCTTAATACTTTAAAAGAGATTTTTGGTAGCATAAGTATTTTGAGACATATTAATAAATTAACTGAGCTAATAGATTGTATAAGAAAATCTTGTCCTTATCATTGAACAGGGAATGAAATATTTTCTATCCATGCTGTCCAGTTTGGTTGTCATTACCTACTTGTGGCTCCTAAGCACTTGAAATGTAATTATTATGACTGATAACTGAAGGTTGAAATTCTAACTAATTTGAATATTTTCATTTTAAGTAGCACTGTGGCCACT
Organism: Onychomys torridus; assembly: GCF_903995425.1. Taxonomy (NCBI): domain Eukaryota; kingdom Metazoa; phylum Chordata; class Mammalia; order Rodentia; family Cricetidae; genus Onychomys; species Onychomys torridus. The sequence continues at coordinate 24,718,194 of NC_050453.1, forward strand.
GTGTGGACAGTGCAGCTCTAGAGTATTTGTCAACATTAGCATCTGACTTGCAAGTTTGTGCTTTATTTAATTGAGAATTAAAATAAATATGAAGGATTCAAGAGACCTAGCAGTGGGCCTGGCACATAGTATATGTCTAATCAGTAGTCCCTTTTTAAATTAACTTTCTGAAATTGGAAATGAGATTATGTAAGAGGGTAGTTTATAAAGAGCTGGAAGTGGTTATAGGTACTTGGTCAAGTAGTTTGTATCTGACCATGAAAATGTGTTAACCTTCGAGGAATTTAGTGGAGAATAGGGTCCAGGGTGGGCTCCATTCTTTAACTAGAATTTTGTTACTTGCAAGCTTCTCAAAGGAAAACTATGGTCTTTATTCTCATAGTAGCAGGTAACACGGGAAGCAGAATCTTAACATGCATATGTATTTTTCTTAGCTTGAAAGATGCCAACGATGTCCCAATCCAGTGTGAAATCTCTCCTCTTGTCTCCTATGCTGGAGAAGTAAGTTTGCTTCACTTTCCCTTCTGTTCTGTTACAAAGTACTGTGTGTCTCCAAACAGCTAAATGTTTGCACTAGCAAGAAGTGCAGAGTATTTGAAAAGGTGGATATGTTGATTAGCTCATGTGGATCGTGCCACAGTATATACCTGTGAATATGTATTGTTATTTACCAGTTTAAAGAAAACTCTACAAAAGTAGGGTGGATTGTGCCACAGTATATACCCGTGAATACGTATTGTTATTTACCAGTTTAAAGAAAACTCCACAAAAGCAGGGATTGCTTTCGGTTGCAGTAGAGTTGTTTTCAGAGCATGCACTGTTTTCCTGCGGAGCTCCTCCAGGAGTGAGCAGGAGGAGCTGTGTCTCTTCTGAATTCTTGATAACTTCTGCTGTAGCGTTCATCTCTACCAGTGGTTCTCAACCTGTGAGTCGTGACCTCTTTGGGGGTTGTATATCAGATACTTACATTACGATTTATAACAGCAGAAAAATTACACTTATGAAGTAGCAATGAAAATCATTTTCTGGTTGGGGTCACCACAACATGAGGAACTGTATTAAAGGGTCGCAGCATTAGGAAGGTTGAGAACCGCTGGTCTAGTCCTAAATGAACTACTGCCATTAGCAGAAGTATATAATGTATAGTATGTTTCACCTGCCCATTAGCCTCTGTAGGCTTTTAAAATGAACCAAGTGTTGTGTAATCATTTGGCTGCCTTTTCTACTGCAGGGTCAGTTCCCCAGATATCTGTCTGTCTGCTTTGTTTCTACTTAGCACTGACTCCTACAGACTTGTGGAGTTGAAGTGCCCCGCTGTTCTGGTTACAGACGTTTTCCTGGAGTTTCTCTTTACTTACTTTAGTAGCAGAGGTAGCTATCTTGCTTAGAAAATTAACTGTTTTTACTGATGATTGTGGGAATGAACGATTAGCATCTTACTAAATGTAGAAATGTAATCACTGGGCTAGTATGTTCTGAGCTCTGGGTTTCATTCATACTAGTGAAAAAATAAAAAATAAAACAGCACAAACCAAAAAGAAAGAAATTTGAATAACTTTTATTTGGTATTTATCTTATGCTTCCATAAATCAGTTATTAAGTCTAGTCTACAAAATATGTACAGTGGACTTTAAAATTTTTCTCTTCAACCAACTTTTGGCATTCATACTTTAAATCTTTAGTGCGCCCACCAGGCCAGTGTCGAGGGACAAAGACCTGCTTATAGCAGCAAGCTTTCTTTTGGGCCACCAACCAGCTCTCAAATCATAACTTGGAGACTCATTATTAGTTAGGGATGCTTGGCCTTATCCTATGCTTATCCCGCTAACTTTACAACTTAAATTAGACTGTTTCTCTTCATCTTTGTTTTGCCTGGGATGTTTTACCTTTTTTTCCACTCTATATGTCCTGCTTTCACTGTTTCCTCAAGTGCCTGGCTGGCCCTGGGTGTCTCCCTCTTGCTCTCTCGTTCTCTTCCCCTTCTTTCTTAGATTCCTCCTCCTACTTATTCTCTCTGCCTACCAACCCTGCCTATCCCTCTTCTGCCTAGCTATTGGCCATTCAGCTTTTTATTAGACCAATCAGATGCCTTAGGCAGGCAAGGTGAAACAGCAACACATTTTTATATTGTTAAACAAATGCAACAAAGATGAATGTAACACATCTTTACATAGTTAAAGTAATGTTCTGCAACATAAACAAATGTAATGCATCTTTATGTAGTTAAAGTAATGTTCTGTAACACCTGCTACTTTTCTGACTGCTTCATTTCAATCCTTCTTTAAGGGGCTAGAAGGTTATGTGGCAGATAAAGAGTTCCATGCACCTTTAATCATCGATGAGAATGGAGTTCATGAGCTGGTGAAGAATGGCATATGAATCCTACAGTGAGCTCTGCCCCATGAGGAACCTTTGTTTTTGATAGACCAACTGTGAACCTGTGGGACCTCCCTCTCCTGGAAGACTGAAGTTTGGATATTCATAGAGTTTCATTTTGCTTGCTGGTGTCTGATAAACAATACAAACTTCCCAGATGTCTGGACTTCAGACAGCATTGTCATGATTCTCAACTCATTGAAGGTCTTATTTATATTTTCTAACTATATGAGTTCTTCAAGCCAAGGCTCACATTGGCTATCCAGAAGCTTCCTCAGCTTGACTCTGTTTGGGATGTTGAGCGTGACTTCATCTGGAGCTAGAGGCATTTGGTTTTGAAGTTGTACATAGCGATAATAAGTCATTGTACATCTCCAAAGGTTTCTATGGTACTGAACTTTTATTTTATCGAGCATTAAAGTTTTTTAAGGAAATAACTGGACAACAAAATAAAATTATCTTCTTGTCTCTGGGAATTATTTGTACCTTGAGAAAATTCTATTAGCAAAACAAAAAACTTGGGAGAACTTTAGAGATAATGCATAAAAACAAACAGATGCATTCACAGCTTTGTGCAACAGGACTTTGGATGTTGTCTTCTGTCACTTTATAGTTTAGTTTCTCTCTACTACAGATGTCCCCCCCAGCCCACTGGAAAGAGCACTGGGCCATGTCTGGAGACATTTTTGGTACCTGGCTGGGCGGGAGGGATGGATGATACTACTAATACCAACAAGATCCCTTGTTAAATGCACAGAGTATCTCCCATAGGAGGACTCATCCAACCAGCATGCCAGGATTCAAGGTTGAAAAACATGTTGCTTACTTTAGTGTCCCTCAGTATTTTGTAGCACCTAAAACTTAGCAAATTCATCACTGCAATTCCGATTTTCTTTTTTTAATTAGAAGATTGAAAAATAAAGGCAAATGTGAATCTTTAATAAGTCATAGTTGTTGATAAAGGTTCTCTGTGTCTAAAAATTCACTTTGCATGAAAATTCTGAGCATCAGATGGGCGTGGGGGTACAAACCTGTAATCCCAGCACTTAGGAGGCAGAGGCAGGCAGAGCTCTGTGGGTTGGAGGCCAGCCTGGTCTACAAAGCTGTTCCAGAGAGAAACCCTGTCTCAAAAACAAAACAAAACAAAACAAAACAAACCCTAACAATTAACATCTAGAAATTGTATCTAGAGACTAACATATTTTATGTTCCAATAATAAGCTACCATAAGATGGACCCTGTGTGAACCCTTAAATGTTATTTTGTTATAGTTTTAGTTTTTCTAGACAGGGTTGCTTTGTGTAACAGCTCTGGCTGTCCTAGAACTCACTCTGTAGACCAGGCTGGCCTCAAACTCACAGAGATCAACCTGCCTCTGCCTCTCTTAAGTGCTGGGGTTAAAGGCGTATACCACCATCATCCAGTGTTAATTGTCATTTTTTTACAGAGCTTATGCATTTTTTTTAAACTAAGGTCTAAATAGTATATCTAGTATATTTTCTGTTTCATCAACAGCCCAATTTTGCTATTATCTATTGAGCTTTTCAAGAGATTTATGGAACAAAATGAAAATGGATTGAGTTTTTGCACCCAAGTGTGGGATCCATTCTCAGTTTTTCTGAGATTGATTTGTCATTTATTTGTGTCTTTTTAGTTTACCAGTCATCCCAGGGACAAGGCGGCATAGAACATGTTTATTAGAGAGGAACGATATCAAGTAAGGAAACATCAGATAGCCTCTGAGACATGAAATTATGAGGAAAAGCACCACTTACCACAAGCAATTCTTGGTTAAATCCTGCTTCAACTTCAGAAAATGCAGAACCGGATTAAGTGTTTCTAGAACAGGAGTTGGAACCATTCGGCGGCAGCCCAGGATTTATGGGAGAATTAATAATTACTTCAGTCCACACAGCTCTCACTATGATAATGTGATTGGTAGTGACAATGCACATACACGCTTGGGGCTGTGTTCTGTGGCATCTGCTGGAAGATGAACAAAAGACTTGTCAATCTTGACCTCCATCGCCAGGCTTGGGGGTTTCTAGCCATGGGGGGTTTTATTTCTAGCCCCAGTTTATTCTAGCATTTCCTCTTGACGACTCATTGCTGCAGAGTCTGGTCTCAGTTCTGCTGGAGAAGAGGCGAGAAAAAACATGCATAACCTAGAGTAAAATACAGCCATTCCATTAGCTTCGGATTCTGATTTCTACTGCTTGAGACAGGCGTTTTTGCAGTTCAGTCTGTTGACGCAAGGCTATTTTTACCTCAAAGGTCTTAAGAGAGAATTTATACGGGAGCCGAATATGAGTGATCATAGCCCAGAAATACAGATTTAGATGACCCCAAATTTCATGTTCCAATGTAGAAGTATTTATGATGTTTTTATTGTAACAACAAAGAAAGTTGTAAATCAAGGTGCTTTTCAAATACTCTGGAGATTAAAATGAATCAGAGACATCTCAGTTATAAGCCTTATGCAACCTCTTGGTTGGTTAGACTAGAGTTTTGTTAGGTTAATACTTTCCAAAGGTTTTTTTTTTTTTTTTTTTTTAAATCTGTTAGTCACAGGATGTTAGATCTAAAACAGGGATAGGTGAAGAATGATCTAGGCGGCTAAAGATAATTGTAACTATGTTCTGGACCTGCAACATTCCAACCCTCCCACACCATTGAAGTTCTAATTAGCCAGTTAGCCTGCACACAGCTGGCTTCCCAGGAGTTCTGGTTCACACCTCTGCAGACCCATTTTTGGTTCTTGTTTGTTTTAGACATGGTTTCTTTATGTTACTGCTCTGTCTTGGAACTCACTCTGTAGACAAGGCTGACTCACAGAGATCCTCCTGCCTCTGCCTCCTGAGTGCTGGGATTAAAGGTGTGTACCACCACCACCACCACCACCTGACTTGCAGCCCCATTTTTTTTTTTTTTTTTTTGAAAAGCACACTGAGAAGTGATGCATAAGTCAGCCATTGAGGTCTAAGTGTGCATCACTTATCCAGCACAATAGAGGAATAAAAAAATATGGTACAAAGTACATTCTTTAACTGTTCATTTTTTCTGGGCAGTGGTGATGCACGCTTTAATTCCACCATACCGGAAGCAAAGGCAGGCAGATCTCTTTGAGTTTGAGGCTAGCCTGGTCTACAGAGTGAGTCCCAGGACAGCCAGGGCTGCACAGAGAAACCCTGTCTTGAAAAACAAAACATCATTTCATTGAAAGAGGAAATTCAAATAATACAGTGTGAAGATAATTCAGCGCTAAGAAGGATGTTCACCAGGAGCAAAGCGACTGGTCATCATCAACTGGCATTTGGCATCAAGGGTCCTTGAGAACTCTGTCATGTTAGGGTTCTCCAGGGAGACCGCTCCAGAGACTGACAGAGAGGAGGTGGATGAGCTGTCAAGGGTTATATATAGAGATGTCTCCTGACAGATTGGATCTTGACGTAAAAGCTAACGTCTGTGACCTGCTGGCTGTAAGCTTGAAGTCTTGAGGTAGCCAGTGATATAATTCCAAAATCAAGCTAGAGAACCAATGATGTGAGTCCCCCACAGAAAACTGGGAATATCCTAGGCCGGAGAGGATGGCTGTCCCAGCTCAAACAACAAATGCATGCTTCTTCAGCCTTTTTGGACTGTCAGGCTCCCATAGTTCCCATATGGATGAGGCTGATCTTTGCTGTGTACTGATTCAGAGTTTCAGACGCCAATGTCTTCCATTCCTCCTCCTTTCACCTCCCCAAGCATCTTTAGAGACATGCTGGAAAAGAATGTTTGACCAGTTCTCTAGGCTTTCTGTAGCCTAATGAAGTTAACACAAAATAACATCTACTCATCATTGTGGGAATATAGATGCTTAATAAGTTGGGCTTAGATCACTAAGTTCTAACAGGAAAATAAATGTATACCACCTACTGCTTAATATTTAAATAAACTTTTGAAGTTTACAACACAGAGGCCCCTGGGATGCTAATGCCTCTGTGTCAGCCTGCTCAGGTCTCTGGCCTGTACTATCATGGCTTGGCTAAATTTGTGTTTAAATTGTCTCCAATTTTTGGCTGAATTCTTTCATTCTGAGGACAACTGAGGAGAAATCTTCACCTTGTAACAATGATATTATTTCAAATATACAATGATCAAGAATTGGCAAAATGAATTCATGAGAGAAAAAACGGAATAGCAAAGTCCTGTAAAGGGATATCAGTTGAGCAAGGAGCACAGGGGACTGGCCGGGTTTTATAAATACTCTGTAGGTGGACTTTTTGGTCCTGCCAGCCAATTCCGAAATAACCACACTGAGACCATTAATTGTAGATGTAACCGTCTTGTTAAATAAGAAACACAGAGCCAATTGCAGAGTTAAAAGCCAAGAGGTCAGAGCAATAGATGAGAGCTGAAAACCTTACCCTTCACTGCTGTTGCTGTCTTTCCTCTCCACAAGAGCCCTACTTCCTGTGTCCTGTCTTTTATATAGATTTTCTGTTCTGCCTTCTCATTGGTTGTAAACCCAGCCACATGACCTCCTTGTCACTGCCTGTCTGTACAGACCTCCAGGTCTTCTGTGGTTGGTATTGAGATTAAAGGCGTGTGTCTCCATGCTGGCTGTATCTTTGAACACACAGAGATCTGCCTAGATCTGTCTCCCAAGTGCTGGAATTAAAGGCATGCACCACCACCACCCAGCTTCTGCTATGGCTTGCTCTGACCCCAAGGTAACTTTATTAATATAAAAATAAAATCACATTTCATTACAAATAAAATATCACCATAATTAATTATAAATGCTTGGCGAATAGCATATTTCTTATCTATGCTCTGCTACGTGACTCAGTACCTTTTCTGAGTATGGCAAGTTCATCTCCTGCTTCCTCTCCTTGCCCTTGCAACTCCTGAGATGGTGACTCTTCTTCATCCTCCCCTTTTGTCTGCCAGTCCCACCTAACCTCTACCTGTCCAGCTATTGGCCAGTCAGCTTTATTAAACCAATTATAGAGACATATATTCAGACAATGTAGAGGAATATTTCATAATAATATGTACTTGGGAAGTGGTCATGGAAACATACACAGAAAAAAAATCCTAAAGCCAAATGGTTAATATTTGTTTTTATTCTTTGAAGCTATGCCTCACTTAAGAAGAAAAATATCTTACCCCTCATGCATTTTTCTTTCAAGATGCATTATAGTTCATTGGTCAAAGATGGAGTCAAATAACTTAAAATTTTATTACTAGTATATGGAAGAGTAAAGATTAAAATCCAAGTCTTCTGGCTCTAAAACCTTGCCACACAGTCCAATCCAAACAGCATTCTGAAAATGTTGAGTACAGTCTAAAGAATTTCAAAGAGGAACAGGAGGAAACAGTTGTGTTTTACAAGAGTTTAACTCTGTATGCTGAAGAGGGAATGGGAAAGTCATAAGGGAAGGGATGAAAATTGAGTTTGGTGAACTTCACCGTCAATAGTTTGAGGAACAGGCAAGTTGGCAAGCTTTGGCTTTTGGTATCTTAGTTGGGAAGGATTATAGCACAAGAGAAAGGGCCAGACAATGTGGCCAGGGCTATACTTGGCCTATTGTGAGATAATGGGACTCTTGACAAGGTTATGTGACATCAGCCAAAGGCCAATTATTGTTCCTTGGCCTGGGTGACACTTCCTTGTTATCAGGAAAGTGTGTGTGTGTGTGTGTGTGTGTGTGTGTGTGTGTGTGTGTGTGTGTGTAACAGCAGAGCACTTCTGGGAATAATTAATAACATTTGAGGGAATCGGGCTGTATTCTGGCTATATTTAGGCGAATCTAATTGTTTCAAGGGAAAGATTCCTACACTCTCAGCACATGTCCATCTGCTCATAAAAGACATACTGAAGAGTAGTGCACTTGGCAGTCTGGACTTGGCACTAGTCAGAATAATGTCACTGTAGAAGAGTGGGCCTGAGAGCACATGATCCTACCCAAGCCCATTCATTGAACAAATGGGAAATGCTCAAATAGAAATCTCGTTAACTCAAATACAGGAGATTGGAAGAAAAACAATCAACCTACAATTTGTGTCTCGGGTTGCAGGGGAAAACTGAGACTACCCTTGAAGAGAAGAAACTGAGAGACTAGCTCCTTGTTTATTGGCCCATTCTCAACTCAAATGCATTTTCAAATGAGATCCAATTAAAGGTTAAGAGTCCTCCTTCAATTAGCATTTATTAATCAAAAGCTATTGGGAAGGGGCTTGTAACTTGATTGCTTGAACTTGGTAGATGATAACATTGTGTCATAATGTCTAGAAGATTGGACACATCTGTGTATAGGTTTTTTGGTTTTTTTTTTTTTTTTTTTTTAAAGAGAACTGTCTGGAATCCTCTACAATCTAGCTGTTGTCTTTTCCCTCATGACTTAATCTACTTTTAATATACCCAGCTGCCAGGAGGACTAGTGTAGAGAAAACTTGAGGTTAATAGGTTAATAATATGAGGGTATCATACCCAGTGTGGTGATGCACACCTGTAATTACAGCCCCTGAGAAATGGAGGCAGGAGGATCTCAAATACATAGTGAGCTTGGAGAGAGCCTGAAATACATGAAGCCCCGTCATGAACAAACATAAAATATGAGGGTAATATTCGAAGTCCTGAGCAGAATGTATTTGGCAGGCTTGGTTCTTCACGTCTTCTGACTGCTATAGACTATTTCCTGTGAGTCAGCGGTGTTTCTCCCCTTACTCCCCCGAAAGGGGAGGGGGAGTGGTTGTCTTGGCAGGCCTTGGATTTTTGTGGCTCTCGTGGAAGGGTTATGTCTGAGCAGCAGAGGGCAGTATAAACAAATGCTCAGATGAATAAATAGCCTTCAAGCCTTGGCTGGGCCTAGAACCCGTGGTCTCTGGCACTGTAGCAATGAATGTTATCATGAATCCTCCCAGAGCCCACCTCCGACCCCTAACCAACTTAACCCTCCCCCAACACCCCACTCCACAGGTGTGTCTTTGCGTCACTTCTCACAATTGCAGGGGACCAGAGTACTTAGTTTGAGTGCTTTGTTTTGCATATAACTAACTGAGGTTCTAAAAGAAGCATCCCTTAAGGATGCTCTTCCAGTTAGTAACAGTTCCGACAAGATGTTAGATCTGAGCCGGGGTCAGGATTTAGGCACCAACTGTTCACCAAGAGTAACTCAACTCTGAGTGGGGTTTAAATAGCGGAGACCATAGAAGAAGACGAAGGGTAGAGCTTCTGACAGAGAAATAGCAAGGATTATGCAAATTGGTGAGCTTTCCTTTTTAGAATTTCTTTTCTAGATTTCACTTCAGCAAAAGCCCTTTTCAGAGGAGGGTCAGGCTGGTGGTGTAGCTCAGTGGTAGAGTACCTAGACTGCACAGCCCTGGGTTTGAAGTCTAGCGTCCCCCCACACACTCAAAAAAAAGTTGTAGTAATTTTATTAAAACTAAAATATGACTTGTCATTTCATTGAATGTATCATTTTTTTGCATCCAGAAAATTAAATGATATCAGAGATTCTAATCCCTTGCCCTACCAAAGCTCTACTTTCGGAAGTCTTATTCTCTAGAAATGACTGACCACTTTAATTTTTTTAAAAAACGTATTATTATTATTGGGGCGGGGGAACAGGGTTTCTCTGTGTAGCTTTAGAGCCTGTTCTGGAACCCCCTTTATAGACCAGGCTGGCCTCAAACTCACAGAGATCTGCTTGTCTCTGCCTCCAGAGTGCTGGGATTAAAAGCATGTGCCACCCCCAGCTGCTGCTGCTGCTTCTCCTCCTCCTCCTCCTCCTCCTCCTCCTCATCCTCATCCTTCTGTGTGTGTGTGTGTGTGTGTGTGTGTGTGTGTGTGTGTGTGTGTGCCATGGCAAACATGTGGAGGTCAGAGGACAACTTTGTAGAGTTGGTTCTCTCCCTCCACCTTTATGTGGGTTCTGGGATTGAACTCAGTTTATTGGCCTTGTGCATCAAGTGCCTTTTCCTTCTGGACCACATTGTTGGCCCCCACTTTAAATTCTTATAGCTTTTCATTTTAGTATTATTATAGTTTGGTTCTTAAATACCACCCAAAGACCAAGCATTGACGCTTTGATCATTAGCTTTCGGTGATATTGGGAGGTAGGGAAAACTTTAGGAGGTAGGGCCTAGGGAAAAGAAGTTAGATCATTGAGAGCATGCCCTTGAATGGGATATTGGGACCTCAGCCCTTATCTCTTTCTCTCTTAGCTTGCTGGATGCAGTTAGGTGAGAAGCTTTGTTCTACCCTGTGCTCCCCTCCATGATGTTCTGTCTCATAGAGCCAAAGCAGACAAAAGCAGCCATGGACCAAAACCTCAGAACTGTGAGCCAAAGGAGATCTTCCTCCTAAGTTGTCCTTGTCATTTTATCACACCAGCAGAAAGCTAACTAACAGGTGTTTACATCAACGTGTACACACATTTGTATTCCAGGCATTTGGATTATGATTTATTAATTCATGGGTGATGAAAAGGAAGAAAAGGATATAGGAATGATGGAATAATAGGGTAGATTATTGAATTATAGATATTTATAATTCTATGAAATATAGTTATAGATATTATTCATTAACTTTCTGTGTGTTTTTAGATGAGGAGTTGGCTTCTTTTACACCTTTTCTTATTTATTACATCCCCTTTATTATCTTAGAATCTTCTTAAAATGGATATAGCATGAAATTCGACTAAGACAGTGTTAGCATATAAGTGATTATGATTATATAGATATGCTCCACAATCAAGCCAGTAATATAATATGATTATGATTTTTTACTTCTTAAAAGATTTAGTTATTACTTGAAAATTACGTGTGTATCTGTTTGTCTGTGTAGGGTTTTGGCTTCCTCCCCTGAGATGATGGGACATACCCCTGTCATTTTTCTGGAAGGATGCATAGCAGATACATTATTTGAATTTGTGCTTATTTCACAATATCTTTATTTAATTGAGATTCTGGGTGCAATATTTCAGGCTCAGAAAAGATTTGCTCTTTAGATTCAGGATTGCCCTTCAGAATTCAATATAATACTGATTTACCTCAGGGGCTCCGTGTACTGTTTCTCTATGAGCTTGGAACATCATTTTGTTTCATGGGGAAATTGACCAATATGAGGTGTTTTTATTAATTTTGCCAGCTTCTTGATACCTTTAGGGTTAAATTCGTGTCTTTTGATTTTGAAATAACCTGCACCGTTGCTCCAATTATTTCCTCTCCTTCCTTTTCCTCCTTCTTTCCTTTGGAGTTCCTGGGGGATGCTGGACCAACAGAACTCACCCTCTCATTCCCAACATTTTATTTATCTTTTCTTTTTTCTGATTTTTGAATACTTTCATTTTTAATTTCAAACACCCCCTTTTTTTCCCCTCTAGAACTTTTTTTTTTTAAAAAAAAAAAAAAAAAAGATTTATTTATTTATTATGTATTCAGTGTTCTGTCTGCATTGAAGCCTACAGGCCAGAAGAGGGCACCAGATCCCGCTACAGATAGTTAGGAGCCACCATGTAGTTGCTGGGGATTGAACTCAGGACCCTTGGAAGAGCAAGCAGCCAGTGCTCTTAACCTCTGAACCACCTTTCCAGCCCATCCTTTGGCACTTGTAATCTCGTTTATAATGTTGATTTAATTTCTAGTAGCTTTTTCTTAATCCATTATGATTCTTATGGACAAGACTGTTTTTGCTTCATGTGCATAGTGCCCAGCCCAGCTTTACTCAATAGCATTCCTTTCAGTGAAAGCTTGAGGTGTCTTCTGTGTACTTCTATTGTGATCACACCTCTTGTCTCCAGACTTCTGTTTTTCTGTTTGTTTGAATTAGTTGATTATGTATAAAATAATAAATATATTTGTTTTATTTATATAATTATTTGTATTTATGACATAGCTCCAAAGAAAAAATAGGAAGGTATATTCACTGAGGTGTGTGTCCTGGTCAACTTTACTGCAGGATTTTGAGGAATCTGGATGGCAATATCCTTGGGCAACAACGCACATATTCCACCAAACACTGTTTTCAAATTAGTGCCCTTTTTTTCCCCTGTTCTGTGCTTGGTTCTCCTGAGTTCTGATATGATCTGCTGACAATCTTCTTGCAAGTAGCTCTGACTTCTCCCGTGGCAGAGCAGGTAGGATTGGAGGTGTTGACTGCTTGGGATAAGGAGAAGAGTTTAACTTTTCTGCGTGTCTCTTCGACATTCTCTCTCTTCAGCCCTGAGCTTCATCCCTGTACTCTAGGATAGGTGGCATCTCAGTACTAATCCTTCTCAGGGAATTGCACGCTGCTTAGCAGGGGTATCTCCCAGTGTTGGCTCTTGGGCTTAAAAAACTTAAAATATATAGACTTTATGATGGTCACTCTTCATGGTCAATGTGAGTGGATTTTGGAATTACCTGGGAGACACACCTCTACCAAAAGTGACATTCCCAAAGAGGTTTAACCATTTGAAGAGAAGACCCACTCTGAATCTGGCAGCACCATTGTACCGCTATTTTCTTCCTTCAGTTCCTTGTGGGTCGCCCCCTCAAGATGGTTCCTTTCCAACTTTATGGCCTTTTCATGACTTTTTTTTTTTAAATAAAAATAACCAGATAACCCACTGAGTACAATTTGTGCTGTCCACATGTACACAGATTGGAGGCCATCCATTGGAGCACCTTACCAGCCATACACACAAATAAAAATGCCTCTCCCTCCACCAGCAGCTACCAGTGGCCAATAGCTTCTCAGCTAGGGTGGAGCCATGTCTCTACCACATCCATGCTGGAGTTTTGACAGCCTTGATCCTGTGTGGATAACCACAGCTAATGTGAGTTCATGTATCCAGCTGTTATGTCATGCGCAGAAGACAACAATTGCAAAGCATTCACATCCACCCTTCAGTTCCTACATTCTTTCCACCCTTGCTTCCGCAGTGTTCCCTGAACCTTGGGTGCAGACGTGACATAGATGTTTTGTTGAGAGCTGAACACTCACAATCATTTATTCTTAGCATTTTGACTAGTTATAAATCTCTGTGTTAATTGCTGTAAGCCACAACAAATAAAGAATAACAAAACCTGTGTTAACTGGTTTTGTGCATCAACTTGACACAAGCTAGAGACATCAGAGAGGAAGGAGCCTCAGTTGAGGAAATGCCTCCATGAGATCCAGCTGTAAGGCATTTTCTCATTTAGTGATCAACAGGGGAGGGCCCAGCCTATGGTGGGTGTTTCCATCCTTAGGCTGGTGGTCCTAGGTTCTATAAGAAAGCAGGCTGGCTGGGCGGTGGTGGCGCACGCCTTTAATCCCAGCACTAGGGAGGCAGAGGCAGGTGGATCTTTGTGAGTTCTAGGCCAGCCTGGTCTACGGAGCGAGATCCAGGAAAGGCACAAAGCTACACAGAGAAACCCTGTCTCGAAAAACAAAAGACAAAAACAAAGAAAGAAAGGAAGGAAGGAAGGAAGGAAGGAAGGAAGGAAGGAAGGAAGGAAGAACGAAAGGAAGAAAAAAGAAAAAAAAGAAAGAAAGCAGGCTGAGCAAGCCAGAGGAAGCAAGCTTGTAAGCAGCATCCCTCCATCATCTCCTACCTCTGGGATCCTGCCCTGTGACTTCCTTCAGTGATGAATAGCAATGCTGAAGTGTAAGCCAAATAAACCCTTTTCTCTCCAACTTGCTTTTTGGTCGTGGTGTTTTGTAGCAGCAATAGAAATGCTAATCAAGATAAAACCCAAAACCTTCTCTGACCAAGGTTGAGAGTAGCTCAGGTCTGTGAGTATAAAAAACAAATATTTAGAAGGCCATTTGATATCATGACTACTTATTTAGCAAAACAACAATAGTAGATTCCCCACACCTAGGGCCTATGGTCTCCCCAGCCATGAGCTTTTGACCAGGTTACAGTACTGGGGACAAATTCTTTCCTGTGGAATAGGCAGGCCTCACTATAGCAAAGTAATTTGATTACTCTGTAACAGTAATGCCACAGTTGCATCAGTGTACATACCTTTCCTAAGCAGGTCAGTGTTGTAGCCTGCAGGCCTAGTGCTGAGGAAGAAGATGGATAGCTTTTCTCCCCCATCTGCCTGCTTAGCATCTTCTGGTACTCTGAAAGCTAGCCAGCAGGGAGGGAGTTTCATGGTTAGTTCCACTTTGATTTCTCTATGTCCTGCAACCAAAATGCGTGGTTTCTTCAGTAATATGGTCATACCATCTGTATATATGCCCTGCTTCTCTTCAGATGGGTTCTGGGAATTGAATTCAAGTCTTCATGCTTTTTTCAAACACTTTACAAACTGAATTTTCTTGTCTATGAAATTTTAATTTTGGTTATTTGTAGTACCTTTCATTTCTAAAAGATTTATTTAATTATTTTAAAAATAGCTTCTTATTTATATGGCTTATTTGGTAAGACTTTGTTTTCAGAATTGCCTTTAGCTCAGTCTGTAGAGCATGAGACTCTTAATCTCAGGTTGTGGGTTCAAGTCCCGCATTGGGCAACAGATGAAGTAGGATCCTAATTAGTCTTAACAATACAAACCTAGAGTCAGATATCAACGGTGAAAGCTGATAGATCAGAGAAGCCAGTCACTAGAGACTTTGTAACTCTATGACATCTCAGACCGAATGGGGGAGATCCTGTCTCTACTAATCCTCAGACTGAATGGGGACAAGATCCTGTCTCCATCTGCCTTATATTCATGTCTCTATCTCCCTAGTGCTGAGATTAGTGTGCACCACCACTGTCTGGCTCTGTTTCTCTTTTAGACTGGTTCAATCTTGTATAGCCTAGGGTGGGCTTGAACTCCTGATCTTCCTGCTTCCTCCTCCCAAGTTCTAGGATTAAAGGTGTGTGCCACCACTGCCTGGCCTCTATGGTTTACTAGTGGCTAGCTCCACCCTTTGATTTTCAGGCAAAGCTTTATTTGTCAGAACACAAACAAAATATCACACAATAATCTTGACTGAGTTTTTTTTTCTTTATTTCTTGGAAAATATTTATGATATCTGCTTTAAGTCCTTGCTAGTAAGGACTTCCTTAGGGACTATTTTTTATCAATTACCTTTTTTCTCGTACATGGACTTATTTTTTTTTTGGTTGTGTGTAAGTCATTTAAAAAATGCTGGACAATTAATATAATGCAACATAATGATCCTGAAAGTCACATTCCCCTTTCCCTCCTTGTTATTAATTTAATAGTCTTCATTCTTTGCATGTGTGGCCACTGGTGTTCCCGGTAGGTTAACTTAGTGGCCAGCCATAAGCGAAATTTGTTGAGATAATTGGAACCAAATGTTTCTTTACTTTCTGCTGGTGATTCCATGAGTGTTGGGGTACACGCTCAATGCGCTGGCCAGCTGCTAATAGCTCCTTTCCTCTTCAATTCTTGCTTGTCCTGTATCTTATTGTTAGTCAGAGTTGAGAAGATATGGTTTTCAGGCATTTCCAGGCATACTTACAGGCTTGGTTTTGAGTCTTTTATTTTTTTTTGAGACATGGTGTCTCTGTGTAGCTCTGGATTTCCTGGAACTCACTCTGTACACCAGGCTGGCCTTGAACTCACAGAGATCCACTTACCTCTACCTCCCTGGGTGCTGGGATTAAAGGCATGCGTTGCTACTGCCTGGGGGTTTTGAGTCTTTTAGATTCCTAAGAAAATAGTGGGGAATTTTTCAATGTCCATTATAGCTATATCACTATCTAGTCATTTTTTTTTTTCTATTAAGTGTTTTGACCAGCTTCTTGTTTGTTTCAATGTGTGTTGCTGTCATAGGTCACTATAATGTTACACCATTGCCATTGCAAGTTTTTGATAAACATGTTAAAGATAGTTTCCTACGGAGTGAAATCTGAGTCAGGTCAAGGAAAGACAACTCTTGAGAATATAGAGTTTCCAGACAGCTGCCAGATGGGGAGGAAAATAGTGAGGATTACAGGTGATACCTTTCGAAAGCTGTCCCAACCTCCTGCTGACTCCAGAGGCATTAACGGGTTAGAGGCCAATGGGTAGCTCTTTTTCACAGAGTTAGTTTTGAGGCTGCTCATTTGAATCTTTTGTTTTAGTGGTTTGGGAGCAAACTTGGGGCTTTGTGCATGCTAAGCAAATGGTCTACCTCTGAGCAATATTTCCAGACCAAAGCTCTAGTACACATGTTTATATGTGTGTGTGTGTGTGTGTGTGTGTGTGTGTGTGTGTGTAGATGTGTGTTGAGGCCAGAGGTCCATGTTGAGTGTCTTTTTTGATTGGTCTCCACCTTGTTTTTGAGGCAGGGTCTCTCATTGAACCTAGAGCTAGTCAACTGTCTAGACTGGCTGGTCAGCAAGGGTCAGGATCCTCTAGACTATAGGTGCATGCGACTGTTCCCAGCTTTTATACAGATGCTGGGTATCTGAATTCAGGTCCCCATTCCTTCATGGCAGACACTTTCCCAACTGAGCCATCTCTTCAGCAGTATCCCCCCACTTCTTTTTCATACAGGGTCTCATATAGCCCAGGCTGGCCTTGAGCATGCTATATAGCCAAGGATGACGTTGACTTTCTGATCCCCCTGCAAGCTGAGATTATAGGCATGGACTTCTCTATCTGGTTTATAAGGCTACTGCCAAGCTGGGTGACAGAGTTAAGAATGGGCCAAGTTAGAACTTGCAAAGCTCCTTTTCCTTACCTAATTTTAGAGGCTTTTCGTTAACATCCCTTCAATTGTTACAAATGACTGGAAAGTTGATTTTAACCATTTCTGCAGCAACTCTTGTTTTGTGGAATATTTTTTTTTAGAGGTACTTACTACCCAGATGCAGATTCTTCCCACTTGCTGGCTTTTCACTGTGGACTCAACTGATAGGGCACAAGCACATGGATGTTGACTTTCTTGAAAATAGTTGAATTAACATCTCCACTTTTTCACGTTTTTCCATCTAAAATGCTAGCTACACCACAGCACAAAGAAAAGTTACTTTAGAGACACACTTCAAGGCCTGTGAGCATGTGCCTTATCTACAACAGAACACGTCTTGTGGCTGATCCAGTGACTTTGATTTCTAAGGAGGGACAAAGCTGATGTATAGCAACACACTCAGATACCAATGGATTAAACAATTTAAAGGGTACAAACATTGTTTTCCCTTGACGATCCCCTTAGACATACACAAGGCAGAATCACACAGGCCTTTTATATTTATTGGTGGGTAAACTCAAGCATTGAATTTCATGGTTTAGACCAAAATCATAGAACCAGTGCTTATCTAAGAAATGTGCTTGTTTGAGGCTTGCTGAGTGTACCAAAGGGGATGGTTAAGTGGGAGCCAGAGCGGTCCTACACCCTTGTAAGAACACAGAAGATGAATCCCAGAGGCTCCACTTTCTGCTGCTTTCAAAACTATGTCCCAGTGTAGTCTGTTCTTCGTTACAGTCAACAGATTCTCCGGGGAGAAAAAGCCATTCCATTAGAGAGCGGAAGTCCACCACGCTGTCAAACTGATAGACTGAGCAGAACAAAAACCCCTCAAGTATCAGTCAGCAGAGAGAGAGAGAGCAACTCTGTTTTCGATAGTTTCCCTCTTAATAGTTTTTCAGTGTTCAATTGAATTTTGATACTATCACATTCCCATCAAATATTTTTGTTTCTTTGGTCAATATTGGGTCTGTTCAGGTCCCCAAACCCAGAACACCAATTTTATTTTCATTTGATTCTTTTTCTCCCCTGAAAAGTGCAAATTAAGTCCTTTGATATTATTCCAGAAAAGCAGACTTCCTTTATTCCTTCCATCTCTCCTGTCCCAAATAATCACTCCTTTGTGAAGAAACAAACAATAGCAAGCCAGTGGTGAGCTGGACTCTTTCAGGTCCTATATTTAACCAGCAAGTTGTTTATTCAGAAACACAATCTGACCCACTGGGTAACCGAGATTTGTTTAGTATCTCTGAGAGCAAGTACAGCCAGCCCTCGTGGAAACCTCATCCGGCTTCCCATATACAACGGAGACCATTTAGTATAAAATAGGACACAGCAAAATTATATCATTTGATAAAGTTCCAAAGTGGAAAATTAAAAGTTTAGCATGTATTTTTATCATTCCACAGATTTTTTTTTTTTGGAGAGGGGGGTGTGGTTGTTTCTTTTTCTACTTCTAAATTTTTCTTTGAAGTGCAGTTTTTTTCATTATCCTTGAATATACATTTTGGAGAACATTCTGATTAGACAATATTGTGTTTCAGAATCAAATATTCTGTGGGTTGCATCTAGAAATATGGTCTTTTAAACTGATTCCAGAGCAGAAATCAAATAGTGGAAGGACTGGGGTTGAGGGCCGGGCGTCTGTGTGGTGAGCTGTGTTCCCTTTGCGTTAGCACCAGAGGTCTCCACTTATTTTCCTTATCACTCCTTGGTAAATTACTTCAGATTTGGCAAGTTACTTTAGACCAACGAACCAGGTCATCTTTATGACATTTTTTTCTGAGATGGATGCTGTACACTAGATTGGATATCAAGATACCTGCGTTCTGTGGCCGCTCGTAAAGGCCCTAGGTTCCATTCCCCACCCTACTCTGTTGTTAACCACGATAATCTAAAGCCATTAGTCCCTCACCCCTGCTTTTTTTTTTTTTTTTTTTGAGATAGGGCTTCACTATGTAGCCAGTATGGTCTCAAATCCTCCATCCTCTTGCCCTAGGCTCTGAAATGCTAGGGCTATAGGGATGTACCCCCATGTTGGTCCACGCCTCAGTTTCCTTTTCTATACTGTGCAAGAGAGACAATGCGAGGGAGAAAGGAGGAAGAAGGAGGAGCCGCACTCAATGAACTTCGAAACCTCTTCATGTTTTTTATGTTTTTCCGTAACCCAGGGAGGAAACCTTTCTGATTATTCAATAGAAACTTAAGTTACCCAGTGTTTGACTTTTCTGAATCTCCTGATCATGCTCATTCTATGCATTTCTATAGATCTTTAGTATACTTTAAGTACAGATGCACACACATGTGTGTAACATAAATTCCCCATTTTCAATGTTCTAGCTAGTTAACATTTATTTATTGGCGGTATGATTCCAGTGTATATCATATCAGTATGATACCGATGTTGTTGCAGCTACTTCAAAACATTGATGAGCCCAGTGAATTCTCACAGCAGCCATCCAGATCATGTGTCAGGGATATGAGGTACAAAGAGACTGGATGTCTTGCTCATAATCACACTGACAGCCCACAGCTGAACTGAAATCCACACTCACTAGGAACCGTGGTGGTGACCACTGCACCATGCTGCTGTACACGTAAGAGTTAGCCTTATGTTTCCTCTCAGCAGAGATTCATTCACACTATCAGCTTTCTATTCTTTGCCTTTTACTATAAACTCAAGTAAGACATCATTTTTCATCCACTGATCCCTGTTCCTCCCCACACTCATTTCTTAGCTCTGTGAACAAGCTTCTCATTCCCATTCTCTCTCTGTGTCGTTTTTCCAGACAGAGTTTCTTTGTGTAGCCCTGGCTGTTCTGGAACTTTCTCTGTAGACCAGGCTGGCCTCGAACTCAGAGATCTGCCTTCATCTTCCTCCTGAGTGCCGGGATTAAAGACGTGCACCACCACTTCTGTTCCCGTCCCCTTTAAGGACCCGAACACTTGGTTCAGGCTCTCTGTCTTTCGCATCCTTTAGCCATCTCTTGTGCCCAGAGGTAGACACTGCTGCTGTTCTTCTACTCTTTGTTGTCTGCTACCTGCCTTCGTCTCCTCCCTGTTTCTGCCACACACAGATCCTCGTCTTTGGGAGGCTATCATCATTTGTTTTGCTTTGAAGACGTGGCTTGCTTCTCCTGGCCTGGATGTTGTTGCTGGCTTGGTTCTCTCTGACTGGAATTCCAAATTACATTAATTTTTTTAAGGCTAGGAAAAATTACATTGTTCCATGAAGGCTTTGTGACTCATCCAACAAGAAGTTGTCTCCCTTTTCTCTAAAATCCTGTACTATTTGACTGAGATCTCTGTCATGTCATCTGTTTTCTACTATGTGTTATAATGGGGCTTATGATGGAACATCCACTATGGGCCACAAAAACAATGGGGTAGACAGGTAAGGCATAACCCTACCTCCCAAAATTTTGACTATGTATACACACTGGAATACTACTCAGCCATAAACAGAACAAGAGCCTGCCGTTTCCATCAATATCGGTGAATCTGGAAGGCACCATGTTAAGTGACATAATCCAGGCATAAAAAAGATAAATACTAGACACTCCCTTTAACTTGTGGTATCTTAAAAAATACTTATGTGTGGGACTGGAGAGATGGCTCAGCAATTAAGAGCACTGGCTTCTCTTGTAGAGGAGCCAGGTTCAATTCCCAGCACCCACATGGCAGCTCACAACCATCTGTAACTATAGTTCCAGGGCATCTGATGCCCTCACACCAATGCACATAAAATAAAATTAAATCAATTATTAAAAAAATACTTATGTGAGGCCAGTAAGATGGCTTAATGGGTAAATGTGCTTGTTATACAAGCCTAACCACCTGGAGTTCAATTCTATGTAAAGGTTGGAGGAGAGGACTGACTCCCCAAAGTCATGACATGCACACACATCACACATACACATACAACAATAATAAAATATAATAAGACAGCTTATGTGTTAGGAGTGCAGAGCAGAAGACTAGTCACTGATGTCTAGAGGAGGTGGGAAGAGACAAGGGGAAGAGGATGCTAACAGTTACAAAATTATTACGAAATAGGAGGAACAAGTTCTGGTTGTACAATTATAAAAAGAGTGGTGGTAACTCGCCTATTGTCTCAGCTTTAAACTCATCCTTCTGTGCTCCGGTATGTGGTGACAGAGCTGGGATTTTGCAAACCAGCTCTCCTACAGGCTTCTTCTTGGGTTGTGAGCATAGGAGGCAGGAGGCAGGGCTAAAAGGAGGAAGAAAAGAAAGAAGTCATTTTCAGTTCCTTGATATTAACGCCACTACTCCAGATGTGGCACCTTTCCCCAGCACTGGCATCTCACACTACTGTGGTGCTCTGCTCCAGTCCTAGCCTTTTTCCTGTTTGCAGAACCAGCCTCTCTGGACGTGTCAACCATGTGTGAACCACCTCAAAGGTCAAGCTCTAGTTTCACAGTGTCCCCTCTTCCCAGCTCCTCAGTCCAATCTGTCAGCTTTGGTTCCTCTAGATTTAGGGTGCTAACTGCTGTCTGAAGTTACTATTTCTCCTGGTTAGCCTTCCAGCAGCTGTACGACCAATTCCCTGTGATAACTCTCCTCTCCTCTGCTTCTGTTGAAATACTCAGGGTGGTGTCTGTTTTTCTGACTAAGTTTCTTGTTTTGTTTAAAGTGTTTGGGTGTTTTGCCCATATGTGTGTCTATGCAACACTTTAGGCCTGTTGGCCACAGAGGTCACAAGAGGGCACTGGATAAAACTAAAATTCCAGTTACAGATGGTTATGAGCTGCCACGTGACTGCTGGGAATCAAACCTGGGTCCTCTGGAAGAACAGCTAGTGCTTTTAGCCACTGAGCCATCTTTTTGCCCCCCTGGCTAAATTATTTAAAAATATTAATTTTATTACTTTTTAAAATTATGTGTGTGTGTGTGTGTGTGTGTGTGTGTGTGTGTGTGTGTGTGTGGTGTGTGTGCTGGTGCCCATGGAGGCCAGAAGAAGGCATTGGAACTCTTGGAGCTGGAGTTACAGGTCGTTCTGAGTCATGTAACATCGGTTTTGGGAATGAACTTGGGTCTTCTGAGTGAGTAGCGCTCTTAACTTCCGAGTCTTCTCGTTACATTCTTACTAATCCGGACACAGAGCTCTGGCTACTGAGCTCAAAAGAGCAGTAGTGGGGAATCTAGGCAAGGGAGTAGTAGTTGATCAACAGATAGCCAGGAAGTTACCTGGAACGGTGACATGAGTCTTCTTGCAGTCCTTAATTGGGATAGTAATGCCTACCTTTTATTCTTATTGGAATGTTAGGAAACACACCAGTACAGAGGCCTGGAAGGGTCTGATTTCAAATTACACAAAATTCACTTGTCACAGTTTAAGCAGCAAATGGGACTACATCAACTACAAGGCCTCAGAGTGCTGCTTGGATCCTAGGACAGGGGTGCCAGCTCTATGTGGGGAGAATTTGGGAGGGAACTGGGGAACTGCCAGGATACTCATTAGCATCATTTTCCTGCAGGTCACTTCACCCCCTCTGGATGTAGTCAAGTCGGCAACCAAGATTAGTCTCAAGATCATACCCCTCAAGCTACTCCCATAATTCCTCACAGGTCCAAGATGTTTTGCTGGTTTTTCCCATTTTTACCAGCAGCAAATCTCTTCCCTGGTTTGAAAGAAAGCATTGTGTGCAACTGTGCTCTGTCTTGGCCATGAAGGGCCTTGGAGAATACAGATTCCATCTGGAAGTCTAACATCTGAGCCTTCCTAAAAGTACAGAACCAGAAACGGAAAGGGCCTTTGAGTGCAGCTGAACACTCCACACTGGCCTTGCACACATGTGAAAATTAACATTGATGCCATAAATTCTTTTCTGCCATGAAGTACATTGTGTATTAGAAGCACGGAGGTGGCATTTATGGTATAACTCAGGGCAACGGGATGGAATGACGCACAAAGAGCAAAATGGTATAAAGTCTCTAAATTGAGATGCTGTGGAGGGCAACATGATTTTAATACTTATTTAGAAGCTCCCCCATCCAGATGACAATCACAGATATTATCCCCGCACACATCCCTGTGCCCTTTGGACATAGATGAGGAAGGTCGTGCAAGTCTCTAAAAGTAAGCCAAAAAAAAGGGCAAACAATTTGATCTTACAAACTTGGATCCCAAGTAGATCAGTGGAGACTGTTGCTCCTCCCCCACACTGGAAAAACCCAGCTTGGAAGGGAGGCAGCTGATGTTCTTCACGCTTCACAAAGAGGGTTATGGTTGTGTATACAATGATTGCTCCAAACTGTGACAGAGCCGGGAAGATGCTGTTGTTCCTCAAACTCTGTTTTGCTGTGACAGATGAACGTATGAGGTGCTGAGAGGTAGTTATTTTGTTTGTTTGTCTGTTTTTCTGATTGCAGGATAAGGTACAAATGGCTGTAGGGAAAGATTCGGGATACGTAGAAAGCAGACCATGAGTGTCGATAAACAGCCAAGCTGTTGAGAGATGTTGTTCCCTGGAGATATTTTAAGACAGGCTGGTTTTCCGTCTAAGGATAGCGCAGTGCTGCAGCCTCATAGCCAGAAGGAGGGTCATGTTCTTAGGACAATGCTACGAAGCAAACGACCCTCATACTTCTTATAGCCATCATTTTCTTCAGGAACCGAAGCCAAGTTACGGCTCCTAGTTTCCTGGTCTTGTTTCTTCACCCTTCTTCTCAGGAGGTCTACTAGGAGAGGAAAGAAAAGGCAGAGGGCAGGGAAATCAGTGCGTGTGTCCACTAGAGGGTCTGGGAAGGCTTGCTGTTGATACTGATTGGTCAGAGGGAGCAACATCAAACGAACTGGACAAAAGCTCACATGCTGCTGTCGTGGGCCAGCCAAAACCTTCACGAGAGCTATTGCTTCCCGGGTCCCCTTTTCCTTACGTGTAACGTAAGGGTAGTAATGTCTGCACTGGTACATATTGGGGCTGTCTGAGGATCAGATGAAGTCATGTCTGCAAAGGCACTCTTTAAACGGTGACATACTGTATGTGGCATTGTTCAAAAACAAAGGCAAAATGAGTCTTGTTTTCATCATTAACTCCAACGTCTTCTGTACTCTGCTCCACAGAACAGTCAGCAGACAGCCCCATTTGAAATTCTCCCTTAATTCCCACTTCATTCTCTGGGAGAGAAGTGCCTGGAGAAAGAGACCATCAATGATGGGTTTCAGGAGTGGAAAGGCTGGGAAAGGAAATGAGTTTCCATATAGATAACATGACTTCAATCTCTGAAAAGCTAAAAATGATTTCCCAAGGGCTCTTCAATCTTCTCTATTCACCACGTACACACACTTTTCATCCAGCAAAGCACAGGTGTGCACACATGTATTCTAGCCAGGCTTGGGCAAGTTGGTATCTCTGTGCATTAGTTCCTTCTATGGATGCAGGGGATGTCAGGGCCCCCCCCCCCCCAACAAAATCCTTGTGTGCATCAAATGAAGCGATAGATTTAAGGTTCTTAACGGAGTGCCTGGCACATTGTGAACACTTAGCACATTTTATTTTGTGTATTATATATTTTATATATATTATATAATACTTAATTCATTATTTCATCAGGTCCTCCCTGCAAGCTGTCTGCTCATACTGCTCTTTATTTTATAACCAGTTAAGGGTTCTGCCCTCTAGGTGTTTGAATTTCAATCATTCCTTATGAGGGAGAAGAATGTCTATTAGCATGCAGGGTGAAGACTTGGACTAGAAAGGCAACAATCTTAGAGCTAGATTGATCTTTGAAAGACTTTGATGTAGAAAGACAATATCCATGCTTTGGTGCGCACAGGTGTACAGATAAATCATAAGCCTGTGGAGATTGGATAATCATGAGCAAACTCCCAGGAGGAAACCAAAAAGTCTATGCAGCTGTTTAGATATTTAGAGCATTTTCTGCCTTTTAAGAAAAGCAGTATTTGGTCCCTCTCACCCAACTCTAGTGTACGAAATATTCTCTGATTTCATGTTGTGGAGGTATAATGTTTTTGTAGTCCAGGTATTGTCAGTCTTTAGTAATTATTAGTGTAGAAACAATTTGGCAGTCGGCTTACTATGTCTTGTGTTTTCTGATAATTGACTTACCTGTGAGTGTGGACACTTGCACATGTGGCTCCTAGGATGTCACGCATCACTTCCAACAGCTCTTAAGTGAACATGTGAAGCATGCCTGATTGAAGCAAATTCTGCACCCTTAGGGTCTGGAATCGGGCTTCAAATACTCCAATCATCTTGCCATGTTGACTTGGAGTGAAGAGGCATACATTTAAGAACGAAGGTACTATTTTAGGGTTACCCCCTTCAGATACATATGAAAAGAAACACACACAAAAGGATTTGGTGCACAGTAGGGGAGGGGAGAAATGAAATGCACACAGAAAGCAGAAGGGAAAACAAGAAGGAAGAGAGAAATCCTGGACTAGGTCATTGGCAGACAAGGTCTGTGAAACCGCACACATCCTTTTAAGGACACGTTAACTTTCCTTTACTTCTATCCTTTACTTTTCAAAGCAGCACACAGGCATCCAGATCCTACATATTTCCAGGTGAGATATGACAGTTCTTTTTGTCTCGGAACTTGTGTTCACTCGGATCTTGGCTACAGACTAAGACAACAAGTTCTTGAAAAGTCTTTTGTCATTTGCATGTTTCTTTAATTGGTACTGCTTTTTTGGGGGTGGGTGTTGGGAATTGAACCCAGGGTCTTGCACATACTTGGGCAAGTGTTCTACACCGAGTCACTCACTGACCTGGACCACTGCATCCTCACCATCCCACATAGATTCTATTTTTAGTAAGGTTCTGCTAATGGTATTGTGTGTTGCTCCTCACTTAATTCATTTTCAGTGTAAAAAAGTAGTCCTAACTAAGATGTATTACCTTCTATGGAATATAAATAATTCCGATTGCTATGACTCATGTTCCCCAAGCCAAACAAACCAGGGGGTAAAATCTGCACACAAAAGAGCAATAAAGCAGTGCTTCTCCACATCTGTTCCCACAGCATTAGGAATTCCAGTCTTACCCAAAACTGTCAAACAGTTCTAAAGTCCTCAGGAATTTTCTTTTGTGCTCCATGAGTTGGTGCCCTGAGTTCTTAAGTAACATTTGTGACCTCCTTTCTTCCCAGCCCAGCAATGACTCTCCAAATGACAAAGGGGCTCAGCCCTCTTGGCTCCACCAGAGATCATGGGAAACTGAGGCTCAAGTCTGATTCTTCTGGGACTGGAGAGCTGGTTGGGTGGTTTAGATCACTTGTTCTTCCAGAGGATTCAGGTTCAATTCCCAGCACCCATATGGTGGTTCACAGTTCCAGGGGACCAAGCATCATTTTCTGATGCCCCAGGGTCCCAGGCACACATGTGGTTCAGAGGCATACTTGCAGGCAAAACACTCATTTAAAAAAAAAAATCTCAAAAACAATTCCTCCTAATGCTGTAAACGGCACTTACATGAAATATTACTTTTAGCTTTTCCTTGCTCTTGGTTTTTGTAGTATCTATTTCTTAGAGTTCACAATTAGACCTGAGATATGGCTCAAATTAGCCTGAACAAGAGGGAATTTGGGGTGATGTCATGGTTTGAATGGCAAACACAGCATCTTTTCTCTGAGTACTCCTTACCTTAGGAAAACTTAGCTGGACTTGCATTTCCTCATCGTGTATGTATGTGTGTGTGTGTGTGTGTGTGTGTGTGTGTGTGTGTGTGTTTGTGTCTGTGTGTCTGTGTGTGTAGTCTAGTGGGTATGGAGGCCAGAGGTTGATGTCTAGTTTCTTTCTCAATAGCTCTTCACTTTTTTCCCCCTGAGTATGGCCTCTCACTAAACCCAGGGCTTGCTGATTCGGCTAAGTTTGCCACTAAGCCCCAGAGATCCTTCTGTGTCCACTGGCCTCACTGATTATGGGCAATTACAGATTTGTTTGTTTGTTTTTTTTTTAGGAGGATGCAGAGATGTAAACTCATTCTCCATGCTTGTGTGGCAAGCACTTGGCCCACTGGCCCATCTCTTCAGATCTTAAACTTGCACCTTTCAAAGCCTCTTGGTTCCCTCTGCCCTGTTCACTCTCCCTCAGAAGTCTCCTTGGTCTGAACACAAATAAACCCCTGATGGGGCTCTTCATTCCTCCTCAAGCACAGCCAGGGGATTTGGGTTTTGAAGTCAACAATGCTGGCTTAAGAGTACTTGTGAGCACACATACACCAACTGTCTGGCCCCTGTAGTAGCATCATGTGAATGTTGATATCTGAGGACACACATCCAGAGATACCTGTCTTTTATTAGGCTTGGTCTTTGCAAAGCTGCTCCCCTACTTCTCGGCTTTAACTTGTGATGTCAGCAAACATGGGTCATAGACATGGGGAGGCAGAGTGTAAGCATGTGTCTTCAGCCAGATGTCCGTGAATACCTCCAGCAAACACCCAGTGAAGTGTCTGCCAAATGGTTTTTATGAGTATTCATCAAACTGAACTAAATGTCTTGCCTCAGTCATCCTCACACCTGATGTCACATGCTCTACATTGTTGGAAGGGTCCTCTTAAGGGATTCATCTCTGTTCTGTCCTTATCTCTGTAAAATAACCTTAACTCTAATTTTCTTCTCACTGGCTGTACTTTTCTGTCTGTTGCTGTCTGTGTGGTTGGCCTTGGCACAGCCTGCTCATTCTCTGTATCCTCTACCACTGTGGAACATGGCTTCCACAGCTGCTTTCTGACTCTCGGGCCCATGCTGGGCTTACAAGCCTTGAGTGAGTACCTCACCACTGACAGTATGAATCTTAATTTTATACTGCCCCTGGGGCTTTCTGTGGGTCACCAGCCAAGCCCCACACTCACTGAGGTATACTATACCCTTTCTCTGGGAGTCCTACCTCTCCTGCGGTCTGCTCCAATGAGAGCAGGGAAGAGCTGGCACTCGCTCAGAAACCCACAAGAAGAGGTATCACTATGAAGAGGCTAGATCTCCAAGGGAGGCTAAGTCTTCTGAACTTACCTGTGTCCATCTGCTTCCTTCCATGGCTCTGCTCACCCAGTGGTCACTATACACACAGAAAATCAAGATTTTCAGGTCCTATGCTTCTTCAAGAGTGACCCAGGCTCTGAAGAGTTAAGGCCAGAACCTGGGTGAATAGACGGGACTATTAGTTATTTGGAGAGCCCAGCAAGGGTCCCTCTGTCACCGACATACCACTTCCACATGATGTCTCTTTCATTCTGGCCACAGAAAAGAGGGTGGGGGTAGGGATGAGAAGAGAAAGAAGAAAAATTACAAAACATTTAGAAAGTTTGTAAATCTTTCTGTTTTCATTTAACAGCAGGAATCTCAGCAGTAGCCAAATGAGGATTGAATTTTTTTTTTCTTTTTAAAGAGAAATCCTGGCTGCTAGAACTATCCAGGTTCTTCTAGTTCTTCTTCCTCTTTTTTCTTTTCTCTCCTTTTTCTTTCTTTCTTTCTTCCTTCCTTCTTTCCTTCCTTCCTTCCTTCCTTCCTTCCTTCCTTCCTTCCTTCCTTTCTTTTTTGGAAGAGGAGGCAGTGTGGGGGAAGGGATTAAATCAAACCTTTTCTTAGAGGGGACTCAGCTCTGAGCTGTCATGGCCAAAATACAAAAGATCATCTCCATGCATGTGACTCAGCTGCCCAGGAGACATGAATAGGAAGAGACTCCAAACCTGAAGCCGTTATAGCTTCAACTCAAGTAAGAAAAATGAGGTGGTGGTGGTGGGGTATCCCATGATGGGGACCCAATCTTAGACAGAAGGAAACGGCACAGGGAGACACGAGTTGGGGGGAGCTGCGTCTTTAAGTCTGTCCTATGGTTATACATATTTTTCTTCTATGAATGGGTTTCGCTGTAAATTATAGCTTTGCTCGTGGTCCCCTGGGTCAAAAGAAATAGTCTCTAAACAGAAAACAGTTCTGATTGGTGACTTGCCTTCTTCCCTCCCCAACCCCCTTCCTAATTGAAAGCAAATGTGCAATATATTGGATGCTGGGATCCTTGGCGCAGGCCCAGGAATCCTCAGAATGTGAGGTTTCTCTCAAAGGCATCTTGCATCAGCCTGTGGATGTATGCCTACCACGGGACTCCTTCACCGGCAAAGTCGAAAAGAAGTAGTTCACGGCGAATTCTTCTTTTGGGGTTGGGGGACCACACTGGAACAGAACCGTTTTCTTCTTTTCAAAACTGGGCGTCCCTGGATGGAAGTAAGTGATGTGGCTCTCTTTCTCTCTCTTTTATTTCTCTCTCTCTTCATTTTCTTTTTCAAAAACGAAAGCTCTGAGTGTACTTCTCTTGGTGTGTCAGGAAAACTTTTAAAGACGGCAGCGGACAGGACAGCCTGAATCAGGGAGGAAGGTCGGGAGCTAGGCTCTACAGACTCAGGACTAAGGCAGATCTCACGTTTTGGGGTCTGGATTTGTGTTAGGGAGGGAAGAATAAGCGCCAATAACCAAAGAAGGCCGACGCGAAGTACATGACTCCATAGCAGCTGCAAGGTACAATAAACAGCTTTAGCAGAGTTGGAAATGTTGGCAGGCAAGACAGGCCGATCGCAGAGTTGGGCTGCTGGAGAGAGGAGGGCCAGGAGCTGTGTTTTCAGGCATTGAGTGGTGGTGTTTGGAGGGCCCGAGTTTTGGTGAGAGCACAACCTAGCATCTTTTGTGATTTAATTGTGGGAAGGGCAACTGTGGGTGAGGGCTTTGGATGAGGGGTGGCTTCACCTTTGGGCTTAGATGGCTGGGCGGGAAGGCCAGCTGCCCGGAGGGGTTGCAGTGGGTGACAAGAACAAGCGAAGCAATCGCTTGCCGGCCTCTCATCCTCTCTGGTGCCAGGTGCTTTTCCTTTTGTTATCAGAACACTTGGGGCTGTTTCCAGTTGGGGACCCAGAGTCCTGGCCGGGGTTCAAGAGGCCCATCTAAGGGAGGGCGTTCTCTCAGAGTGGCAGACATACTCAGGCCAGCCAT
The DNA here is from genome assembly GCF_903995425.1 of Onychomys torridus. NCBI lineage: Eukaryota > Metazoa > Chordata > Mammalia > Rodentia > Cricetidae > Onychomys > Onychomys torridus. The sequence goes on from NC_050453.1 coordinate 24,748,189, forward strand.
TTGAGGAGACTTGGGGATGCTCAAGCCAGTTGGCGGCTTTAGCACCATTTTAACCGCTCAGCTTTCGGCATCCTTCCCAGCGGCGGGATGAAGGGTCTTTGCGATCGCCATCTCTTCTGACCCTCTCTCTCATTAAACAAATTTCAAAATGATAGCAGAGGACTGACTTGTTCAGGCTCTCATAGCACATTTGAAGCGGATTGGAAAAATGTACTCAGCTGATGGTGTGGGTGCCGGTTGCAATCCACATCTCTCCCTTGGTGCTTATTTTTAAGGTTTGGAAGAAACAATAGAGGAACATCATCTTGAGGATGTTATCAGCAATAGAGAAGATGGCAGTAGTGGTTCATCAGCTAGTGGCCCTTGGTGTGTATGTGTGTGTGTGTGTGTGTGTGTAAAATGAAACAAATCTAACATCTGAGTCCTTACTCTGACCATCCTCCACACTCAAGAGATTTCCCTGTTATTTTATTGAGTCTCCACAATTCTGTAAGGATTATTCCTATCTTATGGGAAAGGATTTTAAGACATAGAGGAGGGAAACGAATTGTTCAAGAAAACACAACTAATGGACTTAAAAGTTGTTAACATTCGGCTCTCAATCACTGTCGGGCAATTCTCCCATCACCCTCTCCACATGTGGACTTGCTTACTTTTGGAGTCAAATTCCATGTTTCACTGGGTGACCAGGAGGTGCCGGTGTCAGGCTAAGGGAAACGTTCAGAACCTGCCCTTAGAGAGACACTTACCTGGGTGTCAGTTGCAGGTTACTTCCCAGGTATTGGATGTCTGTTTTAGCTTTGTTATGCAGAGAGCCCAGGACTTTTCAAGTTGGTAGACCCAGGTTAGGTTCTGACTTTACCTTGAACTGCTTTTGTGTTCTCTGCGTGGAAATAAGAATGCTTTTGAGTCCCACTGTTAGAAGAGACATGTGCCTGAAAGCATCCTAAGGACCATGACAACCTTCCTTATGTCAGCTCTTACAACTGTATGAAATGTCTCTGACTATACTGGGGAGCAGCTCTTGTCATGCTGAGCCTGGCATTGGGGCAGACTTGTGGGAGGGTACTTGGATGGGACTGTGTGTGAAGTTCTGAAATAAGGGGCCTCTTTTTTCATTCCCATCTGTGTGTGTGTGTGTGTGTGTGTGTGTGTGTGTGTGTGTGTGTGTGAGAGAATGAGAGAGAGAGAGAGAGAGAGAGAGAGAGAGAGAGAGAGAGAGAGAACATGCACAAGTATGTACAGGTGCACATGCACATGTATGTGGAGACCAGAGGTCAACCTCAGTGTCGTTCCCCTTGTTTTTTGACATGGGATTTTTCATTGACCCAGTGCTCACCGAGTAGGCTAGGCCGGCCATCCCCCAGGTTCCAGGGACTCTCCTATCTCTGTCCCTGTATTGTTGGATTGCAAGTGTGTGCCTTCAGCTAGCTTTTTTTTTATGTGGATTTTAGGAGACTGAACTCAGGTTCTTATGTTTGTGTGGTAAATGCTTTACCCACCGAGCTATCTCCCCAGCCCTTCAGGCCCATCTTTTAATGGAAACAATCCTGCCTCATGGAGAAATAGTCCAGATTTACTCTCTGAAAATTTCCTTTGTGGTCTGGTTTGTCCATGGTTCCTCATCCAAGGTGGAGCAGGAGGAAGGTCAATAGGTGGCTTTAAGCATCTCTGGGATCTGTGCCATCTCTGAATGAGAAGGGTTTAATCAGGAGGAGTGTCCTAGCTGAGGACAGATTCTGGGCCCAGGGACATCGTCTCCCTGGCAGGTGCGTCTCCCTCCATTTTCTGTTTCACGTGGCCTGTTCTGCGCTTGTAGTCACCAAGGTGGAAGTGTCCCTGAAGTGGGAGGCCAGCATGTGGAACCCCCACCTCCGTTTCTGCTTAAGATCCAGTGGCTTTTATAAACCTCCAAAGTAAGAGACGTTGAGAAGGTCTTTCCAGAATCTTAGGCTCAAGAGTCTTCCTGCCCAAGAGCAAAGCGTCGTCCCGAGAAGGCTCACCGTCCGTTCTCTCTCCTCCCTAGCCTTTCTGTTTTATTTCCTCCCCTTCTTACACAGTCACTTCCGGAAATGGAAGCCATTTGGATCTGCATCTCCAAATGGAATTCAGTTCCAAACTTTCCACATTATAGCATTTTAAACAGATGTTCTAATAAAGACAGAATGCCGCCCATCTATCAATGCCATGCCACATAAATTTAGCTTTAACTCAGGCATCCATCTCAACTTCCTTTGGAAGATGCACCTTCAGGTACTTTAGACCACCTCAAACACACATGCCAAAGCAAGCCCTGACTAAAAGTGGACGGCCACAACATGCTAGTGTGTGCTAGCTCACATCAATGTGGACTTGTCTGCAATACAGGCACACTAGATTCTTTATGTGCCTGGCCCGCCGAAAGCTGTGCAGCATATGAATCAGTTGACTCTTTGCCGGCAAGGATTACCCAGACCATGAATGTGCCCAATATTCCCAGAATCCCAGAGTTGCTCTGAACTCAGCGACTGGGTTCAAAACCTCAGTGTGTGTCCTTACAGCAGATAAGATGATGTTTTGGTAGACTTGTTCAGCAGTAATTTGGGATGCCAGGTAGACTTTAAGGACTTCTAGATCAATTAAATCAAAATACCCAAAAGTGGAAAACGGGAGTTGGTATTTTGAGATGTTACTCATGTCATTCTAACTTGAACCAGAGGTAAGTATTTGTGCTAACATGAGTCTAAGGAATTTCAATTCAATTCTGTTCGATTTTTTTTTCAAAATATTGCTATATTTTCAAAATAACATAGCTTAACAAAGATGTCTAGATAACTACCCAGTAATAGTCACTGGAACTCCAATGACTTGATGGTGAAACTGAGAGACTTTAAGCTGTTCCTTTTATTCACTGTATTTGCATATATTTGCATATATTATAACCGAGGCTGCATGCTCCATAAATAATTTGCTTATAAACAATTCTCTTATTTTGATGTCCATTCTAAATTTTGTTTCCTGTTCTTAGTATTTTATGTGGAACCGTTGAGTATTTCCACGTTTCTGTAACTTCTCAAGCGATGCAGAATCCTGTCTCCTTTGACAAATCGTGTGCTTACTAGCTGGACTTCCACTTTGGCATGTAAACACAGGGGAAGGGTGGCTCCGAGCATCTGGCCTGGAAGATGAATGTACAAGGAAAGATGTTGTAAGGTTGAGTTTAGACTAACGCCACACTATTGAGCTCCCATGGCTTTTCTAGAAACTAAGCACTTTTTTTGTTTGTTTGTTTTTGGGTTTTTTTGAGACAGGGTTTCTCTGTGTAGTTTTGGGGCCTGTGCTGGATCTCTCTCTGTAGACCAGGCTGGCCTCGAACTCACAGAGATCTGCCTGGCTCTGCCTCCTGAGTGCTGGGATTAAAGGCGTGCGCCACCACCACCCCGTCGAAACTAAGCATTGTTGACAGTAGATTCTTGTCTCTGCACTTCATGCCCACCGTAAATCTTCGATGAGCCCCTTGAACTCGCTCAGAGGTTAATGCTGCATGGTGCTCTGCAGTGAGACACGTGGAAAGAGTGTGTGATGACAAGAACTTGACCCCAGCACTAGCATTTTTCACGTGTATTACTTGAGGAGTCTTGTCTTCATGGAGCTATGATCTCATTTGTCTTACTTATGAACTTTCACTCTCTTTGTTTTTTTTTGTGGGGGAGGGCAGTTCAGATAAGGTAATGAATGATTTGGAAGCTGGAAAGTGTTGTTCATACAAAGATGGTACATGGGGGGATGCCCATTGGTGTCTTTCATAGGAATCCGCCCAATGTAGTTGTCTAAAGATCGTTTTTAGGGTCTTTTGTAAAGATGAAAAAAAAAAAAACCCTAAATTTGTGTGTGTGTGTGTGTGTGTATGTGTGTGTGTGTGTGTGTGTGTGTGTGTGTGTGTGTGTAAGTACATATATGTCTATATGTGAACACTGAAGTCAGAAGAAGGCATTGCATCCTCTGGATCTGAAGTTACAGGTGGTTGTGTGCTGCCTGATGTAGGTGCTGGGAGCTGAACTCGGGTTCTCTGCAAGAACAGCAAGTGTTCTTAACCATTGAGCCATCTCTCCAACCTTTGTGTTTAGGGTCTTAATGGCCGAGGAAGCTAGAATAAATTGAGATGGGAGATGAATTAGTGTAATCTAGTGCTTTTAAATTTTTCATTTTTAATTTAGTAGATTAGGAATTCATAAAACATGAAACAGAGATAATGTCTGAATTCTCTTGTCTAAGACAAAAGTTTTCTCATAAACCCTTTCTTCTCCAATGGTGTTATTTTTAAGACTCACAGGTTTATTTTTATTACAATTTTCTATAATGAATTGTATAGCATTCTGGGATTATCCACTATAATTTTATCTCTATTGATTTAGTAATTTGTCGGCAAATCTTTATTTGGTATCTACCTTCTAAGTCCTAAGTTTTAGGGATTATAATAATTTATGATCATTCATTTCTTTCTTTGTTTGTATATGTCCATGATCATGTGTGTGTAAAGCTCTCTCTCCTTGAATAGGCTAGGCTGGCCAGCTAGCGAGTCCTAGAGACCCACCTGTCACTACCTCCCCAGTACCGAGAATTGCAAGCATGTGCAGGCTCTTTTTTTTAAACACGGAGTCTGGGACATGCGATCTGGGCCCTTGGGTTTGTCCAGCAAACACTTTACCAGTGGAGCCAACATCAATGCCTGCTCCTGCATGTCTATAGACAGTCGTAACCTTAGGTTCTGGGTATATCACATGCATTTGGACAAAACTTGATCTGGAAAATGCAATTCAGGATTAGGCAATAAGATTTTGTGCTCTAAAGTTTGCTGAATTATGATTAAATAATTCAGCTATAGTTGTTCAGAAATGGTTTCTGCAAGTGATAGAACCAGATATCTTACAAAAAGAGTGAAAATTTTGTGTCTTATTTTTCACAGTTTCCTTTTAAAAATCAATAGGCTTTATATTTTAGAGCAGCCTTATCCCTAGAGAAGAATTGGGAACACAGTCCTGAGTTCTCATGTCCTCCCGCCCTTCACATAGTTACTCTGCTGACAGCATTTTGCATTGGTATTTTTTATTCTTATCAACTGTTCAATATGTACTTACTAAACATTTCATGTTCTCTGTTAGTTTCTATGGAGGTATAAAAGAAAGAAATCACATTTTTTCTTTTCAAACTATGTATAATGTTACATGTCCATAGTTTAAAGTCTCATTTATTTCAACAGCTACTGTAAATTTAGTCCATGCTACCAGTGCTAGGGCTGAGACATTGTAGACAACCCTTAACACCTGATGAGTGTATCGACCAGTGAAGATGAAGGGTCTAGAAGTCAAACAGTCTTTGTCTTTAGGACTTAGGAGACTCAGATTCACACAGCAGTACAGAAGAAAATCCCCAAAGCAATACAAAGCAGTTCTTAATCTGGGATAGAGGAGACGGCACCGGCATAGGCAAGCAAACTCTACCAATAGGCCCATCTCCTTGACCGGGGCTGTGTTCCTTATCCTCACCATAGTCTGTGTGGCCACTGTCTCCGTCCTCATCAGGATCATGCTTATCATCCCATGTCCAATCAAAGATTGAAAGCAAACTCAAACACCTCAGGGCAAGGTGGGAGTGTGTGTGTGTGTGTGTGTGTGTGTGTGTGACTTTGGTAGATTTAGAACACCATCACACTAATATGTGCTACTCACATTGCTTACCAAGAGTAAAATGAAGTAGTGCTGGGGTTTGTAAAAGGAACCCACACCTTGGCAGTCCTCATGGGAGCTGCACCTAAATGCCTTGCCATCCTGCAATTTCACAGAGGCTTGTAAAACTTAGAGGTCAACACAATACCCTTCCAGGGGAACCAGCCAATCTGAAGAAGAGAGGATGGAAGTTAAATCCTCCAAAAAAGTGTTAGATATTATTGGGTGAGCTGGTGCAGTTCTTTTTGTTTGCTTATTGTTGAGACAGACTTTCACTCTGTAGCCCAGGCTGGCCTGGAACTTAACAATGTAGCTCAGGCTGACCATGAACTCAGGGAGACACTTCTGCCTCATCTTACCCAGTGCTAGACCTACCAGGTGTGCATCACCACTCCTGGATCAGATGCTTTTCTGATTTTAGAACATGTGGATCATGTAGCTTCAAAATTAAGATGGTGATGATGAGGCAAAAATGACATGAAAAGAAATTAAAAATAAATCCAAACTGCTGCTTTCTAGCCTTGGTTGGGTCATGGTGTAGCATTTTTACAGAAACAAATTGCCTTTCCAAGTTAAAAAGTTCAAATGCCAACCCAAGCCTTTGCAAGTTATTTTGTGGATATTGACAAACGGATGGTAAAGTTTATGTGGAGTACTGAATGTGGTGTTCATACCTGTATCCTGGCACTAGGGAGACCAAGACAAGAGGATCCTGTTCAAGGTCAATTTGAGCTATATGGTGATGCCCTGTTTAATTTTAAAAAGTTTATATGGAGAGTCAAAATACAATAGCTAACTCAATATTGATAGAAGTGAACAGTTGGAAGGCTGGCGACACTTGACTTTGGGGTTCTCTGTAAAGCTATAGTAATCCAGACAGTGCAGCACTTGCAAAGAACTGACAAATGGTTGTGTGAACAGAATGGTGAGCCCTAAAAAGACCCACATAAATGCATTCAAAGAAGACAAAGGAGTAAGAGCAATACAGCAAAGACAAGGAAGTCTTTTCTCTTAGAGAGCACAATGAATTGAGACCATCCCTGACATCCTTCCCAAAAGTTAATGCAAAGTGTGCCTCAGCCCCAACTATACAGTCAGAACTACATGAAGGAGATAGTGGATAAGCTACACATCATTAAAACCAACAACTTCCTTCCTGTTAAAGACAATGTCAAGATAAATGAGGACATCCGCCACACAACAGAGGAAAATATTTGCAAAAGACATTATCTAAGAAACACAAAGAACACAACGATAAAGAAAATAGACAGCTGGTTAAAAAAGTATGAAATATTTGAAGTTAACTTCAAGAGAGACAGAGGGCAGGTGAGCATGTGAGATGATGTTCAGCCACACAGACCACTGAGGAACTGCAAATCAGGTTAATGCAATACACACAGGCAGTTTCTTGTAAAGCTAAGTGTGCTTTCACTATAGGCTGTAGCATGTGCATGCTCTAGTATTTGCTTACATAAATTGAAAGGTTGTAGCCACAAAGGCTGCACATGAATTTTCATAGTGGCTTTATTTATAATTGTCCTAATCCATAAGTAACCAAGATGTCCTCCAGCAGAAAAACTGGCATCTTAACCATAGAGCACTGCCCCATGCTAAAGACAGTAGTACTAAATTAATTATAGTTTTAATAACTTTTTAACAAATATTTTACTATTAAAATAATTTATAAAAGCCAGGAGTGGTGGTGTGTGCTTGCAATCTCAGCACTGGAGAGATGCAGACAGGCAGATCTCTGGGGCTCACTGGACAGCTAGTCTAGCTGAATTGATGGGTCCCAAGGTATGAAGAGAGAGACCCTGTCTCAAAAAAAATGAGGGAGGACATCCAAAGAATGGTACTCAAGACCTCCGGCCTTCATATACAAGCACACACATATACACACAGGCACTGGCCGACACACATGAATATGTATAGATACACACATTAATAGTTTATCATTAATAAGCAAAACAATTATGTGACGATATTAATCAACAATGAGCTATGAAGCCGTGGGAAAACTCAAATGCATATGATTAAGTGGAAAAAGCCAGTCTTCACAGGGTAAGACTGTATGATTCTGTATGATTCTGACTGCATGATATTCTGGTGAAGACAAAACCATGAAGCTTGTAGAAATGTTAGCCATTACCAGGAACTGGGAGGGAGGGATGATTAGGTGGGATTTTGGGGTGTTGAAACTATTCTGTGTGATACATGGATACTTATTATTATCCATTTGTCAAAACCCATAGATCATCAGTACCACAAGTGAACTCTAGGGCAAACTATGACATTGGGCATCAATGGCCTGCCCCTGTAGGTTTGTTGACACTGTGCTCGTACGGTGGTGAGGAACAGCATTAGTAGCAGAGGAGGTGTAACTCATGTGAGGGCAGGCAGCATATGGGAAAAATCTCCAATGTTTGCTCAGTTTCTCTGTAACCTAGTACTGCTCTAAAAAACCATGTAATTAAGAATAAATTTCTTCCCCAAGCCCATAAGTCCTAACACCATGATTCTATTCTGTTTACCTCTTTCTTATCTGAAGGAAGGAATTGTAATGTAATAATAGCCATGGGTTACCTTTGTTTCACAGTGCTTTTGTGTTTCTGGTAAGTAGCTCCACTGTTCTGATTGTATTTTAAATCTGACTATTATTATTTTACTTAATAAAGCTATCTGAAGCAGAAACTTTCAGATTATTGATAAAGGTTCGTAGCAGGCATTTGAGCACTCCAGGGGATATTTGATAAGATAAAATCTTCTTTACATGTGACAACTATTACTTAAGCAGCAATCATTTAAATTATTTTAGCTTTGACAACAGACAGATAATCTCACTTAAAATCACCTTATGGTTGAGAGTGCAGGAGGCCAAGGGTTAGTAGGTATACTTTTGATTGTCACTTTGCAGAGTTTGAATAGTGAGACGTCATATGGCCATTTCCACTTCTTTGTGCATAAAACGTTCTTATATGGACTGGCAAGATGGCTCGGCAGGTAAAGGCGCTTGTGGCCAAACCAGACCACCGGAGTTTGGCCCCCTATGGACTCTTCATAGTGAAAGGAAAGAACTCTTGCAAGTTGCTTCTGACTACCACACATGACCTGTGGTCCACACGTGAGCACACACATAGACACACACACACACACACACACACACACACACATATACAATAAATAAATAAATAAATGTAAAAAACATAATGTTCGTATCTATAAAGAACATTATGAAATTTCTACAACCTCTAATCTGGTTCTGCTAACCACTGTCTGGAAGCAGCACCCACACCCAGTCACTTTATAGTAAAGCCTTGAGTCATATGGGCTACACTCCTGTGGTCCCCCAGCCCTGTACTCTGAATAGCATCCTTTCTCCCCGCACTTCAGCTAAATAGTTCTCTTCTTGCACACAAGCTCCAGTTTCGGGTTGTCCATGCAGCTCTTCTCATTTCTTGGAATTCCACGGATTTTTTTTTTTTTTTTTTTTTGGTCAGGATCATCTGGTTGAGCAAGGACCATACGTATCTTAGGTGTTCTCTGTAAATTTCTTCCTAGCATAACCCATAAGTGAGTTTTTACTGGCTTCTTAAAATAGACTAAGGGCTTTTTATATGCCTACAACAGTTCTGATTTGTTGTTGGGAAAATTCCTAGTGGGGAGTGTTGAAAGCCTCACACGCTGTTTTTGAGAACACAAAAGAACTTGATTTCTGTTCATCCGTTATCCTGCTAGATCAGGGTCTCCAGTGAGTGTGCTATTGGGAGCTCCGGGTTCAAATTCTGTATAAATTGTAAAAATTGAAGAAAGATAGTGGTGTATTCACAAATATAAAACATAAAGGAAGAGAAGAGAGACAGCCTTTTCGCAGGTGGACAGAGAGGTCGACTCAGTTCTCAGGAAACACTTCTTTAGGACTGTCCAACTTGCCATCGTTACATGAATAGTGTGTGAATCTATTTTATAAGAAAAAAATTCAACTCCTCAGGTGATGCTATTAATATGCTCTTAATGCATGTGTAGATCTGGGGCTGGATAGATGGCTCCGTGGACACTAGCTCAGTTATTAGCTCCCATATGGCAGCCCACAAACATATGTGATTCCAGTTTCAGGTCTTCCAGTCCTCTATTCCGGCCTCTGTGGGCACCAGGGACTCACATGCTGCACAAACACACATGCAAGGAAACACTCACCCAGATACAATAAAAATTTCATTTTTTATTTTTATTTTTGAAATGTGTAGATATGAAATAGGTACTATAGACAGTTCTTGTGCTTATAGCTCAAAGGCAACCATAAAGCCAAAGTAAATTTGTTAGTGAAATCAGACTGAAAAACAGCTGGTAGTTCCAGGTAAGAGCGCAGTTGTTATGTGAGAGATGATGTGGTTCTGTTTGAATTCATCACTAGAGAGGAAGTTAGTGAATGCAGTTGAACAATGTGTCCTTTTCCTTGTAACTTGGGTTAATTATTTAAATATACTAATACTAAGGCAGAAAACGCTTGCTGATGTAGGTACATTGAACAAATTGTCTTAGCCTCAAAGGTTTATAAATTCAGAAAACTTGGGTCTCAACCAAAATGCAGTAGTCATTAATCATTAAATGTGAGTTTTAAAGGGTATCAATTTACCACCACTTACTAAATTTCTGTATTAATTACTCTCGTTTCTCTATATTAATTACTTAATTTCTTAACTACTTAATTTCTTAATTAATTTCTGTTGTACTAATTACTCTCGTTTCTGTGACTGAAGACCCAAGAAAAGCATCTTAAAGAAGGAAGGGCCGATTTTGGCTCACAGTTTATGGATACAGTCCATCATGGCAGGGGGCAGGGTGGGCATGGTGGGGAGTGTGGCTCTATTTCTGGGGGCTGGAGTGTGAGAGGTGCGGTCACAGTCAAGAGAGAGAGAGAGAGAGAGAGAGAGAGAGAGAGAGAGAGAGAGAGAGAGAGAGAGAGATGAATGCTGGTACTCTGCTTGATCTGTCCATTTTCCTTTTTTGTTTGTTTGTTTGTTTTTGTTTTGTTTTTGTTTTTCGAGACAGGGTTTCTCTGTGTAGCGTTGTGCCTTTCCTGGAACTTGCTTTGGAGACCAGGCTGGCCTCAAACACACAGAGATCCATCTGACTCTGCCTCCCATGTGCTGGGATTAAAGGCGTGCGCCACCACCGCCCGGCCATTTTTCCTTTTGTTCAGTTTGGGACCCAAGTCTATGAGATGGTGATGCCCATGTTAAGGGTGGGATTTTCCTCCTCAGTTAACCCTTCCTGGAAATCCCTTGAGTGGTGTGACTCCTAGGAGATTCCAAATCCAGACAAGTTGACAATTAAGATAAAGTATCACAATTGCTTACTCACTTGAAGACAATGTTAACATTGTGGTGATATTGAAACTGGCACTAACTGGGCATTTAACCCAATTACTAATAGAACCAGGGATGAAATCATTCCACTTTGTGTGTTTGCGCCTGAAGCCAGGGCTTGCTGCTATGTAAGATGTCAGATTCCAAATCATGCATCTGCTCACAGCAGGGCTGCTGCGGCTGAGCAGATTAAACTGCCTCATGCCAAGCAATGACTCAGTTTTCCCACCGATTCTTCTATGCCCAGACTGGTTCTTGTTTTGGCCTAGCTTTTGTTTGGTGTTTGTACAACTATCAGCACAAATGAGAAGACAGGTGCTTAGACTAAATGAATAATGGCACCTAGCTATCTCTTGTACTAAATGTCAAAACAGAGAACTGAAGACATAACGTTTTTTAAAGATCCTAGGAATCTTGTGGACTTCAAGAATACACTGACAAGCGGGGCAGCTGTGGTGCACGCCTTTAATCCCAGCATTCAGGAGGCAGAGCCAGGTGGATCTCTGTGAGTTCGAGGCCAGCCTGGGCTACAGAGCGAGATCCAGGACAGGTACCACAACTACATGGAAAAATGTCTCGAAAAAACCAAAAAAAAAAAAGAGTATACACTGACAAAAACACATAATAAAGCTATAGCTGGGCTCTGTGGTGGCTGGCCTTTATCAGCCTGACACAAGCCAGTCATCTGGGAAACAGGAACCTCAACTGAAAAAAATGTTTGCATCACAGTGTCTTGTAAGAATGTCTGTGCAGCATCTTCTTGATTAATTGATGTGGGAGGGCCCAGCACACTGTGGGTGGTGCCACTGCTGGGCGGGTGGTCCTATGAGAAAACAGGATGAGCAAGCCATGGATAGAGAACAAGCTAGAAAGCAGCACTTCTCCATGGCCTCAGCATCAGTTCCTGCCTCTAGGTTCCTGCCTTGAGTTTGGTGCCTCAGTGATGGACCATAAGGTGTAAGCTACACGGACCCTTTCCTCATCAATGTGCTTTCAGCCATTGTTTCATCACAGCGACAGAAAAGCAAACAGAGGCAAGCATGGTGCTTTTCAGAAAACCTGGTTTTGATCAGTTTTCACACTTCACTAAGAATTAGTAAGTGACGAATGCTATTGTGCATTGAGGTTCAGTTGAGCATTTCACATAGAGAGTCTCCTTGAAACCTTACAGTATGGTGAAGTGGGGACTTTTCCTGTTTTGCCCTGGGACATAGGACCCTAAGAAAATGTCAGGCACATGGCATGGAAGTGACTGGTCTAGAATTCGAACCTGTACCTTTATCATTGCATTATGCAAGTTTTATTAACTACTCATTCTCTGTATGTCTCCACTCTGCATTGTGAGTCTTTTATTGCAAGTAAGCATAATGATTTTGTGTACATGTGCATGCATATTCATGTGCATGCACACATGTGGGTGGCAGAGGTTAACACTAAGTGTCCTTCAAGAGCCACCTACCTTTAAATTTTTGTTGTGTTTTGTTTTTGAGGCAGGGTTTCTCTGTGTAACAGCTCCAGCTATTCTGGAACTTGTTTTGTAGACCAGGCTGGCCTCAAACTTATAAAGATGCACCTGCCTTTGCTTCCTGAGTGCTGGGATTAAACCTCCACTGCCTGTATTAAAATGTGTTTTGGTTTTTTTTAAATTGTTTTTTGGAGGTTGCATCTTTCACTGGCCTGGAGCTTACCAAGCATGTGACATGGACTGGCCAGTGAGTTCCAGGATTGTACTGGTCTCCACCTCAGTACTGGGATTACAAGTGCAAACCAGTGGACCTGACCTTTTAATGTGGATCCTGGATATTGAATTCAGGTCCTGCTTGTGTGGCAAACACTTTATTAGACAAGATACCGCCCCATTCCTGAGCACAACTGCTTTAGAATTAACCCCTAATATACTTGCTATTTAAAAAAAAAAAAAAAAAAACTGGTTCATTCTTTCATCTGGCTTTCAAGCCTCAATATGCTCCAGAATCACCTATAATGCTTTAAAAAACAAAACAAAACAAAACTCTGTCTCAGGCTTTGTTCTGGACAATGAGTAAGAAATTTCCACACACTAGCTGGGGTGCTGTACTTGTTTTATCAGATTGCCTCAGGTGGATCTGTTGTGGGTCTGCACTCACTGTGAGTAAAACTGCATTTGACCACCGATGACTCAGATACCAGGATTGGTTGTTGTTTGTTTGTTTGCTTTTTAAAGATCTATCCTCATATCTTAATGTATTGATACAAAATGGTAGAGATACAATTAAAAGAATGAACGAAGGAAAGAGCAACTGCCAAGGGAGAGTTATCTTGAGATGAATTTTGTTTAGACCAACCTCTTGGACTGTTTGGAGACACATCACCGGACACACCTTGTCAGACCCTCCCTCCTAGAACACAGCATGAAGCTGGCAGGTGTAGGTAGAATTTTCCTGCCTGGCCCACAGTCAGGACAAATCTCTCTTACCAGCCAGTCCCACTGTCGCTAAGACCCCACCAAGTAAGCACACAGAGACTTATATTGTTTACAAACTGTATGGCCATGACAGGCTTCTTGTTATCTAGTTCTTATATCTTAGATTAACCCATTTCTGTTAGTCTATAAGTTGCCATGTGGCTCATGGTTTACCATTACCTGACATCTTTCTTGTCATGGTGGTGGCTGGCAATGTCTCTCCACCCAGCCTTCTACTTCCCACGATTCTTCTCCTCCTTGTCCTGCCTACCCTATCCTTCCTGCCTGGCTACTGGCCAATTAGCACTTTATTTATTTTAATCAATCAGAGCAACACATTTGACATACAGACCATCCCACAGCTGGCAGGAGAGTGGCAGAAAGCTCAGCTCTGTCTTTATAAAAATTAGTGACATTCCCCGGGTCCGCTAAGATGAGGTGGAATATGTTTTCTCACTATTTTCAAATTCTAAGGTCAATTTAACTAGGAAGATCTATCCTAAATGCCTCTGAGTCCTCCAAAGAGGTTAGTTTTCCTAGTTTTTGACTTGAAGTTTTGTGGGCTTCAACTTGTCTGCTTAGCTCATAGTCACGAAATGAATATGAACTCTTTTATCCAACCAGATAAAATTTCTGGTTACTTTCTGGTACACTTAACAATGCCTGATGTTTTTCCTTCCCAAGCTTACTATGAGTCAGGAAATGCAAGCATCAGTAAAAGAGCAAGATGTGCCAAGTAGGACTGAGTATCTTCGAGAGTAGGAGTGGGTGGGGTGCTTGCCCCACATCTGGACTTGTAGTGGAGGTGGAAGGTAAGAACCAGAAGAAATCTGAGAGGCAGAAACAGAGCAGAATGCAGAGCTCAACAGCCACACTGCATAAGTGAGGAGGGTGGTATCGGAAGATGAGTCCAGGGTGATGGGGAATTTGCTGGGGAACATGGATTGTGCTGTCTTGCACAGTTATGACTTAGGACGTCATCGAGAGACCTGGCTTGTTGCAGAGTTTTGAACATTTCATTTCTCTGGAAGCAAATGCAGTGTTGTCTTAGATTAATAGGACAGCATCTTCTAAGGGGAATTGAAGGGGAGAAGGAGTCAGGTGGGGTCCAGAGTTTTTAGGTCAAGATGGTGAAAAGCTACAGCAGATGTGGAAGGACCTGGCATAACAGTGTCTCCACTAACAGAGAACAGAAGTAGAAGGAAACTCATGTTAGCTGATGTTGAGTATATGAGAACCTGTGGTTGGAGTGGAGTGTCTTTAGCCTAGGACCAGAGTTCCAGATGACAGTGTGTGTGGCCATCTTACCCTTTGCTGTTGACAGTGCACATGGCTCTCGAACAGATGGTGACTATTGTTTCTCTTCCTTTGTGTCTCATGGCTTCCCTACTGGTCCCCACCAAGAGGACCACTCCATGGGGATGTTTTCCTTGGGATATAAAAAGGAATTCTTACTAAAGAGACTTATATTATGTTTTCCAAAGTACAACCTTTGGAGATTTGAGACATGTTAGTAGATAACAAAGCAGTAGGGTAAAGGTTGATAGTCCTGTGGCCAAGTGAATTTGGAAACGACTGTAGAGAATTAGATAGGTTTCTTTCTTTTCATATGGGAACAAGAGTGTTGCCATGGGGCTGGGGAGATGGCTCAGCTTGTAAAGTGCTGGTGTGTAAATGTGAGGACCTGAGTTTGGATCCTCAACACCCATGTAAAAAGCCAGTCATGGTGGCAGATGCCTATAAGCCCAGCACTGGGGAGGTAGAGACAGGATCCTTGGAGCTTGCTGGTCAGTTAGTCTAGCCAAATCAGTGAGTTCCAGATTCAATGACTCTATATCGAAAATAAGGTGGAGACTGATTAAGGAAGGCAAGTGATACTGACCTCTGACCTCTACATGCACCTCCGTGCACATGGGCATGAACATGCACAACACTTACAGTATATTTATACCCATCTCCCACAGAGCATTACTTAATATAGAGAGGGTAGATTGTAGCACTTCACAAGCTTAATAAACCATGAGCTCTTTTGGGGAAGGAACACCTCGAGGGGAGAGGAATGCACATCACATGTTTGGAGAAATTAGGCACTGGAGAGTATGTCTTAGAAATAAGCCTCTGTGGTGGTTTAAAAGAAAATGGTCCCCCAAAGGATTGGCACTATTAGGAGGTATGGCTTTGTTGAAGTAGGTGTGGCCTTGTAGGAAGGTGTGTGTCACTGTGGGGGCAGGCTTTGAGGTTTCCTTTGCTCAAGCTGTACCCAGTGAGACAGACTACTTCCTGTTGCTTGCAAGTCAAGATGTAGGACTCTCAGCTCCGTCTCCAGCATCATGTCTGCCTACACACCACCGTGTCACACCATGATGGTAATGGCCTGAACCGCTACAACTGTAAGGCACTCAATGAAATGTTTTCCTTTATAAAAGCTGCTGTTGTCATGGTGTCTCTTCATAGCAACAGAAACCCTAACTAAGGCACCCTCTTACACTAGGAGTTTGTAGTGTGAAGGAAAGAAACCAGAGGCTGGGATTTGGGTCTGGAATCTACTAACTGACAGTCAGGGGCAAGTCACTCTCAGCCTCTCAATCCCAGTTTCCTTAGGTATTTTTTCTCTAACATTAGATGAATTATTAAAGTCCTTTCAAGCCCAGAAGTCTCAGATCATATGTATGTGGAGAAGAGGGAAGTGATCTGTGATTTTTCTGCTCTGTAGTTACTGGTAGTAGAGCAGGGAGGAGAGGTAGTGGGGACAGTGACAAGATGATGAATAAAATGTGGTCTGAGCCCCTGAGCTGATGACATGATCGGGCTCAACACTGCTGACTCTTAGGGCATAGAGAGTCTGCAGCTTGCTCTCAGGCCTCTCTCACAGAATCCTAGATGCAAAGGCAATTCCGATTCCCAGTCACTCACTCTCTTAGCTGTGCCAAGATGTTGGATGAATTAGCCTTCTGGGTTTGGGGTCATCTGCAAAAATAAGGACATTGCGAGGGGTCAGAGGACACATGGGTATTCTCCCCCTGCTTACCCAGGGCAAGACTGCCTTCAGTTTTTTCCTTCATAGGTCTTCTCACCCACTTCAAATGTCTGTTCCTGCCTCAGGTGGCTGATTAATACATGCATGGATAGCACCATACTCCCTTGAATGCTGGGTTCAATTTTCTGCCTCTCTACAGGCAATATCTATCTTTATCTCTCCTTAGGAAACAATTCTTTATGTTCAGTCTTTCTTTATGAACAAAGCCTTCTTTGGTTTTCCCAGCTTCAAAAGAAAAAATAAATAAATAAGGATGTATTGGATGTGTTTCTAATCTCATGCAGGCAAGGAGCTCAGACTTCTTCCCCCTAGCCCCGTTGCTAGTTTTATAATGGTTTAATTATTTTATTATTATTATTATTATTATTATTATTATTATTATTATTATTATTGTGTGTGTGTGTGTGTGTAAGGATGCTCATGTGCCATGCCTTTTTGGTGTGATACATGTGTAGAGGTCACAGGACTACTTTGTGGAGCCCGTACTGCCTGGATTTTATGGCAACTTGACACAAGCTAGTCATCAGAGAGGAAGGAGTCTCAGTTAAGAACACGCCTCCATGAGATCCAGCTGTATTAGTAGTCAATGGGGGAGGGTCCAGCTGTTGAGTGGATGGTGCCATCCCTGGGCTGATAGTCCTGGGTTCTATAAGAAAGCAGACTGAGCAAGTCATAGGAAGCAAGCCAGTAAGCAGCACCCTCCATGGCCTCTGAATCAGCTCCTGCCTCCAGGTCTAGCCCTGCTTCAGTTCCTGTTCTGACTTCCTCCAATGATGGACTATGATCTGGAAGTGTAAGCCAAGCAAACCCTTTCCTCCCAACTTGCTTTTTGGTCATGGTGTTTGATTGCAGCAACAGAACTAACTGAGACAGAATGGTGCTATTTCACTGTATCTCCATATCTGCCTCTGCTGATGTGAGCAGAGTTTAACATCTGAGAGATTCAGTGAATAGCCAGTTAACTGTAGGAGTTGGGTTCTTCCTTGGCTTCTATTTCAGGGAAGTTGTGAGCCAACAGGGTTACCCATTTGCCATCTCGGTGCTCCAGGGAAAGAGCTTTCAGAAGTAGAACCTTGCTCTCCCCTCATGTCAACATAATGCTGCTGGGAGAGTATGTCTTAAGAGAGGCTGCTGTCTCTAAACAGCCCTGTTCATTTAGCCCCGGATTCTAAGACATTCTTCCCTAGTAATATGTCCTGCTGTGGAGTGACAGGGATCTAAGGCAAAGTTCAGCTGTTTCTTAGAGTTGGAAGATTTCAGCTGTGTGCTTTGTTAGGAAACCAGAAGATGCAGGAAAACTGTCTTTAGCCTCACGGCATTTGTTCTTACTTGGTGTGGCCACTCTGTGCCTATCAGGAAATGACACTTACGTAGTCATTTGGTAACCCACCCAAACCATAGGCACCAGATAGGGTCCATACACACACACACACACACACACACACACACGCACACGCACACGCACACGCACACGCACACGCACACGCACACACACACACACACACATACTCATTCAGTGGGACACAGAGGATCAGTGGAGAGGCAACTACAAAGGAGGCTGATTTAGAACTTGCCCCAACTTGTAAAACAGAGGAGCCAAGTGACATGAACAGTTTGTAGCTACTTGACCTTATAAACTTAAGTCTATCCATTCATAGCAAACATACATATGTATATAAAGGAAATCTACATACATGTGGAGTATTCCTAGACAACTGATTATCAGAAGAGATAGGCAGTTTCATCTAAGTCAGAGGGTGATAGTCTGAGGTACATGTGAGTTTTGTTGTTTTTTTTTTTTTAATCACATGGGATGCCGTATGGGATCCCCTTGAGTCCTTGAGGCTCAGTTGGAAGATCCACGTGATGGTTATTTTCACGATAGTGCCAAGATGTCTTTTGCTGTCTCTTCCTTTCTTTCTCCTGTGAGGACACGGAGGAGCTTCCCAGAGGTTGACTGACATGTGATGCTGCAACAAATTGAATCCAGAAGCAGATATGATAATCCAGCTGTTTTTGGTGAAGCCAGATGTTTGAGATTTCAAAAAATGCAAAATGATGCTGTTCTTCTCACAAAATTTTCTGGGAAAGTTTTATTTTTCACAGCAATTAATAATTATGTTAATACAATTGTCACCAAGGAATATATCATAAATTTAAAATGCTCTGTTTCAATTTATAAATCAGTCAATATCAGGAGATAGTAATGAAACTCCCTTGAGATTCTCTGGGTTGTGTCCAGTCCCGTCAGAGAACCTCAGATGCTTGGAAGCTTGGTTGTGTACTGTGAATGGGGGTGTTACGGAGGGACAAAATGTGAATGAAACAAAACTTTGTAATAAAACATCGCTTTTCCTTCCCCCCCTTTCCATGAAGGGAAATCTACAAGTGGCCCGACATTCGATGTTCTAGAAAATTCTGAGGCTTGCTGTTTAAATTCCTTTAAAGCTGAAATAATTGAAGAGGAGCAGAGGCCTTCTGTCTTGGAGGATTCTGTCCCATAGAGAATGTTCTGCACCCATTGACGTAAGTAGTCAGTCACTGTAGCTCTGCTGCCACACAACATTGGAAGTCGTGGTGGTCAGGGTGTGACTCACGCTGAAACGCCATCTCTCTTGGTTAATGCTGGACTAGCCCATCCTGGTACTCATGGGAATGTTGGATTCCTGGGTGTGTTTTCTCATATTACAATCTCATCATTTTTCATAAGTGGCTTTCTTTCAACAGTAATTTGAATGGCTTACAGGAAAACAATACTTAGACCCACCAAAACTGGGCTCTTGAGCCATATTCTGTAGTACAGTTTCAGAGGGAAGATTCGTACACTATGCCAGGACTCGAGGCAAAAAGAGAAGCATGCTACACTGTAGAGACTTTACCAGGAGCTCCTCCTATGTCAAGGAGGTCTGGCGGAGCTAGCTTCTGGTCTCTGCGTCTTCCCACCTTACTCTTTGGGCAGGTCAGATGTCACCAGTGAACCCAGCACCGTGGCAGCTTCATGATTCTGAGATCTTTCTATCCTAGAGCTCACTGACATCAGAATCGCGTCTCTTTCATGGCCGCAGCTATATCTTTAGGACCTTGCAAAGGGCCAGACCCGTGGAGGCTACATCGTGAAGCCTCACTGCCTTGACTGTCCTGGTTCTGGGCCCTTCCTATCCTGGAGCTCCCTGATCCAAGACACACTGTCTCCTTCAAGCCTGGATCCCACCCGGCACCTGGAGGCTGTCTAGTGAGGACCCCTGACTGACCTTGGCCTTGCCTGTATACAATACCATTTCTGCAATACTGTTGAGCAGGTGAATGACTGAGCCTTTCATGTGGGACTGTGAGGTAAATTATTCCTGGGTGCGGGAAAATTCTGTGTTTTTTCCTCTCAGGAGATTTTTTTTTTCTGTCACAGGGATTCTGGACTATGTACCACTTTCTGTTTCTGATCAGGGAAACTCCTCACTATTCCTTACCTCCTTGTGGTGCTAAGGCATAGTGAAATGAATTCTTTCCACATATTGCCTTATCAGTCTCCCCTCCTGCTCTGCTTTCTTTTCTTCCTTCGACAAACTCTTAACCAGAGCCTCCACAGTAATGGTTCAGAATGAATAATTCATAGCTGTGCTCAGCCACCAATCAGAAGTTATTGCAGGTTTTCTCTGTTCCATTAGATTTTCAAGCATTATTCATCTATGACTCATTCTTCTCTACCTTTCAGAGGCTATCATTGTGGTCATCCTTCCTCTACCACCCATCTGAAATAACTATTTCCAGAAGCCATTATTTCAAAATGGAAGTCATATGCTAAATACAGCCCTGTGACATGAGGCTTGGTTTGTCACGCCCCCCCGCCCCCCCCGCCCTCACCACTTTCATAGTGTGGTACCTGGGAGCTCTCTGAAGTATGTTGGTTCCTTCAGGTACAGGTCCTTTTTGTCACCAAGCCAAGTTCTTTCAAGCTGCCAGAAATAACAGGAGAGCTATGAGGTGGGGCGGATAGTGGAGAGAGACGGTGGGGAAATTAGAGTCAGGAGAAAGGACCGAGTAGAAGGTGGAAGACAGAGGAAGAAAGTGAGCAGACAGAGGAAGAGAGTAAGGGGGAAAGAGAGAGAGGAGAGGTAAGACAAGTTGGCCAATTATACCTTCATTATACATACACCTCAAACTCCCAGGTTCTGTAGCAATTGACAGTGTCTCCTTGGGACCTCTCTTGTCCACTAGGGACCATGCTCTGTGCTATGAGACCTGTGCTTTGACTAAAATACAAGCAAGCAGAGCTCAGGGCTATAGTTAACTTCCTCTGTCAGAGCCTACTATGCAAGGCTGTCAAAAAGCCGTGGGCTCGGGATGACCCGTCGACAGCTCTTTTTCCTGCACATTTCAGTATGGATGCTGAATATGTATGTGGTCATCTTAGTAATAAGGAAACAGGAAACTGGTCCTTGCTAAGCTCTAAGCAGACTGAGACCATTGCATCATCTCTGGTTGAGAGCTTGCCAACGAGAATTTCTCCTTGAATTTTCACCTGCAGTTTGATTTTTCCTTCATGACTTAGAAGCTCTTTCCCATCACAGGTATGGCCTGTTTTCGATTCGTCTGTGATGGGAGACAGTGGTCCCATGTATCTTGGAGCACATGTGCTGCTCTAGGGCATGAAGACAGTACTGCGTGGGGTGTAGGAAGTGGGAATGACTGAAGGTTGAATAGAAACAAACCTGGGGGCCATCTGCTGGCTACTTAGTAAGTTGTGGCTGAGATAAGCGAACACTGTGATGATGCAGATGAAGATCTGTGTCAGGATCATTTTTGAAAAAGTTGGGATTGGGAGAAGTAATTAATTAGAGGATCCACAGCTCTCATAAGTGGGCCCCCAGAGAGTGAGGGGACCCACTAGAAGTGGAGAGAAGCAAATCTGTTAGGGGGAAATGGAGGCAGAACACTCCCAGGTTGATTTAGACATTTCTGGATACACAGAACTCCAGCAATACTCTAAAGAGCGTCAGCTCACGATGGATGTCAGCAACAGAAGCAAAGAACTGGTGGTCTGGGGGTCAAGAAGCTCTATTGTTGCTGAGATTCAAGAATTTGGGATGCTGTTCTTACTTGGTAAAATGGGAACAATGTTTATTGAGTGTTGGAAGGAAAGACATTGAACTATGTATGTAAATAAGAGATAATTCAAGCTAAGCTATTCATGGGCAAAAAGGAGATGAAGGAGAGAGAGAGAGAAGGAGGAGGAGGAGGGGAGGAGGAGAGAGAGAAGAGAAGAGAGAGAGAAGAGAAGAGAGGAGAGGAGAGGAGAAGAGAAGAGAGGAGAGGAGAGGAGAAGAGAGACAGAGAGAAGAAGGAGGAGGAGAGGAGAAGAGAGAGATTCAGAGAGAGAGACAGAGAGACAGAGAAGAGAAGAGAAGAGAAGAGAAGAGAGAGAAGAAGGAGGAGGAGGAGAGAGGAGAGGAGAAGAGAGAGAGGAGAGAAGAAGGAGGAGGAGAGGAGAAGAGAGAGAGAGAAGAAAGAGGAGGAGGAGGAGGAGGAGGAGGAGAGGAGAAGAGGAGGAGAGAGAGAGGCTAGTGGTAGAAATGGAAAGAGGGTGACGATGGCACCCTTTTCTGGAATATTGTAGAAGAAATGCCCTGTATTTGAAAGGCCTGGAACTTGAGCCAAACCTTGGTGCCAGGATGGAGTTCAGTATGCAGAAGGGAGAGTATGGTCAGTTGTTATTGTTGGAGCTGACTTGGGCCACAAGGATCCAGAGATCCTGGCTGGGCACGTGAGGTGGAGAGGAGAGAGGAAATAGCAGTCTCCTTGGAGCAGAGGGTGGGGGAGAGTGATGGGTAAGGCTGCCAGGGGGGGCAGAACCCTGACTGCTGGCTGGGAGAGGACATCTGGATGCCATCTTGGGGACTAAGCATTTGTACCGTCCTTGCTCTGAGTGGGGGATGACTTTACTCCCAGAACTGTTCATTCCTGATGTCTGACTTGCTGAGTGCAGGTAGTTCTGAATGAGGTTTGAGATGTCATATAAATAAACTTTCAGGGGAAATATTATACTCAGGGCCTAACACTATATATGCACAGCGTACTTTGAGCTAGTGTTTTCTAAGATTTCCAGTCTGCACCTACTCTAAGTTCTTGCTTTATGGGGCATAGGGTTCCTGGTTCCTTCCTTCAGAGAGATGGCAGGGAATGAGCCAAGAAGAAACTCTGAGAAGTATGCTTGGGCTCAGTGGAGGAAAGCATTTGCCACATACATTTGATGACCTCAGTTTGATCCTCAGAAACCCCAGTGGAAGGAGAAACTGACTCCCAAAAGTTGCCCTTTGATTTCCACATATGTGCCAGAGGCATGTGTATGCCAGCACACACACACACACACACACACACACACACACACACACACACACACACACACACACACACTGCCCCTCCACACACTAATTAAAAGGAAAAAACAATCCTTATATGGGCTGGTTGTCACCTGTGTTTTCTATTGGGAAGGCAGTTAGCTCCCCCCCCCCCCCCAACACCACCACTACCACCACTTCTGGTCTGGCCTCAGGGCAGGCAGATTCAGATGTTTCCTTCTTTGAACTTCCCAGGAAAATCCCACCACCTGTGTCTTCTTTGGGGTTTTTCGAACTGTGAGATGATGGCACCCACAGTTCTTAGAATAGCTGCTTGTGTATGCCAAGTGTATGAGACTGTTCACCATGACAGAAGGCAGTCAAGCAGCTTCGGAGCAGCTTGAACCAGGCATCTGTTCCACAAACACAGCAGAGTCCGGAGGTTGTGGGAGGAGGAGGGAGAGCCCCACCCCCACCCCTGCCCAAGTCCTTTGAGGATGTGGGCACTCTGCTCTGATCTGCAAGTCTTGAGTGTCCTAGCCTGGCTTTTCTTCTAGAACAAAATTTCAAAGGAGGTAGGCATAGAAGGAGGCAGAGTTACCTGGAGTGTGGGATTCTGTGGGAATCTGCTATAACCCTGGGACTTTAAATTCCTTTTTTATTTCAGTCTGTGCAGCTCACCACACAAATGATGTTTTGGGAAGGTGGATTAGGCACGAGTGGAGAGCCCTCTTTCCTCCTCAGTTCTAGATTCTGACTCATATCTCGACAATTCTGAGAGATTGTAGGGAGGAATTAAGACTCCTTGCATAGAAAACTACCTAATTTCTTCCAGGGAGCCCTCAGGGAATTCCTTAAGGAATTTAATACTCCTTATTGCTGGAAGACCCCATCCTACAGATGCCACAGCATTTCCTGCTGTTGTTTACTTAGCTAAAAGCGTGTGATTTTTGGTGTTATGAAACCACTGCATAATATTAGACCTTTGTTCCCATGTAGGTGACAAAGGATAGGTGTAGTTGTTTGAGTGACACTGGGAGATGTTAGAAAGTTTGCTGTAGGAAAACTGGATTTCACTGCAATGTGTAAGAAAGACTGGAAGGCATGGCAGCTGGGAGCTGCGGGTGCCTGGATGGTGCCCAGGGAGAGAGCAAAGGGGCTTGCAGCTGAACAATGCCAAGCAGAATTGAGAGGAAGGGGCTTTAACTACATCGGAGGGTGGTTAACTACAGATGTATCAGCTCTGGGGTGGGCAAAGGTCAGCCTCCTGTCGCAACAGAACAAGAGACAGGGATAGCACCCAAGGGAAGATAGTGTGGAAAACCATAGTCCGTTAGGACCAGGAAAGCACCATTATTCTTTCGTGTTGCAAAATTGTACTTTTCAAAGCCCTGGGCAAGGAAGGACACAGAAACCTCAGGATGAACACTTAGGCCCTGTGCTAGGAAATTCGCAGTGGAATTCCCCTCCATAAATCCAAGAGACTGGGATGGCCTCTGAGAAAAGAAAGGGGCTGTAGTATTGCTGGGAAGACCGAAGAACATGGGGTGCAAAGAGCAGCCAAGGAGTGAGCGACAAAGCTAATTCGGCTGCCCTACCCCACTATGAACTAATTTCATGGAGATTTTTCTTTTCTTTACATAGGGAATATTTATTAATTAATAAAAGACTATTAAAATAGGAGAATCTACTTTCATTCAATAAAATCTCTAATTCTTTCCAATCCTAGAATTGTATATTTTTAACGTATTAAGCAATTAAAAAGTAGAAATTAACCGGACAAGATGTATGAATGACCTTAAAAAGTATTCATACTGTTTGATTAAAGAATTTTAGTTTTATGAATGCATTAAGGAAACACTCTAACAGGAACAAGCTTTATGTATAAAGACACTTATTACAACTTTTTGTGTGTATAAAAAGGAATAAGGTCAATTGCTAATTGTGAGGTCACAGGTTTTTTTTTTGTTGTTGTTATTTTGTTTTGTTTTTGCTTTTGTTTTTTTGTTTTTTGAGACAGGGTTTCTCAGTGTAGCTTTGTGCCTTTTCCTGGAACTCACTTGGTAGCCCAGGCTGACCTCGAACTCACAGAGATCTGCCTGGCTCTGCCTCCTGAGTGCTGGGATTAAAGGCGTGTGCCATCACCGCCTGGCAAGGTCACAGTTGTGTGTGTGTGTGTGTGTGTGTGTGTGTGTGTGTGTGTGTG
This sequence comes from Onychomys torridus, assembly GCF_903995425.1. Classification (NCBI taxonomy): domain Eukaryota; kingdom Metazoa; phylum Chordata; class Mammalia; order Rodentia; family Cricetidae; genus Onychomys; species Onychomys torridus. The sequence continues at coordinate 24,773,278 of NC_050453.1, forward strand.
TGTGAGAGAGAGAGAGAGAGAGAGAGAGAAGAGAGAGAGAGATCTTCAATGATTTTTGTAGTTTTATATGACATAAAAATAAAAACTACAAAGTTGTATAAAAAGTACAGAACCAATGCATAGATTTCTCCAAATGTTAGTCTTCTGCTTTGCTTCCTACAGTTATAATAAAATACTATGACCAAAAGAAACTTGTGGGGAGGAGAAGGATTTTTTCAAGCCTACAAGTTAGAGTCCATCCCTGAGGGAAGCCAGGGCAGGAGCTCAAGCCAGGAGCCTGGAGGCAGGCACTAAAGCAGAAGCCATGGAGGAACAGTGCTTACTGTTTTGTTCAGGGGCTCATGTTCAGCCCCCTCTTTTAGACCTCATAGGACCACCTGCTCTGGTGGGGCACCACTCACAGTGTGCTGCGCTCTCCAGCAACTATTAGCCATCAAGAAAATGCCCCCCAGACATGCCCTTAGGCATGTGATGGAGACAATTTCTCAGCAGAGTTTCCTTCTTCCAAGGTGTATCAAGATTAGCCACCAAGCCAAAAGGTGGTGGTGCATGCCTTTAATCCCAGCACTCAGGAGGCAGAGCCAGGCAGATCTCTGTGAGTTCGAGGCCAGCCTGATCTACAGAGTGAGTTCCAGGACAGGCACCAAAACTACACAGAGAAACCCTGTCTGGAAAAACGAAAAAACAAACAAACAAAACAAAACATTAGCCATCACAGTTAAGTGTCATGAAGATTAGGGATACATCTTTAGTTCTTTATATGATTTAACTGTCATAAATGTGCATAAATTACTTTTATGTGAGAAAAGGAAGTAAAAGGAGTACATAACCTTATATAATTTTTGAAGACTGGAAGATGTGATGAAAATGTCCTTTTTCTGTCAAGAGAGGATACACAAAATCCTAGGGAATTTTCTTCTTTCTTTGTATTCCGAGGTCTTTTTCTTTTGAATGCTTCTGAAACATCTTCCTCAAAGTTAAATTCTTTAAAAAAAAAAAAAAATCAACCCAATCCTAGCTAAATAACAACAAAATGCAGGGTTTTTATTTGGACTCTGCTCGAAACTGTGGAGTGCTCTGTGAGTTTCATGGAAAACAAGGTCCACATTCCTTGGGACTTTCCACAGTCTTTCAGAATTGAATCCCAGCTGATACTTCCAGTGTCAACCCTCTTACTTCCCTCCATGTATTTTCTCCAAAGCTCTTTCAGATTCGCTTTTTCGACAGTGCCCCCAGCTTCCCATATTGGAACGTGTTTGTTTTGGGGGACAGCACGTTCCCAGGGCATGTGTTAAGCACTGTAAAGTGGTCCAGTACTAATTTCAACATGACCAGGTTGGCTCAGCTGTGTGGTCCTGGCAGGTCTGTTCCTTCTCTGATCACACACAGTGTACCCATGAAACAGGGAGTCTGAGAATGCTCACTAAGATTCCCAGCAGTTCTAGAGCTTTGTGAGCCTTGTTTCCACCTCTGCCCCTTCCTCATCCATGCCTCCTCAGAGGCTATGACGGTGTCTGAAGTGGCCTTTCCCTTCCACCTTTTAAATGCCACACTTCCTGAGTTATGTTCCATTTCCTTCTTGATCTGTTTCCAGTGGTTTCAATTAACAGTGGTCATGTATGAAATTTTGGGCACTCACATACCCCGTTTTTTCATTAAAACCATAGCACATGCCAAGAATATAACAGACACTATAATTTGAATAAGAATTCAACACCATGGGGTGGCAGGACCTAATTAAATGGTCTTTAGGACAGAGATGCAACATCTCTAAATCTTCTGTCTTATTAATGGCACAGAAGACTTCAAATTGCTTAAGTATAGAAATCTTTTCTTGTTCGTCTTTCTGGGACCAAGTAGGATGCAAAACACATGGTGGGCATTCCTTAAGTATTTGTAATATGAGTGAGCAAACAAAGGATGAACAGCTTTGATGGGAACAGGGGTCGTGTAGACTACAGAGAGGGTTCAGCACCATAGCAGAGTGGGTGATGGGTCGTTGCTCTGATTTGCTAGTATAAATCCTTAACTACTGTGAGGCTAGTTCTTCCAACTGTTTAGAAGTATGTGTGTGAGTGTGTGGAGGAGGAGACTTAGCAGATAAGAATCTTCCTTTCTGGTGATACATATTTGGAAGCCCAGACATTTCTACTCCGGAGGCCGAGGACGAGGATAACAAGTTTAAGGCCCGAGTGGGCTACAGAGTGAGTTCAAGACCAGCCTGGACAAGCTAGTGAAATCCTTCCTCACAATAAAAAGTAAAAGTAAGACCAGAGATATAGCTCAATGGTAGAGTATTTGTCTATCTTGTATGGCACCCTGGGTTAATCCTCAATGCTGTTAAAAATATTCTTGCCTTAAGTAGAATGGATTTATCACCTAGCACACGTGATTGCAGCTGGAGAGCTGGTACTTAAGAAGCATTTTATTTCCTTTAGTTTTTTAAAAATGTTTTTTGGGGGAATGTTTAAAAATACCTTAAATGACTGTTACATTAACCTTAGCCCACCACTTAAAAATGATATAATGTGAAGTAACATTCCCTTCCTGCTGTCTCTTCTAATGCTGCAGAGATGGCTGCTTGCCTTAACCTTACAGTTCCTAGTATATCCCTGAAGTTCCATAGATTATAGCTTTGTGTACATACGCTTCAGTTGCATGGGTGTAGCAGGAAAATGTCAAAGGATGCCCATACCAACGATGGTACTACTCCCATCCTCAAGGGAAGTGTCTAGCGAGGGCCTGTAGGCATCTGGTTAGAAGGAGCCTTGATTGGCACTTTCCTCAATTCTCTACCAGAAATACCGGCTTTGTTATTAAAATTTGTAGATGCAGTCGGTTGCTATTCACCAGAGACCAAGCATTACCATTCAGAGGACAAGAACATGGGAGGGAGGTTTGACAAAGGGCATAATTCGGTGTGGACAGAACGAGAACTACCAGCTACAGTGGAAAACTCTTAGGGCCACAGAGATGCAGCTGGGGACAAGATAGTGGGTGAGTGATGTGCCTTGAGTACAGACTTAAAGATACCAAAAGTAAAAATTCAGAAATCAAGATAAACACTATCGTAATTCAATATCTAGTAAATCAATTGGCAGCTAATCCTCTATGGCCAAAAGCCTGTTTGTAGGTAAAGTTTTATGGATAAGCTCCTTGAGATGAAGGTTCAGTAGCAAGGAGATTCAAGCTTAGCCTTTGACTTTTAAAATCCTAAGTTTAGCCCATGAATGTCAGACACATGAAACCTTAGCCTGAGCCCTCTGAGAAAATATTTCTGAAGAAAAAACAAAACAAAACAATGGATTAGTTTGTTTCTATTAGCTGTCCAAGGATTCCATGATGAGTTACCAGAAACTGAAAGTTTAAAGAAACAGAAACTTGCTGTACGGTGGTGGCACATGCCTTTAATCCCAGCACTCGGGAGGCAGAGGCAGGCGGATCTCTGTGAGTTCGAGGCCAGCCTAGACTACAGAGGGAGTTTCAGGAGAGGTGCAAAACCACACAGAGAAAGCCTGTCTCAAAAAACCAAAAAACAAAAACAAAAAAACCCCAAAACAAAACAAAACAAAACAAAAAAAACCAACCAACCAACCAACCAACCAACCAAACAAACAAACAAACAAACAAACAAAAAACCCCAGAAACTTACATCCTCACAGTCCTGGAGAAGATGCAAAACCAAGATGTGAGCAGAGCCAAGATTGTTCTGGAGGATCCAGGGAGGTAGCACACCATCACCCTCAGGCTTCTCAGGGCTCCTGCACCCATCCAGTCTTGCCTGTGTGGCCACCTCGCCTCCTTCCTGTGTTTACCTGTTTTCTTTCATAAAGATCCATTGGATGGTATCTATTTCAGAAGGTGAATCTTCAGAACATCTACGAAGACCTCATTTCCAAATAAGGTCCTATTTGCAGGCAGAGTCGAGACTCGAACAAATCTCTCTTGAGGTGAAGGACACACCTCAACCACTTCACTATTGGATAAGGGCCTTTCACTTCATGTGGAAACATTTGTTTTCAGGAGTGGTAATGGATTTGGGGAACAGACCTTTCATAATTTAAACCCTTAAGGAAACGTAGGGTAGATCCATTGGGTGCTTATATTACAGTCTGGATAACAGACACAAATAGGCACAGAATTTTACGAGAAGTACTGATTTCAAGTACTCAGCTGATAATAATCAGGAAATGTTTGTACTATTAAAAACTATTAAAAATTAGTATTTATTTTGTTAAAATTTTATTCTCGCACAAGCAGTTTACTAAATTATTTCTAGTATTACCAAGTGTAATAGGTTTCAGATTTTTTTTTCATGAAAATTCACCAATTGGGTGGGGGGAAATGTCCTTTGGCAAATCTGGCACCCTGCCTTTTAGTTCAACACACATGGCCACTGCCCCTGGGAGGCTGGTTAAAGCTTCTAGAAATGGTTTGCTCTCTTAAAATGGTTCAAACTCTTCCTGTAGCCTCATTTATACAAATGATTTACTTTGTAAAAATTTTATAGTGGAAAGGTAAAATTGAATTCATTCTAGTTTAATTCAGTTTGTTTTGTCCTTACTATAAATTAAAAATAAGTGGAATCTAAATAATATGTAATTTAGAAAAAGTGTTTGGGGAACTAAAATGTTCTAGGATTTGGATTAAGTGGCTACAGGATATTTTGAGTTTTCCATCTCTGGTGAGATTTTAAATTTACTCACATGCCCAATACTTATTTACTGGTGATAAGTATGGACTATAAAGTAAAAGTCTTCAAATCTGAGATTTATATGAGAGGTCAAGGTGATAGAATTGAAGAGGGGAATATACATGACCTTTGAAAGAAAATATTATGTCATGTTATACTATGTTATGCCATACCATTTGTATTTCTGATATTTTTTTGATAAATGTATTTCAATTTAATTGGTTGTCTTTGTAATCTCATGTTCTTTGTGTATTTAACCATATCGTTCCTCACAAGGATTGTAGAGCTTCGTTAGACTGCAAGAAAGAACTATGGCAGCCCTTGGTTCCCATTAGTTCCTCAGAAAGGGAAGGGGTCTCATGAGTACCTATCTTATCCATGATGGAGTGTTGAAAGACAGTCTTGCACAGGTCTTGTGCAAGTATCTACAGCTGCTGTGTGCTCATGATTGTAACTTCCATCTAGAAGGGTGTTTCACAGCACTGCTCCCATCCTCTGCCACTTGCAGTCCCCTGTGCTCTCTTTCACAGTTTTTCCTGGGCCTTTGAGGGGATGATGCAGATGCCTCATTTATGGTGGTACAGAGAATGTTCTGAATGAAACATATTCTCTTTAGTCTTACCACAAAGTTCCTCTCCAGAGCACTGAGCTATCACACATGAACACTTTATCACCCCACTGCCAGTCAGAGGCAGGTCATACAGAGTCTGGACTTACAGCCTTGGTTGTTTTTTGTTTTTGTTCTTCTTAAAGTTAGCAATTTCCCATGAGCTTTCTCAGTCCTTTGTCGTATTTCTAGAAAATTCTATCTCAATAGTCTTCCATATGTGCTGAGATATGTCTGAATCCCATTGTGAGGTTGGTTTAGGCTCCATCCTATATGTCTGCAATGTGGAATCCTTCTGGGGCTCTGGTTCCAAACAGATAATCATGAAATCCAGTTATGTGTCAAATTTTGTAACTGTTGTTATTCTTCCTAATTTTCCCACATTTAGAAATTTTGATATTTCAATTGGTACCCTCCACTTCAATTTTCTTATTGATATGACTAAATACCTCACCAGAAACCACTTAAGAGAGGGTTTATTTAAGCTTACAGTCTGAGGGAATAGTCTGTCATGCCAGCAGGCAGCCCTGTGGTAGCTGGTCACATTGCTTTCATACTCAAGAAGCAGGGAGTGGACACGGAATGGAGCTGGGTTATTAAAGTCCCTCAAAGTGGCTCACTTCTAGCAAGACCTCACCCCCTAAAAGCTCCATAACTTTCCACCACAGCTGGGGACCAAGTGTTGAAACACATGAGCCTGTTGGGGACTGTCACATCCAAACCATAGCTCCCCCAAGTTCATAACCTCTAAAACAGATTCTCTCTGTGAGCTAAAAGGATCTTCTTTGATGTATATTTCCTCCATTCCATCTGTGTAGATGAATGCAAAGAGCTTATGTATTTGTGCATGGCTGGAGCCGGAGTTTGAAAGATTGGAGCTAGACTTAGTAGCATACTGGGGGAGAAGAAAGTATATAAGGCGTCCTCTTTGTGTCCTTCTATAGCCTTCCATGGTTTCCAACCTGCTTCTCTGGAAGTCCTTCTGCTTGAGGGCTACTCTTTGCCACCCTCTCCTCATATCCTTGCTCAGAAGCTTGCTGTTCTCCTAGTGCATGCTCTCTCCCTCCCCCTCCTGTTGGAACCTGCCGCCAAGTCGACTGGGTAGCTGGGTAGAGGCGTGCAGATTGTAGAGTCAATGAAGAAGACAGAAAAGAGTCAAGAGGTTTGCCGGTCAATGCCGGACAGCCCCGAGTTTATTTCACAGTCTTATATATAGTCTTGAAGAACAGAGGTAGAACAATGCAGCACAGGCATTCAACAACTATGTATCCTGTCCTTGAGTCAAGAGCAGGCAGTTTCATTTTCTATCTCAATGTACGTCCAGCTGGCATCAGCAGCCTACGTCTAGCTAGATAGTATGTTCCTTCCCATGGGCTAATCAGGACTTTCTCACAACCCTTCAAGGAGACTCTACAGGCTAATCTGGACTTTCTCATGGCTCTCAATCAAGCAAGCCTGAACTCTATTGGCTCAGAATAGGCTTCAGATTCAAAGTGGGAAACTGAGTCAGTTGTGGGCTCCCACACCCTCCCTCTTCCTCCTTCCTCCCTCCTCCTTCCTCCCTCCTTCTTCCTCCTCTCCTTTCTCTTTCCCATCATGCAAAAAACTGGGAAGATTTCACTCATGTTATATACCTTATTTCCTTATCACTATTAGCATTACCACCAGTAATATAAATGGGAGAGGACAATTCAGGTATTACATATACATCTAAGAAGCCTTGTGGCAAGCGCTGATCATGATCAGTGCATTATTGGATATGACAGTGGGAGAGGATAAAGATGAGTCAAAAGTTACAGTATTAGGTTGGAGAAATAAGACATGGTATTCTCTTGCATAGTGAGGGTGATATAATGGACAATGGTATGTACTTTAAGAGCTCAAAGCAAAGACTGAGTCTGTAACTACATGGAGATGATAGAAGTTTAAATTGATGGATATGCTTATTTGATCATAACCCAATGCATGCATGTATCAAAATATCTGATTATTGATTCACATGATTACAAGGGATGGTTGGTAAGTCCATGTGCATGGTGCAAACTTTCTGAAAGAATGGCCAGGACTCTCAGCCTGGGCTGAGATTGCTGAACACCAGCAGAATTTCTTCCTCAGAGAAGTATCAGATGTGCTTTCAAGTTATAGCTTTGTGATAGATCAGATAAGATACATCCATATTATCTTTGAAAATGTCCAACTCATTATGTTTCAATTACATCCACAAAGTCCCTTCAGCAACACTATATCAGCTAAGTAATGGGCCACAGCATTCCATTTAGGGAGTCACATTGGCAAACGATGATGATTGTTGATTAAAGAAGTCTTTGCCCTCTGGTTTTATCTTGACCACTGTATTAGTTAGGGTTCTCCAGAGTAGCAGAACTTATAGAATCTCTCTCTCTCTCTCTCTCTCTCTCTCTCTCTCTCTCTCTCAAGAGAATTTATTATAATGACTTACAGGCTGTGGTCCAACTAATCCAACAATGATTGGCTATGAATAGAACATTTAAGGATCTAGAAATTGCTGGGTCCATGAGGCTGGATGTCTCAGCTGGTCTTCAGTAGATGCAGGAATCCCAAAGAAGTGGGCTCTAATGCCAGTGAAGGAACGAATTTGCTAGCAAGGTGAGAGAAAGCAGGCAAAGAGCAAAAGCTTCCTTCTTTCATGTCCTTATACAGGCTTCCAGCAGAAGGTGTGGCCCAGATCTTCCTGTCTCAAGATCCAAATTAGAAGTGGATCTTCCTACTACAAATTAAGCAAAACAATCCCTCACTGGTGTGCCCTCCATCCTTGGAGTTTAGTTAATCCCAGAAGTAGTCAAGTTGACAACCAAGAATAGCCATCACAGCCACCGACAACTTGGCTAACACAAGTCTGAAGACTTCAAAGGTATTGGCAGGTTTCAGCTTTGCTCATGCTTCTGGCTGCTGCTGCTTTAGACAAGAGCAGGATTCTGGCTGCTTCTGTTATCTGCTAGTACTGGCTCACATGAGGAGGAAGGGTGAGTGGCTTCTCTCTGATTTGCCAGAAGCCAGTGGTTATGGTAGTAGAGGAGTCAGAACACCAATTGTGAGGATTTGACTCTGGTACAAGTTCTGTGCGGCCAGACGGTGCGATGTTGCTTTTTCCTTTGGCCCTAATAAACATCTTATGCTTGGTATGGCGGTTGAGTTGCTGGATTGAATCTTTGATTTGTGTGCCAGGAGGTTCACAGCAAATGAGAGGTGTGGGCTCTTAGGGAAGAGTGGCTGTGGCTTGGCCTCTCTGTACCCTGTCAATACACACACACACACACACACACACACACACACACACACACCATGTAGGGATGTCTTCTAGAGCTCTGAGAAATGGGCTGAGGTGTCATAGAGGGAGGCAGTGGGTAGGGAGAAAGAGAAGAGGGCCAGGAATGACCTCTAGTTCCTGCCTTTCCATCAGCCCAGTTTTCCCACTTCTGTCCTTATTTATGGCACAAGCAGGACATATTTATTTAGTGGCAGTTCAGGCAGAAGGCTATTAGAAATCAGTTGTGAACTAGACACATATGAATCTTACCTTTTTATAGCTTAGCTATTGAGCAATTTGAATGAATAGCAACTGAAGAAACCATTAGCGTCTGCCATCTGTGACTGTGATAGAGGAAGTGGGGAGTGGCCTGGGGGGAGGTCCAGAGTATCTGCAAGCAGTGTAGTACCTGTCTTACTCTGGAGTCATTATCTTTTGAGAAAATTTCTCTTCTAAGTCCTCTTCCTTGCCCTTCTCAGGCTGCCCTAGATTTCAGGCCTTTCTTTTCATAGGCTTCCTCTCTCACAGACCAGCCTCTTTGGCCCGCTAGTCCTCTCAGGTGCTTGCGCTGGACCTGCAGCTGCCCGTTGGCCACCTCTTTGTGCAAGCTCTTAGGTGGGTCAACGGTGCAGGCTCTGTGAAGGACTCACTCTCCACTATGTCCCTCCTTCCTTTTTCTGCCTCTGACGGCTTTATCAGCCTTATTGTCATCCTAGTCACCAGCTTTGTGGTGTCTGGTCTCCCATTTCCACCATCCAAGCTATGTCGTTACCTCCCTCATCTACCTGCACTCGGCTGCTTCTCTTTCCCCCACTCACTTCTCACCTGCGATGCTGTGACTGTCCCGGACACTGGGCATGTATCCTCAGTGCATGCATCCCTGCCATTCTCTGCTGGCTGTTTCCTGCCCCTGTAGCTCAGAGGGCTTTCCTCCAGAGCCCCTAGAGCTTGTCTGTCCATCACTGCTAACTTTCCAGGAGATTGCTGCTGAGCTCTGCACGTTAAGACACCAGTTCTAAATCCAATCCAGCTCCCTAACTCCTGGTTCACCTGGGCATCTTCTTCCTCACCGTGTGTGTGCTATGGTCAATCTATCTGTGAACGAACCGTTCCTCTCCCAGAGCTATGGTGGGATGGGATGAGTCAACATGTGTGCAGTTAATCACAGAGCTCTGTGGGGGCAGATCCTCTCTCTGCTCCTTGTTCCTCCACAGTTTCCCTTGGTCTTAGTTAAGGTTTCTGTTGCTGTGAGGAAACATGACCAATCTCAAAAAAAAGGTTATATCATTTTGGACTTTCATGTTACCGTCCATCCTTGAAGGAAGAAGTAAGGGCAAGAACGGAAGGCAGGAATCTGGAGTTGGGAACTGAAGGCCATGGAGGAGTGCTGCTTACTGGCTTGCTTTCCATGGCTTGCTCAGCCTGCTTTCTTATGCTCTTCGGGACTATGGCCCCAGAGATGGCACCATACCCAGTGAGCTAGGGTCCTCCCACATCTGTCGTTAGTCAAGAACATGTCCTACAGACTTGCCTACAGACAATATAATGGAGGCACTTTCTCAACTGAGCTTCCTCTTTGCAGATAACTCTAACTTGTGTCAAGTTGACAAAAACAAACAAACAAAAATCTAGCTAGGACACTCCATACTTGCCTCTTGCTTTTATGACTCAATATTCACTATATTTCTGGACTGTTGTTTGTAGTGTTGCTCATAAACCAGTGGCTGGAGCCACGTGAGCTCTATGCCACCCATCCTACTTACTATATTAGTTACTTTGCTTCTCCCAATGACCAAATACCAGTCTGGAAGCACCTTAAGTGAGGTGAGGTTTGTTTTGATTTGGGACTTGAGGGAATCCAGCTCGTCATGGTGAGGAAGGCATGCTGGCAGGTGGCTCTGTGGTGGCAGCTGCTCGATCCCATCCCCATGGAACTGGTGCAGAACTGGGGCAGGAAATAGGGTCAGGCTGTGAACCTCAAAGCACACCCTCTGAGAGACCTGCTTTCTCCAGCTGACCCCTCCTCTCAGAGGTTCTAAGCCCCCCCAAACAGTGCCACCAGTTGGTGACCAAGTGCTCAAACATGTAAGCCCAAGGGGGGACATTTCATATCTAAATCATAACATTTATCTTTCTTCACATTCCTCTGTACACACACACACACACACACACACACACACACACACACACACCATGCACAATCACCATTTATATACTAAACAAATATACATACAAGAATGTGTATACTGTAGCAGGAATCTTAAAAGGTCTTAAAAACAAACCTGGAGCCAGGTACTGGGGTCAACACTGGAAGATCAGAGAAGCAGAACAAGCCACAGCCACCTCACTTCACCTTGCCAGTTCCTCAGCTGATCCTGTTTCCTCAGACTATCTCAGCTGAACTGTTAAGCCTAAAAGCTTAACCAGCCTCTAGTTCCTGGTCCTCATGCCTTATATACCTTTCTGCTTTCTGCCATCACTTCCTGGGATTAAAGGTGTGAGTCACCATGCCTGGCTGTTTCCAGTGTGGCATTGAACTCACAGAGATCCAAATGGATCTCTGCCTCTGGAATGCTAGGATTAAAGGTGTGTGTGCCACCATTTTCTGGCCTCTGTATCTAGTGGCTGTTCTGTTCTCTGATCCCAGATAAGTTTATTAGGGTGCACAATATTTTGGGGAATGCAATATCACCATAGTATACTCTTTAGTTTATTAACCAGCTCAATGTTTTGATGATGTTTCTAAATGGAAGATTTGGTCAAATCCCCATTCCTTCTGTCGTCATAATGAGACATGAATAGTTTTTAGTTTTTAGTTTTACTTTGTGGTGTGTGTGTGTGTGTGTGTGTGTGTGTGTGTGTGTATGTGAACATACAGCATGCATGCCATGACACCTGAGTGCCGGTCAGAGGATGATCTCTGGTGTCAGCCTCTGCTTTCTGTTTTATTGAGATAAGGTTTTTCTTGTTTCCCACTGCATATGCAGCACAGTTGCCCTGAAGCTCTAGAGATTCTCCTCTTTGTCTTCCGTCTTGCAGTAAGATGCATAAAAGGAAGAAATGCAAGGATAAAAGGTGTGTGCTGTATAGCTGGCTTTTCTTTGGGTTCTGGGGGATTCAAATGCAGGTCCTCACTCTTGCTCAGCAAACACTTTACCCACTGAACCATCTCCCCAGCCCCAGACCCCCTTCCACCAGTGTGCGGCTTGTTCTTATAAAGGTGTCCTGGGCCACCTGGTTTATGTGGAAGTTCACAGTGGGCCTGATCTCAGGGCCTCTTTGTCCCATGAAATGAGCACACTCAGAGACACATAAACTTTGGAGATGAGCTCACTGGAGTAATTTCTGCAATGAAAATAGCAATGTGAGGCTGTGCCAGGGACTTCAGGTTCACAGAGTGTAATTAGGATTCTTCTCAAATCATTGGCCACTATAATTTCATTGTTACATTCTTTAATTATGGGCTCTAATAGTCCAGTTTAGTTCTGTAATTAAGTATAAAGACTTTAATTTCAGAGACATAACAATCAGCTCAAATGTACTTCTAAATTCTTTCCCATATCCTACCTTACAAAGAACATTATTTTTATTTATTTAGTTAGTTTTTGTTTTTTGAGACAGGGTTTCTCTGTGTAGCTTTGGAGCCTGTCCTGGAACTCACCCTGTAGACCAGGCTGGCCTCAAACTCACGGAGTTCCGTTTCCCTCTGTCTCGTGTGTGCTGGCTGGGAATAAAGGCATGAGTCACCACCACCTGGCACAAGGAACATTAATACACCATAAAAACTTGTGCATGAAAAAAGCTTCCCAGAGAGCAGCTGTCAGGAGCCTGGGAATAATCTTACCTGAGAGTCTCATCTTGCCTCCATTCCCCTATAGATTGTCTACCTCATTTCTGATAGGCCAAGTTGGGACTATGGAAGGCAAAGAAGAACCCCTCAATTCATGCTGAATCTGTATCTCTTAATTGGAAAACTTAGTGACATCAAAGCTTGATGAGTCATTGGGAAGGAAGGAACAGTTAGGACAACTGTGGCCAAATGCAAATAAAAAGATGTGTGTGTGTGTGTGTGTGTGTGTGTGTGTGTGTGTGTGTGTGTGTGTCTGAATGAGTCATAAATGAGCATTCAAGAATTATCTAATACTCATCGGTTCCACCTAACATCTCATAAAATACTATTAGGCTTAACTCTTGATCACATGCTCCAAGTCGCAGACAGAACCTGGCAGAGCACTTCCATGCTGACTCACTCTAAGCTGTAAAGTATACCAGCCTCAGGCTCACACAGCACTTTCCTCTATGATGCACTACTGTTATTCGCTTATATAGGATGCTTCCCTCTTGGTAGGCAAGGTGGGCAAAGTATGCTTTGCCTCCAGAGTCTAATTTATTCAAGTTCTTAGTATGTTCTCAGGTAATGTGTACTGAATAAGATAAAAAACTTTGGACTCTATTTTGCAGCTTATTAAGCTAGAGCATAAATCTCAATATTACCTCCCATACCTACAGAAACAACAGCAGAATAGCAGTTTAATACTTACTACCAGCCTACTGTGTGCTGGCTGCTGTGCTGTGAACATTATGTAGTATGCTTTTAGGAAATGCTAGGAGGGAATATTGTCACCTGCCTTCCCCAGATGACAGAAGTCAGGCTCACTAAAGTTACACCACTTTCAAGTCATACAGCTAAGACTGCATGTCAAAATCTGTGCTGCTATCATTTATGTTCACAGGCTTCTGTTCCCCATGATGCATCACTCTTAGCTCTGCACTTCCTGCTTAAAAGAGAAAAACCAATGCCTTTCTCCTTGGACATCAACTGGCACCATCTAGTTACAAGGGAACTGCTTCCTCTGTGTGTAGTGGTTTTCGGTCAATCCCAGAGAACAAACCAAAAACATTATCCCAGAGTCATGGTGAGTTTGGGTTTGATCCAGCAGTGAATAATGTCAGCTGGACCAGGAGCACAGTAGGAATGATAAGATCTCACTTGAGATCCAAGTCCATGGTGGGTTGGGCTAGAGACTCCCTTTCCTCAAACTATTGCCTTTTTCTCGTGTTCCCCAGTACTCCAGGCAGGATGCTTTCTATTGCAGGGGAAGTCACATCCAGATGTGGCTGTTACAGGGTAGAAATCTTCAAATGTGTCTAGACTCTGTTCCTTTCCACTCTGTGTTAGCTACTGTGGAAGATTTAAACAAAAGAGCAGGGACCTTCCATCTCCAGACTGCCTTGCAAAAGGATGACATTCAGTGAATAATTTATTGGTTGAAGGATCTTAACTGACTGGCCACGGCTTAGATGAACCTCATGAATAAATCTTAGTTGATCTTCTCAGGCTCTTTGTGTCTTCTCCCACTGGGATTCTCATGTTCATGAGCAACCCAGGAGGAAGAGGAAACACAGAGGATCCTGTGCTCTGTGTAGTATTTCTTCCCGTCTGACTTGTCACCACTCTCCAAGTTGGATGATTCATCTACATAGTCTTTTATTTAACATCCTGGAACTGAATAGCACCTCCCAAGGAGCCTTCAACTCCAGTAACCAGCAGGAACAAGAATATGGGGCTTGTCACTCTGAGCCCTCTCAGGGAAGCCTTTCTTACTGGTCAAGTGTAGTCATTGCAGAGACTCATGGTTGTGTAAGCTGCTGCAAATAAGTGACAGTTAAGAGTTCAACCATAAGCAAGACATCTTTATATTATCCCCTTCAAAGCTCAGGGAACACTGCAGCAGAGGAGGTAGATGGAAAGACTATGATGATTAGAAGGTATGGGGAAAGAGCATGAAATGCCAGCTTCTGGGCAATACACAACCACTGTAGACACAAACTCTAACCAATTGCAGGTGACCACATGAGGTCTCCATAAGAATGGTCCCATAATCAGCTGGGTAATGGTGGGGATCAGGAAGCCCTACCTGTCATCAAGGTACCATTTTCTACCAATATATCTCAGGAAAAGGGGAAGTCATTGCCTCCAGTTGTATCCCCATTTACTCATTACCAGGCTTCAGTGGATAATTCCAACCCAAAGGAAACGTAGATGGTTCTGGTTAAAGTAAATAGGTCACAACACAAAATTAAAAGTCGTAAGTCTGGCAAAGGGACAATTAGGGAGGAGGTGGGGATGGGTGGGAGATAAAAGAGGCTAAGGGGGCATTGGTAACATGAATGCATTATATGCATGCATGGAAATTGTCAAAGAACTAACAAAGTAAGAAAGTATTGGGGTACAAATTTCAATTCTCTAGCAACTGTGTTGCTTATTAAGATGCCTCCTTATGCTCAATATGAATTTCACTCCCTCACCTTTATATATATGTAGTTTTATTTGGTGGTTTGCCTGTATGTATGTCTGTGTGAAGGTGTTGGATCCTGGAATTACAGACAGTTGTGAGCTACCATGTGGGTTCTCTGAAAGAGCAGTCAGTGCTCTTAACTGCTGAGCCATCTCTCCACCCACCCCCAATTATATATTTTTTATATTTAATATGTAGATGCTTGTGGTGCTTTGGGTGAGAATGGCCCCTATGGGCTCATACATCTGAATACTTTGTCCCCAGTTAGCTGAACTCTTTGGGAAGAATTGTGGCCGTACTGGAGGTGGTATGTCGTGGGGGCAGGCTTTGAAGTTTCAAAGGACTTCTACAATTCCCAGTGTGCTCCCTGCCACCCCTGCTTCCTATGTGTGGATCAAGCTGTGCGCCACCAGATTTTCCTTTGCTCCTCCATCATGGACTGTAACCCTTCGAACCTAAACCAAATGAAATGTTTTCTTCTACAAAGTGCCTTAGTTATGGTGTTTGCTCACAGCAGAGAAAAGTAACCAGGACTGGTCTTGAACAAAGACTTAAAAAAAAAAAAACTGTACAAAGGGGACCATAAAACCATGAAGAACCTGGCAACTTGTAAGGGAGAGGGAGAGTAAATTTGGTGACATCCTCAATCAGTAAAATGTCACTTTAGGGGGAGACACAGCCACACGGACAGGTCTTTTCATATAGCATGGCTCTGGAGCCCAGCTAGCTGACAGTCCTGTGATTTGGGGCAGGTAAAGCAACATCTCTGAACCATAGTTTATTCATGTGTACATCAGAAAGCCTAAGAGCCCCATCACAGGGCTGCTGTACTAACTGAGGCAGTGCCTGAGGAATGTGAAGAGCGATGCTCGACACACACTGAACACTGCAAAGGAACTATAATGAGCACGGCACTGCTGTGGTGCATCCTCTCTCATATGGCGGCATCTCGCTAATGAATCCTCCCAGTTTATTGCTAGAAACTGAGCCCTGCAGGACTTCGAGCTGGGAGGGGCCACAGAGATAATTTCATTAACTCCTCTTTTCCTAGATGGAGAAACATAGACCCAGAGTCACAGAGTAAGCCACTGAAGAATTCAAAAGCCGTCTGTCGGTTGCCTGGAGCACCTTTTTTCTCCCAAAACCACAGGTTTTTTTTGGAGGATGGATGGACCAGTCCTCTACTAGAGGTCAACTCAGCCCCTCCTCTTAAAACATCTTACATAGGAGGCAGTTCTGGCTAGAACAATTCAGATAACAGTGTAAGTCTTGCTCAAAGACTAGCAAGGTGGGAAGACTGTCCCCTACTTTCCAGGCTGGGTGCAGAGCCAGGACATCTTGAGGGACAGAGGGGAAACACGCACCTTCTCAGGAGCATCCATGAGCAGTTTTTAAAGACAGGATCGTGGACGTGGTTTTGTCAGGCTGGTTCTTACAGGACTGAGAGGTGCCGGAGTGACAGGCATCAGCTCACTGTTGACAGCTTCATTTAGTTTCAATGGCCTTAGACATATTCACCTGGAATGGTACACAGAACAGGGAGCATCTTTCCAAAAAAGTGAGCAAACAATAGGAATCCAAACCTAGAGAAGGCTTTTATTTTTGGTGGCAGGGGAAGGCTTTGCTCACAGCCCTGACATCTGATGCATTCTAGTTATCTTCTCTAAACATACCTCAATGTTTTCAAAATTGAGATGATGAAGGCAAGATATTTCTAAGAAAACTCAAGTTCCCTCAGGGACTTGTTGATTAACCTCCCGGGAAGTTATTCAGGCTTATCTGGGCGGAGGAGTCCCCTGTCCTTCCCAAGTGTCTGCATCTGTTTTTATTATCCAGGACAGGATGGTAGAGTTGAGGAGAACAGAACACTGTCTGGGGCCAGGAGATCCAGATTGAAACCAGAGCTTACATCTGGGCTCTGCTTCCCCTTTTGCTGGATGGCCCTGTGAAAGATTCTTAACCTTCCTGGATCTGATATCTAAAGGCTGCATATCAGCTTGTTTAATGTGCACTGTGCTCAGCACAAGGTTCCCAAGGGTCAGATGCTGTCTTATGAACGTTGCCTGGAATGTGGTTGATGGATTTCTACACTGCGAGCAGAACATCTGGCTGATTTTCCTCATGTGTGCCCCCCAGGTCCTGCCCTTACTCTGTGATGATAGCAGATCACTTTGACCTTCTCTCTTTTGTGAGTTTGCTTGGTCAGCCTATGCAGAGACTGTACGCGAAGATGGAGTGGTAGGATAGCATTTTCATCTGTCTGGGTTGTTACAACACATGGCATGGCCCCTGTAGTCAAGCAACAGGAGAAACACATTTCTCACAGGTCTAGTGGCCCAAGTCCTACATCAAAGTGCCAGGGGGCTTGATATCCAGTGAGATCCTGCCTCCTGGCTGGCAGAGAGAGCTTTCTTACTGTGCTGTTTCACTGTGGAATGGAAGAATGCACTTTCTGGTTTCCGGTTTTAATCTTATTCATGGGAGCTTTGCCCTTGTGTCCTAATCATCTTCCAAAGGTTGTAGTTCCAATACCTTCAATTGCAGATATGCTTCCAGAGTATGAATTTGGGGGAGAGATAAACGTTCTGTCTACAGTGGACCGTGCGTGGGCAGCACAGGCATGCTTTCAGCTGAGGAGAGCCACGAGTTATATGCAGACTCTACTCCTCTGCTCTGAGTCATTGGATAAGCTGCTTCGTTTCAAGGGAGGAAGGTTAATTTTGGGTCCCCTTGAAGCATTCATGCAATGCCTGCCAAATCCAGGACGGCTTAGTGCTATAACCTCAGGAGGTGCCTGGTTGGGTCTGTGTGTCTGCTTTGGATCAGCCCCAAGGCCTGGCCCCGATTCCTTCGTGGGCCCCTCCCTCCTCTTTCCTGGAGAAATCCACAGTGAGGCTGCAAGGCGAGGGGCCAGTGTTTATCTTGGTGGGCCTCCCTTGAGCTGGACACTGCTGCTGTGTTTGTCCAGGATGAAGTCTGGCCCCTCCTTTTTTTAATTGGCCAAAGACTTTACCTCAATCACTTGGCCTGCTGGTGACTTTAGGCCCAGATGTCCAGGCCCTCTGGGACAGGGAGAAGGGGACAGATAATGCTGTTCAAACCTAACAGTAATAGCAGGTGGTCATTCTGAAATCCATGGCTGCAGGCCCTGTCAGGCTTGGAGTATGGACCTTGACTTTTCTCTGAAGCAGGGATGGCTCTCATTAAGCAGGTGGACCTGCTGGAACATGTGCAGCATGTGCCAAACCCAACCCTGATTGCTGGCTGTCCTGGGATGCCAGCAAGAACTGTGGAACTAGTCTAAGCTAAGAGTCCGCTGCTTCCTGGATGTTAACGTTGAAAATGTTTTTTATTTCTCTGAGTCTCAATTTTCCTAATGAAATGATTGAATTTTAATGATATTGTTTGAAGGATTAAATACACTCATGTGTTTTGTTGAAAGACACAAAATTTGCTGACACCTGTTTTAAATCTGTAAGATGGCAAAGGTTAGTAGAATGCTTTAAAAATGTGATCCAACTATATGTTGTATATGAGAAAATTCCTTGAACTATAAGGATGCAAGTGTGTTGGACAAAAAGAAATGTTTTCTTTCATGTAGATTAAAAGAAAGAGTAGCTGTATTAATCACTGTTAGAAGTCACCAACAAATATTAGCAAATTGAATGTGACCAATGTGTGAAGATAATGGGCATATTCAAAAAATTTGTTCCAAGTATATGATATTGGCTAAATATAAAAATTATATGACCATATTAAGTCATGCACAAAATAATTTGCCAAATTCAACAACCATTCATAAAGAAAAACATCTCAGTAAGTCAGGAATAGAGGAGAATGACTTGATCTGATAAAGAACTTACATAAAAAGTCTACAGCTCAGCCTGTATATAGTGATAGAGGGCTTTGTCCCTAAAACTTGGAGTATTTCAATATAATACTGAAAGTTCTAGGCATTATGAAAAAGAGTAAAGATTGGAAAAGAGGGAAAAACACCCTAATTTTGAAGATAATATAATTGCCTACATATCCTCATCCAAATCTACCAACTACCCTGCCACTTTGAGCTAATAAATGCATTCAGAAAACTCACCAGTTCAAAAGTCAATTGCAGATGCATGAGCTACAAATTAAAATTATAATAGTGTTTGTAATCACTCAAAAATAATTAAATGTAATATAGCAAAATATACCTAGGCTTTATATGGCTGGATATTATAAAGCTTTATAAAAGAAAAATTTAGAAGTCCAAATAGTTGGAGAGAAGTACTATGTTCATGGAAGTACTGAACATAGTAAGGACACAGCACAGTAAGAGTGCTAGTTTCCAAATCAATTCATAAGTCTAACATAATTCCTGCCGAAATCTTAGTGACTGCAGGTGTAGCAGTGTTTGCCTAAAAAGGACAAGGATCTAAACAATTTAGAACAGAAAGATAAATGAGGAACAAATGAGTTTATCTGTGTGGTGGGTATTGTGTTCCCTGAAATATTGTGTGTTCCCCGGAATAAACATATCTGGGGTCAGAGAACAGACAACCACTAGAACAAAGCCAAAAATGGTGGCTAGAAAAAGGGAAGAGTAAGCCATAGCAGAAGTTGGGTGGTGGTGGTACACGCCTTTAATCCCAGCACTTGGGAGGCAGAGCCAGGTGGATCTCTGTGTGTTCAAGGCCACTTTAGAAACAGCTAAGCATGGTGACTTACGCCTTTAATCCCAGAAACCCAACCTTTAATCCCAGGGAGTGAGGGCAGAAAGAGAAAGGTATATAAGGCGTGAGGACCAGGAACTAAGGGGTAAAGCATGTAGTTAGTTAAGCATTTGGCTGGTTAAGCTTTCAGGCTTTGGAGCAGCACAGTTCAGCTGAGAGCCATTGGGATGAGGACTCAGAAGTTTGCAGTCTGAGGAAACAAGACCAACTGAGGAACTGGTGGCGAGGTGAGGAAGCTGTGGCTTGTTCTGTGTCTCTGATCTTCCAGCATTCACCCAAATAACTGGCCTTGGGTTTGATTTTATTAATAACTTCTAACCATTCTGCTACATATCTGAAGACTTACCACATACTTCAGTAATTAAGACCGTTTTGTCAAAAATCAGACACAAGGCTGGAAGGAGCGCATTATATAATTCAGAAATCATCTCACACAGCATAACTTGGTGCAACCTCATTGTAAAGAATAGAATCAGGAGGCCCAAGTTTAGGTTCTAGGGCTGCCATTCCTTTACTATGTGTCTTCGATCAGGTAACTTTCCCGCTTTTAAACTCTTTGTGTCCTTTGTGACTCTAAGTCACTTCACCTTCTCTGGTGCTGCTTCTCCTCTATCTAACGGGAGAGGCCTAGACTCTCCTTTCCTGCCTTAAGAGTAAGGAATTACGCACCCCGAAATAATTAGTATGTTGAGTGAACACCATGAAAATTGGGCTGTGTAAATTTGCAGTGAGATGCCAAAGACTTTGGTGTCATTTTTTCATTTCTTTCTTCCTAATAGTTCTCCCATTGGCTGGCTTGGAGAGTGTGAGCAATGAGGTTGGATTTTAGAGAGCTGCCTTGAGAATGCCCAAAGACCTGGAGCTCACGGCTTGGTTGGGTAACTTCTGAGAATATCTGGAAACAAGAGGTTTTATTGCAACTTAAGGGAGGTTCAAATATTATTGCTTTTCCCCAATAGAATGCTTCTGCTTATGTGGGCAGGAAGATCTTGAAGTGATCCAAAACAACTTGTCAGTCACCCAAGGATGATTACATGTAAATTCATAGTATGTGAGTCCTTAAGATCTTCAAAAACCACAAAGGAAAATGGAACACACACACACACACACACACACACACACACACACACACACACACAAGCACATACTCAAGGATACTGGAAGTTGATGTTAGATATCTTCTTCAGTTGCTCTCCAACTTATTTTATGTTTTGAGACAGATTATCTCACTGAACCTGCAGCTCATTGGGCTAGACTGGCTGACCAGTAAGACCTTCTATCCTATCTACCAGTATCCCTTTCTCAGTGCTGGGGTTACAGATGTGAACTACTGTGACTTGTATTCTGTTATGACTGAGATCTCTGGTGGAGATGGAGGAAATGGCTAGAGACCAGAACCAGTAGACTGTGCCTAACCTATCATGGGAGTCAGGGTTGGGGTTATATTCTGAGACTTTGACTTCAGCAGTTAGGGCCTTAGAAACGGATGTCACAATGATCATGGAAGGCTCAGGGCAGCACACTAAATATTAATGGGCTAATGGGGTGCTTCATTCTTGTGCGTGACCTTTCCTTGGTTAGTGTTATCAGCTTTAGCTAACCATCTGGTGTTTTCATTCACAGCCTTTTGGAACTGCAACCCAGATTCCCAAGTTTCCAGGCCAACTCAGTCCAAAGGTGTTTGTTTTGGAAACCTAGACTAGGAACTGACTCACTGACTGACTTCAGCATTACGAATGTGAAGGCATGGGGGCAGTCGACAGAGCCTTTGCTTTGGGACAGGTTCTCAGTGCCTTTTAGTAAAGGGGGTCCTTGAGCATATCTTAAGGCCTCAACAGAGAACTTTCTCAGTGCAATGGACAGTGATTGACACAGAAACTCACAACTGATTAGACTGTAGAAAGTAAGAGTTAGTAGAGCGCCCAGCCACAAATGGCCATCTGTATCCCCCATGCCCACCCTGGCTCAGAGACTATCTCCAAAGAGGGGACAGAAAGACTGTAAGACACAGAGGTTGAGGAGGACAGTAGTATTCTAGACATGACAGGACCACTGTACTTGTGAACTCATAGGAGCTCTGGTTGCTTACATGAGACCCGCACAAGACCAAGCCAGTCAACATTCTAGTACAGAGACTCATAATCTCCCACCCTTAGCTGAGAAGCTATTGACAGTTGATGGCTTCAGAGGGAGAGAGCCAGTTTTCTTTAAGGGTGTGGCCTTTGGTAGGTTGACCCACGTTCTAGTGGATGACCCCACACCCAGGAGTACATGGGTAGCATAAATTGGAGTTGGTGGGTTGTTAAATAAAAAGAGGATAGGAAGAACAGGAAGTTAGGAAGGATAGGAACATGAAAGTTGGATTTGGGGGAGTTAGGAGGAGAAAAATGTGGGAATATGATCAAAATACATCATATGAAAACTTGAAATAATTAATAAAAATATTTTCTAAATGAAACAAATGAAACTTCATATTTTTCCAGTAGAAACACCAGGATACACAAATGGCTACAGCCTCTTGTTTTATCCAGTGTGACGCTTCTTTTCTCTCCATTTGTGTGGATACTTTTCCCACCCAATATAAGTGGTATGCCAATCATAGCTAGCCTATTTTCTGGGTACCTCCAAAGTGCTTGCACATGTTACCTCACTTAATATTGTGGTCACCATGTGCAGTAAATGCAATTGTTATATTTTATTGATATGGTAACAGAGACACGATTAGGTTAAATATCTGCCTCAAAGTAAATAAGAGGATCAGGCAAGCCTGGAAGGCAGCTTCAACCTCCAAGCTCTTAACCGCAAGCAACACTGGCTCCATAAAATCTCCAAGTTTATTGATTTTAGGCTCTGTTAGCTGGAGAACATTTACACACTATCTCTATTAAAGAAATCCATGTGGGTTTTCAATCTGCCTGTAAGGAAGACTGCTATGACTCACGGAGGAGAGGCACAGGGTGCGTCAGTACACATGAGGCCCAAAGTTGTCCTGGGCTGAACTGGGCTGTGCTTATGCCAGAACTGGAGAAAACTCAGGAAAGTACCACGGGTGGAGGGGTAACATGAGAGTGATCTTCTGCCAGTGGGTCCCTAGGCACCTGCTTGCCCATCTTAGTTTGGCTGGCTTTGGATGATGTGGTCTTACACCAACAGGTTGCAATGTTATAAGTTGTTTCTACTGATTTCAAAGACCCAGGCCCCTAGATTTCCCTCAAATGTTCTCCAGATAATAACCTCCACTTTTGATGTGTGGCCCAACTTCCATAATTCAAGCCGATTGTCACAGGACTTAATTCCAGTAACCAGTGTTGGCTTTGTTGGTTATTTGTGCATCTCCTCAGCTCTGGGTCAGGTCTGCATGTAGATGGGAACCATGGCTCTGGCTCCAGATGTGTTATGGTCTGTGAGGATGGCCAGTCTCCAGACAACATCACTCTCCATCATGCAGCTGGGTTTATGGAAACTCCTGTGAACTTGCATAGCTGTCTATCATGCCTGGCGATGGCTAATGCTTGTCCTTATAACAAATTGCCAGTGTTTAGTCCTTACCATGACTGTATGGGGTAACTGCAAGTCACAAGTCTCATTAGCAGCCGATAGGGCTTAAGCAGAGGGAGTGAAGGCTTCCACTCCATGCTCTTGACTGCCAGACTGGCTCATCTGCTCCTGGACAAGCAGTGGAGGTTTTACAGTGCAGACAATGCCCTTTTCTTAAGAGTGGCCTTGCTATTTTTAGGTTATTTAGGTTTTTGGTAGACTTTGGTTTTATTTGAAGTTGATAGAGTACCAGAAAAAAAAAATACAGTACTGTCCGTAAATAATACTCCAGGGTTGGTTCACAGGCTAATTTTTCGAAGGGTTTAGCAAGGACACAGGACACAAAATGTGGTCCCATCTTGCCATGTGTTGTGACTGCTGCCAAGGAGTCAGGCTGCTGTGGCCCCCACCTTATGGAAGAAGAAATTCAAGTTCAAGGATATTATGAAAGCCACTTAGAGCCACACAACTGGCAAGTAGAGAGCTGTTTCTGTGGAGCCAAGGCAGCCTGGCTCCAGACCCCATCTTCCTAATTACCCGTTCTTCTCTCCAGTAGGCCTGCTTATCCTAACCCATCTCTGTGCTTGAGATAGGATAAGCAGGCCAACTCTTCCTGAGGCTGACTCATGCCTCTTCATTCATTTATTCAATAGCACCTTCTAACAGACCTACTGTGTTCTAGAGTTTATTAGTGCTGGCTATAAGCTAACTGATTCATAGATACTCATTCTGTGTTCTTCCAGATCTCATAGCTAGAGTTTTAAGTTCCCTCCTCTGTAACAGATGAGCATCAAAATAGATGAGTAGTTCTCATCCTTTTGGAACCCTGTGCCTGTCTTGTTTATAAACATACTTATAAACATAGTTTATACCTTCCTTAATTTTTTTTAATTTCCAAGTAAGCGGCTTATGATGACTAAAAATAAATGAAAACAATTATAACGTTGAGTAATCTTTGTTTGGATCACACAAGCCTCATTTTTCTTCCTTAGGAGATTCTCCTCCTCTTCTCCCTGTCACAGCCTGCATTCTTTTGGTTAAGAAGTATTGAATGGTATTCTCCCTCCGCAACAAAGAGATCTACAGTTATGGCACTAACTTCTTTGAGATGCTGGGGTTGCGTCTGTTTAATTTATATTCATTCTCTCA
Source organism: Onychomys torridus (assembly GCF_903995425.1). Classification (NCBI taxonomy): domain Eukaryota; kingdom Metazoa; phylum Chordata; class Mammalia; order Rodentia; family Cricetidae; genus Onychomys; species Onychomys torridus. Next base: position 24,797,561 of record NC_050453.1, read on the forward strand.
GCCAGTTCTGGCTTTGGAAACTGTGTGGCAAATAGAGTTTTGTTCATTTCTTCTGAAAACCTCATCCCCCTCCTGGGGCATCAGTGATGGGAATCATGTGCTTCAGAGTCGTCTGACATTTCCCCATCCTGTTTGGGGAGGGAGTAGCAAGGGGCATGCCCAGGAATATGACACAGCAGCCTCACAGGCTTCTTGTTCAGGGCCTTCTTTTGGCTCTAGGAAATGCTTGGCTGTTTTTACTCTAGATTTTTCATGGGAAAGCCTGCTTCATAGACCTCTTAGAGACAGCAGATGGCTTAAAAGTATCTCCAGAGGTCTGGCCATTGGGAGGATTGGCCTCTGTCACACACTGCTTTGCATTTAGTTGTGCAAAACTTCGTGATGTTCTTGAAGTCTTCATGGATTCACCTGGAAAGCCTCAGGGACCAATCACTGTGTGTAATAAATGAGCAGGACATACTGATTGAACTGCAGGAGGGGAGAACAGGGACCTCATGATTATCACTAGAAGATTATATTTATGTGGGCTTTTAGCTTTTTTAAAGATTTGTTTTTATTATTTTTAATTATGTGTATATGGGTTTGGGTGTGTGTACGTGCACATGAAGGAAGGGGCTTGTGGAGATTAGAGAAGGCATTAGATCCCCTGGAGCTGAAGTTATAGGTGGTTGTTTGTGAGTGCCCAAGATAAATATTAGGAACTACACTTGGGCCCTCTGAAAAGCAGATGCTCTTGTCTGCTGAGCAATCTTTCTAGCTCCTACATGGACTTTTAAAACAGTGCAGTGAGTTGTAAAATCCACAGTTTTCTCAACAAACACTGTCATAGGTACTATGTTCTGTGATAGGCACCAAGAGATGGGTAGGACCAATGTCTGGGGTACTGCTGGCAAATGTTCAAGAATGGGCCCTATGGAAGAGGTAGTCAGCCCTGATGTGTAGCTTTTGGCAAATCTACTATAGAACTGGTTGATTTGGATGACCATCATGATGTCAGCGGGCTGCCAGATGTTTTGAGTATATGAGAACCATCCCTTAGGAGCCTGTTAAGGCTGGTCCTGAACCTTCTGCTAATGTCTGCTTTCAGAGATAAAAGAACAGATAGGTTCTCCAAGGAACAGTGACTCAGCTATGCGGTGAGCACATTCAGTGGTTCAGATGAAGGCAGCTGGGATGGTAAGGAAGACTTCTAGGGAGTTGGAGTCAGTGACCCTTCAACAGCCTCTCTGTCTTCAAGCCAAGAGGAAAGGCCTTGGACTGCCTTTGAGGTTCCTGGCAGACTAGCCACCCACCTAGGTTTGTTCCCACACTTACTGATACAAATCTTCTACTCTAGCTGTTCCAGGATGCTGTTTCTGGTCCTGAGGACAAATCCTTCCCTTGTTCCAGAAGGTTCCTCATTCACAAGGTGCCTTCCCTCCCCTTCCATATCCCTGCCTCATCCAACCTTCCTATGCACACAATTCCACCTCACAAAAAACACGGCCATGGAGGGCAAGAGTGACACCATGAGCCGCATTAAAACCATTTGGGTTAATCAAGTTACTGTTGAAATGGGGAGGGCAAACAGCATAATCAGGGGACACATTGACGTACTTCTGTGCAATAAGGGCTTGAGTTCAGAACACACAGAGAACTCTGCCAGACTAGTAGGCAAAGGTAACAATGACGTAGAATAGTGGAAAAATAACAATCACTGTCATTAAGAGTGAACATAGATAGGTACAATCCTTCCACAAACCTCTCGGTAGTATTCATTGAAATTGTACATGTGCATACAGATTGCTTCCTTAGATATATAGCTAAAAATATCACTCGTGTGTTACCTAAAGGTTTATACTAGAAAGTTCGTTCACTGCTGGGTCCTGCCTGACTATCAAACTGTCCTTGAAGGGAGGAGTGAGGATTAAGAAATAATAGATATGAAAAAACAGACAACGTAAAGAAAAAGACAGAAACACAGAACAGCATGGGGAGGGCTCTGGGTCAATACCGCAATTGCTCTGAGTTTATTCCTCATGGACTTTTTAATACACCAGCAAGAAGAGAGGCAAAAGGCCTCCCCCTCTCGAGGACAAAGTACAGACAAGTGTAAACACTTCCTTAATTTTCAAAACATCTAGTAGTCATGCCTTAAGCCAAAACATCCTGTAATTAGGCCTTGAAGTATAAGACACCTGGTAACCTTGCCTTTGGCCAGAACATCCTATTATGCAGGGCCAAACAAGCTGACCTCGAGTCAAGATGGAATAAAGCCATACTAGGGAGTCTCTGTGGGCCCCCACAGTTAATACAACATCATTTACAATGACTCCAAATTGGAACAGCCCTTTGTTGAGCTATAGCTGAGAGTAAGTTATAGACTATTCACCAGGTGGAAAGCCATACGGCTGTGAAGAAGCATAGATTGTCGTTCTGTGTAATGATATGAATATATCTCATAGATATAACTGTGAGTCAGAGGGCTCAGACTTAAAAGAATACAAGTAAAAATTCTTGCATGTAAAGTTAAAAAAAAAAAAAACAATACAAGGATCCATACGTCAGTTTACTGGATTCTTCTGGGACAGAGCAAAGAGGGAGGTGACTGTGGGAGACAGGTAACCTTTCTACTGCTAAGTTGTGATAGTTGGTAGTACTCTCCTTGTTACGTATGTGTATTCCTAATGTGAAGTTCTGAAATCTGAACCATTTTTACCACTTATTTATTTACTTATGTGAGTGTGTGTGTGTGTGTGTGTGTGTGTGTGTGTGTGTGTGAGAGAGAGAGAGAGAGAGAGAGAGAGAGAGAGAGAGAGAGAGACAGACAGACAGACAGACAGACAGACAGAGAGAGAGAGAGACAGGGGGAGAGAGAGACAGAGAGACAGAGAGAGAGTGCCTAGAAGGCATGTGGGGAAGAACATTCCAAGCAGAGAGAACTGTAAGTGCGAAGACCCAGTGTTAGGACCTCCAGCCTCTAAAGGAGGGAATAAGCCCCATTCTTGCACATCTGACTTTATCTCCTCCACCTTCTTATTCAAAGCAAACTGTGTCCCGTTAACCCTCTGCCCCCGACTCTCCACCGACTCTCCACCACTGTCGCCTGTCGGGGCAATGGCTTCTTAGCGCTGCCTCTCCTGCTCTGATTTGGAGTCAGCTGACCATGCTGCTCCCCTGCTAGCAGGACTCCAGTGGCTTCCTGTTGTGATCTGATGCTGGCACTGTGACCTCCACTCCTGTCTGGAGTTACTGCTTTTTGCTTGTGCTGCACACTCCAAGGCCAGGCCACACAACCAAGATTCCCTTCCCCTCATTTTGTCCAAGCCCCTAACCCTCCGAGCCCGGGGACAGCCAGGCTGCATTGTGACCTTAGTGTTACCACTTAGGTCTCATCTTGAGAGGTGTTTTCATCTGCACAGCTACCTCACCCTTCTGAACTTGGTCAGATGTTCAATGGCTGGCAGCATTTCCCCCATCGTTACCCCCTTACATCATTCTGTAATTGGATTTTATTTTTCTGAACCTCCAACTCTGCTCTAAGGGGCTGGACAGGCAGTAACCATGTTAGTTTGCATCCTGAGTACTTAGCACAGTTACTGGCCCTGAGAAATTGCTCACTATTAAATGAATGCATATTGACTTGGATCTTTATGATTTGTAAGAGCCTGGAAATCTCTTCATTCATAGCTGATGGGAATATTTTACAACCCAAACAACATGTTTCACAAAAGCCAGGTTGTTTTTATGCCTTTCTTTTATCCCTGGTAGTTATATGTTCCCTAAAATTTCAAGCACGTACATTACATCTCCCTTCACTGAGTCATGTATAAAATTTCAGTTTACAGAACTTTGTATCCGTGAGAAAGAATTCAAACCTAGAGATCCATGTGTCTTGCTCTGCCTCCAGTACAATATCCATCTGTGACTCACTTCTAGAACTGAGACTTACTTTCTAGAAAAATGTTCTGCAAGTTTATTAGTTCTGTCAGGCTTTTGGCAAGTGGAGTGGATATTCCTTCCAATTTGTCACTGTCCTTTCATATAGAAATGGGTGCTTTTCACATCTGAGAGAGTGGCAGGGCAGGAGAGCAGGAGAAAGGTCTTTGTAGCGAGTGAGAAATGAAGCTTTTAATCATTGTGAGGTAGGAAAATGGAAGAGAGCTGAATGGGGATGTAGGGACGTAATCCTTGTGCTGTGCAGCGGGTGTCAATGTCTTCGGAAGTCCCCTGCAGCAGGTTTAACTGGAGAGTTGTAAAGATGAATGCATGGGGTACTTTGCTCACTGCCACAGTTTATTGAACAGCTGCTCTACACAGATATCAAACTGCGTGAAGCAGACTATATTATTTAATTCTAACAATTGGCATTTGGGATCCATGTCATCATCCCATCTTACAGATCAATTAAGGCCGAGAGAGGTTGTGATTTGTCCTGGGTCACGCAGTAGGTCACTGAGCTAATGAACCCAGTACTTCTGGCCTGAAACGTACCAGGTCTTTGTCATTAGGTTCTACATCTCTCATATTGAAAACATCTGAGCTAACTCATGCTGGAGCTACGTGCATTCTCCTTCCGGTTATTGCTGCCTATTCCTGTAACACTGTGCACTCATTGTCCTCCGGTGCTGTTTAAGGGGCAGGGGAGAAGGGCATGGTGAATTCCTCGGGTCCAACAGAGCGACCCACACGGGACACAGAGACAGCATCTTTTACAGAGACAACACCAAAATAGGCTTCTCTTAGCAGAAGTTCACCGTGGCAGCATTTGGAAATGTGGGCAGAGCAGATGATCCTGTAGAGAAACTGAGCTGGAACATCTGGCCACCCTGCCCTGCAGGCTCTCCACCCGCTCAGGCCTCTGGGCTCAGTGCTCAAGGCTGAGGGTGTGTTTGCTTGGCTGTGACTTTCCTTTCCGCTTCTCTTTCTGGGTGTCTTATTTCATGAGCTGAGCCTGCCACGGAGCTCTGGGATCCTGCCTGCTTCAGTCTGAGTCTCTGGCTCTCAAGGCTGGCCCCCTAGCCAGATCTGGGCCAGGGTTTGAAAAATGATACTGATTGGATGCACATTTGGTGGAGGTGATGGCGGGACATGCAACTCACCAATCATCAGACCCAAAGGAAATGGAAAGATACACCCTTCTGATAGGGGGCCAGGACACATCCTCCTTAAGGTAGACTCCGCCCACTCCTCTCCACCCACACCTCTGCCTTTCCTTAGCTCTTTCTCCTGAAACCCAAGAAAGCTATGGACCTCCAAGCCCTCTTCTCAGCTCTTGCTTCCTACTCAGCCAAGGCTGTCTGCTCTGTGATGAAAAGGCACTCTTCTCACCCTGCCTCTAGGTGGACTAGGCTAGGCTTCTGTTTGGGGCTGCAGATTCACTTCCCAATTACCGAGCCCACACCTCTGCTCTGCCCTGGCCCAGTATCTCCATTGCCTTGTGATGCCAGATCCCTCTCCTTGTGCCCAGCTGCCTTCTCTGCAGGTCTTCTCTTCTCATTCAAAATCTTATCAAGCTCTTACAAGGGAGCTCAACAAAGAAGAAAGAACACATTTGTGACAACTCTTTCTCCATTAATTTGTTGGATTTCATGGATTGGGATTACCAGCTAGAATATGCGTTTCTTAGAAGGGATGGAATTCCAGACCATTTGAAAGAGCCAAGGCCTGCCCCTAGCTGTTTAGAGAACAGCCCAAATGTTGGGCTAAATCCATTTCCTAGAGAAGTCATAGAATCCAGGTCCCAAGAACTCCTCAACAGGCAAAACTGAAACTCTAGAGCCCCCAAGATCAGCTGCTACCAACTGAAGTGTCCCACATTTCTAGTGTATGTAGGACTAGATCTACTTGAGAAAATAAGTCCAGGTAAGAGATTTGGTGAATGCTAGCATGTACTGCCTCTTATTATAGTAGAAGAGGACAGGCTTCTTTGTTTGCTTTTGGTGTATTTGTTTCTGCTGCCAAGGTGTATTGTAATGTCAGGATTGTTTAATATGTATGAGCCTCTGCCATGTACGAGGGAGAATCAGAATGCATCTGCTGTGAAATGAGATTGGTTCCAGTCATTTAAACAGCTCCAGTTGTAATAATAGTAGGCAAGATTTGATGCCAAGCACTGTTTTAAGGATTAACTCATTTAGTCCTGAAGCAGGTCCTACCAGACCATGCTGTTGTAGCAATCCACTTCTGGATGAGAAAACTTAGGCATGAGCATTCGCCAGCTTGTTTACAATCCACAGACAGTCAAGGCCAGAGTTGAAATTGGAGGTGACACAGCTTGTTCTAAAGCCCACATTTCAACCACTGAGTTAAGATGTGTGGTAGGGATGTAGGATAGGATGGGCTAGGCTTGTACATTCTTACCTTGAGAGCCTGTCCTCATTGATAATAGTGACCACAACTAGCTATTAAAGACATCCTCTTTGAGACTGAAAAGAGAATCTGCTGGTTTGTTAGTCACTGATGTTTGTAATGTGTCCGTTTGTCTATCTGCCTGGGACTTGTCCTTCTTAGGGCACATTGCCCATGAAACAGGAGGCTGGCGTCAACTAAGGAGAAAACTGAGCAGGGAGAATGGTCAGAAGGCAGAAGGATCCAGTGGCGGAGGTTGGTGGGATACGGTGTTCAAGAAGAAGAGCCAAGGGATTGGAGTCGCGGAAGCTGTCAGAAAGATGCTCTGCCAGGTCCTGCGTGGGTGGCCCTCTGCTGCTGTTGTGTGCACACTTGAGGCTGCCTCGGCATCAGAGATGGCATTGTTGATGCTCACTTGATTCTGCCTTATTCCCGGATATTGCTCCTTCTTCCCAGTTTCACTCGTGAAAGAAACAGGGTTTACTCTGTCCCAAAGACCTGATGCCAGTAGTTGCCCTAATTGATGTCTTTGATGGAGTTATTGCTGTTGGGAATGGTGTGAGGGTGACTGTGGTTCTAAGATTTGGTTTCTGCAAACTGTCCATCTGCCTGTTATATACAATCATATTCTCTGTATTTCTTTGAAATGTATTTTCAATTTCTTTTAAGTTTGTTTCAACTTCCTTTCTGTAAAAAATCACTAATTATTCCTACAAAGGCCACCAATTTCATGAAGGTAAAAACAAACAAACAAACAAACAAACAAACAAATAAATAAATAAAACAAAACAAAAAACCCGAAGAACCCAGCTTTCAGCCGGGCCAGGTGGCTGTTTTCCTATCTACTTAAGAGGCAGAGGCAAGAGGATCAAACATTTTGAAGGTTTCCTGGGCAGAAGGGTGAATTCAAGGCCAGCTTGGGTCACTTACTGAGATACAGCCTAAAAATATGAAGCATATTGAAAAACTGTTGTGGGAGTTCAAGAATGGTATGTTTCTCTACCCTAAACAACGTTCTCAACTCAACCCCCAGTACTGGAGATGGAGAGAGGGGCAGGGTGGAGAGGGAGGAAGAGGGAATTTAGGTTTAGTTTCATAACGCACACATAAAAACAAGAGGGTCAAACTTCTTTCTAAAATTCTTAAACCTAAATGTTGAGAGTTTGGAATCTGCATACAACTGCTTTAGACAAGCCTTAGAAAGAGCTCCTAATCCTTCTTGTTCTTACCTAACCATGTCGAACCAGTTGGTTTGAAAGGTGTTAGGAGAGTGACATCCTGCACGGGCCTTAACCTTAGCCAAAGTTTGTATGCTCTCTTTGCAAACAAACATTATTCCTCAGGAGAGAGCTCTTCACCACCACCACAGGCCATGCAGAGGTGGCTGCCATCCCAGTAGCTGTAACTATGACTTTGCCCTGAGCCCACCCATTACCAATTTTCCAATATTGTAAGATTCTAACCATGTGATCTTCAGTCCTTTATTAGTCTCAGCCCACCTCTTACTTGACACTTTGCATTATATTCTGTTTTTTTTTTTTTAAACTATAACCCAACCATTTGCCACTTTTCTCCTGCCTGGATCTTCTACCCTGGCTCAGGACACTGTGAGCACCATACCTACCTGGCCTCTGGTGGACTCCAGGACTCTGACCTAGTACTCTTTCACACATCACATCCCTTTCAGAGATTTGGGTCAAGCACATCATGCAGTTTATCTGAAGATCCACCCTTGGAGGAGTTTTTTCTTAGGAAGGCCCGGGCTGGGACTCTAGGAAAAGTGATTTGGCTAAGCATCCGTAGTGTACAGGTGAACTTGTACACAAGAAGTATTTGCCCAGAAGTGTAAGTGTGCAATAATTCTCTTACCAAACATGTTTTTAAAAATGCACCTTCTAACCCAAATCCTGGAAGAAATGGAACTTGAGCCCTGTACTATTGGGATTTGGGGTCATGGCAAGGCATAAGAAGGGAGAGTATGGAGAAGACACTGTGCTGTGGTATCAGAGTCTATGAAGCACTTCTAGGGCACTGTGGAGAACAAGGCAGACACAGCTCATGCCATCGAGTTCCCTATAGCTAGTATTAAGGACAGAGAGGGAAACTTTATACTGTGCAATTAAACTAATGTGTTCTCCTCCGTAGCTGATCACTCAGTGTGAGCAGTGAGAAGAAACCAGAGGAACTCTGAGCAGTGTGCATTTGTGTTTTGGTGGCGTTCTGCACCCTGATGAATCATTTAGGATTCAGGGAGATGAGGTGGGGGTTAGGGGTGGCGGTGGGTGGGAAGTGTCTGAAGACAAACAAAACATGGGAGGAACCAAGAGTCAGAGGTCAGAAGGTCTCACTATTTTAGGACTGTTAACTGGTAACATTATGGATAGCTCCTTATAACTGTTCTAACATGGTAGAGCAGGTGAGGGGAGCTCTCTCTCTAGAGGGTCTTGTTTTTATTTTCTTTATGTTTTTCAGATAAGGTCTCACAATGTAGCCCAGGTTGGCCTCCACCTCACAGCAACCATGCTGCCTTAGCTTTCCGAGTGCTGGGCTTCTTGAGTCCAGTCCTAGCTTTGGAGTCTTTTCAAAGAGGAGTGAGTAGGAGAGTGCTTTTATAAACGGCACCAAAAGATCTCCGTCAAGATGGAGTGACGTGTCACATGCTCCAATACCATCACACAAAGGGGCTGGGATTTCACCGTGAGTTCCAGAGTCAGCCCAGCATTCAGCACTGACTATGAGACCTCTGAACAGCCGTGGACCAGTTAACCTGATGAGTTTACTGCAGGCTCTCTATGGTGAACCAAATGGCATAATTTTAGATTCTGCTTCTAGGTCTGCCACAGCCCCCTGAAGACATGCCCCAAGGCACAGCCTGGAGAGATCCAGTCTCAAATTCCAATCCTATCTGCAGGCTTGCCTCTCTTCCTGTTTGACTATGGCTTGCTCTACTTTGAAGATGCTTCCAGGACCCAGAGGGAGCTGTTAGCTAGCCTTGTTTCTGTGGGGATCTTTGGCTGCACTTTCGCTGTCTCTCCCAGAGGTGAGAGGCCGTGGTTCCCGCAGCCTCAGGCTTGGCACCAGCTCTTCCCTGGTGAGTTCAGATCTCAAATCTGACTCCAGCCAGGGTTTCCTCTCTGTCCCAGAGTGACCTTGCAGCCCGCTCAGCAGACTGACTCTTAGCAGCCTTCACCATTGGTGATTTTCATTCCAGACAGGAGCCAATGGGTTTCCGAAAGAGACTGTGGGTGTCTCTTACCATCTCCCCTCTGGCCGGGGTCTGGCAGAGATTTCCTCTGTGGACTGGGTGAGGAGTTCTGATGAAACCAGGCTGTCCTGGTGCTTTGTGATGTGTAGAGCAACCAAAGCTCTTATTACTGGTAGACGGCATGTGCCTGGGCTGGATAGGAACCACATCCCTCCTGAACTGAGGTCAGCTCTGCTAAGCTACAGTGGGCCCTATACAGTGTTTGGAACCATGACTGACAGCGTAGAGAGCATCAACAACCTTGGTCAGAGAAGCTGTGTTTTTTTTTTGTTTTGTTTTGTTTTGTTTTGTTTGTTTGTTTGTTTGTTTGCAGTGGACAGTGGGTAATGCAGATACTCATAACTGGTCAAAGTGATGAGAACAAGTGACTGTAGAATGCCTGTCCCTAAACGGGACAGCTATGTCTAGACCCTCCTCATCTCAGGGTCAGGGAACATCATAGAAGGGGCTGAGAGAATGTAGGAGCTAGGGGATGGAGGGGCGCTGTGAAATGCTGTCTTCTAGATATGACATGGCCGTTATACTCAGGAACTCACGGCAGCTGTGGTCCCCTGCACAAAACTTGCACTAGGTCAAGCCAGTCAGCATTCCAGGATGGATGGAGAAGGGGCTCCTGGAGCTCCACCCCTACTAGGATGCAGTTGATGGCTGGAGAGGGGCATTGTTTTTCTTTGGGGACATAGACATTGATACTCCATATATGTCTCTATACTCCAGTGGATGACCACACAACCGTATGCATGCGGGCAGCACTAATTTGAATTAATGGCTATATAATAAAGAAGGAGACGTTGGGGTAGCAGAAGGGCATGTGAGGACAGGAGGAGTGGAGGTGTGGAGTAGGGGTGTACATGTATAAAAAAGTTAAAAATAAGTTAAAATATTACTTAAAAACTTCAGAGCACTGGGGCTGAGAGGCAGCTTGGAATCCCTCCGCTCTCATTTATCCCAATTCTTTCTGTGAAGAGGGAGCAGAGCCCTTTAAGGAACTGCACCTCTGTCCAGACTCTAGGGGAATCTGTGGTAGAGCTGGAGGTAGAACTCAGGCCCACAGGGAGGTTTGCTGGCAGCTTCTGTTTCTGTCCTCACTGGTCCAAAATCCTCCAGGGGCTCTGGACTGAAAGTGTCTCATACAAAGGTTAGCACATGACCTGGTATCTGGTAAGTGCTCCATAAATGTTTATCATTATGCTAAAAAAAAAAAGAAAAAACCTTAAGAGAGCAAGGTATTTGTGCCCTTGAGACACTGAAAGTGTTGTTGAGGACTCACAAGACTCACAGTCAGACACAGACACAACTGGGGTGCAGGTTACCATGAGGTTATCTGCTGAGTCGATGGATCCAGCAAGGGAGGAGACATGATCGCCTCTGGGGTGTGCTATAAGGGGGGAAATGCTTAGTAGAAGAAGCAAGTGTTCTCTGTCTTCTCCGTTGTTGGCAGAGAGGGCAACAGGACAGTAGATACTTCAGGTTATCAAGGAATCCTACACCACCCTATCAGCTGCCCCAGTGTGTTCACTGATTATCATCACACTCGGTGCTTTGCATTGGGAATCTAAGAAAGACAGTGGTGTCATGACTTCCTTTAGTAACACTCAAGTTTGATCCCCAGGACTGATGTTTAAGAAGAAAAAGGCACACGTCTTATAGTGGTTTGAATAGGAATGGCCCTCTTAGGCTCATATATTTGAATGCTTAGTCAGCGGTGAGTGGAACTGTTTGAAAAGATTAGAAGTATTAGGAGGCGTGGCCTTGTTGGAAGGGGTGTATCACTGGGGGTGGGCTTGGAGGTTTCCGAAGCTCATGCCAGACCCACGGCCTGCACTCCTGGCCTGCAGATCAGGATGTAGCTCTCAGCTACTTCTCCAATGTCATGCATACTGCCATACTCCCTGCCATGATGATCATGGACAAAACCTTTGAAACTGTAAGAAATCCCTGAAGTAAATGCTTTAAGATTTGTCTTGGCCATGGTGTCTCTTCAGCAATAGAACAGTGACTAAGACATGCCTATGATCCCATCACTGGAAAGGCAGACATAGGATGTCTGGTGCTTCCTGGCTAGCCAGGCTAGTTGAACTATCAAGCTTCAGATTCAGAGACTCCATGTCTCAAAATATGAGGAGAGTGCTTGAGTGAGACACCTTATGCAGACTTCTGTCCTCCACCAACATGAACACATGCACCTGCACAGGCATGCATATGCACTCGCGCGCGCGCACACACACACACACACACACACACACGGCGGGGGTTGGGGGTGGGGGAGAGATTCAAATAATTATTCACATTCATGTACACTATTCTAAAGCCCCCTATTGTTGTTATGTTATGTTATGTTATGTTATGTTATGTTATGTTATGTTTTCTAGACAGGGTTTCCCTGTGTAGCTTTAGCTATCCTGGAACTCACTCTGTAGACCAGGCTAGCCTCGCAGAGATCCACCTGCTCTGCCTCCTGAGTGCTGGGATTAAAGGTGTGCGCCACCACAGCCCAGCTTTTTTTTTTTTTTTTTTTTTTTTTGTATTTAAATATATTTATTTATTAAAATTTTTTCATTTTACATATCAACCCCAGTTCCCCCTACCTCCCCTTCTCCTGCTTCCTCACCTCCCTCCCATTATATCCCTATCCACTCCTCAGAGTGAGTAAGGCCTCCTATGGTAGTCAACAAAGTCTGGCATACCAAGTTGAAGGAGAGCCTAGCCCCTCCCCCATTATATCAAGGCAGAGCAAGTTATCCCATCACAGGAAATGGGTTTCAAAAAGTCAGTTCATACACCTGGGATAAGTCCTGGCCCTGTTGCCAGGGACCCCACAAACAGATCAAGCCACACAACTGTCACCCACATTCAGCAGGCCTATTTCAGTCCCATGCAGGTTCCCGAGCTGTCAGTCCAGAGTCAGTGAGCTCCAGCTAGCACCGGTCTGTGGGTTTTCCCATCATGATCTTGATCCCTTCTTCTTCTTCTTCTTCTTCTTCTTCTTCTTCTTCTTCTTCTTCTTCTTCTTCTTCTTCTTCTTCTTCTATGTCGAATGCCATTTATTGAAGGAGGGAGGAGGTCTTAAATACAGGCTTACAGCACAATGGGAGAACCCCGGAGGGCAGAAGTTTGCTTCCGATGTTTTTATTTTTATTTTATTTTTATTTTTTTTAGCTGAGAATTGAACCCTGGGCCTTGCGCTCTACCATTGAGCTAAATCCCTACCCCCGATCCTGATGTTTTACAATCTTGCATCTAAGCTGTTAACACCCAATATGCTGGATACACAGACAAGGAGCTTCCCTTAAGCATTCAGGAGGGTGGAATCTCACAGGGAATTAGCATAGGGAGGATATCAAGGTCAAGGTCGGCAAGCAAGGCAACAGTTACCCAAAACGGGGGGGGGGGGGGGGGGGAGACAGGGACCTACAGGTTCCCCCCCTTTTACTAAAAAAATGAGCTTCTGACTTAGGTTGCGTGGGATGTCAGCAGGTCACCTTACCCATCATGGAGACACCTGTCCAGGCCACACAGATGTTCTGTCTTAGGTTGGTGAATGCCCCCCCTGCCATTACCCATCTCTGAATACTCATTATCATACAGGCTCAATCGTGTGAGAGCTGCAGAGTTAACTGTTAAGAGATCCACCTGCTCTGCCTCCTGAGTGCTGGGATTAAACCTGTGCACCACCACTGCCCAGCTTTCTAAAGCCCTTTTTATGTGTTGTCCTTACAACATTCCTTAGGGACAGGTGCCATTATTACCCTCGTTTTCACAGATGAGGACCAAGGCACCAAGGTCCAGGGGAGCCCAGGGCCCTCTAGGTGGTGAGAGGTAGAGACAACAACGTTCTACAGAAGCCGGGAGAGTTCGGCTTCAGACAAAGTGATGGAGAAGGAGCAGCCAGGAGGGGGAGAATCGGGTGTGCCACCCAGAGGTCAAAGGATGAAATGAGAACTGGACCAGATGCTGCTTTGGGACTCAGCACTGAGATCTCAAGAGCAAGGCAGTTTGTCACCCACCCGGAGTCCTTGCTAGTCACTCTTTCCCATTTGACATCTTTACCCTATGACCTAAATCCTCATCCTGAGTGTCCAGACCACGAACACACTGGTGATGAATTAAAATCTAGGCAATATTAAGAAACAGGCACTTCACTTAGTGGCAGGTGAGCTTTCCTGGAGCGAGTCCTTGTAAGTTATTCTTTGCTTGACACTAGGTTGCCTCAAAACCTAGTGAGACAAGGCAACAATCATCATTTCTCACATGGCTCTGCTTAGGTGACAGGGCTCAGCTAAGTTGGTCATGCTCAGAGCCTGCCTTAAAGTTGCAGGAAGTTGCTGTGGTGGGGCTTGCCCAGGAGGGTTCCTCTCTCCCAAGTTTGAGAATGGATACTGCTGTCCCGTGGGACCTCAGCGAGAACTCCTACATGTGACTTCTCTGTGTGGTCCCGGCTTCATCACAACATGGTGGCTGGGGTTCCAGGGTAGCAGTCCTAGGAAAGAGACCAGATGGCCTTTAAGGATACAGTTTCACAAGCATCATTTTCTACCCCTTCATTTTGCTAGATGCGACTCAGTTAAGCTTATATTCAAGGGAGAACAATTAGGTATGAGACTCAGTGAGAATGTAAAAACGGTCCGTGGAAACACTTTAAAACCACCATAGAGATTTTCCTAGTAACTATTCTGGTTTTAAAATAAGCAAACAGAACCTAAAGAAGATGTGTGTGGCTCCACATTTTAGGAAGAAAGATCAAGTAGCTGGGCCAGGAGAGGCAGAGGAATAGGGAATGATGGCCAGTCTAGATGAGAAGTTTGACCTTGTCTCTGGGGTCCTGGAGAAAGGTCATGTAACTGAGGAGCATTGGGAAAGACAAGGTCTCAGGTCTCTTAAAGCCTTCACTGCTGTGGTTCTGTGGTTTTGAAAACTAGAAATTTCTTCCTCTGGCATCTTCCAAGCCCTCCTGCCACCGTCCCTCATGCTGACCTTCCTTGTCCCAAGCTTTGGAGAGATCGTCCTCTGCTCATGAGGAACTGGGGTAGGGGTGGGATGGGGAAAGAAAACAAGAGAGGCTGTGAAAGACAAGATTCACATATCGGATCATGTTTGAAAGTGAGAGGGGTGTGTGCGTGTGCGTGTGCGTGTGCGTGTGCGTGTGCGTGTGCGTGTGCGTGTGTGTGTGTGTGTGTGTGTGTGTGTGTGTGTGTATGAAGATCCAGGGCTTGATAAGACTTAGCAAGGTCATGTCGAAGGTCTTGGCAAGCCAAAGGACATTGCATTGTGTGCAGTGCTGACCATTGTTTTGTGTTTGGAAAGATCTCTACCTTCATTTTGTATTTATGCTATCTGCCTCTTCCTCCTGGAAATCTTGTGACAATATTTAGGTTTAACATTGCAACGGAGTGTAATATACAGATGAAAATAGGTGGATGATGTTACACAAGGGTCTGTGACTAGTGATCACTCTCTGCCCAGGAAGAGGGGCATCTTCTGCAACAGTGAATTTGCTTTTTACCATCTCCTGTTCCTAGAAGGGGAATGAGGTAATGAAAGCTGTCTGGATCACTCTTTCCTTCAACTACTTTACAAATTCTAGTTGTCTCCATTTTACAGATGAAAATACAGAGGTAAAGGGAAACAAACTCCTCAGACAAAGACAGAAGTAGCACTCGCTGTTCCATGCAAGCAATGCGGGTCACCCCAGGTCACCCGAGTCACATCTTGAGTCTTTGGGCGTGTGTTGGGTGATTCTGGGATTTGGGCATCACATGGAGAAGAACAAGGCCAGTAGACCCAGGGGGAAGTTGGGAGTAAGGAAGACTTTGACACATCCTCAGGAATCAAGATAAACATGAATATGTTTGGCAAATTTTGTTGCTTGTGTGTATATGTGTCTGGGGACCTTTTACCCAAACCAAAGTCATTTCTGCATATTTGTCTGCTGAATATGAGATACTCCAAAGATGACTCTTCATATTTGTTAAATTTGAAATGGAAGTTACTCAGCAGAGAGGAAAAACAAGTCTTGAATGCCCTCCAATGTCCTCTAAGTTAAATAGGTGTGTATGAGATTCCTCCTCACCAAAGCCGAATTTTCCACACATGTACACATAGGGGGCATACAGTTATATCTGTACAGAGGTGCCTGTGCCAGATTGCCTGAAGTCCTTTTATCTCATTTCTGCCCACACCTTGGACTTGCCAGGGACGTGGGCAGAGCTGATTTTCTTAGAAGGCAGCATTTCCTCTGTGGTCCTTGACACAGGCTTCATCAAGGTCCTTGAAGGAAATCTTTGGATACTAATTCTTCACCGAAGCCAGCATCATCTCAGGTTGTCCCTAGCTATTGGGTCTGGGACAATGGACAATATTGGAAGAAGAGCCACCAGCTGAACCAGAAATGCTCTGTTTGGAACATAAGCCACACACCTGAACAGTTGGTTATAAACTGGGTTTTAGTGCGAATCATATTTTGAATGCACTAAATGGATTTGCTGTTTATGGATGCCTAGTCCTTATTCCTTTAGCAGGGCCCGGCAACTCACTCAATGATTTACAACTTTGATAAGTTGATGGAACACTTTTAAAATGTCAAATGTTATTTTAAATGTACTATGTAGGATCTGTTATTCTAAATCATCAAGCAAAGTTCTTTTGAAAGAACTATTCTGTGATGGGGATAAGCATTTAATGATTTACATATTAAGTAAGCTCAAATGTTTCTTAAGGTGGGATGGATAGTTATTCAGTTCTGATTCAGAGAAAAGGATGGGTTTTGCTAATATTCACACATGAAGCTACAAAGAACTCGACATCTGAGAGTTTTGTTTTCTCTGAGGGGCTTGGGAAGAACAGAGCTGTTTAAATGCATTTTTTAATAAAAATTATTTATGTATATGAGTGCTCTATGTGTAAGTACAACTTTATGCTGGAAGAGGGCATCAGAGTCCCACTATGGATAGTTGTGAGTCACCATGTGGTTGCTGGGAATTGAACTCAGGGCCTCTGACAGAGCAGCCAGTGCTCTTAACCACTGAGCCATCTCTCCAGCCTGAGCAAAGCTGTTTAAACTTCTCATTTTGTAATGCCAAAAGACTCCAAGGATTGACTGGATGTACAAGCCTTCTGTAGAGCAGGCTTGAACAGGCTTGACTCTTCTCTGTGAAGTGGCTGGCCTTGACAATGGTTGAGAGAGGCTTTTGTAAGCTCGTCTGAGTTCAGAGTAAGAAGTTGGATTTAACATACTCCTCTCCCCTGCCCCCACCCCACCCCAAAGAGTTGCTCATTTCTGGGTGTGACTGCCACACTCCTGGCTGACCTTCTGTTTTTTTCCTGACTTCCTAGCATGTCTAAATCCTGGTGTGGACTGTCCAGAGGTAGAGAGCCAATAATCTTCCAGAAGATCTTGCAGAGTTTGTGGGAAGTCCTGAACTGTGGCTTCCTCTATGTTCAATTAGGAGTACTCATTGAACACGGGGAAAGGAAGAGGATTTTGAGAGTTAAGAGAGGGAAAAAATGGGATTCTTTACCACATATTCTCTTTGAGCCACAGTCCACTGATGTCCCTTGGAAAGTGTTGGACTCTGGGCAGAGAAGTGCTGACCTTGGCATTAGGGGAACTGGAACCAGTGTTAACTTAATGGCCCAGGGTAGGAGAAAATCAACCTCATTTTGAAGTAGGGAAAGCAGGATCCCTGGTCTTCGGTGACTCGTCATCTGACTTGGTAGACAAGACAGATGGGTAAAGATGTGAAGTGGACTCAGAGTGCTAGGTAGGGAACAGCAGCCAGACCAAGTGAGACTCTTCAGGCTGTGGGCGAAGCAAGCGTGTTTTCCAGCTTTGGAGAAGGAAGATGGTAATTCCCCTCCACATGACTGTGAGGACCATGACATGGTACATTTGAAAGAGACTCAACATTCTAAACTAGAAAGATACAAGATGATCCTTGACCATTTTCTGCTCCCACATGCCAGATCAATACTATCTCAGAGTAGTTCAAGTGACTCTTGGAGGTACAGGCCATGCTGCCCCAACACCTCCCATTCTGGAATATACAGAATTGTCTGGAAAGTATCTTGATAGCCTGATAGCCTGATGCCAGGAATAATGTTTTTATGTTTTTGTTAGAAAAGCTATTATAAGTGACATGAACCAAGAACACATTCTCCTTTTAAAAATCAAATGATGGGCTGGGAAGACAGCTCAAAGGATAAAGGGCTTGTCATAGAAGTGTAAGGATGGAAGTTTGCATCTCCAGAACCCACATAAAAGCCATGTGGGTGTGGCAGCCTGCCTGAAATCTCACTGCATACAGGGAATTCCTGGAGCTAACTAGTCAGACTCGCTGCATTAGTGAGCTCCTGTTCAGTGAGAGAGTCTGCTACAGTGAATAAAGTGAAGAATGATCCAGGAAGACAGTTGATGTCAACCTCTTTTCTCTACACACATGTACACACATGTATGTGCATATTCTTATACATGCAAACATTTCTATATATGCACATACAGCATATACACATAGACATGAAACAATTGAATTATTATGAATAAGACAGTCTTCATATGGCAGTCATTCACAAGTCCTTTTGCTGAATTCTGCAGTCTATCTCTCATCTCCAGCTCTGCGAGAAATCACTGTTACCAGTGTGGTGATTCACCTTTCAGCTTTTCTATTGAATATATAAATGTGTGTGTCCATAAAAATATATAGCATGCTTCACAGAGCCTTTGCAGCCTTCTTGTTCATCTAACAACATGTCATGAGTGGTAAGCCATGACACCATATATAGCTGTAATTCATTCTTTTTTATTTTAAAGATGTATTTATTTTGTGTGTATAAGTGGTTTGCCTGCATGTATGTATATGTGTAGTGCCCACAGAAGCCAACAGAGGGCACTGGATCCCCCTGGGACTGGAGCTACAGTAGGTTGTGAGTTGTAATGTGAGTGGTGGAGATAAGCCTGAGTCCCCTGCAAGAGCAGTAAATGCTGTTACATGCTGAGCTGTCTCTCCAGTCTCTGGAATTCATTCTTTTTCACCGTCATTAAGTATTTTATAGTTAGGAACAGTATAGTTTATAGCATCCCTCTGTTGATAGATACCTTTCCAAGTTTTTTGTTACTTAGAAAACATGCTGCAAAGCACTTGTTTGTACACACACACTGTATTTACCCACAACTCTTTCTCTGGGATAAATAACAAGCAAGCTATGCGGTGCCATTTTAGCTAAGTTATCCTCTAATTCATGAACAATGGCTCATTGTGGAGCCTGCATTTCACCACATCATTATCAAATCTCACATCACCACACTGGACAAGCTGGTGAGACCAATGCTTTGATGTTTGGCTTTCTGGGTTTTTGAGCTCAAATACTTTTTGATGCAGTGTACTGTTCCCTTCCTCCATTGTTTTTTTTTTTTTTTTTTTTTTTTTATTTATTTGGCCCATGTTTCTAGTGGCTTTTTACAACAGAAGTTGTTTTGTATTATAGTTTCAAATATTTACCTTTGTTCACTGCTTATCTGTAAGTTTATGATATCTTTTTCCTTTTATCCCTAGGATGTTTTGAATTTTTGTGGAAAATGTTATCATTTTTTTTCTTCTTTTGATTTCGCTTTCCATACTTTTTCATGTAAGTCTTTCTTTCCTTTAGCTTATGGAAAATTCATGTACTTTCTTGAGATCCTTTTTTTCTCCTCCTTTGTCCCCCCCCCCCCCCCCAGACAGGGTTTGTCTGTGTAGCCCTGACTGCCCCAGAACTCTCTCTGTAAACCAGGCTGGCTTCAAACTCATAGAGATCCATCTGTCTCTGCCTCCCAAGTGTGGGAATTATTGTGCTATCTTTATATTTTGGGCTCTTTATTTTTGTATGAGGTGTGGATATGCCTTGGGTTTTGCTTTTGAAAAGGCTACTGAATCACTGGAAAGTCACTGATTTTCTATGTCCCATTTTTCAGTTGTTTATTTGTCAAATGCTTGTTTATTCGTGAATGGCTCCTGGCTGCCCCGCCTCTTCACTGTCTGTCTGTCTGTCTCTGAGCCACTTGCAGGCTTAGAGGAGGTTACTGCACACCTTCCCAGAACAGCTCCCCGACAGATGCAGTATTCAGTCTTGTTTTCTTTACTCTGCAGGGATCCTCTTCACACTCCAGAGTGTCCTGTTTATTACAAGGTTGAATGAGGAAGAAATGATTTGGAGCACTGGGCCTGTCAGTTGCCACCCGTGTGTCTTTTCATTATTTATTTATTATTTATTTGCATACTATAAGCTCCGTGAGGATGATTATCTTGTCTGACTTGTTTATTTTTATTTATGTGTTCACAAAAGTATGTGTGAAGGCCAGAGGTCAGTGTTGGATACCTTCCTTGATCACACTTCTTGTTTTCTTTTCTTTTCTTTTCTTTTTTTTTTTGAGTCAGTGTCTCTCACTATATATGGAACTCACAGACTTGGGTCTGGATCCTCTTGTCTTTGCCTCCTCAGTAATGGAATTTACAGCTGTGCCAGTGTCTTTTAGTGACATGGATTCTGGGAGGTCAAACTCAGGTCCTTATGCTCTTGCAGAATACAGTATTGTCCGAGCCATCTCCCCAGCCCTCCTCTGACATATAAGATGTATGTATCCCATGTGAGGGGACATTTACAAAATAATTGATGAATAAATGAGTGAAAGGTAATACTCTGACCAGGGGCATTTGCATTTTGAATTTTATTTCATTTTTTCAGACATGAATAAATTGTCAAAGAGGTTCAAGTTGTTAGTCACAAAAACAGAATTTTCCCATCTGCTAACATTTCCACATGTGCTTTGAGCTCCATGCATATGCCACATGAGTAAATATTGAATCCTTGAAATCCTTGAGACAATTCATCTAGAGGGGTTTGCCTGCTCATAGGAATCCTTGAAGAAAGTTCTTTTTAGGGCAAAAAAATTCAGATTAGCCAGATATCATGACTGAGCATTTGAGTCAACAATGGTGTTTATCAGGCCTCTCTGGTGAGTGTTTTAAACACAGTAACATTGAACTTACAGAAAGGACACCAAGTAGTCCCAGTAACCATACATAGTTGACACCACAGTCATTACTGTATAGAAATACTATGTTTTCAGTGCATTAGCAATCAAGCCAGAACATTTAGATGCAGAAGTGACCATTGACTAGAAACTCAGGCCAACAAAGAGGAAAAAGTTTGACACAGGCTCTTAGGCACAACAAGATAGAACTATGTGACTCACTGCATCGCACTACAGCTTCCATGACGAGATGTTCCCCCCATTTCTTTTCTTTTCTTTTTTCACTTAAATTTTATTGTGGGAGGGGTGGGGGGTTGCTGCAAGGGCAGAGAGTGGATACACAGGGATGGGAAATGAATGGGATTGAGATGCATGATGTGAAAGACACAAAGAATAAATAAAAAGAGAGTTAGAAAATAATAAAAGTAAAAAACTAAAAAAAAAAAAAAAATATAGAAGAAATAAATGAGAGGCCCCGTTGTGACTGAGCTGGAAAGGGAGGAGAGGCTTGAGAAAAGGATAGAATAGAATGAGAGACAAATGGAAGGATTGCAGTGGCAGTGATGCCAGGTGGACTCTGGAGTCATGGGACCCTAGATAAGCTGGTTTGCTTATCTGTGCTGTAACCTGGAATTTAACCATTTTCTCCTCAGCTATGTTATCAGTAAAAGCATACTCCATTGAGTGACTATCAGTGCAACGTTCCCTGGGACATTAGATGCATTTGCTACAGGGACAGGCTGTTTAGATCTGTTATGATCCTTCTGGGTTGGTTAGTTAGCTACTGTTCACCTTGATTTTTAAGAAAAGGGGAAAAATTATCACTGATGTTAGAGACTCACAACCTGAAACCAAGCAACAATACCAAAAGGGAAATAAATAAGACCTAGTAAGTCTGGTTTAGTTCAGTTAAAAACTACTTTTTTCTGGTAGGGTGTGGGGAGGTGTATGGAGACAGAGGCAGGCATATCTCCAAGTTTGAGGCCAGCCTGGTCTACAGAGTAAATTACAGGACAGCCAGGGCTACTCAGAGAAATCCCATCCCAAAAATAAACAAATAAACAAGTAAATAAAAAAGGAAACAAGACAAGACCTCTCTGAATGCATAGTTTGTAGAAGAAGCTAATGGTCAACAGATAACTTTATGATAACGTAGAGGTAAGTTTCATGTGTAGATTGGTGAAAAGGAGACGTGAGATGTAGGAGATAGTCTCTGTGGGACCGGGAAGGGTTATGAAGTGTAGAAATGTATGGGCAGAAACCCTTAATAAGAGGTTTCTAGATGGCTGGACACAGAAACACAGATCCCATGGAAGGGCATCCTTAGATCATGGTCATGAGCAACACTTACTTATATGTTTTTCCTTCTGGGAATGTTTTCTGGGAGACTCTATGGAAGGTGTTTATTACACCCAAGTCCGTGAAATGAAAACATGCCCACCATCTTTGTGATCTCTCAGGCCCTACCACATTCCACAGAGTTACATTTATCTCTTCCATTCAACTTGCTTTGACTCCATTTTCTGTAAAGAAAACCATCTGAATATCCAACTTTATTATTATTATTTTTTTTTTAGGACTGTTGAGATGGATCAGTGGGTATGGGTGGTTGCCACCAAACTCTATGGTCTGAGTTTGATCCTTGGAACCCATCTGGGATGGACTCCCATGAGTTGTCCTCATACTGCCACATGCACTCATGTGAACATGCACACATAATTAATTAATTAATAAGTTAATGTAGACTTTTTTTTTTCCGAGACAGGGTTTCTCTGTGTAGCTTTGCACCTTTCCTGGAACTCACTTGGTAGCCCATGCTGGCCTTGAACTCACAAAGATCTGCCTGCCTCTGCCTCCTGAATGCAGGGATTAAAGGCGTGCACCACCACTGCCCGGCTTAATGTAGACATTTTAAAAAAGATGATTTTAAGGGATTGATGAGATGGCTCAGGGCGTGAAGGCCCTTGCTGCCACATCTGATGACTTGAGTTCAAATCCCAGCACACATGTGATAGAAGGAGGGAACTGACGTCTATAGGTAATCCTCTCATGATGCATGCACATGTGCATACACACCCCCACACCCCCCCACACAAACTAAACAAACAAAAGTAAATAAAAAGTTTTTCAAGTGTATCAACATACTACCATTTAGAAATCATCACAGAAAGTTTCTTTTACTTAAAAACTGCCCCCTGCTCATCTGCGTCAGCCCCCTTCTTATGCCCTCTCTCTTACTGCCCATTCAAACCTTGCCTGTCTTTCAGGAACCTACTGATGTCTTCTGGAGGTCTTCCCTACTCAGTCCAGCTTACAGGGCTTTCTCTCCTTGCCGTTTATCAGTGTTATCTGGAGGATAGAATAGTTTCATATTTATGGAATCTTTGTGAAGACAGTATGTCACATCCCTGTGTACCTGGCAGGAGTTAATATCTTACATCACTACTGTCTGTCAAATGAGAAAACCACCGTTGGTGCATTGCTACAACTTACTCTGACTTCCTGCGTTTCCCCTGGTGTCCTTTTCCAAGTCCAGGACCCATACAGTGTGTCACCCATTACATCTTCTTTAGTGTCCCTATTGCCTTCCCTCCCATTAGCGGTGACAGTTTCTTGGGTTCTCTTGTTTTGGTTGACTGTCAGCACTGAGCATCAGTTGGGACTCTTGTAGAAAGTCCCTCACTTAGAATTTGCCTGTTGTTTTCCTCATGAATAGACAAAGGCCGTGGTTTGTGGATCGGGACCGTGGTCCTCAAGTGTCTTCCCATCACATCCTATCAAGGACAGGCATGGTCACAATGACATTTCAGAACTGATGTTATGTAACCGCAGTACCTGACACTAAGTAGTTTGGCAGATTTCCCCACTGAAAAGATGCTCTCCTTCCCTTCTCCAGGCTCATGCTGAACCCTTTGGAAGCAAGTTACTGTGTGCAACTTATGCATAAGGAGTTGAAAGTGGGGAGTGGTGAGACTCCACTTCCTTAAAAAGTAGATTAGCTACATAAATTATTTAGAATCCCTTTTCATGGGAACTGGGCTGTTCTCTCTCATTTGTTTATTCAGTCATTTATTTACATCAGCACGGACTTGTGGATATTTATTTTATATGCTGAGTTATAATCTAATACTCATTTATTTATTTTGCTGATCAAATTGTTTCAGCTTTGATTACTGGGAGATCTTTCAGCTGACTCCTATGTTCTTTTGACGTACTTCATTTTGTGTGTGTGTGTGTGTGTGTGTGTGTGTGTGTGTGTGTGTGTGTGTGTATTCAACATATATTCCAGATTTATCATATGGATTTCTTTTTCCTAAGGAACTCTGATTCCTTTTATTGGGAGATGGGATTAGAAACCAAGATCTTGGCTCTTGGTTTGCATGGCCAATGGATGGGCACTGCCAGAATGCTTTGCCCTTGGGCCCTTTTAGCTGATGAAGTGAGGGGACAATGGATATGTATTATATTCACATGTAACTACCCATGCCTCTATTGAATTAAATCTGGATATATACTGATATGTCCACGTCTAATTCATTGTCACATGATTATTTAGAGGAAACTTAAAAAAAAGTAAGCTACAAAGTTCTGCATGTCACTTTGAAGCTAATGGATCAAGATAAATGTTGAACTTATGGAGCTTTAAAAACAGGTTAAAGTTACTGAATTTCTTTTTGTTTTAATGTTGGAACCAATGTTGATAATATGAAAACATTAGATGACATCATAAATATAAATTTTATTTTGTTGTTACCATTTGGTATTTGCCTCAGTTATATGTTGTTACCTGTGTATAGTTTTGCCGATTTTAATTCCAGGAGTGAAGTTATAATCTAATAGAATTGGAAAACTCTTGCATTAGATAATCCCTGGGCATACCAAAGTTTTAAATATGGAAATAAACATGGCAAGAATCCCAAATCATCTCCGAAGATCATGTTCACGTGTGTTGGTGGAATCTGCATCACTCATTTCTTTTCTCATTTCTTTTCCCTTTCTTTCTGTTTCCTTGCATTATTGGCGGGCTGCAGACTCCAGATCCAACTCCATCTTCTGAAATGACCCCGACTCCCAGAATGCCCGTGGTGCTGTTCCTGCTCTTGCCCATCCTGGGTTCTGCAAAAGCTCAGGTTAATCCAGGTAACACAGCCACTACTCAGATGGATGCTGAGGACCAGGTTCCTGCCCATGCCTGTCAGTGCTTATCTTAGAAAGAATTTTGTCAAGGGAACCCACAGTATCAGTTGTTTTCACTAGCGTGGCGAAATGTGGCCAAGTGAGAAACAAAGTCGTATCTGTTCCCTATCCATATAGAATGTGTTGGCTATTATACAAGAGGTTTTATGTTGAGCAGAGCAATTTAATTGCCTTTTTTTTTTTTTAAATGGGAGAAGGCATGGCTATTTGATGCTCTTCCTTTTGGGAAAAATGGGAGAGAAATTTTAGATGCAGCAGGGAGCTTCTTTTGGTTGGGTTATCCACTGGATGCTAGGCCTGGGTTTTACTTGACTCTGGGGGATGCCAGGTTCCCAGGATCCCAGGTAATGTCTCTTTCTCACAGGACTTGACTATGCTCAAAACAGAGATATGAGATGAATCTTTTGAGTCAATTTTTTTTTGTGTGTATGTTGTTCTAGTTCATATATATTTTATCTTTAACCTAAAGTATATGATTGTGTCATTTGTCTGTTACACAATAATGTTGCTTAACAATCTTCAATAGCTCAGTGACTTAAAATGACTGTCTATTTTGTTTACAGGCTTATAGTTAGATGGTTTCTGCAGTGCTTGGTCGGACTGAACTTGGTTAGACTGTCTTAGTGCATTTAGCTATCTGGGAGTCAGGTGGCTATGGCCTCTTGTAGGATTACCTTGGCCCTGATGAAGGACAGTTTGGCTGTTGCTCTGTGGATTTCTCTAGCAGACTAGCCTGGTCATGTTTTCATGGAAATTGCACAAGAGCATGAGTGGTAGCTGGAATTTGCAAACAATCTTTCAATCCACTGCACAAATTATGTTTGTTAAGACCATACTGGCAGGGATGAGGGCTGTAGCTTGGTGGTTGCTTGTTCATTAAGACCCTGTTTCAACTCCCAGCACTGAGGTGGGGACCTCAGTGGTCAAAGCAAGTCATATAGCTATGCCCAAAGTCTATAGGAACAAAAAATGTACATGGTAAAAAGAAATGTAAAGATTTTAAGTCATATTTTTATTCTTTGACAAAAACCCTCTCAAACAACCAAAAAAACATATAAAAGTACACATAACTTATGTGTCCAATTGGATAGGTGTTTATAAATCCATTCAGATATGTCTAACTTGAAGCAGAGGTAGCTATGAATGTGAGCTAACACAAAAGTGTACATGTATATAAAATATGACATTTCCCCACATGTGATGTTTTTGATTGTGCTGCTTTTGAATGTGAGCTTTGTAGATAATGACATTGTATGGCAATGTCAAAGGTTGGATGGCCCTGGCAGTGAGCGACACTTTCACAATTAAGAAACAGAGGCATCATGGAGTTCTTCCTCCTGCCCCACCCTCATGACATCCATTATGTTGCTTTCTAGCAAGAAAGACTCATTTTGCCTGTTTGTACTTTATGTAAATGGAGGCATATGATACAGGGATACTGCGCCTAGCTTCTTAAACTGAACATTTTCTGTATGACATTTATTCCCTGGCTACACGCAGTGGGTGACAGCCCTTTCTTGTTGTTGTTTAATATTACTTTCTTTGCACACTTCATTTACATAGTCTACTATGGATGGGAACTTAGTTTAAAGTTTGGGCCTGTTTGTGAAAAAATCTTCCATATTCTTGCACAGAGTTTGTGGTAAGGATATATACTCAATTTTCTTGAGTTTATATCCAGAAGTGGAATTCCTGGGTCACTTGTAACATGTTATTTAATGTTCTTCATAAGGCCATAGAGTTTTCCAAAGTGATTTTTACCCACTTAGCCTCCCACAATAGTATGTAGAATTCAATTTTTCAGCTGGCTATAATTACATTCTCAAGGGTATATTCATTTTTGTCTTTATGCTAGCATAATGGTACATTTGTGAGAGTGCCTCCCCTGACCAAATCCATGTTCGTGCACTATTCTTTATACCCTTCATAGGAAACACGGTCAAAACTCCTTTGAAAAAGTTAAAGAATTGTTGGCTGAGTGAATTCAATGCTTTTTTCCATCATTATATCTGAAGTGCTTAGTGGGGGCATCTCAGATCTTAACTTGGACACCTTTTTATTTTTATGCTTTGTATCCCTCTTACTCTACACAGTTTGGTTGCCTCCTGCGATGGCCCTTCTGCTCTGGGCTCCAAAGAAGAGGGCAAAGAGCGCACACAATGTCTAGGTGCTGGGTGTCACTCATCATGGAGGCGGGCATACTTGGGGGCATTTAAGCAATTCAACCAGGGAGACCAGCTTCCTGTGTTAGAATACAAGTTGTAGTCCTTGAGGAGGAAACATGCTGCCTGAAGGCAATTTTACTACCAGTTCTGTTGTTAGGTATTTCTGTTGGCTCTTTCCACTGGCACAAAAAAGTGGATGTCTTCATTTTAAAAGGTTTCCCTAGAAACATGGTACTTATTGAAGGACTAACCCTTTTCTCTGCCACCCCCTTCCATTTTTCCAAGTAAAACTGGAGATGAGGGAGTAAAAAGCAGACAAGAAGTTTTTATTTCTCCTCAGTGTTAAATGGTTGTCATGGTGTGCTAACGATCGTTCAGTTTCGGTGGTGCATGGAGTTGCTCGGTGTAGCCACTGCTTAATGCAGAGTAGATACAGAATAAATACTGATTGAGATGAGACTTCCAGGGGTCTCGACTGGTACTTCCCAAAAGACTGAAGCTACTGAAAGTACTGATTATAGATGAAAGTGCTCAGTGACAATAAGTTCTGGGCTTTAGATTTTCCACACCAGTTAGCCACATTGTATAGTAGAGAGACTTGGGCTAAAAGCAAATATTATTATTATAAGCAAATACTATTATATGGCCAACTCTTAACAGAAATAGGTTTAAGGCCATGTCAGAAGATATCAGAAATTTTATCCTCATCCGTCACAGGCCAAAATTCATGGAATGACTGTTAAAAAACTGAAACCGAAGTCAGTAACTCAAGTAGCAATTTAGAAAGTCAGACATCCTGACATAATACTAGCTAAAGATACACGAATTTGATACTTCTACACTGAGGAGTGATGGGGAAAACGGTAAGGTTCCTCCCATAATTAAATCATTATGTTTTTATAAGAGCAGAAAACTTTGTAATACAGTAAAAACACTGCAGTTCATAATGTACCATAGTCTGGAATCTGAGCCCTGTGGCTTTAGGCAGAGTTCATTGGCCCTGACAGCATGCTCAGTGCTAGGTGCACCGGTTGTGGGTAAGGCACAAAATTCCAGTGGTGACACACGGTGCAACATGGGTGAGCACTTTCAGAAGCAAACAGCTGTTAATCATTTGCTTTTGAATTGATCTTCATAATTGTACTTTCATAAACCTTTTTTTGTTGCCAATACTTTTACAATTCCTACATTCAGTTACACCCCCCCTCCCCAACTCCATGTGAGATTGTGACCCACAGTTTAAGGCACTGCGCTCTCAAGTAGCTGAGCTTTGGCAAAGGAGTTGTAAATAGGGTGATGTCACTGACATTTCCAGAGATGGCAGTGTTCAGAGGGGCTGCAGGATAGGGCTCTAGAAGCCTCCATGAGAAATACTGAGACGCAGTATGTTCCAGTCCTGCAGTGTGGATGGTGTGCTAACAATCTGTCAGTTTCGGTGGTGCATTACGAACCCAACCCTAA
Source organism: Onychomys torridus (assembly GCF_903995425.1). Taxonomy (NCBI): domain Eukaryota; kingdom Metazoa; phylum Chordata; class Mammalia; order Rodentia; family Cricetidae; genus Onychomys; species Onychomys torridus. The sequence continues at coordinate 24,825,984 of NC_050453.1, forward strand.
CAAATTGCCAATTGGATGGAGGAAGTACTGGAAGACTCGAGTACAGCATCTTACAGCAGAATTATAATTCAGAAGTTGGCTAATGGCAATCCACACCCAGTAAACCACTATACTAATAATTTCACAAAAAATCATTTTCATAAGTCAGCAAGTCAATTTGGGTGGGATTAGAAAATTCTGTTGAATGATTCAAAGTTCATTTATAAAAATACTTATCTTTATTATTTATTCATTAATTCATTATTTATTTATTTAATTTGCTTATAATAAGTTAATTAAGTTTGAGGCTCAACTTGAAGCCAAAGAATAGCATAAGGCTGAAAAGAGGACACAGAGCTCAGACCTGGAACTTTGATCTCTTCATCATGCTAAATGAGGAAGTTCTGAGGTGGAAGCCCTTCTGGGCCAGTTCACCCTGGCCGAGAAACTGAAGCAGCGGGGATGCTCTGTGTCCCTTCAGTACCAAGTTGTCAATTTACTTCCAGTTCCTTGACTTTCATCAAGGCTGATGCCTCTTATCTCTTCTATATATTTCCAAGATGATCTGTGTGTCTCTGTGTCTGTCTGTCTGTCTGTCTGTCTGTCTCTCTCTGTCTCTCTTTCTCACACACTCTCTCTCTCTCTCTCTCTCTCTCTCTCTCTCTCTCTCTGATGGTTAGAATAGAGCCCCGGGAGGGAGGAATATAAAAAGCAAGAAGGAGATGTTCCTGGGGAAATCTCTCTCTTATGAGCAATGCTAGATAGTCTCTTTCTTTCTTGCATGTTTGTTTGTCAAGTCTAGTCCTGGGTGGTCTCTTCTATTCTTCCTTCCAGTAAGAGAATCTTCCTCTGGGGACATCAGAAACTCAACTGCCCCTCAAGGGCTCAAGCTCTCTTGATTACACTAAGAAGGGAAAAAGAGACAAAATTGCGGAGCTCAACCAAACCACCAACTGATGTTCAAAGACCATGTTATATGCTCCTTGTACTATTTGAAGTAGTGTTAAGAATGTAATCTTCAGATTGAGATAATGAGTGTACAATACTATTACTCCAGTTTTGCAGATAAGGGGATAGAGGCCCACAAATGTTAGGTGGTAACTGAAGGCAATAGACTAAGCAGAATAATCTGGATGGAATCCCATCTAGAACTAGCAAGATGATAGACCTTGACCTCCAAGCTCCCCTGCTTTCTGTAGATAGGCAAGACCACAGAGTATCAATGCAGAGGAGCCCTGAGTCATGGGCCAGCTGGGTGGGTATGGATGCTAGGGCCTGAGAAGCCACTGAAATTGAATCTCAAGCTTGATTTGTGGAGGCAAATGTGCATTTTGTAAAAAAGAAGTTCTGTTACTGGATATTTAAAGGACTCTGCAGCCAGTTTTTTTGGAATGCTCAAGAAAGATTGAATTAATCGAGTCTTACAAATGAGGGAACTGAGAGCTGTTGGCCACGCCATTTCTGTGGCTGTGATTAAGTGCCCTGAACACAAGGAACACATGAGAGGAAGTTGGGTCTATAGTTGGAGGTTATAGTCCATCATTGGCTAGTCTCATAACACCCACAGTCAAGAAAGAAAGAAATGCATCTCGATGCTCAGCTAGTTTCTTTCATTATTATAGAGTTCAGGACCCACTGCCTAGGGAATGGTGCCACCCACATTGGGCTGGCTCAACTCACAAATAGCCTGCAGGCCAACCTGATCTAGGCAATTCTTCAATGAGGCTGTCTTCCAGGCGATTCTAGATTATGGCAAGTTGTCATTCAAAATTCATTAGTACACAGGTTCACAGAGACAAAATGATGGGAGGAACCACACCTTTGAAAGCAAATTGCCACATCTCACTTGGGATCTAGGCCAGTAATTCTCAACCTGTGCTTTACAACTCTTATAGGGGTTGAATGACTCTTCCACAGGGGTCACCTAAGACCCATCTGCATATCAGATATTTGGATTATGATTCTTAACAGTAGTAAAATTGTAGTTATGAAGTAAGAAGAAAAATAATTTTATGGTTGGGGGGTCACTACAACAGGAGGAACTGTGTAAAGGGGCTGAATCATTAGGAAGGTTGAGAACCACTGTGCTAGGCTGTGACCTAACTGAGTGAGCTTGGCAGGTGTTCAACTTTTGTTTGAACATTCTCAGCCTTCCTGTCTATCATTGGTTGTAGCATGAATCCTAACAGGTCTTATTAATAAAAACAAACCCACAGTCATGTATTGGGGTGAATGCTGGAAGATCAGAGAAGCAGAACAAGCCACAGTATTAACATAGAGGATAGGCAGTGGTAGCATGTGCCTTTAATCCTAGCATTTCAGAGGCAGAAATCCATCTGTTCAAGGATACAGCCAAGCATGGTGACTCACACCTTTAATCCCAGAAAGCGAGCCTTTAATCCCAGGGAGTGATGGTAGAAAGTAGAAAGGTATATAAGGTGTGAGGACCAGAAACTAGAAACATTTGACTGGTTAAGCATTCAGCCTTTGAGCAGCACAGTTCAGCTGAGATTCATTCTGGATGAGGACTCAGAGGCTTCCAATCTGAGGAAACAGGATCAGAAGAGGAACTGGTGAGGTGAGGTAGCTGTGGCTTGTTCTGCTTCTCTGATCTTCCAGTATTCACCCCAATACCTGGTCCAGGTTTGTTTTTATTAATAAGAACTTTTAAGATTCCTGCTACAATTGGTCACTACCCAAGGGCTACTATGAAGAACAAGATAATGCACATAAGGGACCTGCATAACACCCAACACATGAGATGTGCTTAAGAAATTCCAGGTCTTCCTTTCCTTAATTTTACTTACTATATCATGATGATCACAGACTTCATTGCTAATTTTGTTATTCTACACTGTCTTCTATATTTGAAATTATGTAGAATATACTTTTTTTGGTAGTTCTTGGGTCTTACAACTTAGGATGAAGGAGCTCCAAGTATATTTGTTGTGAAAACACAGCTTTTGGGGGAGCCAAAGTTTCTGGTGGATTTTTCTCTGTTCTTTGAAGTTTTGCTTGTATTCTGTTATTTTACATTCTATGTCTCGGGTCTTAAGCTTTCAAGAGACAGATGGTTGTTGGAGTACAAGAGAGGGTAGAGCAACTCTTCCCATGGTCAGAGAGTCAGAGCCCTTGGAGACTTAGGCTAAGCCTCAGAGCCAGGATCATAATCACAGGATTCCGATCAGAATACCACACAAAGCTCCTCTCTTGGGCCTCTGGGGTTTTGCCACCACCTGTGAAGTTGAGTTTGCTTAGGGCTCCTGTGTTGAGAGGCCAAGAGGCTGCAGGAGGACCCTTAATTCTGGCAGGAACATACAGGGTATCAGTGTCTCTTGTTACTGAAGTGTCTGGGGTCAAGTATCACTCCTATTTTACAACATTCTTGCTTAGCAATGCCTTTTCTAAGAGATGACAAAAATTCCAATGCCTTGAAGCTGGTGTCATTAAGATATACAATAGGTGTAGGGGTGTGAGTGTGTGTGTGTGTGTGTGTGAGAGAGAGAGAGAGAGAGAGAGAGAGAGAGAGAGAGAGAGAGAGAGAGAGAGCTTGAGATTATTAAATTTAAGGCCTTGTGCATGCTAGTAAATGCTCAACCACTGACTTACATAGTCAATCTTTTTTTACTTTAATTAATTTTTTGATGAAGGGCCTTATTAAATTGCTTACACTGGCCCCAAGCTCACTATATAGCCCAAGTTAGCTTTGAACTTGGGATCTACCTGCCTCAATTGGGATTATATGTACATACCATTGTACCCAGCTAACTTATTTGTATATTTATAATCATTGGTTGCCCAAATAAGTCAAATCTCCAGTGTCTTGCTGGTTGAAATGCTAAGGTGTGTCATTGAGCTAAAGCTAAAGAAATTTGGAAGGCCAGGTGACAAGAGGGAGGTGATGCAGTTGAGCATGAGGAAAAGCATGGAGGCATACATGAACAACAAAACAGGAAGATAGGAATGATTGTCAGTGAGAGGTCACATGGGCAAAGGTGTGCCAGTTAGCACAATAAGCAGGTTACATATAACTTCAAAATGTTTGGTGTATGCCAAATATTTCATGACCACAGCTCTTGTCTTCACCCAGGACCAAGGTCCATGCTGTATCCCCTTCCCTAGGAGGCAGGTTTCTTGTGCTATTATATTTCAATGTCTCTGAGATCAGGACATTGTAAAGTTTAGATCAGTAAGAGCCTTCCTCAAGCCTTTTCTTCCAGATTGTTCTTCTACTTGGAGGTCTTGCTGACCTTTGAGATCATGCTTTGGACAGTGTGGCAACAGTTTGCTGTCAGCAGTGTGTGGTGACAGAGTGGTGAATAGTCGGTGACCCTGGAGACCAAGGGTCAAGTTCTACTTCTAGCTCTGTCATTGCGCAGTGTTATGACCTTAAACACTATCGTAAATCTTTGTACCGCAGCTGGTGATTCTAGTAACCAGCTATTTGTTGGTGTAATGAAATACCCATAACAGGACAAATGTTATGAAAAAAAAAAACATGTTTGTTTACTCACAGTTTGGGAGGTTCAAGAGCATGGTGGATACAATGGCAGAAGTGTGTGAAGAAGAGAGCTGAACGGGGCCAGTTTTGGGCTTTGATACCAACCTACAATGGGGTCCTGTGAAAATTACCTTACCTTCTGAGGGTGGAGTCCTCATCGACCTAAGGACTTCCCAGAATCCTCACCTCTTAAAGGTTCCATCCATTTCCAGATTTCCACACTGGGGACCAAGTTCCATTTCACATTACATGGACCTCTGGGGAGCAAACAAACCCCAAACAGCACAGGTTTTGCTCAGTTATAAGGTGGAGGAGTGTAACTTCACTATCTGCATTTCACAAGGTTACTCCCTGGGGAGTAGTGAATTAGTTAGTGAAGATGAAAGGGCTTTGGAAAGTTATATTCAAATGCTGCATTGCCATTTGTGGCTGTGGGAAGAGAAGGAAACTGAAATAATCCAAACACCATACACACAAAGTTTGTACCTTGTAGATAACAGGGTAGGAAAAGGAGTTACAAGAGACCATTACTTGAGCTGTCAGTGGGGAATGAGGCTTCTGCCAGCCCCTGGGCTGTGGTCATCCGGACCCTAAAGGGATAGAGTATATACAGTGTATTTGTTCTAGAGTGCAGTCATTGTTGATTTAGCTCTTGACTTTAGCAAGTCTCTGTAGAGTATGAATGTAGCAAAATAAGCCACTCAGAGTTTTGGTGGTTTGGAAACATGCACAGCTGAAGTAAAACAAAAGTTACAGTAGTTAAATCTTTGAGGTTTGTGTGTGTATTTTTTATGGACTTATGTGGGTGGTGATAAATTGTTAAATGGTACGCAACTTTTTCTTCCGACTGGGAGATGTTTCTGGCTTCAGCCTTTATCTGTTTTTCTGCGGTGATGATCTCCCACACACTCATGACCATGATGGGTGCCTGTTGCTGCTGTGCTTGGCTTATGAAGGCAATCAGTAAATACTTGAGTAATGAAGACAGGGAGGGTAGAAATGAAAGTCAAGGGACTTTGAAGCTTCTCTGTGTTTTACTGCAGGAAAAGAAATGTAAATTGTGTCATGTGAAGCTTGGCTTTGAAAAGATGTTGGAGAAGCTGAGGGGGAGATCATGGGAATGGGATTCCTTTAACAGTGGGATGCTAAGTATAGAGAGTAAATCAGGTGGGGGAGGGTGAACTAAGGTTTCCTGAGATGTAGCCAATGCCCAGTCTCCTCAGGTCTGAATGAGGATACCCCCTTCCCACTTGGAGAGGTAGAGCAATCTTGACCCTACAGGAGTAAGGAGAGCTCTATTTATTTTTAAATGCCTGAGTTCCCCCTCCTCTGGTCTGTAGGAAGAATATTTGGAGAGTTATAAATAAAGGAGGTTGTGGTTGTGTTTGGTGTATGCCTTTTATTCTGAACATTTGTAAGGATGAATTCAGGCTCTGTCTTTCAAGTGTTACAACCACAGCAAAGATACAAGGCAACTAAGTCTGCCCTCTGGGTCATCACTAATGACCCTGGTATGGCATAAGCTATATCTGTGAAGATGGGGCAAATGTAATTTAGAAAAGCTAGGGTTTTCATGTGTTCTCTTTTAGCATGTTTGATCAACATTTAAGATTGGTAATAGAGTTTCATGCTAGGAACTTTCTCAATAGTGATAGATAGTCCCTCTGCCATCTCCTAACCAAGCGAATGATGGCAGCACCTTCTGTCTTTGGCTACTGGGGTGCTTCTTGCCTTTGTCTTTCTGGGTTTTTGTTTTGTTGTTTTTGAGAAGGGGTCAAACTATATAGTCAGGGCTATCTTGGAATTTGCTATGTAACTCAGGCTGGCCTCAAATAAAAATCAGCCAGCCTTAGCCTCCCAAGTGCTTAGACTGCAGGTGTAAGCCTGTTTGTCTGTCTGTCTTTCACTCCCCCCTCCTCCTTGTACTTCCTCCTGTCTTCATGTCTTTTCTTTTTGATTTTGTTTTAATACAGAGTCTCTCACATAGCCTGGGTCAGGTTTGAACTTCCAGTGTAGCTAGGATTGGCCTTGAACTCCAGCTCTGCCTTTTCCTACTTCTACCATGCACTGGGATTATAGGTATGCACCACCATGCCTGGCTCTGATGTGTTTCTTGATTCCAATTTCTGTCCTGAGAAAACAGCTTTTCTGTAGTTAGTAATGTTTGTACACAGAAAACACACTTCATTAAACCTTACATCTTAAGAGCAGGTTACAGTACCCAAAAGATTGAACTGGAATTCTTCCCTCAGCATGCCAACAGTAAAGGATTTACATATGTTTGGGGATACTTCTGTACCTTATTCGTTATGAGTAGCTACTGAAAACTCTATAGTGTAGCAGGTAGAACTGGCATGGCCTGCTTCTAGAAGCTGGGCTGGCTAGCTCTTGGAGCATGCTGTTGGATTTTCTGGCTTCTGTAAGAGGCCATTGAACCCAAATCCAGATTGGCCATTAGTGGAGCAATTGGATCTGTCTGTATTTGGCAGAGCAACACATCTTCTCTTTGAATAGTTGGTAGGCTGAATTCTTGGTCATTGAGAGTATCTCCAGAACCCCTATGAGTTCTCTTCCTGGTAAGTCTTGAATTCTTTGGCTTTCACATTCCTGCTCTAATAGGCGCAGCACCAGGCACATGGCTGAGGGGAAGTGCCCTGTGTACAGTTCACTCCAGATTCTCATCAGCACTGCTGTTTGTTTCTCAGAGCAACCCCTGCAGGTGCCATGGTCAGCATTAGCATCTCGTCCCTGTCCCAATCTGCTGGAGGCTGAAAGTGACTAAAGGATTCTTTGTCCTCTCTGAGATTGTCCCTTCTCTACGGTCTTAGTTCCTCTGCTCTCCCTGCCTTGTCAATCAGGCACTGTTGAGTACAGTATTTATGAAGTTTATCCAGCTTTTCCAGGTACTCTTGGCAGGGGAACATGGATTATTACCCTACCCTACCTGAGGACAGGAATCAGAAGTTAACTTTTCCTCTGTCGTCCCTATGATTTTTCTTAAGTGGTTGTGTTTCACTTGAAATGTATTTTATTGTTACTACTACTTTGCTTTCATCATCATCATCATCATCATCACCATCATCATCATCATCACCACCATCATCATCGTCATCATCGTGTGTTTGTGTGCGTATGTGATGCATATGCCATGGCACACAGACAGAGGTCAGAGAACGTTGTGAAGCTGATTTTCTTCATCCACTTTCAGGGGGGTTCTGGGGAATCGAACTCAGGTAACCAAGCTTGCACAGCAAGTGCTTTTCACCCATGAGCCTTCTCACCTGGCTGTTTCACTCTTTTGGGTTGACTTCTAAGAGCTCAGAACCGAAGTGAGAAAAGCTCCCATCAGTGAATAGTATAAAACAAAGTGTGGCTAGGACCACACTCAGAGTTTTCCCTGGCTTGCATACAAGGCCTGGCCTTGGTACCTAACAGACAAAAGAAAATGTGACTTTGGATATCAACTTTACCTTACTATTATTCTTTTCCCCACCTCTTATTTATTTCCTGATTTATTTTTACCCCATGCAACTCTGGAGGCCAACTGAAATCTTTCATTAGAAAGAGCCATAATAAAAATATTCACAGGATCAAGAATACCTAAATATTACCACACATCATTGCTCGAAGGTTAGAAGGATGCTAACTGACTGGTTTCTTATACATTGCTGTAAACAAGTAACATTGCTACGGTTAAGCAGAGAACACAAGCTTAAAAGGTCACAAAGTTTCCACAATGCTTAAGAAAGATTGCATGTGATATTTAAAACACACAATCCACTTTCTTTTCCCTTCTGCCTTTCACTTATTGAGCACTATTACATCCCATAGAATGTGCTAAATTATTCTTGTTTTATATAAACTCTCTGTAACAACCCTGCTTATTATTAAGGATGGGGATTATTAAGGGTTGCTAAGAAAATGTTCATTTTTATGTTGCTGGCACTGATATCTGATGGGAGCAACATGAAAGGGCAAGACTTTATTTTGACTCATGGTTCTGAAGGTGCAGTCCATCATATGGGGAAGCCACGGCAGAGTTTATGGTGGTGGGAGCACATGGAAGATGCTCCTTGTATCTCATTGGTACTACCTTTGAGGCCTAACAACTTACTTCTGCTAGCTAGGCCACAGCTCCAAAAGTTCTAAAGCTTACCAAAACAGTGCTACCAGCTTGGGAACATGTGTGTAAATATATGAGGTGGTAGGGGCATTTCATATTCAAGCCATAACAAAGGATAAGGAAGCTGATGTTCCCAAAGGGATGGGATGTAGTAACCAGTCTTGCAGCCCCCATATTAGAAGGACAGAGTCAAGTTTGAGACAGATTTTTTTTTTTAATATGTTCTTTGAGAGAATTACATTACATCTCGACCACAGTTCCCCCACCTCCATTCCCCCCAGTTTTCTCTCACCACCTCCGCTCTCCCCCAGATCCACTCCTCCTCTGTTTCCCTTCAGAAAAGAGCAGGCCTCCCAGAGATATTAAACTGAATACAGTGTAACAAGTTACAATAAGACTAGGCACAAACCCTCAAGTCAAGGCTGGATGAGGCAACCCTATATGAGGAAAGGGTCCCAAGAGCAGGCAAAAAGAGTCAGAGACACCTTCATTCCCACTGTTAGGAGTCCTACAATAACACCAAGCTACACAACCACAGCATATATGCAGAGGACCTAGCTCAGACTCATATAGGGGCTGTGGTTGACACTTTAGTCTTTGTAAGCTACTATGAGTACTTAGTTTATTTTGTAAGCCATATTCTTATACTGTCCTCAACCCCTCTGGATTCTACAATCCTTCCTCCTCCTCTTCTGTGGGATTCCCCAAGTTCTGAACCACATGCCGTGTTTCCTATAAACTTCCAATCTCCATGTTGTTTCTACCCAGTTGGATCTTCTGTCTTTTTTTTTTTTTTTTTTTTTTTTTTTCCCCGAGACAGGGTTTCTCTGTGTAGCTTTGCACCTTTCCTGGAACTCACTCTGTAGCCCAGGCTGGCCTGGAACTCACAAAGATCCGCCTGCCTCTGCCTCCCGAGTGCTGGGATTAAAGGCGTGCGCCACCACCGCCCGGCAGATCTTCTGCCTTCTTGTTGGGGCAAAAACACTTCTTTCCCATACACTGGCCTATGCATGTAACCAGGCAGGGCATGCCATCCAATCCGTACCTCTGTACTCTGAAGCCCATACATTCAGATTTTCTTCCTTGAAGTCTTTAACAATTGTTGCTGGAAACTATTTTGAATTCTCAGAGAAATCACAAATGGGTTATTTCTAAGAGGGTGTCAACTGGGGAAAAGCAATCTTTGTGGAAGAGGCCAATGTGCCCAAAGAACAACCCCACAGCTTGAAGAAGGCAACCTGAACAGTCTTGCCTGGGCCCTGGCAGGGTCTCAGTGTGAAGTCTGTGGGAAGCAGGGTTCAGGTGACATTTTTAACTGGCCTTGTCTTTTCTAGAACTAAAAGAAGTGGATCAAGGGGGTCTGAGGAGGACCAGAGCTGAGAATAGTGGATTTCAGTCACTGTTACACTCAGTTCTCAGACTCACAGGTTCTGACATCAAATATAGAGTTCTAGGGTTCAGTAAGTTAAGATTCCTTCCTGGCTCTAAAGTTTTTCGGTTATTGATATTTCATTACACCATAGACTAGTTTACCTCACCCCAGACCCTGATAATCTATCTCTGTCAAGAGAGAGCCAGGGGTCATACCTCTATGGCCAGGCCTTTCGTGTGCTGTGTGTTTTCCTGGAAGCTGCATATAGGATACTCATTGATCAGGAGCCCTCGGGCTGGGGCTGGCCATGGGGTGGTAAATACCTTGGAACAGGCAACGCTTTCAGGCTTACAGCCTTGGCAGGAAGAGTATGAAAAGTAATTCTTGGGAAGCTGGGGCCTGGCGGCAGCTGCTCCTCAGTCTGCCTGCCAACCCTGACTTGGGATGCTTGGGATGCACAGAGCTCTCAGCCGGACCTACTGCGGCTGATGCTAGTAGTTTTCCACTCTAGGAGACTGGAAGAGTCTCTTGGCATCTCTGTCGGGAGATTGGTGGGTAGCGGAAGCATCCGGAAACCACCAAGACAACCCGGCAAGCAAAATCTTTGCTGCAGTGACTCTTGCTTCCTGTGTGACAGGCTGCCCTCTTTACAGGTTTCTTTGCATTTCCAGATACGGAGTGAACAGGGGAGTGGGGTCTGGTGAAAGAGGAGTGGGATAAAGAAAGGGACGTCTGATGTCTAGGACTGGAGCTAATGTTGCAAGCTGAGTCTTCCCTAGCCATTGGGATCCCTTCCATGAGTTACCCAAAATAGGCTCGTTCAATAGGAAAACCACACTGGGGCTGCGGAGAAGTGCCACGTCGGGTTCCCCAGGCCAAGGCTTCTTTGGGTTCCAAAGACCCAGTGGGATGGAGAAAGGCCATCCAAAATCAGCTCATCCTTTTCCTCTGCCCTTCCTGTGGGTGCCTGGGAACACTGAGTCACGGAGAAACCCTGCTTACAGGTTACGTTGCTACTTTACTAGCTTGTTTCTGGATTATGTTCTTTGGTCCCGGTTATCCTTAGCCCAACTCCCATTGTCTGAGGATGGCTGGAACATGAGTCACTTCTTATCAGTGGTTTTCATGTGCCTGGTTTTAGTTGTCTGTAGTCAATCATAGTCTAGAAATATTAGATGAACAAAGTCTGAACTAATTCACAAATTTAAAATGTAGTGATTGGGACTTGCATGATAAAATCCTGACTCTTCTCCCTCCCTCACCTCCAATGCCTTCCATTCCCCTCACTTTGTCTCCTTCTATAAGCACTTCATTTTGAGAGGAGTAAGTGTGGTGGGAGAGAGGATGCAGAGATGGCTCAGAGGCTGAAGATCCAGGTTCAGATCCCAGCACCCACATAGCAAGTGTGGCATCCCACAGCTGTCCGTAACTCTAGCTTAGAGGGATTAAACACCCCTTTCAGACTTCAGTGCATACAAGCACATGTACCTCATGCACATGTGTGCATGCAGACATGTACACACAAACAAAATAAATGTATAACCTTTACCATGGAATATCATAATTATTCTATTTTATTATTATTTCTCTTTTACTATGCTTAATTTCTAAGTTAAACTTTATTATAGGTATGCACACACACAAGAGTATTATAGGGCTTTCGGTTCTTTCTGTCATCCATTGGAAAATATCACGCTCTAATAAATGGGAGTCTACAGTGACACTTGGGGCCCCCTACTTACTCTGGCATTGATCTGAGGTCCACATCATGGCATAGAACAAGATTCTTGCATCGCTTAGGTCTGTAGTCACTGGAACCTCATCAAACCAAACTCCAGAAAAATCTTCCTCAGTGGATCTTGGTGACTAGTTATCCAGTAGCACTGACTTTTCTTCCTCTCCTACCCATAATGCACCCCCCTGATGAACTTTGACCCTGCCTGCTGAGAGGCAGCTAGGCAAGCTTCTGCTTCACAAAAACTTGTTGGACCCCACAGATGTTGACTCACCTGGGAGATTAATCCTCTCCTGCATGCCAAGATCTAACGTGCAGGTCGTTGTCTCCACCCTTCTGTCCAGGCATTCATCCTTCTATCCATCGACCTGTATCTTCACCTTTTCATACTTACCTGTTTGCCCAATGTTCGTTGAACACTTCTTAATCAGAGCTGTGTGTTGGCGGGTGTTGAAAGGGGCCGGGAATCCATGATTACTATGCTGAAAATGGCTTGCAGTCTCACAGGGGGTCAAGAGGTGCAAGTGTCATAGAAAATCCAGGCTGAAAGTTATTTCTTAAGAGAATCTCTGTTACTTTTACAACCCGACAGGTATTTTAGTATTTTTGCTAGCTCTGCCAGCCTCAGTGAAACAGTGATAGCAACTTTCAAGTAAGCAAGCAACTTGTATCTCTTTGATTGCAGAAAACTATCATCTTACCTTTGTCCCCTGGACCAGAATGGAGGTCTATGAGAGAAATCCTTCCCTGTGTCTTATTCACTACTGACAAGCTGTGTAAATATGAGAACACTCATTAATAAGCATGTTTGTTAATTCAATACACAGATAGATAGGTTGCCATAAAGTAAGTGATGATCAGACTTATAGGGGAGCCTTTTCTGTGTGTTGTCAGCAGGCACACAATGACTCAAGATTTCCCTTGGCTGACTCTCCAGGGCTCTGTCTTTAAGCCTGGGAAGAACTCAGCAGTCCTCTGACACCTCACAGCAGAGAATCCTATGTGGTATTTCTCTGTCACTCCCTCTGTCCACTCTCAGACATACTTCAAATCTCTTTTACTTCATTTTCTTTATCTGTTCAATACGGAAAAATTCTTGCATGGAGTCAATCAGGATATGACATAAAAAAGGATTTCCAGGAAATACAGTCCTACTGAGATGTGTTGTAGAGGCAATGGCAGCTTAAAATGTCTTGGTTATTGTCCCAAGGACTAGCAGGCCCCTCAGTGGGAAGTTATTTATGATAACATCATGACTCACCTGGTTGGATCTTCTTTCCCAGTGTCTGGCTTACCTCACATGTCCCAGAGCACAGAGGTTCTCATTATGTGGACAGCCCAGCATCTGGAGATGTGTGATGGATGGGACTGAAAACCTACTGACTGCCAACGTTTTAGTCTGTGGCTGCCAGCAAAGCCCTAGAGCATTGTTCTCTGTCCAGGATGGATGGGATCTGGGAGCAGAACTCTGAGCCCAAACCCACAACAGACTCACTCTGGATCTTTATCAACACACAGGTTTCAGGTTGAGCTTCAGATATACTAGAATTAAGATCCAAGATCTTCAGATGTAGGCAGCACTATGCCATAGGCTGAGAGCCAAATGGAACAGAAGAGGCAGAGGTGAAACTGGTTCTTGCTCTCAGGTTGACTTTGCCTTTCCTGGGCAGGTGTCCTTTGCTGTCAGGTGTTGAAAGCAGACTTGAAGTTATTCGGGCTTTACACACAAGGGGCTTCTGGGCCTTCAGCCTTAGATGGGAGCTGCATTGCTGGCTTCTTCTTCCAAGACTTTAATGTTCTAAGACTTAGACGGAGCGGCCCCTAGCTCCCTTTTCTCTGTTGTCTGCATCGAGGAACTATTCTGCCTCTCTGATCCTGTAAGCCAGTCTAATAACCCCCCTCTGCGTATGGTTTTTTTTTTTTTTTTTAATGTATAACATAAGAGTCTAATTTCACTCTTGGGCATGTGGATGTCCACATTTCCCTGCATATTGGTTGACAAGACTACTCTCCTCCTTCCCCCTGCTTTTTTTTGGTACTTATGTTGAAGACTGGTTGACCTTACATGTGTGAGATTATTTCTGGACTCCCCATTCTGTCTCATTGGTCTACACATTATATATTATTTTGAAAGCACTGGATGGTTTTAATTATTAGAGATTTGTGATATATTTTGAGATCTAGACTCCTAACATCTCCAGGTGTGTTCTTCTTTTGTAAGAATGCGGTAGTTTTGGCAGGGCTATTTGTAGTTTCATATGAGTCTTACAATTAAAAAAAATATGTCTGGGAAAAATACTGTTGAAAATCAGTTCTTTCTCTTCCCTCTTGGTAATGATTCCTTTTCCCTGCTAGTCATGTTTTATTGCACAGAGCGCGGTGGCTTCAAAGTATTCCAATTGTACTTGTTTGGTCTTTGTAAGTCAGGAAGTTCCCACGGTCCTGCCTGAGTCCTTACTCCCCTCTGTAACTGGGTGTTGTTAGGACAGTAGCATGTGAGGGACCCTTCCTTGTTTCTTAATGCTCAGAAATGGTGGTCCTCTCATCTGGTGCCCATTGTTTGAAAGCTGGGTTATTTCCCACAGGGAATTTCATATGTTCGGTTTTAGTCTCTCTTTGTTGAAAGTGAAACCCACCCCTGAAAGTCCTGTTTTTAGCCAGGACCCAGCTTGCTCAATACGAACACAGGGCAGTTTAGTGGTTTGTCTTATAATCTCATACAACCAACTCCCCAGAAAACCAGAGTGCTATGGATCTTAGGGGTATCTGGTGGCTACAAGGATAATACTACATGTGGGAAATTGATTCAATATGCAAATCTGCTAATAAGGAACTGAAGATGGGCTACTGGGGTACTGGCTACTCAATAAAATAAGAAATTTGCACATTAAATTATAGTATACTGGTTGTCAGAGTCTGGCTGTTAGTTAACTCTTGGAAGTCTAAAAGGTATTTGAGTTAGGGTTGGGAAGACATTCTGTAGCATAGAGTGGCTGAACTGGGGTCATAGAGAGACACAGGGAGATTTCAGTTCCTCTATTTTCTGTCTTGTTACTAGTTTCAACCTTCCTGGGGGTGCTGGATAAAAATGAAAGCACATTCTCTGTCTCCTCTTTGTTTCCTTTGTCCAGCCATATGTCGCTATCCTCTGGGGATGTCAGGAGGCCACATTCCAGATGAGGACATCACAGCTTCGAGTCAGTGGTCAGAATCCACGGCTGCCAGATATGGGAGGTGAGGATGGCTGCATCAGGAGGGCCTGAGTGCTGGGAGAAATGGACACACAGCCATGACTCCAGATGCTAGGGGAAGGGATGATGTTGGTGAGCACTCGTGAGACTGGAAGAGAGGTGAGGGGCTTGTGCTGCTTGGAATGTTTCAGAGGGAGGCCAGGCCTTGGCTGTAGTTGCTGGCCTGGAAACCTTTTCCCAACCACAGAGGCCTCAGAGCCACACCACCCACTGTGAATAGGGTCATTGATAGACAGTGGATTTGCTTTTTCTGACCTCACTGTGGGCTGCTGCCAGAGGAAGGCCAAGGCTGAAGGTACAGGGAGGTGTAGGCTATGTAGGATGCTGCCAGTGAGTGAAGCCAACTTTTCAAGAGGTACCGGGAATATCACTGTGCAGAGCTTCTATGGTTAAACCAGATGCTGAGGTTTCCAGTAAGTTCTTTCCTCCCTCAAGGAAACCTCACACAGAAGGGCCATCCTCGTCCATAAACAGAGCAAATTCTATGTGGTGTATGCAATTCCCAAGGTCCCTTAAATGAACAGACTCCCAACTCAGAAACTATTCTGCTGACTGATGTCTACTCTTCCTACTAGAACCTAATTATTTTGGTGTAAATTTAGTGCCAATTTTGTTAAAATGGAATCGCCCATAAGGAAATCAACCCCAGGAGGCTTTCCTTGTCATATTTATCTTAGTGTTTGAGTGACTGGAGTGATGGCTGGTGGAGTTAGGGAGAAGCAAGAATTGAGTGGGTAACATCTGTGAGGAAAGGAAGCACTCCAGCGAAGAGGGGAAACACTAAGACGTTCCCAAATAAACCTTAGAGTGATTTTGCAATGCTTTTCAGTGCTAGCCCAGCCTGGGGGTAATAAACGAAAACTAGGTTATTGGCCACTCCACTCACACTTTTTCCACCCTCACCCTTACCTTCAGCACAGCTCCCATGGCTAGGTGGCCATGCCCATTTGCTGGCCATAGTCCACGCTGGAGAAATCCTGCCATTCCTCCTCCCTCCCATAACTCGATACCCAAACCACGAATGGCCAGCTTTGGAGGTTGAGACTGAGAAATGGGAGGGGGGTGGTGAAAGAACTCCCTAAGGAAACAGTGGTGCAAAGAATTTCATTTCCCTAGAGTTCTCTAAAACCTAGAGGTTATATGTGTGCTGGGAGCCCCCAACTCCCTTGTGATGATGTTCCCTGGAGCTTCAGAGACAGGAAACTGACCACACTTGGGAATGGTTAGGACAGTCAGACACAGGGAGGTCCCAAAGGTCCCTGTGGACTAGGCTGCTGCTTTCTGCTCTCTCCTTAGGCACAGGACAGCTGCTTGCTATGAGATGGTGAGTGCTCTTGTTTCACAGTTAACTCCATTTCCCCTACCCTCCTTTCTCAAGGCTTGACTCTGAAGAAGGAGACGGAGCCTGGTGCCCTGAGATTCCAGTGCGACCCGATGATCTGAAAGAATTTCTGCAGATTGACCTACGTACCCTACACTTTATCACTCTTGTGGGGACCCAGGGACGCCATGCAGGGGGTCATGGCATTGAATTTGCACCCATGTACAAGATCAACTACAGTCGAGATGGCACTCGCTGGATCTCCTGGCGTAATCGGCATGGGAAGCAGGTAAGAGGAAAATGTCCATGTTCAGGGGGAGTCTAGGACCATATGTTGACTTATAATAGAACTACTCAAATGGACTATATTCAGTTATGTGTATGTTCAAATCTGACATGCCACTGTAAATGTGACCCAAGGTGCAGGGGATGGCACAGAGGATCTATTAGCTCTGCTGGGAGAGTTTAGTGAATACACTCTGCTCATGGATGAAAAGCAAAGTCTCCATCAAATGCATGATGAGTGAAGAAAGGTGAGCATGATTTTACACTATCTCTGCTCTTTGTCTTTTCTCTCCTAGGTGCTAGATGGGAACAGTAACCCTTACGATGTTTTCCTGAAGGACTTGGAACCACCCATTGTAGCCAGATTTGTTCGCCTTATCCCAGTCACTGACCACTCCATGAATGTGTGCATGAGGGTTGAGCTTTATGGTTGTGTCTGGCTAGGTAAGTCTCTACCACAGAGATCTTATGCACCATATGGAAACTTCCGAGGTCTGGGAACTGAACACTGGCCATCAACTCAGAAAGGGATGAAGTCATTCACCCTTGGAATGAAATGATTCCTCTTTGGTTAAAAGAGAAAAATAAGCCACACTCATCCACCCAGGGTTTGGTGCTCTGTGCCTGGAGCGACACGTTCAGAGTTACTCAGGTAACTGTCATTGAGTGTGCTTCCAACAGTGCTCAACTATGAGCCCAAACTGAGCCCCAGCGAACATGATGCATAAGATTGTACATCCCCGGCAGCACAAGTAGCTTCTTGTGGGTATTTGATCAGGCAGCAGGCACATCTCCTTACCAGAGACACTGACCACTGTATTTCCTTTGGCAGATGGCTTGGTGTCTTACAATGCTCCCGCTGGACAGCAGTTTGTACTCCCTGGAGGCTCCATCATTTATCTGAATGATTCTGTCTATGATGGAGCTGTTGGGTACAGGTAAAGTCTAGGAGATTTAAATAATCTCCGGAATGGGGAAATGGCCATAACAAAAAAATTATCATGATATGGTCAAGAATCAATGAATCAGTCAACCCACCAGTATTATGCTCATGAGTGATACACTGTGAGATAACTTAGATGAGGCCATCCATGTTGAAATTATCTCCAATTTGTAGCTTAATTTTGGAAGACATAGTAATAATTCAGTAGACAGGAAGAAACTATACAAAACAAGAGCTAAACTTTGTGATATAGTTGTAAGTGTGGGAGTTATATTTTTGACCCTGAAATGAAGATCTTTGTTCCAACATAAGAGCTAACTTAGTTATAGAGACAAAGTAATAAGCATAAAAATTGGTCAGGTCACAGAGTTAAGAAACAATGGACTCCATAAATACAATACTTTAGAAGCTGTGAAAAGGAAAACATTTAGGGTTTACAATGCATAAGAAAAGCTTTCAGGATGGGCTGGTAACGGAAGTAGGGAAAGGTGGGTAGAAGGGTGCGGAGGAAACAGTAGAGGACAGTATTGCTCTGTTTATGGCAATAGATGGAGCTGGGAGCAGCAGAGAGGCCTGAAGTGGATGGATGGAGAAGTGTGGTAGAAAAATATTATTAGACACATCGGGGTTTAGAATTGGGTAAGACATGTGCCTACCCATTCTAATCATTACATTCTTCTGGCCCATTTTTAACACCTATTTTTCTCAGTTCAGTCTTTTTTTTTTTAAGTTATTCATTCCTTATTTTATTCAAAGTACTTTCATGTCCTGGCAGTTTCTATGACATAGGTGTTTCAAACAGCTATGAACATTTCCAGTACCACATCCTCATTGTATGCTTATGCCTTTCTATGAAAGAGAAGTCACAGGTTTTCAGTAAAATTAACAGAAAGGCAGATGAGCATTTCCATAATCAGTTCAGTCTTTATCTGCAAGGACAGAGCATGGGAAAGAGGTCAGAATATTGTGCAGTTCAGAGCAGACAATAGAAGTTTCTAGGGATTAAGAAAGAGAGATGCTCGTGAGACTCAGGAAGCATATTGTAGGATGACTGCCCTTCAACTAGCTTAGGTGTGGAGACTAAAGTCTCACTCTCAGCTGCCAGCTGGCTTATTAATTCATATGAAGAGACTTCTGTTACCCATTGTGTCCTTGCTTATGCTCATCAGCTGAATATGGTGTCTTGATGGCTCAAGACACTGTATGATGGTTCCCTATTATCCAAGGCATTTAAATTAATTCATCAGAGAGAGAATTAATGAACAGCACAAAGACCACAATGAATCACATTTGCCCCATCAGTGACTAATGTTGTCTGAAGCGTTACCAACCCTTCTTGGACTACACGATTCAGAGAAAGAAGTCACTAGTATAAAATGATTGCTTTCTCCTAATCCCTCCATCTCTAAGATTATCATCTCTTGCAAAACCCAGGGGTGAAGCAGTGGGGTGAAATCTTCTTCTGTGGATGCGAGAATAACTCCAGGCTCCTCTCTTCTCTCCTCCTCCCTTGGCCTGACTCCTCCACGGCAGCATGACTGAAGGACTAGGCCAGTTGACCGATGGGGTATCTGGCCTGGATGATTTTACCCAGACCCATGAATACCATGTGTGGCCTGGCTATGACTACGTGGGTTGGCGGAATGAGAGTGTTACCAATGGCTACATCGAGATCATGTTTGAATTTGACCGAATCAGGAATTTTACTACTATGAAGGTCAGTGGAGTTAGGTGTGATAGATTTTCTTAAAGAAATCCAAAATTATAGTGGGTGTGTGAGGTATGGGGGGAGTAAGGGGATGTTTGGTGAGTCTTGAATTGATGTCAACAGAACTAGATTTTAAAATATATTCTACTATTACAAGTATACATGAATTCAGAGTCACATTATTTTTTTTTAAATAACATAGTTCTTTATTGATTCTTTGGGAATTTCACAGCATGCACCCTGATCCCTCTCACCTCTTAGTCCCTCCCTTCATGTCCACCCCTCACACCTGCAGCATCCCCCCAAGAGAAACCCCCAAATTAATTAAAAACAAAACAAAACAAAAAAACACACCTCATTCTTCTGTCCTTCCCGCCTCTCCAACAACTCTTCATCTGTCCCAGTGATGTTGGGAGCTACAGTGTATCACACAGTATACCCTTTTATCCAGTCTGCCCCTCTTGCAAATGTTCATTACAATGAGTCATTTTAGTTGGGTTCAAGGCCTCTAGCCCTCTGGCACACTATCATCATTGGACCCTCACCAAAACTCATTAGACATCCTGTTGTTGTCCTGATTCATGGAGATCCTGCAGCTATTGTTCTGCAAGTCACCTGCTCCAATAGGTCATTGATGGGGTAAATGTTAGGGTGGGCTAACAGACCTTGGGTGGTAGCCGAGCTGGTCAGTCTAGGCCACTGGAACAGCCCCCTCTCAGGTGAGGGGTGGACTAAGCTCTCCCACACCTATGGGGAGGGTGGGGCCATCTCTCTTGAGTGCTTGTGTTGGGGCAGCTCTTCCATGAGGGGTGGAGCCAGCTCTCCTGCTGCAATGTCCAGAGAGAGGGAGGGTCAGCTAGCCCAAGGCCAGGGAAGGGCGGGGCCAGCTCAGCACAGCCCTCAGATTTCAACACACATGGTTCCTAGGGCACCCTTTGGTAGCGCCTACCCCACCGTGGATATCAACCAGACCCCAGCCACAGTAGGACCACCAACCCATACATTGCCCTTGGCAGCAGCCTGGGCCCAGATGGCACCATGGCCCTGGGTGGCAGTGCAGGCCACTCAGGTTGGTATGGCCCCAGCAGCAGCACAACCCTCGGACACCAACATGGCCACAGATGGTGGCCCAGACAAAGAATCTTGTGGCCTTTGGTGGCAACATGGGTCATGGATGACAATACAGACCCCAGCTGTGGTAGGACCGTGGACCTACACATGGCCTTTGGTAGCAGCCCTGGCTGGATGTCACCCTGACCCCAGGTGGCAAGCAGGCCACCCACATTGGTCTGTTCCTCACCATCTTTGCCTCTTCAGTTCTGCCTCTTTCCATAGCACAGGAACCATTCTGCTTCTCTTTTTGTTTCTCCACCATATATTTGCTCATCATAATAGCATCCACCCACCCTATGCCTTGTGGCATCAGGTAGGCCTGTGGAGGTCTTCAGCCAGCCAGGACTGGGAAGACCCAGGCTGGCCTGTGGGTGTCTTTCACCTGCTTGGCCGGAGTGGTAGAGTCACATTTATTTTTAAAGGTTGTTTCCTCATTTCTTAGTTCTGTGATAGGTTAGGTCAGGCCCATTATTATTTATTTACTCGTTCCTTTTTTCCCTTCCTCCCTTCCTAATACCAAACATTGCCATCCAATTAAACTTAACAGTTTTTTTCATCAGTGCATTATTACAGAACAGTTAAGTAGAAAGTGGTGACTATTGTTGAGTGGTTGGCTTGGAAAAGGCTGCCCTAGAGGCTGTCATGGGATGGACCATAGCAAATATGAATACATGAAGAGATCCATAGGAGGAAACATAAGGCCTAGATTTCATTTCTTTCTGAAGTAAGACCCAACCAGGGAGCCAAATCTTGATGCCGCCATTGATAATGTCTTTGTTGTAACATAAAGTATTTGCTGGTATGTAGTTTAAATCATTATCCTCCTTTTCCCTCATTACCTCTTTCCAGGTCTGTTTTAGGGAAAGGGGAATAGAAAAGAAGAAAAGTTCATGCAAAAAGCAACCAGATTGGATGCTAAATCTGAGTTCTAAGGTTAGGGAAAAGTAGGACCCAGGGGTGTGGAGGAAAGACCTTGTGTTTAGTGTAAGATGAGACTGCAGGATCTTACATGGTTTGTCCATAACTCTTAATCGTCTATGAAAGTGCAAAAGAAAATCTCACTAAAAGCGCCAGGAAAAGGTGGGCAAATAAATTTGGCCTACCACGTGAATATTCACTTATCTGATCTTTTCCCATGTTATTATTCATGTGCATAGTACTAACAGTCAGCAAACTTGGTAACCCTGACTCCGTACTCAGCCTTCAGTCTATGTCTGTTTCTGGAGTTCAGTGAAAAATATATGAATTATATTATATAATTAAAATTCATCTGTTCATTGGTGCCTGCTATTGGTTTCACAACTATATTTGGAAGCATAGTATGTTAGATTCTGAGTAAAGAATATTTCCTATCTTGGGAAACAGTGGTGCCAAGGTTAGCAGGAAAGGCAGGATTAACTTGCAAAAGAATGTATGCAGGATAATATGGGACCCGAACCAGGAAATACACATCATCAGTCATCATTCAGGGTTCCTCTTAATGCAAATTTGCTATTCCTTATATAAACTAGGTTTAAAAATACATGTCTTCTCTATTACTCCCAGATGTTAATGGATGATATCTCTTAACTGGATTAACAGTTATTCATTAAATGAACAAAACATGTAAGATGAAGAGAAGGAATAACACATGCCCACTCTGTTGGCTTGTTGTTGGAGGATGTTTCATGATTTTAAAACATTGTGTGCAATTATGTGTAACACGTTATTCTTCAGAGATTTTTGTAGATGGGAAGTAGGGAGGGGCAAAAGAAGGGAATATGTATAGCAACAAAAATGTGCTGTAAGAGATTTGTTTTTGGTGCTCGTCTTTAATGTACTTGTGAACATACACATAAACTCACAAGTCTATATGCCCCAGGGAGGATTTGTAGTTTAACAAATAATTAAATGAATTTTAAATTATCCATGAGGTTATAATATTTCATCAGGAAATTTTGATCTCCCCAAATTTCCAGGGTTCTTTTCAGTTAATTTATCACAGATAAAAATGATTCCAGAGCTTAAATTAAGAAGCCAGAACTTTCTAAGGAGTAGCTTCAGGACAGTCTTCTTAGGCAAACAGATCCTCCATGTGTTTTAATTGTCCTGGACAAAGAAAGTAAAAGATGGCTGCCAGGGCACTAACACCTTTTATAGATCAGGTTTCTTTCTGAGGCAAATTATTCTTCATTTCTTGCTTTGAAGAATAGTTAAAATATACCATTAAAGCTTATTCATGCACTCAAAGAATATTGTTTCAATAAATAAATATGTAAGCCCACATGGAATGAAATCCTATGCTATTTATTTGCATTCCAGAAGAATTCTTGGAACATCTGTAGGAAAGATTATTACCTTCCCTGCAGGGTACTTACCCAACACTTTTCAGATTTCAGGACATCTGAAAAACCTATTGAAGCTGGAGAAGGTATTTCTTTGATTAATTTTTTTGCCCTTAGCCTTACTCCATCGGCTTGGGGGTCAATAAACTGGAATGGTTACTTCATTCAAGGAAGATATTAACACATGTGTTCATCAATAAAACCTGTGGAGAAAAAATCCAAATGGAAAGTTAAGGTGACTGCTATATTTCTATGTGATATGATGTACAAAGGGTCTTGGGATAGATGTCTAGAGCTCTGTATCCAACTTGTGTTGTAGACTGACCATAGGTCAGAAAACCATGTGAGTATGCGTATCTTGTCAGTACACCTACTTGGGCTAGGAGGCTTTATACCCTCTAGTAGCTACCTTTAGCATACCTCTTGTCTAGTCATTTGTCATTACATTTCTTTTGTCATTTCCTTCTTTATCTCAAAATGAATTCTGCCTTCTAGTCCTGCATTAACTATCTAGAAAGAATTAAAGAAGTTAAACAGTATAACTCAGAGCCTGAGCATACATTCAAACAGAAACAGGAAATACTGTCCAGGAATGGCAGTCATATCTTTCCAACCCTTGAAACTCTTGAGGGACAATGCCAGCAAAGATCTGTTTTTCATGAAAGACTGAGTCAGAGGAGATAGAACCAAATTGCTGGAAGGAATCTGAGTCAGTTGCAAATATACACGTTACATTTTTTTTTTTTTTTGTGGGTTGTTAAAGGGCTGTTGTGGAAATTTTGCTCTTGATTACTTCACAAGCCAAGCAAATATCCTATCCCTGAAAGAGTCATGGGTCAGAAGAGTGGATGTCAGCTACCTTCTAATTGACTTTTTGTCTCATCTCAGAAATTATCAATGAGAAAAATTTGATGCTCCCATCTCAATGATTTTACTTAAACTGAATTTGCTTAAGTCTGTGTCTTTGGCTAAAAATGCCAATCCATGGCATTTGAAGTAAGATTTCCATAAAGAAAGGTGAAACTGTATTTGTTTGTATATGATTTTCTTTCAAGTTTCCCACATGGCCTTCCTGAAAAGGAGTGGTCTGGCTTTGGAAGGTATCTGAAAAGAAGTAGGATGTCAGGTTGGCTCACCATCTCAGATCAGAATAGCTCAAATGTGGGCAGATAGCAAGCGTGATTAAGAAGACTGTAGAGCCAAGAGAATTCCTGTTGAGGACAGACCTAGGAAGATGCTGATCTAGTCCTCCCTTATCAGGAGAGGACACTGCAGCCTGGCACCGTGGAGCCAGGTGGACAGAACACGCAGTTGGAAATGGGGTCAGCATCAAAGATTTTATACGGAATGACCTGGGTATCATTGCTACTATCCAGAAGACTGAATTATGGGTAGTTTGCAGAGAAATAGGCAGGTCTAGAGGTTTCCTGGGCTAGTTGGGCTGTTTTCCTGTGCAACCCAGCAGGGATAGCCTGTCTCTCACATGCCCCTCTCTCTGCCAGGTCCACTGCAACAATATGTTTGCTAAAGGTGTGAAGATCTTTAAGGAGGTCCAGTGCTACTTCCGCTCTGAAGCCAGTGAGTGGGAACCTACTGCCGTCTCCTTTCCCCTTGTCCTGGATGATGTGAACCCCAGTGCTCGGTTTGTCACAGTGCCTCTTCATCACCGAATGGCTAGTGCCATCAAATGCCAGTACCATTTTGCTGACACATGGATGATGTTCAGTGAGATCACTTTCCAGTCAGGTAGGAAACCTTGGTCCCCACAGGGAAGAGAATGGGTTGGTGCAGGGGGTGGGAAGGGCATGCAGGCTGCTTCCTGGTAGGTCTGTGAGAGAAGTGGGGTTACCAGGTGCCTCAATGTCTTTGGAAAGAGAGAATCCTTTGTGTTTCTAGTTTTAATTTATGTAATTATAAGGAATGAGAGTGGGGCAGTACAAACTTAATTACACTCTTTTTACACATTTGTCTAGAAGAGGTTTATGGCAAAAGATTTTCAAAATGATAATACAATGTGCCAAAAGCTATACAAATTAAGACTATTGATGGAAAGCATGTAAGCACTGTCTAAGTATTCAAATGAAAATCTCTAACCATTATGTACAAAAGTAGAAAAATGGGCTTCCTTCCATCACTCACCTTTATTAGTCTTTGGCCACCTTTATTTATTCTTTTTTCTTGCTGTAGTATGTGAAAGCAAATCTGAAACATATTTTGGCTTATTACTAGCATTTTAGAATACATCAAAGAAAATATTTTCTTGAGTATATGTCATTATAACAACTCATGACATTTACCAATAAATTCTAAAAATGACTATATATCCCCAAGCAAATAGCAGAGTTCATAGAAACCCTAACTATACTAAACCTTGAAAAGTTAAAAGGAATTTGTGATCTTATCATTCAATTTTAGTTTAGAAAACAGAAATCTATACAATGGTTTTTCAGAAATAATCCCAAACCAAGTATAAGCAATCAGGAAGAGAGGGGAACAAACCACGGGCTTGTCATGAATAGTGCTAAAGGTGTGAGAGTTACATCAGGCCCAGGAGACGAGCAAAGGCATAAAGTAAGAGAGAAGGAGAGAGTAACTTAGCCATGCTTTAGAAGGTGCTAACCTTTCTGGTTGATTTTTCTGTAAAGAAGAAATTTTCAAGATGTTTCATTAGGCTATTAGGCTATAATAGTAGGAAAGGAGGGTGTGTGTATATTCAGAAAAAAGGTTTGGTGCCTACATTCTGTTTATGCCAATGGAGTAATTAAAAAGCCAACAGACTAATTATTTCATATAATTTGTTCAGAGCAGAAATTTATATGCTCCAAAGAAGTGGTGCTTGTATTATAATAATAATCGGGGTGGGGAAACAAATAGATATCCCTGGACTTGGGAATAATCTGGATAAACACACAGATGGCCACCTATCCTTGGGTATTTGGGGCAGAGCAGTTGGTATTTTTTCTTATTTTGGCCAAGCAAAGCTTGGACTATGCTTTTGATTCCTGGGAGTCTCTTGAGCTTCAAATCCTTTGTCTTGATCATGTTAGTTTTTCTAGATTCTTGAGGATTGAATTTAACAAGTATAGTTGATTCCAGAAGCTCTTTATTTGTTTAATAAGGGTAAGAAGAAAAATTAGGATTTGTTGAAGGAATAACTTGTAGAAGAGAAATTCAGATTTTAATTCTTGACCAATCAGAGGTAAAAATTAGTTGCCAACATCAATCTGGAAAAGACACTTTGGGATCTGTTTTTGAAAACTGCAGTATCACAGTAAAGGATACTTCAAAACCAGTTTTCTATCTCTAGGGATGAATGAAGCCTTAAGTTAAGAGCTAGGGCAATGAGGCACAGTGAAAATCCCTTTAGAAAATAACTTAAATTCAATGAAGAAATGAGGGTCTTTGTACTAGGTCTATTCCTTGCCGATGTAGCTACTGAATTCTCTCTGCATATTGTTGAATTTAGATCCTTCTCTCCATGCATATTTTATGATGATCTATGAACGCAGCCCTCTGAAACAGCATGTGTTAATTTTTTAATACTGTGACAATATATAATATTTGCAACACTTTTTTTTTTTGCACTGGAGAAGTTGCCTTTACTTGTACAGATAGTTATATTTTATTGACTCTATTTATGGTTTCATTTTTATTTTGTTTTTATTTGACATGATAATTTTTTTAGTTTATGGGCTACAGTGTGATGAGCTAATACATGCATAATAACCCAGGTATCTTCATTAAAAAACAAACAAACAAACCCACTATCGGTAACCCATTATATTGACTTTACAGTGCAGTAGGTCTTAGACTACCTTCAAATGAACCACTGCCTGCCCGATTGTCCACTCCAAGCTCTAATTCACTCTTGTTCTGTAACAGATGCTGCAATGTATAACAACTCTGGAACCCTGCCCACCTCTCCTCTGGTACCCACAACCTATGGTACGTACGATTGTTAATTGTAAAATATTAAGTGGAAGACACCTCCTGGAAGATAAAGAAGGGTAGAAATTGCAAAGACCCCATTGTGTGTGAGTGTCTTGATTCCATGTGGCTCTGGATGAAGATTAGTGTGCTGAACAGTCTACCCCCAAAGTGAAGGATCCAAAGTTACTCTCATTTGTGACTATTCAGGAGTTTCTTTAGCTGAGAGGGGCAGAATCTAGAGTGTTCCAACTTCTGTATGAAAGGTTAAGAAGCGTGTAAAAAAAACAAAACAAAACAAGTAAGGGGACATTTCTATGCAAGACCCATAGTAGGGATCTCAATGAATGAGTGGTTCGTGGAACAAACTGCTTTTCCATCTCTCTGGAGATGAGTATGCAAAGGTGCATTCTTTGTTTGAGGAAGTCACTGGCTCTCATAGCCAGCAATCTGGAAACAAATGATTGGGTATCTCTTAAAAGGAGTCTCAGCTATCCCTGAGCGGCTCAAAGAATGAAGGGAGTGGAACTCATTTCTTACCTATTTGTCATGAGTATTAAGAGCCTACACATACAGACTGTTGCAATATAGAGGCAAAAATGTGGAAACACAAATCTCTTCACTATCTTTTCTGAGACATGGAGAGAGGGAGCGAAGTGGTGAGCCATGGTGGAGGTCTACAGAAAACTGGAGCCAAGTAATAAAGCGAGATAAGCAAAAGCAGAAATATTAGGGTGACACCTTCTGGAATTCTCCAGGGTCTATCTCCATGCCCTGCTTCTGTCATGGCAGCTTTCAACTTCCCTGTGAAATGACTCTTTTCTCTGCCTTCTCTTCTTGGTCACAGATCCCATGCTTAAAGTTGATGATAGCAACACTCGGATCCTCATTGGCTGCTTGGTTGCCATCATCTTCATCCTGCTGGCTATCATTGTCATCATCCTGTGGAGGCAGTTCTGGCAGAAGATGCTAGAAAAGGTGAAGATGTGCAGTATGGACAGGAAGCTGTGCCTCCATTTCCTACACTGCCATGATACCAAAAGTGCCAGATTCCAAAATGTTTTAAGAGGCTAGAGAGTTGTCTGAGGCTACCAAGAAGCATAGGCATGGAGAAGGCTGTTGAAATGAGCCAGAAAATTATTAGCTAAGTCTAGTTTCTCATTTTCAGAATGAAGAATTTAGAATCTGCCTGGAAATCCCAGGAAACTCTTCCTAATACATTAAATCTCAACTTGGGCATTTCCCGTGAAGAATCTGGTTTGATGGGTTTGAGGTAGGGTGAAGGTACCTGTGTGTGTATTTTCAGTTTGGCAACAATTCTGATGGACAGCCAAGGTTAGGGATCACTCTTGGTTCTGATAACGGTTCTAAAGACCTTTCTCTTCTTCATGTGTTTGTCTTTTTGTTTTTTGGGGTCTGATTACATACAATGTGTTTTAATCATATTTATCCCTCCCAAATCTCTTTGTCACCTTCCTACTCCTTCCAACTTCTTATCCTCCCTCTCCTTCTCCTTTATAACCTACTATGTCTGTTTTGTGCTATGCATGTAGTCACAGTATGGGACCATTCACTGGAAAGTAGTCAACCTAGCAGAAGTCATAACCTTCAAGAAAACTGACTCTCTCTCCTTGAGAAACCATCAGCTGTCAGTAGCTCCTCAGGTGGGGGTGGAGGACTAGCATATGCTCTTACTGAACAGTCCAGTAGGGCTACATTTTACTTGAAAGAAGGAACTGGATCTACATTTTCTGCTCTACCTTTTTCTCTCTCTTTATTTGATCTAGAATTGACCACATTTCTGTGGGTCTTTCTTCTGAAAGCTGCAGGACTGTCTTGATTATCTGGGGGATGAATGCTAGTCTGGCAACTCTCCCAACAGTGTAGAGGGCAGCATCTTTTGCCTTTGGATCATTAACTAAGTCCTTCAAGAAACTCTTTCTAGAGCTACTTTTTCCTGTTCTTTCTATCACCTTGTACAATGACTCACAGTGCCCTGGAATTGTGTTCTGGATTTCTTGTTAGAATAGCATCTAAATTATTTTTTTGTGGAAAAACTTTATGTGTACATATACACTCAACCAGCATTACTAAACATATTTTTAATCCATAACATTTCTTGTCGATACTTTTGCTGGTGTCCTCAGTAATACTTCTTTGAGAAAGTCAACCCACATTTATGGAGAACATGCTATGTGCTGGGTTCCATGTTTGTTCTGAGTATGTTACTGTAACAAAGTACTGTTCAGTCTAGTAGAAAGACATCTAAGGTGCTCTACTGAGTCCTCAAAGCGTGTTTATTAAAATGGAGCATCTTACAGATTCAAATATGACATCCATTAGATGCTAGCATTTTATTGGATCAGGCAGTTACATTAGACAGTATGCTGCAGGAGCTGGTTACTTGTTATTTTGTCTTCTCTTTTTAGATGTAACTCACCATTCTGTTTGGGGTTAGTAAAAGCTATGTATTCTTCTAACCTATAATACTTGGTGATCAGATACACTGTTAATTTAGCATGTTTTAGAACTCCTGAGTCAATGGACATTTTAGTTTTTGATGACCCAGATCAAAGGGTTAAAAGATAAATTGACAAAACACGTTATTTAATAGAACACTCACACTTCTAAAAAACAGAAAGTATTTGGCTACTGGTCAGCTGTTATAGAGTTGTGTAAATGATAATGATAAATGTTCCAGTGAAAGCTGATGAATGTTGTCAATGCAAGAATTAGAAGGCTAAATTCTGCCTTGAGGAAATAAGGGACTTTGCTAAGTATCTGTAACTCAGCAATTTATGGAACCAGACTACATATTTGTCAGCTGCAGTTTTCCTGGGGGTCTGAAGGTGTAAACTGAGGGGGAGGGCTGGATTAGAGAGAGAGCGACAATCCTCTCCTCTCCATCCATGACTTTCAGGCTTCCAGGAGGATGCTTGATGACGAAATGACCGTCAGCCTTTCCCTGCCCAGCGAGTCCAGCATGTTCAATAACAACCGCTCCTCATCACCAAGCGAACAGGAGTCCAACTCTACTTATGATCGAATCTTTCCCCTTCGCCCCGACTACCAGGAGCCATCCAGACTCATCCGAAAGCTCCCAGAATTTGCTCCAGGGGAAGAGGAGTCAGGTGAGGATGAAATCATGGGCAGGAGACAAACGGAGAAACTTTGATTCATATGATGTAGGTATAACACTCTTGCTGCAGGTTAACCAAATCTATTATGTCTATGCTGGCTTCCGGAAAAATCTACAGTCCATCTCTATATTTGGTTGCTGCTGCTTCCAGCCTGTTCTGAAACCCTTCCTTTTATCTTTAACATCAGATGTTCAGAGGGAGCCACAAAAAATGACAAAGTATCACTAAGGTGTCCCCAGAAGAAGCTGGGTGGTCTCACCCAGGTAACCTGCTTATTCTGTATATAATGGGAGAGCAGGCCTAGGTGGTGTACTCACTTGACACCAGACTTCACCAGGGTAAATTCTAGACTGTAAATTACATTGGAGGAAAAAAGATAAATGAAGCTATAAATAAAAGGCATACTATAGCTGTGCGTAGCTCTCTGAATAATTGAATCATTTAATTTTTGTTGACTTCTCTTTGGTAAATATTCACTCCATTAGCATAAGGTTTTATTTTGGTGGTAAATATCTTTTTATCTTTTCTCAATAAAAGTATTGAATAAGGTACATAGTACCAGTTGCTTCAAATCCCAGTCCCCTTTAAAAAGTGCAGTAGAGTGGCATCAGGAGGGATGCCTGATCGTCTCTGGCATCCTCAGCAGCTTTCCAAGGTCAACAGCCTAGAAGTGAGCAAGTTAGTAGCAGAGGGCATATGTGTGGGAGAGGAAGGTCTAAGTCAGCTGATAGGACTAACTGGAAGAACTGAGGCTCATCAATGAATAAACCTTCCAAAAGATGAAGGGAAATTAAGATCCATTTTATCACAGATGGGATAAAAAAAATCATAGAAAGAAAACACTGAATGCATCTAATTTCCTAGAAACAGCAAGAGTAAAGACTATGTATGAATTCATTTCCTTAACAGAACTGAAGTAATTAACCTGTTTCCTGGAGGCCAAAATAATCTCCCATTCCAATCATATTTTAATTTTCTAAAATTATCATACATATTAAACAAGATCGTATAAATCCAATCTACAGTTGTGTTCTTCCCTAAACTGTGCTGTTCAATTAATGTCAGCATTTTGAAATTAAGGATTTGGCTATTAAACCTTCAACCTTCAAGACTGCCATCCTGGGACAGCATAAGACTTCCTAAGGCTTGGCCACACAATTCCACAGGGTTAGTCAGGGCACTTGTTCATCATGATGGTGGCTTGTAAGGAGGGTGAGAAACAAAATGGCAGCCCACATTCTGAAGTCCAAGTGAAAGGTGTTCAGAGGGAGCACAGCTGGCCCCAAGGAAGTGAGTGCGAAGTGGGTGAGGCCAGATTCTTGCTATCCCTTCAGATAGTCCTTCTTAAAGATCTCTGCATCGCTACCCTTGGGATCCAGATTCAGTGCCCGTGTCTTCTCAGGCTGCAGTGGTGTTGTGAAGCCAGCCCAACCCAATGGACCCGAGGGTGTGCCCCACTATGCGGAAGCCGACATAGTGAACCTCCAGGGGGTGACAGGCGGCAACACCTACTCAGTGCCTGCCGTCACCATGGACCTGCTCTCGGGAAAAGATGTGGCCGTGGAAGAGTTCCCCAGGAAACTGTTGACTTTCAAGGAGAAGTTGGGAGAAGGCCAGTTTGGGGAGGTGAGTTGATCTGTGGAACGAGACCCCCCCCCCCCAAACCTGTTGAAGGAAGTAGGTGGATAAAAATGATAGTAGTGCAAGGGTCTATCTAGAAGTGAGTTCTCAGCAGAGGGTCTCCGCGATGTTTTTGTCTGCATCGCTCTTGGGATGGATAGTTAGAGGTCAACCTGATCTTTTGTGTAAGAGCTGTGGATAACCTGGGACATCTGACTTCTACACAGAAGAGTTTAAGGCAAGTAAGTCACCGAAGTCCAGACATCCTGAAAACATACTCAGTGCTTTCAAAAACTGTTCCCAGTAAGTTATCAAGGGCAGGGCTCATGGGTATCATTGTCTTTTGTGGATTATCTAGGAATACCCTGCTGTTTGCTATCATTTTTTCCTTTAAATGAGAGTTATATGTCAAAATGGCTAAACAAAACAAAACAACCACCTCCCCCCCACAAAAAAAATAAAAACCCAAAACAACCTTGCCCTGCCTTTCATTCCAGAATTAACCACTAGAGAATGAATCACCACAAAGATAAGGAGCAGCCTGCTTCTGAGTGGACCTCAGAATGATGCATGGAATATTAAACTTTTCACTCTTGTATACATATACAAGTCATAGGAACCTTCAGAGAATTCAGAGCAATGTTCTCAAGCTGTAATAGAATCCCTTTAATCCTGTAATCTAAGCCCTAAATATAATACTTAGTTTCAAATGATTATGTTGTTGACTTTTAGTATGGATCAAATATTCTCTCTCTGGGTAGATTTGGTGTTAGAGGAGGCAGAGGGGCCCATGACATCCATCTGTGGTGTTACATGGACTTATTCTGTCCCCTGGGTTGAAATCCTATGCCCACTATACTGTCACTAACACAGGTATAATTTACAACATTCTCCTCACCCCAACGGATTATCTTAGGAAACTGCCTTATTTTATTATTATTTTTTTATGACCAAGGGCTTAACTTTCTCAAGTCAAAGCTCAACAGTTATGCCAAATGATATTTTCTAGAGGAGTTATGCCATGATAAAATACAGTATTGTAGGTCCATTCCATCCTTTATCAATAGTCCATTCAATGCATCAACATATTATATTAGCTGGGCACGTTAGCATTGTTTATTAATTTTGTCAGTTACTTGAATCAAAGATATGTCGCCCAGAGCCTCGTATTGGCCCCTTGTTATTTCACCGGAGTTGGAAGAGTTAGTTTATCTCCAGGACATGCCCAGCAGGAGTACAGAGACATCTTCAGAAAAAATGATGATGCTGAGACTAGATGACTTTTGTCTAGGTTCACCTCTGTGAAGTGGAGGGAATGGAAAAATTCAAAGACAAAGATTTTGCCCTAGATGTCAGTGCCAACCAGCCTGTCCTGGTGGCTGTGAAGATGCTCCGAGCAGATGCCAACAAGAATGCCAGGTCTGTGGTCTGAATTTTCCTTTGCTTGCTTCATGCTGAGGATTAGAAATATTCCTGGAAATTCCTGAGCTTTTATTTTTCTTTCTTCTACTGAGATGGGGAGGTCTGTAGGCTGTCCTCACAAGCCTACTCTTATGCTTTATTCTTCCAATGTGGTTGGAAGTGCCCATCTTTTTCTCCATCCCTTTCAAACACAAATGCATATATTTATATTATATTCACTATATAGTTATTTCCTCAATCCCTTTACTCGGTGCGTACAACAGCCTGAATGTGTTCTTTACTCATGATATCCAGACAGACTCTTGAACATCACTCTCTCCTTTAGCTGATGTTTCACAATGACAAACACCTTTCTGCCTACATCTTTGTGTTCTCCTGTTTTTATTTCACACTCCTGTTTACAGTCTCATCCTATTTTTCTCTTTTATGCTCCTTTTCTTCTATGTTCAGCAGCCCCTCACAATGAGAAGCTACTTCTACTTGGAAACGCATCCATGGACCTCAGAGCAAAAGGATCCACAGTCCTTTAACAGGTTTCCAAAATGGCTAATAGTTTCTGGGATCCATTACTACATTAATTTCAGTTTCCATCCACCACATTGTTCTCTGACAGCCTTTCTGTTATAGTAATGGTGAGTTAATCCTCACCCAGAGAGGCATGCTAGTAGAAAACTAATTGTTTGTGTCCCAGAGAAACCTGAACATCTGGATACCACATGTGTGTGTATACCCCTGTGTGTTCTGGTGATTTGTTTCACTGATATTCATCCCAAGAGGAAGTTTATTATTCCTAGTCCCCAAGTTATTGTAAATTCCAAAAACAATGATAGGTTTCGTTAAAAGTCTTACGACGGGCAGGATGTGAACTGAAGAGAAAGGTGAGGAAATGGAACTGTGTGGGATTTCACATTTTAACCAAGAGTGTTGACTTAAGAATATTAACAGGAATGAAAAGCAACCCTTGCTGGGTCCCGCAGAGAGAAAGGATATTCCTCATATTAGTCTTTGCACACAACAGAAGGAAGTGGCAGGCAGGAAAAGATATTGTATGAAATAGGACAATATATTTCTGGGTTGATGAAGTTTGCTGGATCTACTTGTTCTCACTCTTGGTTGGTAGTGATAGATGGCCTGAACTCTGGGTCCTCACAAGTCACCCAAACCCACGGCCTGGGATTCATAGGAATATAAGAGAGGAGACACTGAATCAGGGCTACATGGGTTCCAAGAATTCATCTCAACAGAGTCTGACTTCCAGTGCAGATTTCCTATGAAACTCACCAGAGACTTCTAACTGATTTGCTCCTGCAGTTTTGGGAATGTGGGTTATTGGCTCCATGTTGACAATTTACAACTCAAGTGTTGCTGTCACTGTGAAGTCAGACAGTTACAAGTTTTGGCCAAATGAGTACTTTTGAAATGATCTGAGTTTACTACCACAGCTTTCAAACAAATCTGTAGGAACAGGCCACCAAATCAATGTATGCTGTGGCCATCTGCTGGTGTAGATGGTATTGGGAAAAGCCAGTAGGAGAAAAAAAGAAATGATCAGATAAAGGGGTGCTTATCCACTTTGTAAGAAGTATCTTCACTTCATTAATAGTGTGATTCTGTAGCTTTGGAAAGAGTCAGATATCTTAAAGCCCTTGAGTTAGTTTTTAGTGAAGAGCTCCATTTGCAAGATAGTTTTTAAGCAACACATATTTGAGTCAGTAGTATCAATAACTTTCTATGTAGTGGGCATTTTGCCACATATGAGGAATATAAAAGTGACTCATCAAGCTTTAAATAAAGGTCCATTGTGTTCAAGGAGGAGTTGAATGCAATAGTTCTGGGTACCAGTTTGTCTGTCATCTCAAAGATCTTCCAAAGGGGAGCAAGGCATAGTGTGATGGGTGGGAATGGACACTGCTGTGCATCCTTCCTTGCTCAGTTCTGACTCTGATACCTTCTGACTTTATGTACAATCACATCCTCCAAAGGAATGATTTTCTTAAGGAGATAAAGATCATGTCTCGGCTCAAGGACCCAAACATCATCCGCCTCTTAGCTGTGTGTATCACTGATGACCCGCTCTGCATGATCACAGAATACATGGAAAATGGAGATCTCAATCAGTTTCTTTCCCGCCACGAGCCTCTGAGTTCTTGTTCTAGCAACGCCACAGTCAGGTAAACAAATCAGGTCTTCTGTCTTTTCTCTGTGCTCATAAGAATAATTCCTGGGCCTGAAAATGGAGAGTGGTAAAGCCTAAGGTTCCAGTTGTCATAGGGGTAGCATAGGAAGTCAGTTAGTGGGTAGTGAATTGGGGCAGCTCTGCTTTGTGGGGAAATCAAGCAGATTCTTTCAAGAGCGGGGGCAGGATATAGATGGTTCAATCCTGGTTTGTTGATTAGAATATACACCCTCCATAGCTGTTTTCTCTTTCTTCTGTGTGCCCTCAGTTATGCCAACCTGAAGTTTATGGCTACCCAGATTGCCTCTGGTATGAAATATCTCTCATCCCTTAACTTTGTCCACCGAGACCTAGCCACACGAAACTGCCTAGTGGGCAAGAACTACACCATCAAGATAGCGGATTTTGGAATGAGCAGAAACCTGTACAGTGGTGACTACTACCGGATCCAGGGCCGAGCAGTGCTCCCCATCCGCTGGATGTCCTGGGAAAGCATCTTGCTGGTGAGTTTCTATATCTGTGAGCCCTGTCCCAGCAGCTGACCTGCTGCTCAGGTAGGAGACTGGGACAAACTG
This sequence comes from Onychomys torridus, assembly GCF_903995425.1. Classification (NCBI taxonomy): domain Eukaryota; kingdom Metazoa; phylum Chordata; class Mammalia; order Rodentia; family Cricetidae; genus Onychomys; species Onychomys torridus. The sequence continues at coordinate 24,861,499 of NC_050453.1, forward strand.
GAGGCAAGCTTTGCAGACCTGGATATTTTCCCTGATTTGAGAGGATTGTCTCTGGGCATTATTATTATTATTATTATTATTATTATTATTATTATTATTATTGTTACTCAAGACTTGCCTATTTCTGATGAAAAAAGAAGTAATGCAGCATTATAGAAACTTTAGAGGGAAGGTTTAAAAGTATAAGGAATTCAGTGTTCTTTTCCCTGTCTACTCTTCCATCTATTGAATGGTCTTAATGCAGGGCATTAAAATCCTTATCTATCTGGAGTAGTGGTGGCCCACTCCTTTAATTGCAGCCCTCAGGAGGCAGAGGCAGGCGGATCTTTGTGAGTTTGAGGCCAGCCTGGTCTACTGAGTGAGATCCAGGAAAGATGCAAAGCTACATAGAGAAACCCTGTCTTGAAACAACCAAAAAAAAAAAAAAAATCTTATGATTCAAAATATTTTTCCATATTAAGTTCACGACCTTGCTTCTTATTAGTTATTTAGAATTGTCTGTGTCATTTTATTTTGATTATTTTTACCATTCATTTGTTGAATCCATTAGTTTTTCATTTTATGGTTTTTACCTAATTCTCGGTGTTCTGCACCATGGATGAATGGCTTCAGATGCCTCTCTTAGAGTTTGATTTTGCTGGCCATGCGCATCTGAGCCATTTCAATGCTGATTTTATAGCCACTCAACTCATTCAAGGGATGAGTAAACTATGAACTTTCACTTCTTACTATGCTAGCTGGATTGTCTTCCAAATATTCAGAGAAAAACCTGAGTCCAGTTTGATTTTGTTCATGTCTAGTTCATCTACTTATTTTGAGCTGACATTCATATAGGATTTATAAATTAATTTTGAAATGGAAAAATGTACATTATCTTCTCCTCATAAGGTAAGTATAGTTAATGCTTTGAACTATTGCCTTTGAGAATTTTTTTTGTGCATATATTTCTATGTGTATATGTCCTTAAAATTTTATGTATTTATTTTGGGTTTTCAAGATAGGGTTTCTCTGTGGAGCACTGACTGTCTTGGAACTCACTTTTTTGTTGGAACTCACTTTGTATAAAAGACTGGTCTCAAACTCAGAGATCTGCCTGCCTCTGCCTCCCAAGGGCTGGGATTAAAGGCGTGCACCATCATCTTAATTATACATTTAATTATACAAGTGTATATGTGTGTATACGTGGGGGGGTAGGAATGTGCATGTAAAGGAGAGGTGGTTGCAGAGGCCAGAAGTGGGAGTCATATCCCCTCGAGCAGGGGAGTAGGTGCCAGGAATTGACCTCAGGTCCTCCAGAAGAATAATTGCTCACTTCTCTCTGTCATCTCACTGCCACATCACACTACTTGGGAGGCTGAAACAGGAGGATTGTTGTTAGTTAGACCTAAGCATGGGTTAGATAGTGATAACCTATCTCAAACAAAAAAAGAAAGAAAATTAAACAAATATAATGATGCATAATATATGCCATTTTATAAAAACCTAATACACACACACACATATATATATATTTTACATATATATGAGCCTTTAATTTTTTTTTATCAATTTCTAACATAACTAAGCATTTAATTAAACTTAAAGGTGCTTTGTGGCCTTAAAAATGACATAGTGACCTACATTCAGGGGACAATGTTTCTTATTCTTGTTTTTGCATTATTAAAGGACTTACTAACCAGCGTCATTTAGTGAACTGTTCCTCTTATTTTTCTGGTCTAAAAATCAATGCCCTCTACACGTCCATATCACTATCTTTATTAAATAGAAAATGTATATTTAATGATCAAGTCATTTTTCAAGACTGTGGCGACCACCTGAATAGGAGAATGAGCATCCTGGATCTACTAGGTCTACCTCCAGGCATCTTCTTTTATTCCTACCATCAAAACAGTTGACTTCCCTAATTTAGTCTTTCCCTTGGTGGTTCTCCTAAGTGGCCCATATTCTACAGGTGGCCCTTCTAGTGTTCAGAGACTTGGTAGCCTCCAGGTGTCAGTTCTAACACCCACAGTCCAGTGGCTTATGGTCTGCATCCTTTCAGCTCTTGGCTATCATCTCCAAGAGAAGCAGAACTAAGCTGAGATCACAGGGATGGGAGGATGGACCGCTTTCCAATAAGGTCACATTGCTACTTCCAGCTCCACCATGCACGTCTTGCCGCTTGCCACATTCCTTGCCTTGGGTAGGGGAAGATTGGTTCCAGGTGATGAGCATGTGTTTACCATGCTTTTTTTCTTTTTGTGCCTGGCTTGCTTTGATTCTCTCTTCGTTTCCTTCAATAGGGCAAATTCACCACAGCAAGTGATGTGTGGGCTTTCGGGGTGACTCTGTGGGAGACTTTCACCTTTTGCCAGGAGCAGCCCTACTCCCAGTTGTCAGATGAGCAAGTTATTGAGAATACCGGAGAGTTCTTCCGAGACCAAGGGAGGCAGGTATGAACTGTTGGGGATGTGGACTTAGGTGATCTTGAGGGAGAAAGGACTTAGAAAGAAGGCCCCAGATCAAGGATGGAAACAGAATTCTGTTTCTTATGTTCAATCTATTCCTGGATCTAGATTATTCAGCAAGTCTGTTGGGTGGCAAAAAATAAAATCTTAGAACAAGATGTGGTGTTGGTTTGGGCTGGTGAGCAACGTGTCTGCACTTGGAAATCCACAAATGGATTGGTGTACCCTTGTTCTTCTCTGGGGATGCTCCTCTAGGCCTACTTATGGAGCCTCTTGGAATTTATGGACCATTGAGTCCTCAAGGTAACAAGGAGTCCTGATTTCCTGAGATATCAAGCTTTCTTTGGTTGGTTAAGTTTTTAATGCTTCTGTAAGACCTAGGACTTAAAGCTTGCTAATAACCAGAGCATTGCAGTCCCCCAAATGGTCTGTCTGTAGCACACCTTACATCATGGTATCTCCAATACACAGATGGTAATAGCTGGAGACAGGTTTTGCAGGAGATGAAAATGGGCCCTTTCTGGCTTAACTAGACTTAAGCAAGCAAATGATGAGAGCGGGACAAGAATAATACATGGTGCATGCTAAAAATGAGAATGGGCCAGCAATTTCATTTTTATTTCAATATTCTTTAGATAGTGTGGTAGTAAGAATTCTAAATCACCTATCCTAGTTAGGAGGTGTCTTAGTTAGGATTTCTGCTGCTGAGATGAAACACCATGACCGAAAGCAAGTTTGGGAGGAAAAGGTTTATCGGGCATTTCCATATCATAGTCCATCTGAAGGAAGTCAGGGCAGGAACTCAAACAGGGCAGGAACCTGGGAGCAGCAGTTGACTCAGAAACCATGGAGGGGTGCTGCTTACTGGCTTGCTCCTCATGGCTTGCTCAACCTGCTTTCTTAAAGAATCCAGGACCACATGCCCAGGGATGGCCTTACCCACATTAGGCTGGGCCCTTCCTGATCAATCACTAATTAAGAAAATGGCCTACAGGCTTGCCTACAGCCAGATCTTATGGAGACATTTTCTTAATTGTGGTCTTCTCAGATGACATTAGCTTGTGTCAAGTTGACATAAAACCATCTAGCACAGGAGATAACTGCTCTCTTACTGTGATAAAGCAAAAATTTGCCCCTGTCTTTATGAAATATGCAATGGACCAAGAAAAAAAAGTTTCTCTTCCTAGATTAATGTATTCAGACCACCCTTTAGAGGACACATGGCCAATTAAGAGTTGTGTGTTCAATTAGAAAATGGATCCTACTCATCAAAATAATGGCCTGAATTTGAGTGTACCCTAGAATTATAGTGAATTTTGTTGTTATTGCTGTTGTTGCTTTTGAGACTGGGTCTTGCTGCATTCCCAGGGTGACCTTGAACTCCTGCCAGAGCCTCCTGAGTACTAGGATTACAGTCCTGCTACTACCACACCTGGCATTCTTCTATAATAATTTTTCTGAAGTTCTATAGTGGGCACCTCACAAAGAGATCATCAATTTTAAGTTTTATTGGTAATATATGAGAATTCCCATTATGCTCTATCCTTATTGGTAATAGTGTCTTTCAAATACTTGGTAGTTTGTAGTCATAGTTTTATAACTCATAGAATTAAACTTTGTTATATCTGATTTGATATTCCATCTAATTTGTTATTTTAACAGAAGTCAAAGCTTTTGCCTACTGGCCTTTTTACCTGTTTATTAGGAGTTGATGGCATATGTGACAATTAGACTCTGGGTAAAGCCCAGCTCTTATGACACATGATACATGATACAGGCTGGTGCTGTATGGGGTGAGGCAGGGCAATGGGAAGTAGTGAATGATGAACTAGGTACAGATTTGTGTTCAGCAAAGGCAATGATAATTTGATGGTTCAGGGAGCATAGGAAATTTAAGTATGGTTCAGTAATCTATCACTATAGCAGAGTATTAAGACTATAGGTAAGGAGATGATGGTAATGATATACAGAAGACAGAAAATGGACTGGGAGTTAGCAGAGTAGCATCTTCTTGTGGAGATGGTAACTGGTAACTTCAGAGTAGAATCCTAAGCCGGGATTGGGGCACAGTGACCATACCTGTTAGTGCAATCTAATCTCTTCTAATTGAGACCGATACAGAGAAAGGGAAACCCAGAGAACAATGGTAGGCATTACAAGGATGCGGCCTGCATCCCAATTTCTGCATCAGCTGAAATTTTATTCCAATCAAAATTGCAATAAAACTTCAAATACTTTTATGGAGCTAAAGTTACAAATGTACTTGTATTGTTGTTGGTTAACAAGATGCATGCTCATAAACTGATGATCTGAGCTCCCTTTGCATTGGTTTCATCTTCAACATGAAGAAAGGGTCCACAGAATGGCTCACCATGAAATATTGCCCGAGAGAAGTAGAAGAGAGCAAGGTAATGAGAAAGGAGCTGATGAGCTAGAACTCCATGGATGGGAGGAATAGATAGAACACTCATTTCAGCTGCTGAGTTCAATAAAGTGAGGGCATAAATCAAATTATGATACAATTCATTCTTCTACTCCTCTTAATTCATATTTTTCTCTTTTAAAATGTTTGTTCCCAAAGACTTATCTCCCTCAACCAGCCATTTGCCCCGACTCTGTGTATAAGCTGATGCTCAGCTGTTGGAGAAGAGATACCAAGCACAGGCCATCATTCCAAGAAATACACCTTCTGCTTCTTCAACAAGGGGACGAGTGATGCCATCCATACCTGCCGATGTTCCTGTGGCCCAGGTCCTCCCCACAAGACCGACCACTCACCCACATCTAAGCCACTCCATCTGGACAGTTAATGGACCCAAGAGACAGAGAATTCTTCACTTTGCCCTCTTACTGTCTCTTGTCTCTTCCAGCACACTTCCCTACTCCCTACCACTGACTCATATATACTTTTTTTTTTTACTGAAATAACTAAAAAAGAAAAAAATAGAGCAGATAAAATTTAGTAAAAATATTACTTGATATACCAAAGTGTTAGATCATAAAGGCTAGAAACTCAGATAATTTATAAAGGTTATGCTTATGTTTGTAAGTGTGCATATCCTACATTATTTTTCCATGTCTCTTTCTATAAAATATTTTTAGAAAGAAAAACTTGAATACGAATGTTTTGGGAAGCATGAGATTAGGCTTAAGGAATATACTTGGTGGCTATTGGCTATAAAGAATTGCAGGACTTGGCATTCCATAACTGATGGATGTTTTTCTGTCTGGACATATCCCACTCTCACTCTTAAATTAAATCAATCAATCAATCTCAATCTCTCTCTCTCTCTCTCTCTCTCTCTCTCTCTCTCTCTCTCTTTCCTCTCTTCTCTCAAAGTGAGTGACATGTACTTAAAAGTTAAAAAGCTCTATCTTGTATCTTGGAATGAATGTTTTCTTCATTCATGGGCAGAGATCAGGGTGTAACTATGAAACGGCATATGGGGAGGAAAAAGTGTGTTGTAAGGCTTGAAGGACAGTAGTTATATACAGAAAAGAAAGGTTGCACAGGATTCTCAGTAGACCGGGTCATAGGAAAGGAGGTCCATGGAAGATGAATAGCAAATTAACTATTTGTTGTTCCCATGTGAGGGTTTTTATCTTAACCATTTTCACCTGTGTGTTTTAGTGACAACTTGACTTTTCAATCAGTAAAAGCCCAACGTTTTGGTATTTTAAGGCTGCTCCTTTGGTTCATTTTGCCCAGTTCTATTTCTTTCAATATGTGAGGCCTCTGTGGGACCTATAGGCTAGTATTTGAACATCTCAGGCAGAAGTATCCGATGCCATGTACAACATACAGTAGATACATTCTGAGTATCCCCTAAAGGTTGGCCTAGACCACTGAAAGAAAGTATCGCAAGACTGATTTCCACCCTTTATTTGGGGGAAATATGGAGAGAAGCACAACACACAGGTGTGGATGGGCTTCCCCAGAGATGGGGAGTCTCTCATCTCTGAAAACTTTCAGATATTAGTTGAAGAAGTATGCAAGAAAGAGGTTCTTGACCACTGGATACATGTGTCTGTATGGGCTAATGAAAGGTTGACCATTCATTGTAACTGAATGTACTTTTTCCATAGAGATGGTGGGCAGCAGCCAAGCAGGAGGTCTTAGTTTCAGGAGCCATGGAAACTGATACACAATCAGGAGGAGCTGCCTAAGAGCAGATCTTAAATGTTCATCCTCTAAAGACTCTCAGATTCATCAGTCAACTAGAATACAGAAACCTTAAGTCCTATAGAGGAAAATCAAGAAAAGATTACTGAATAAGCTTCCTAAGCTGAGGTAAAATAGTTGTGGTCTCCTTCTTTCTATGCAGTCAGCTTGCTCTATGGTCTCTCAGAAGCTGGACTCTTTCTTGGTTCAGCCTTTAGTATGGCTCCAGAACACAGCATAGGTGTAGCTTTAAGTCTTATTTACAGATTCCATTCAGTCATAGCGAATTCCCCTCTCCTGCAGCTGTTGTATCATTCTTAGCTTTTAGTCTTTCCCGAGACTAACTTTGGGTCATTGATTAGAAAGGTAGGTGAGTATTGGGTTGGAAACCCCGGCCCTCTTCCTCTCTCAAGCCAAGTATGCCATCTTCCCAAGTTTCAATGTCTCTATGAGTTTGTTTCTTTCTCTGTCTAATGAGTAGCCTGAACTAGATGGTCTGGAAATGGAAATCTCTTGGAGTTCTGCTATGTTTTGTGCTTGCTGGAGAACTAGATTTGAGATTGGGGTAGGTTCAGTTACTCTCTTGCTCAGAAAATTGTGGCCAGTAAAAGAGCTCCTATAAGAGACCACACTGTAGTTACACTGACACCTGCATCATATCTGCTCTAGAGTGACCAGGTATTTCCACACATTATCTCATTTGATATTTCTAGGGCCAGACATGTTTCTTTCCCAACTCTTGAATATGTAATCTTTAGGATTCTGACCCCAACTTACTGTATCTCTTTACCTGTCACTTAAAAATCATCTTTAAAAGAAAATTTCCCTGACTTTTCATCATGGAACTAATCTGTTCCAGATGGCTATCAAATATGTATCATCATGTACAGAGACCATTTTTCCTTCCTTCCTTCCTTCCTTCCTTCCTTCCTTCCTTCCTTCCTTTCTTTCTTCTCTTTCCTTCCTTTCTTTTTCTTTTTTCTTTTGTTCTTTTTTTTTTTAATATGAAGAAGGATCTACCTTCTGGCACTGAGAACCTTGTATTATAGACACAGGTTTAGTTTTTATTTACACTTGTAGAGTTGAGCTGTACCAACCTGAGTGATCCAACATGGTAGACAGTAGGGGCTTACAATATAGACATAACAGGTAGCTCAAATCTAAATTAGGGAGTGAAAATAGGCTTTGGCAAGAAAAGTGGAAGCTGATGAGAAACCAGGGGTTATTATTATTTTCCCAAGTTATTCATGATCGTGATATATGTGAACCATTTATGTCAAGATGTCCTTTAGAGTATCATAACTCAATTTATACCTTTATTGAAGAATGTATTGGTAGCCAGGTCCATTTATTTTTTAGTGCTGGGGATCAAACCCGGAGCTCACACATGCTAGGCAGGGGTTCTATCATTGATCTATAGCCTCAGTATCTATGTTCAAATCTTGCCCTGTTGGCCAGACAAATGTCACTAATTCATGTATGTGATCTGGAGTAGAGAGGAGTGCCCTGAGGGGAGCATGTATTGTTAAAGATGTGTTCTAGAGTGTGAAACAAAAGAGGGCTGTGTGCAAGTAGTGGTTTTAAAAAGTGGTTACATGAATGTGTGTATGTGTGTGGAAAGGATATGGAGAAAATGAGAAAGATGGCATCATAAAGAGAGGCAAGTTGAGATTATGGGAAGACAGGAGGAGGCAAGTCAGGCAAGGTAGAAGAAACAGGAATGGCTGGAGGCTGGGAAATCAACTGGTACATGAAAGTGAACTCTTGAAAGGAGATCAGAAAGAGGTTAGAAAAAGTGACTTGAGAATGGAGGGTGAGTAAGAGAAGGCATGCTGGGTGAGAGAGACTGTATTTATTAAAATGAAGTCAGGTACACTATAGGAAATGGAATGGATTTTTGCAGAGTTAAGGAAGGGATGCTGGTTTTTGTGGATACAGAAACATGTAACCACCAGGGAATGACTTTCTCATCTCAGGGGAAGTGAGTACAGGAGGCAGTTTGCTCTCCTGTTTGTTCTAGACCACATTCTAGTGCTGTTGGCAAGCCAAAGTTGTCTGTGCACTGGACTTGGTGTTCTATGTGCTGTTTGGGCGTGACGATCTAGGAGTCAGGGAGCTTATGGTAGTTACTGAATCCACTTTCAATAATGCTCATCATTGCTGGAGCCAGAATGGCCACAGCAAACCTAGAAACCATGGGTGTAAGTTAGACAAGACTAAGTCTCGTCTGACTTTTTTAAAAGGAGGGCGTGTCATATTGGAAACAGGTTTGTTTAGTCCCACCCAGGCATCCCACAAGAAAACCAGGATGTGAGGCTAGGCCATGTGTTTTCAGTAAAGAAGAGAAAGAGGGGAGTGTCAGGATGAAGGGAAGGAGGGAAGGTGTTCTGAGGACATACACCAGAAGACAGAAGAGTGTCTGTTTTTATCCCAAAGTACAAAATGGAGAATTGCAAAACATTGGTTATTATAACTTTGATCCTAAGTTGAATTCCTGGGCCTGGCATTTCGCACCATACTCTTCTTTTCTTTGTTTTGAAGACTATGTTCTTGGGTGCTGTGTGGGGTAAGCCCCTAATGTTTTGACAAGATGCAGATTTGACTCTGGGAAATCCTTTTGAACTGAAGCTTCATATTCTAGAAACAGATGAATGTTATTGAACACTTGGTGAATTATTTGGAATCCTGAATTAAGGAAGGAAACTGGGTAGTTAGTAAGGGCTTGATTTTTGAGCAGTTTTGAGCTCTGTTCTCTAAGGAGCTCAGTAGGCTGGCAGGAAAAACCTGGAGAGGGATGATTTAGTTGTCCTGTACTTTTCAGAAACTTGTTATTTTCAAATTATCTGAGACTTGAAAGAAGTTTCAAAAGAATCGGTGCAGAGTGGCCTTACCCTGGATCTGGTTTCCTCCCACTGATGATATTTTAGTCTGTTTCCATCTATCAAAACCATGGTCTACTTTGAGCCACTTTCAAAACTGAAGTCTAGGATTGCCTTGGATTTCACCAGTTTTCCTGCCTTGTATACATTTGCTCACTGGACATCACCTCTGTTGGTTTGTAACCTGGCCTTGGTGGCACCCAGCAGGAAAGACTCTATCTGGATATTATTCTACAAACATTGAAAAACCAGCAAATTGATGAACTCATTCACCAGTGAACAATATCCTACATATTTCCTGAATCCACTTTCAATTAGTGCTCTTCACTGGGGGGCCCAGAATGGCCCTAGCCTTACACACCAATCATGTGTAATGATTAGTTCCTTGGTTTGGCATCACAAACAATCCAAGAACAACTTATGAAGAGAAACACTATAAAAGGCTTTTAGGTAGAAGGAAATTCTAAACAGGAGAATGGAACTTTAGTTGGTGACAAGAGGCCTTTAAGGTAAACCAGTACTTTTTGGTTTGTGGATAGAATATAACACAAATATAAACCCCTAATGTGAGAAGATAAAACATTCATGTCAGAGTACCAGAGAAGTTTCATTTGCTCAAATGTTCATTCCTAATTATAATAAAATCTGCTAAATTAAATGCAAACACAACAGCTTCCTGGGGCAAAGTGGGAACTCAAGTTTCTTAGATCATGACTTTGGGTTTTCTGTTGGACATTTTTAAGCTGCCCTGCTTAAGGGCTACATGATAATAGCTGTCTTTGGCTTATGAAGTCCCTAGCACACAAGTGAATATTTTGTGAATTTTATGTTTTTAATGAATAAAATATGGAAACATTGCTATGTATCACAAGTGTGAATTTTGGGAGGAGTATTTTGTGAAAACATAGAGGGCTTCTTTTCAATGAAAAAGAAAAAGGGAAAAAGTGTCCTACAGACAGTGGATACCTTGTATCTTTGGGATGGTGAGACTTATTTAGACAGCCATGCATGGTCACTCTAACAGGGCACTAGATCAAAGGCAGAGAGAAGACTCAGGCTCCAAATCTAGTTCTTCTGAAACGAGCTGATCATTTAGTTTTTCCTACAGACATCTTGCCAGTACCTTTACAGGTCATATAGGAGAACAGATACAAGTTCCAAGGCTGATCTGCAATCACAACTGTATGTCAAGAAAACATTTGTCACAGCAAAGCACAGGCAGTTGCTATCAGTGCAAATGTGTTTTCTTAAAAAGAGGCTTGGTATAACAGGGAAAATTGGGAGCAATCCTGCAGACACATGGAGGGTTTGTAATCTACACTATTCACCTGAACCATTCTTTGGTGTTTAAGGATTCACCTCTTCTAGCCGGGTGTCTGCTAACTGTTCCTGAGGAATGACTTCCTGCAGCAATATGGTGGACTCTTCCATGATGAGGCAACATATAGGCTTTGTTCAACAGGTTGTGGTGGATGTGTGCCTTGTTAAGGGCTAAACAATAAATGGATTTAATTTCTGCTTAAAACTATCATAGTCACTCTAAAATAGAATATATATAGAAATCTTCTGTATTAGAAAAAGGAATAGACTATGATGCCCATTGTATATTTTCTTTATTTATTCTCTGTAAGTCTGTTGGATGATAAGTTGTAAATAACAGTGATTAAAGAGTCATGCTGCTGATGGAGCTGTCTTTCTGTCTAAGCAGTAACAGTTCTGGTGGTCTCTGTTATCTTTCCTCCTTACATTGTGTGTGGAGTACTAATGAGATATAGGGAAAGATCTATAGGTGCATGCAGTCTTGACATGTTTATTAGGGTGATTCGGTAAGGGGGCGGGGCATGTGAAAGGCTTCTCTTTGACATTAGCTAACATGGCTATGTCTCTGACATATCCAAATATAGTAGGCACTGTGATTTCATATCTTCATACTATTGTGCCTGTCTGGGGACCTGAGTCCAGCGTTTCCATTGTTATCTAGAGAGCCTTTATTGTCATTGCTACAGAGTTTTTTGTTTGCTTATTTTTTGGAAGAGAAACAGCTGCTAAATCCAAACACGGTCTGTCTCAGGTAGCCAATCACACAAGCATAAACCAACAAAACTGTATACAACTGGAATCCAGACTCAAATGTCACAATAGAGATTAAAACGGAACAACTCCAAGCACACCTCATGTCAGCTTGCAGAACAGGTTTTGAGTACCAGGAGCACACTTCTTTCAGCACCTGTCACAGCAGATAAGAAGAGAATGGGTACACATGCTCAAAAGAATAAACAGAGTATTCACGATTGCTCTTTCTGTCTCTATAATGTCCAGGATTTCAGGACCCAAGACCAGAAATTCATGTACCTGAGTGGCTGAATTTGGATGGAAGAAAAGGAAACAAGGGGATTGGAGATGTTCAGAGAGATATAATCTGCTGTCAACCCCTATTGCCAAGGCTTAAAGGCAGATATGAGTGGTGATCTGCATCCACCCATACACAAACGCACAGCCAAGTTATTCATATATCTAATACATAGGTTGTTAGTGAGGATGGAAATTATGTCCACTCAGTTTTCCATCAGCTACTTGCAGGGGCTTGGTTAACTAGGAGAGAACAAGAAAACTAATTTCCACGTATAGGTTTATATTTATTTCCCATTTGAAGAAGTGGCCACAAGTCTGTAAATTGTTCTCTTCTGTAGTGCTTGGATCCTACACAGGGTAACACTTGACTGTTTACCATCAATGAATTGGGTAAAATCCTGAGTTAGTTTTGGGCCAGACTGAATGCATTATTTCAGTCTGAAATATGTGAACAAGAGAAGCCACATAGCCCCAACTAGCAGTTGTTCTTTAGTCCTGTTTGCAAATTAGAGGCAGGCAACTCTGGGGAAGTTTATAAGGACCAAGACTGGAGCTTTGTTATCGGAGCAAAAGAGACTTCACTCATCCTTGTCTACTGTACATAAAAAGAACAGAGATCAGTGTCGGAGCTTCGTTTGGGGTAGAGACGAATCTATTATATGGAGCGTGAATAATGAGAGAGCTGCTACACCTACTATTCAACTCATATACCAAGGCTTGTAGTGATAGGCAGACACACTGTGTACCACACTGTTCCAGTACCCAACAGAAGAAGCCCTTGAACAATACAAACCCAAGAGGAGTTTGGAGTGATGAGAAAACCAACAACCAACTCAGCTATGGATTAAAATATATTCCAAAATATTGTGTCCTCTCTGCGACAACTTATTTTTGAAATAAAACATTCTAGTCTAACAGTCCAGTCCATCCCTTGAAGGTCACAGGGCATTGGAACCAGCAACTTCAGTAGAACAAAAGAAAACACCTTTAATCCCAGCACTCAGGAGGCAGAGCCAGGTGGATCTCTATGAGTTTGAGGCTAGCCTGGTCTACAAAGCAAGATTCAGGATAGGCACCAAAACACCACGGAGAAACCCTGTCTTGAAAAAAACAAAACAAACAAACAAAAAAACCACCCAGATTTCCACACTGGGATAGGATGGAAGTGATAGAGGGAGAAGGAGAGATTTTCTCTGAAGTCTTCTGGGCATCATGTAATTCAAAGCTGCTCCTACATTGATTCTCATCTGAGACTGTGGTGAGGCTGAATCCCTAGCTCGCACATCTAACCTGTCAGTGTGATATGATGTTTTTTCATGGACAAAGTTCAAGCTAAGAACTACACGACAGAGCTTTTAAAAAAATCTCAAAATAAACCTCACAATATTTTAATTATGTTTACAGTTTTGTGTCACTTTCATAGTTACCCTAAGGTGCAGTTTGGATAGAGCTGCTTGGCTCTAGACTCTATGCTCTCTGATTTCTTTGAAGAAATGGGTTTTCTTTGAGAGAGCCACATAGAAAGCAGAAAGCTACACACACACACACACACACACACACACACACACACACACACACACACACCTCTCCTGTCTCCAAAAACAACCACCACAACAAAAAGTATCCTTTGGGTCTAGAACCTCAAGATCAGGGAGAATTTTACTCCAAGGCCTTTAGAAAATACTGTTAAGATACCATCTTTGAAGCACTGGTCAAAACTCCATGTTAACTTTCAGCAGTTAGTTGGTATCAATAATCAAAACATCAAGATCAAAACCCAGAGATGATCCCCATCATTTAGGATCACTGCTACCCATAGTCATCACAGCTTTGAATGAGGCATGAAGTTTGTTCAGTTGTACTGTGGATAAGTATTAGTACTTCTACTCCATGTTACTCAGAACTTTTAACCATCTATAAAGAACGAAAGCTGGAATAAGGAATATTTTATAGGAATTGAACTTAATTAAAACTGGGAGTTGTAATTTGTATGCATTTGCTCTTCGCTTCCTCACTACTTTGCTTCCTCCTCGAGGCCCCCTCCTCCCTCCTCAATACTCATCTGGGATGGTTTGACGACCAAAAAAAAAAAAAAAAACAAAAAGGCCCTTTACAGAGGCCTGAAGGTACACATTCCTTTAAGAGTTTTGAGTTCATTCCACATTCAGAACCTGGAAACTGCTAATTTACCCGTGACTGGACATAAATAAAACACAATAAAACCCATGTTCCTTTCCTCAAAGATCATGCTTTAGCGAAGGATCGAAGTAACCTTGGACTTGGGTTCCTGCACCCCACCCTCTCTCTCCCAGCATCACTCTGCAGCTTCCAGTTCTGCCCGCCCGCTCGCCTTACCGGGAACAAAGACTCCGCCCCACGGTGACACCGCCTGCAAACTGGAGGCGGGGACTGCCTGGATTGGCCAGGACCTCTGCGTCACGAGGCTCCGCCCCTGGGCCTATCTCACCCCACCGGGCCCGGGCGTGGAGAGAGGATGCCGTGCTGCAATTGGCCGGCCTAGGCGGGGACGGATGACGCAAGGAGAGGCGGGGCCTGGACGAGCCTTGATTGGTCGTGGAGCGAGAGGGCGCGGATCGTGGTCCTGGCAGTGAGCTGCTGTGGTCGCAGGTGCAGATCAACTGTACTGCGAGCCGTGCACGATGCGCAAGGTGGCTTTGATCACCGGGGCAAGCAGGTGAGGCCTCCTACCGAACCCCGCAGGCTAAGTTCCGGGGTGCGGGGAAGAGCAGGTCGGTGATCCTGGAGTCACTTCAGTGGGGATTCCGAAGGGACCCTCCCTGTCCTTCTTGGGGCCTCCCAAGAGGTATGGTCATGCTTGCCTCTCTGGGTGCTCGGTAACCGGCGCTTTGAATTAAACATGACAGTAAAAAGGAAAACTAGGGCGCAAGTTACTGATCAGCCTGGCAGTGATGCTGAGCCTGTGCTCTCAAGAGACCTGGCAGTTTCATTCAGAGTATCTAGTAGTTACTGTAGCTGCCCACGTTCACTTTAATCCTAAACACGCGGCGTGTCTTACACTCCGGGTGTTTAAATGTCAGCATCCATGGACTTTTAGGACAATGGGGAGATCTCATCCCTCCAGCACACCTCGCATACTCTCCCCAGGAACATTCAGAACCATCAGTCGTTTCCTGTTAAGGCTTGTCCTAATGCAGTTCATAGATATTCCAGGCTTGCTGGTTTGACTGACCTTCGGCCTACTAGACTTCTTATTTATCCACGAAGAATGTGCGGAGGATAAGACCGACCAACCTTTCCCCCAGCTAATGACATTGGTATTTTTGAGGAATTAATATTGGTCTAACCATGGCCATATTAACTAAGCTAGTGTAGGAGGGGGTCTCGGACTTTTTGTTAGCATGTCCTCTCCTTTAGGTCAACTGGTCTTGGTGGTTTTTTTTTTGGATTTGTTTTTGCTTTTTTTTTTGGTGGAAGGTGCATGTAGAAGTCAGATCTGATCTTGTGTTTCTTTGATATATATTGTGCTATGTGCAAGTGTATATTTATACTAAAGGTCTGCTATTTGAAGTGAGGATGAAAAGGCCCATATATGTTTGATCCTCCTGGAAGGGCCAACAGATTCTATGAGTTCCCGACTCACACTGGGGTTCTATTTGCTGGCAGTCTGCATGAGAATGTCATTGCTCCCAGCAACTGGCCCCATCTGCTGGGCACTTTCTTATTGCTCTTTCTGCCTATACCCTCTGTGAACTATGCTCACCCCGGCTTCTCTTCTCCCTCTCCATCTGATTTGTATTTCTACTTTCTGTCTACTTGCACTGAAGGCTTTTTCTTTCTGTTGGCTATTCTGCTGTCCTTTAGTAGTTGATGGGGATTTAACCTCCTGCCATGCTGCTCTGCTTTCTTCTCGGGGTCAGGGGATCGGTGCAAAAGCTCCTCTGTTCACTTATCCGGATTTACAGTTGTCCCAGTAGCAACAATACCAGGAGGGGCTAGAACGCTTGCCTTTGAGGGACCTAGACAGCACAAGAAAATGGGGACATAATAAACAGCTAATAAGATCCTCTTCACAGCATTTGCTGGGGATGTATTAAATCACAGTGTAACAGATATTCCAAATCCTACGATCCTGTGTCGTCATTGAACTATTTTAGAGGGGAGCAACTGGATGTGAGCCTAATCAAATGACTTATGGGGTTGGTTCCTTCCTTCACATAATGTTTGGGTATTTTCTGTCTGCCTGGGTTTCTCATGGGAGCTCATGTTGACACAGTCAGGTTTCTGAGCCAGAGAGAAATGCCTTGATTGAGGACCATTCATTGAACTCATGCCCTGTGCCTGAATTGTCTTCTCAGTGGCATTGGGCTAGCCCTTTGCAAACGACTGCTGGCAGAAGATGATGAGCTCCACCTGTGTTTGGCGTGTAGGAACCCAAGCAAAGCCGGAGCTGCCCGAGACGCCCTGCTGGCCTCTCACCCCTCCGCCGAAGTCAGCATTGTGCAGATGGATGTCAGCAGCCTGCAGTCGGTGGTCCGGGGTGCAAAGGAAGTCAAGCAAAAGTACGTCTCCTTTTGACAGGTTGCTTTCTCCTGTGGTAGTGCAGCGTCACATTTGATCGAATGAGAAAGGACAGGGAACTATGGGAAGGTAATGGGTGTGCTGTGAAATGAGCTATGCTGAGGGAGTATGTGCAGAATGACCTTTGAGCCCAGAGAGCTTGGAAGTACCCTTTCACGTTGGCGAATGCATCATTGTGTCTGGTGCCAGGTCTTTCCACCTACAGTATTCTGTTTGGTTAGAACTCATAAGAAATACTGATGCTATTTTTATATAGATAGAGACACTACGGCAAGCCTTTCATCTTTGAATACACTAATTATATTGTTTGATTGAAGCCAGAGCTTAATTTCCACATTTTATTAAGCATTACTTCTTCATGACTAACTAGCAAAATAAGTTACCATTACTGAAGTTTGTAAATTAGGTAATGGGATAATTAATCTGAGGTGCCATTGGCTTCACTTGCATGGTGAGTGGGGGTTATAGTGGCAACAATGTCATTGCTTCAAATAGTCAGCTTAATAATTGGAATCATATGGTTATTCAATAGCGAGGTCAAGAAATGCTAGTGCATAATCCATATTGTCAACCAAGTGTGTATTTCAAGATTCAGTTTTAATAGCTGTGGATCTGTCCTGGGTTACATAGAGGACACAGTATGGTGCCTAGGATTCTGGGAGATACTCTGAGCATGGATGTTGCCTGAGTATCATGGGAGCACGTCCTGCCTGCTTTGATCCTATTTCCAAAGGGATGTATTTGTATTGAGGTTTATGAAATTTCAAAACTGAAAAGGCTCACTCAAGTCTGTATTTCTCAGCTCCTCCATGACGTGTGTTCTGGATCAAGCCCACTGAGAATACCTAAACCCCACAGGGCATTTACAGTTTCAGGGGATGAGAGTGACCTTTAATCAGTTTATGATACGTAGCCCCTGGCTATGAACACTGGGTGGTTTCCACTTGGGTCTTCTGTTTTGGTAGCTACCAGGCCATCCAGATCTTAGCACAGATAGGTCAAGTCAGGCCTGCTCTACATTATATAAATTTAATTTGTCAACTATGGAAGATGTGAACTGGCAAGAAGGGCAATTAACTTTGTAAAAGTTACTGGAGGAAGAGGAAGGTAGGTTTGATAGAGGGTACTTCAGTGCCTGATTGGTGGGCCATAGTTGGATTCTCATATAGAGATTTAACTCGAAAGCCCATTGAAACCACCCAGAGCAAAGATACTCATGGTAGCTAGAGAAACTGTTGAAAAAGAACTGTCTTAACCCTGGTGTTACATAGCCTGCGTGGCCATCTTAATTGGTTCAGAAAGGATTTTCTTTCCTTTGACCTTCTGTATTCTAGTGGTGGGGTGCAGTTTTGTGTCATCTTTTCTAATGATGTCATTTTGCTTGTAGGTTTCAAAGACTAGACTACTTGTATCTGAATGCTGGGATCATGCCCAATCCCCAGCTAAATATCAAGGCCTTTCTCTTTAGCATCTTTTCAAGGTAATTATCATGTTCCAGATCCTGTGAGTCATGACCCATTTGAAGGGGTTCAAATGACCCTTTTTAACAGGGGTCGCATGTCAGATAACCTGCCTATCAGATATTTATATTACAGTTCATAACATTAGCAAAATTACATTGATGAAGTTGCATTGAAAATAATTTTATGGTTGGGGACATCACCACAACATGAGGGACTGTATTGAAGGGTTGCAGCAATAGGAAGGTTGAGAACCACTGGTGTAGACGAACTGATGGCGAGGAAGGCATTCATTTTGCTGCTATGGTCTTTGCCTTTGGTGTGTATATTGAGTCAGGATGCTGAGGAGAATGAAGATATGTAGACAGGACGAGTTGGTACCATAGTAGACATGCCCAGTTGTCATGGTTTTTATAATGTTCTAACTCTGGAACATTCCATCTCATCAGAACGGCTCTTCAGCTTTTGATGTGGCTAAATGGGCTGCTGGCGGAACCTGTCTAAATAAGGTGGCATTCTTAGTGAGCCTCCAGCACCTGTCAGGATGCATGAGAAGATGCCTCACTGTGTGTGTCAGATGCTCTGACCAGTGTGCTGAAGGGATGCAGAGAACCAAGGTCTGCCTGAGAGAATCTCAGTACACACGAGTGTAGCAGCTTTCAAAGCTAACCACAAACCAGAGTCAGAAATAAGTCTTGTTTGCAACCCAATGCATTTATTCATAGAGATTTTTGATGTGGGCTGTGTGTTCACTTCCTCTTTACTTTTCTTCCATGAAAATAACATGCACAAATCCCACTGCTAAGCTGATCTCATAGCAAGACGCACTCAGTTTGTTTGATGCTCTTAGAATTCCTAGTGAAAAAGACGACCTGCTTAATTTTTTTTTTCAGTAATTAAACACACTTATGTGGGTGAAGACTTTTTCTCATTGGCATAGCTGTGATTGCCTAAGAGTAGTTGACATGTAATCTGATGGGGTTGGGGGAACAGGAAAGCATGTTAAGTACACCTGTGAGTTTGGGGGGCAAGAAGCATTTAGAATTCATTTAATACTCACAAATGTCCAAGAAATTGGCATTTTGTCATTATAGAGCCAAAGAAGGTGTGTGTGTGTGTGTGTGTGTGTGTGTGTGTGTGTGTGTGTGACACATCTTTAGTATTTTCAGTTACAGGAATGTTAAAAGTCACACTGCTGTCTTCTGCTATTTCAGAAATGTGGTTCATGTGTTCTCCACAGCGGAAGGACTGTTGACCCAGAATGACAAGGTCACTGCTGATGGCTTCCAGGAGGTGTTTGAAACCAATCTCTTTGGCCACTTTATCCTGGTAAAAAGGCTTGGGTCATACTAATTCCATACTTATTACTGTGATCCTGAGGGCGTGCATAGACACACGACTGTTTTGTGAAGCTCCTTAGTTTATGGTTAGCATTAAAACTTTGAGTATTTAAATCTGATCACTGGCCTCTGGATAGAGAACGGAGGAAGTGGATTACCAGACACCCAGTCACATTTGGAAACAATGTACATAAACAGCAGAAAAAGAACATTAGTTCTGTTCCAAGGAGTTCTACAAACTGGGCTTGGCATCAGCTAGCCTGGGATAGTGAGCATGCTGTCAGTAGACACCAACACAGATTTGACTTTTATCTTGGTTTCTTCTTAAGTGCCCATACTTGGAAGGACAATTCTAGGCATATGTAGCAGATTCGGCATGAGATGTGTGACTTATCTAGTGTGTTCTGTGATGTTGCCTCTGGCTCACTCTATGGGGCAGCTTTCACAGTAATTGAGAAGTGATGGCTCACACCTATAGTCCAACACTTAGGCTGAGGTAGGATTGCTGCAAAGTGAGGCCATCTGAGGCTACAGTGTGAGCCCCTTTCTCAAAACAAGCAAACAAAGTCAACAAATAAACAGACAGTATTAAAATAAAAAAGTGGTAATGATTGAGAATTCATTCATTAATAATATTGATAGTCCTACGTTTTGATGAATCTACTGTTTATAGAGTTATATTGTTGGGAAAGCAAGAGAGCTGTGGTCATGGGGCAGTTATCACAGGTGTCCTAGTATGTCTTTATGTAAGGCAGACATGTCATTAGGGGTGTCAGAACCCACTTACCACATAAAATGATTCTGCAGCCATGATTGCAATGCCTTCTGCTTCAGTTAGGTTTAGGAATCTGACCACAGTTCATGAAACACAAACTTGAGTGCAGGGTTCATGTGTAATTGAACAAACAGATCCATCACTACTTTGATTAGCATATAAAAATAATGACCAGACAGAAATGGTCGTTATAAAGAGTGGGGATTCTTTTTGTGAGCTCCAGGTTCACTGAGGTATTTTTGCTTAGGAGTGGTTGGTTTCATATGGGGCTTTTCCTGATTATGTTTGACTTATTTGTCCGCTGCAGCATGGGGCACATCTGGAAGCTATGTTGGTAGATTTTTCTTTAATGAACTAATGTTTTCCAATAGTCGTAGATTTACAGAACCTTTGCAAAGATAGTACAGAGAGTTCTTGTACATCCTGCATTCAGTTTCTTCTTTTATTAGCCTTTTATATCAGTATGGTGCACTTGTCAAAATAAATGATACAGTACTGGTATGTTATTAAGTAAAGTCTATACTAACTTAAATTGCCGGTTTTCTGAAGTCTCATTATCAGCTCTGGGATTCAAGCCAGGGCACCACATTGCATTTAATAGTCAAGGCTGCTTAGGTTCTTTGTTGTGGGAATTTCACAGACTTGCCTTGTTTTTGATGACCTTGACAGGTCACGAGCTTGCTACCCAGTCTCTTCACAGACTGTCTCTCATTTAGATATCTCTGATGTTTGTGTCATGGTGTGACTGCAGAATGTTTATGGAAGGACTGTATATATTAAATGCCTTTCTCATCACCTCATATCAAGAGTACATATTCCAAGGCAGGGCATGTTTGGCACGTGCTTGTAATCCCAGCACTTGGGAGACGGAGGCAGGAAGATTGAGAGTTCAGACCCGGCCTGTGCTACACAGTGCATAGGGTAGAGTGTAGTGAGAGCCTGGCTCAGAATGATGACAACAACGGTTTATGACCTTTCCAGGTTGACCTTGATCACCTAGCTTGAGGTGGCTTGTCCGGCTTCTCCACTGTGAAGTCATGCTTCCTTCTTCATACTGCAGTGTTCAGAAGAAAGTTACCGGGTGTAACCCACACCGAAGGACTTGAACTTCAACTTCTTAAAGATGAATTATCTATAGAAATTGTTTGGAATTTTTCTTTAAGGAAAATTTCTCTCTTCTATTTTTTAAAATATCTAATTAATTTTGTACTCATGTAGACTCATGGTTATATATTTTCTACATTAGAGTTTTTCATTTAAAAATGGTATTTCTCAGCTGAGTGGTGGTGGTACATGCTTTTAATCCCAGCACTCAGGAGACAGAGGCAGGCAGATGTCTGTGAGTCTGTGAGTTGGAGGCCAGCCTGGTCGACAGAGCAAGTTCCAGGATAGCCAGGGCTACACAGAGAAACCCTGTCTCTGGAAAAAAAAATGTTCTCTTTTTAGTTTCTGTAACATATACTACTTTTAAATATGGCCTAGAATGGTGATTAGATACATTTATATGATTATCCCTACAAGTTTTTCTTGTTTTTCTTCTTTTGTTTTATTATGTAACCAAGATAAACTTATTAGAAATGAAAATCTGATGCTTGATGCTACTGAAATATGAATAACTCTAGGCCCTCTCAGCTAATAAACCAAGGAGATAAATGTGTGTTTACAAACTCACGGGTGTATACATGTCTATACATGGATGTAGCCAATCCAACATGAGGAAATACTGATGTCTCTAACCCGAATTCATTGCTGCCAGTAATCCTCTTTGCTTCTTCCTCTTGCAACAACAAGAAACCTGTTTCTTGCCGCCATATCCCCATCCATTTACTGTCGAATTCCAGTATACATCTATAGTAGTTTTACATTGTTAGCGTATACCCCTCAGTGGACTGTGATGCCTTTAATTCTGTGTCTTCTTCACTCAGATTCGGGAACTGGAACCTCTTCTCTGCCACACAGACAACCCCTCTCAGCTCATCTGGACCTCCTCTCGAAATGCAAAAAAATCTAACTTCAGTCTTGAGGACATCCAGCACACCAAAGGCCAGGAACCCTACAGCTCTTCCAAATACGCCACCGACCTCCTGAACGTGGCTTTGAACAGGAATTTCAACCAGAAGGCAAGGCCTATCTCAAGATACAGAAGCTAACCATCAGAGTCGCGATTTCTAGAGCAAGGCTGGCTGGCTTCCGCTGACTTTCGTAACAAAAGCCTTAGGGGAGAGATAAACAGCTCCGGTCCTTTTAGGAATATGCAGTTTTTTTACCATTCTGCGTTCTTCAGGAACTCTGGCCTCTGCTGACAGAGCAGCCCCTGACTAAGTACTTCCGGTGCTCTCCTCCTGTGTGTGTCATTCAGAGTCTTCCCCACTGCAGCTGGGTAGCTCTTACTATTCCAGTTTTCAGATGAGAACACTCAAGTTTGGAGAAGGGAGTCACGTACTCCAAGGTCACATGACTTGTGAACAGCAGTGCTTACCATGGAGTGCAGGGCTGGCTGACTTTTTCCCTACTAAGCCTCATGCCTGTTAGCCTCTGTCATGCCGATGACTAAAAAACAACCAGATGTTAGAAACCTTCTGGAAGATGATGATGAAATTCCATAGCTCTGTTTCCGTAAGGTTACAGATGGAGGAGGGTGTTTATATAAAGGGGAAACTAACCCTTATCAGTCATGCTGACTCCTACTGACCATGGTCACCTGCAGGTCACCGCTGCTGTATGCTAACGGATTGCCGAGGTCCAAAATCCTAACAGGAATTCTTGTCTTTCCTACAGGCCTTTTCTGGTTGTCATTACAGCCTGGAGTCAGTGTGTTGGTCCAACTGTGTGTTTCCTTCTAACATTTTTGAGATGCTTAAAACCTGAAGCAGCTTCTTCCAAGTCGTGTTGACACTCCCTTTTTAGAAGGCAGGGTCAAGCCAAAGTTGTTCCATGTTTCATAAAAAACTCTGGGATTTTACTTACATTTTAGTTGTCATGTACAGTGTGGGATTTTATCTTTTTAAAAAGAGAGTGAGAACAATTAAGCTGATACGGTTCTGTCTTAAAGTCTGCCGGAATTTGTTTTCAGCCCATGATTTTTCTTTCTCAGCATTCCCAAGAATTAGAAAGAAAGAAAGAATTGTACTGTGGGATTCCATTTGAAGCCTTTTTAATGATATTTTCCATACTTTTGGTTTACTTTTTCAACAAATTAATCATTGTTTTAGGTTTTTTGGTGCTAGGGATGAAATCCGGGCCTTTGCGCATGGTGCCATACCATGTGAACTATGAGCTCAGCTCTCCAGTTATGGGTTTCCATCTTCCCTCTGTCTACCTGTCCTTCAGCATCTTGTGTATCTCAGGCTGGCCTCAAACTTGGTGTATAGCTGCACGCCACCACACCCGATTCTACACATGCTAGGCAAGCATTCCATCAGCTGAGCCACAACCCCAGAGCAACCTAGCTCCTATGTTTTGAGACAGGGTGTCACTGTGTAACTTTGACTGGCCTTGGACTGTTATGTAGTTTAGATGAGCCTCAGATTCCAAGTCTGCCTCTTTCCAAGGGCTAGGATTACAGGAGTGAGCTACTTTGTATGGCCATTTCCTACTTTTTATTTAAAAGGAAAAAGAGAGAGAGCGAGAGAGCAAAAGTGGCAAGAATGAGTTAGAATGGTCACTGTAAAGTAATCAAAATGTAGCACAGTTAATTCCAGAGCTGTAGGGCTCACTGTGGTTGGCACAGGGCGATCCTTGTTACCACAATCTCTGTGTTGAGGCTTGCTTTATAGAGCCATCTATATTGGCATTTATTTACATAAATGCCAACACACACACACACACACACACACACACACACACACACACGATAGGTCCTTACACAGTGACCAGTCCTTCCTTAAGGACCTGGCTAGAGATCTTGAGTTGAAGATCTTTGTTCCTCCTGATGCCAAGAGCGTCCAACTCAGCTATGTTCCTCTAGACTAGTGGTTCTCAACCTTCCTAATGCTGTGACCCCTTTAATACAGTTCTTCATGTCATGATGACCCCAACCATAGAATTATTTTCATTGCTGCTTTATAACTGATTTTGCTACTGTTATGAATCATAATACAAATATTTTTGGAGATAAAGGTTTGCCATGGGGTTGCAATCCACAGATTGAGAACCTCTGCTATAGAGAAACAGCATATATTTAAAATTAGCCACTGTATTTAATTAGTCAGAAGCTAATTGAAGATAAGAATTAAACTCAGTATGCCTATTATATGCTTATTGGGATTGATGAGTTGATCTTTAAGCCAATAATAGAAAATCTTGGTAGTCAGGCCCCACTTTCCTTTCCCATTGTCAATACTGGCTCTTCTTTAAACTATAAATTTCTTGATAGTCATCTTGCTAACTTTTGCTCCTGATCCTAGTAAGTGATTTTAGACTTAAATGGTCCTACTAAGTGACAAGGACAGCTGCAGTGGAAACTTGCCATTCCCTGGTTTTCCCGGCTTATATGTGTATGTGTCTTTTATTACTGAGCATCCCTGAACTGAGTCACTATGCATCAAATTAAAATCTTAGTGTGACTCTCCTCTGTGCCCCCAGGGTCTATATTCCAGTGTCGTGTGCCCAGGGGTAGTAATGACCAATCTGACATATGGAATTCTGCCTCCCTTTGTGTGGACATTGCTCCTGCCGCTGATGTGGCTGGTAAGTGGTAAACAATTATTATTTTTTAAATTCAGAATTATAAAATATTAAGAATTCAACTCTAAGTGGCAGACTTTCTTTTGACTTGAAGTTTTTGATATGCTGTAATCATAAATGCAAATTTTCTCTTTTAAATTTAAGTGAAAAAAATTTACTTCTGCTGCTGCTCTCAACAGCCGCCTAAACCTGTTGTTCTTTCGGTCAGATTCGCTGTTTTGCAAATGCCTTCACTTTGACGCCGTACAATGGAGCCGAAGCACTGGTACGTTACTGGAGTTTCATAGCCTATAAAATGGCTTAGTGATGGGAGGGTAAGTTCACTGATGCCAGTGAGCAGTCAGGGTCAAAGGCTGTAAGGCAGTGGTTCTCAACTTCTGAGTCATAACCCCTTTGGGATCTACTGACCCTTTCACAGGGGTCACATACTAGATATCCTGCATAGCAGATATTTACAGTAGTAAAATTACAGTTATGAGGTAGCAACAAAATAATTTTATGGTCTCAGGGGTCACTACAACGTGAGGAACTGTATTAAAGGGTCGCAGCATTAGGAAGGTTGGGAACCACTGCTATATATGAGAACAAGCTCTGTGGACAAGCAAGTTCCATTAGGGACTAAGGCAGGTATCGTCTTACAAACAAGACATCAGAAGTTTGACATTTAGCGTCTGCTGGGATGTTGGGTACCATGACTATAGAATACACACTTTCATAGAAGCAAGATGCACCAGGAGATGCAGGAGAGGTGGCAGGACACTGTAGAGTCAGTTAAAGCAAGGCAGTGATCTGTGAATGATTTCCCATGGGGGAGGTGTGTCTTGTGGGACAAACATAGGAGCAATAAGCTCTATTATCCTATGTAAAGATTTTTCTTCCTGGAGCCGGAGAGGTGGCTCTGTGGTTAAGAACACTTGTTCTTGTAGATGACCCAGTTTGATTCTAAGCATCCACATGGCAGCTCATAACTGTCTATAACTCCACTTTCAGGAGATCCAACACCCTTTTCTGACCTCCACAGGCACCTGGCATGCACATGGTGCAGACATACTTTCACAAAACACTTACACACATAAAATAAATCTAAAGAAAAAAGGTAAAGATTCTTCTTCCTCCCTTGGTACTAGAGAATCAAGGATCAAGGTACAAGAGGATCTTACTAGGAAAACAGGATTTCCTTGAGTGATGTCTGACAGTCGGGCTGTGTTTCCTCATCCATGGCAGGCATTACTAAGGAGCTATACTTCTATTTTCTTCCATGCGTACACTAGTAATGCCTTTCCTCAGAGCCCCAGAGCTCCGTAGACCTCTACTTATGGGTCAGAATTCTCGTCCAAGAAGAGACTTGCCATCTGTTCTTCATGCTGGGCTGGTTGGAATCCTGTTGTCTTGATGGGGAATGTTGGGACCCGTTGGGGCTGCCATAGTTAGAGCTGATTGACTAGAGCGGAACTGGATTTAGGCTCTGAGGGACCAGGCGATTCGGATAAGATGAACACCATGATCCTCTTGTCACAGTTCCAAAACTTCATTGTAAAGGGCTGGAGAAATAGCTCAGTGGTTAATA
This sequence comes from Onychomys torridus, assembly GCF_903995425.1. Lineage (NCBI taxonomy): Eukaryota > Metazoa > Chordata > Mammalia > Rodentia > Cricetidae > Onychomys > Onychomys torridus. The sequence continues at coordinate 24,887,727 of NC_050453.1, forward strand.
GTACTCACTGCCCTAGTTGAGGACTCCGGTTCAGTTCCCAGCACCCTTATAGCAGCTCACAACTATCTGTAGCTCCACTTCCAAGGGTTCTTTCTAATGCCTCTTTAGGCATATACATACATGCAGGAAAAACACCCGTAGACTACAAACAAATGTTAAAACAAAATCCATGGTGATTTTGCTATAATTTTCTAAAATGTAGATGAGTAGAAGGGCATCACCCTAAATGTCTGGAGATGGTGGTAGGGCGGGTGGGTGGTAGCACATCATGTGAGCGCTTAGGATCTCTTTCAATCTGTAAGTTTTGCCTCCTCAGGAGGGGCGTATGAGAAGTTTGCCTGGAGATCAGAGGTCATAGCGAGCCATAAACAGAAGTCAGGCGGTGGTAGCACAGGCCCTTAATCTGATCACATGGCAGGCAGAGTTTCTGTATGGTCAAGGACACAGCCAGGCATGGTGATACACGACTTTAATCCCAGTACCAACCATAGAGACCTGGAGGTCTGTATAGACAGGCTGTGACAAGGAAGTGATGTGGCTGGGCTTAGAGCCAATGAGAAGACAGAACAGCAAGGCAATAAAAGCACAGGTTAGACAGGAAGAAGCTCTCTCTTGGGAAGCTATGGCGTGGTGGTAAGCTAAGGTTATCAGTGGCTCTTCACTGTTTCTCTGATCTCTTCGGCTCTTACCCCTGTATTTGGCTCTGTGTTTCTTATTTAATAAGACTGTTTAGAAATTCATCCACACAGGGGCATTGCAGAGGACTCAACGATATTTCAGATTTTAAAAGAAGGTTTTAATCAACAACAAATACAATCTGATGGCTCAGTGGAGCAGAATAGAAAGTTTAGAAATTGGCCCATAAACATACAGAGATTTAGTGTATAATAATGACCAGAGGTAGAGGGGAAAGATGGGCTTTTTCAGCAAGGTTTTAGTCAAAAGGGGGTTTATGATATTTATTTCATGCCTTCCACCAAAATAATATTCTAGATAGTTGAAGAGGTTTATATGTCACAATTAAAATCTAAAATTCTTAGTAGAAAACATGGGGAATTTATGTGAAGTTTCAGAATGTGGAAACTCTAAAAGAGTGGAAATTAAAATTAGCACGATCCCAGAGTCCACTATAAAGAAAGTATGAGGTAGAATACAAACATCTGTCTTAGATAAAGGTAACTATTTTCTTAGTTAATCAAGAATCCCAGTGAAGAGAAGGCAGCCTTTGTTGAAATCACGGGCAAAAGACAGACACACCGATTCTGAGCAGTTTCAGTCATGTGAAAAGATCTTGGTCACACTGATGCTAAGAGAAGTGTGAATTGAATCTATAATCCCGACCTCGGCTCAGATTAGCAAAGAGTAGGACATTTGATACACAGGGCTGTGGTGGCTGATGATAAGGGCAGGGGAATGCTGCATTGCAGCTTCTGTGGAAGACTGCTGGCAAGATGGGTCAGATAGTAAGGCACGTACCTTCACCAAGAGCTTCCATTTGTGGCATTACTTTTATAGATGTACTCAACATCCACCGTGGTTTAGTTTGCATTCCTAAGGACCGCAGTCTGCTGCACATGTCTTTCAGTTAAAAGCTGAGCATACAAATTACAACCCGTGCCCAAGACAGGATTCTGTACTCTAAAAGCAAATGAAACAGCTCAGTGCACACAGGTTTGAAAATTTGTGATGGTCAAGTGAAAACTTCTGGTGTTATGTTTCCGTTTAAAAGAGAAAGATAAGTGTTTCTAAATGAAGAAGTATTTCTTTGCATGCCTATACATGGGAGAAGAGTGAGTTACTCCCGGAGATGTAAGCTACGTTGTTGCAAAATTGGAAAGGGACGAAGACTTTCTTTTTATACTGTGTACACCCTTTGGACATACTCATCTTCTCACTGGTAAAAATATCCCAGCGAGCTGTGCTTTGCTGTGGTGTGTGCCAAGAATGACACCAAATAAGCCAGTGCCTGAGACATGAATTTATATGGGAATTGAGGGAGAAGATGGGCGAAGTGAGGGGTGTTTTGTTCTTTGCTTAGACTATCTCTCACAGTCTGCTGTGGAGCAGGCTGCGTTCCATTCTCCTTTCAAAAGATGACAGCAGTTTCCAAAGATGCGGAGATTAGCTGGTACTTTCTGAGCGGGATCTTGGGATTTCACGGGGGAGCTCTGTAAAGTACTGATGGCAAGTCTCACTTGCTTGGGGCAGGAGCTTTCTCACTGACATGCTGTTCCTTCCCAGGTGTGGCTTTTTCACCAAAAACCTGAGTCTCTCGATCCTCTGACCAAATATCTGAGCTTCACCACAGGCATCGGGACTAATTACGTCAAGGGCCAAAAGGTAAGTCTGTTTATGTTGTCCCGTTCTGATGCTCTGGGCCTGTGATGCTGACCAATCAGCCCCCAGCTCTGTGCCGGAGTCTTCACTCTGGTGTGTTCATGGTCTGTGTTATTGCTTTCTGCTTCCTCCTGTCTCAGAGCCTTGGCCATCTTCTTCCTACTAAGCCGCTCTTTCCTGTGTTCCTGTGGATGTCTGTCCATCCTTCCGGTCTCACGTTCTCAACCTTCTGTCTCTTTAGACCAGGTCCCATGCCCTGTTGTGGGAATCTCATGCCTGTTCTGTGTAACACTCACCCTCAGCTGCCCCTGTCAGCAGAGAAGCTTTTTGTGAGGGACTGTACCTGCTTCCCCAGTATGCTGCCCCATGTGGAGACTTAATAAATACATCATGAGTTGTGTGGAGCATAGAGCGTCTTTCAGTGCTGCGTTAACATTTCTTGGAATGTGCGTTCTGTTTGAGATTATTATAAGCATTGTTAGACATGTTTTGAAGAGGCAGGGAGGAGAATAGGGAAAATTGAATTGGTATTTTGTCTTTTGGAGTCGAGTCTTAAGAGAAATCATATAAAATTACATGGCAGGGGAGTGAGAACATTTACTTGGGACTATAAGAACATGTTGTAGCTTTGTCACAGGCAAGGTTATTGTAGCCTCCTGCTTTTCTCTGCCCAGTTACTGAGGATGCATTGGTATAAAATAGAACTAGTTTGAAGCAAGTCAGTGACCTCTGTCAGGTTGGCAGCAGCCTGAGTCCAGTGACAGCCAGCCTGTAGGGTTGCTACCCATGTCACCCGCTAGTGAAAACCAGCCTTTCATATTTTTGGAAACATGTTGTGTTTTGGATACTAGTGACTTGAGAACATTTTCGAGAAGTGGTCCCTCAGGCAGGTAGATTTGAATGATCCTTCCTGTTGTCTTCCCTTGCTGGGTTCCCCACAGTGTGTTAGCCCAGGAATGATTTTGAGATGTTGAAACAGTTAAGCGATACAGAGGTGACATGGTTGGTCTTGGAGTTTACAAATTGTTTTTTTACTGCATGCATTACTTATTTGCTGTTGTTTTGTTTTGTTTTAAGACAGGGTCTCACCAAGTAACTCTGGCTGGCCTGGAACTCTGTCTTAATTAGGGTTTCTGTTCTGAGATAAAATACCATGACTTGAGGAGGAAAGGGCTTGTTTAAGCACCCTACACTTCCATGTCACAGTCCATCATTGAGAGAAGCCAGGGCAGGAACCTGGAGTCAGGCACCGAAGCACAGGTGGTGGAGGATGCTGCTTATTGGCTTGCTCCCCATGGCTTGCTCACTTTGCTTTCTGAAGATAGCACGCAGGTCCATTATCCCAGGGATGGCACTGCCCACAGTGAGCGGGGTTCTCCCACATCACTCATTAACCAAGAAAATGTACCACAGGCTTGCTCACAGGCCAGTCTCGTGGGATTATTTTCCTCAATTGAGGTTCTCCCTTTCAAAATGACTGTAGCTTGTGTCAAGATGACATAACATTAACCAGGACAAACTGGCTGTTTAACAAGGCTGGCCTGCAGAGGTGGATCACAGGGATCAGCCTGCCTCAGCCTTCTGAATTCTGAGATTGAAGATAAATACCACTGTGCTCCATGCTCTGAGTTTTTGTTCTTGTTTTTTTAAACTCAAATTTGGGTTAACTCACAATTCTTACCATCTAAAATGATATATTTTGGGAAACCCTGTTGCAATTTAATAAGCTCACGTTAGGGCTTTCAGGGTTTATTTAAATTTGCTATCTTATAACCTTACAGGGAGTGATTTATTTTCAAGGGGAGACAATGTTTAATTTTATAAACCCCAGGTATTTAGTATAATTTTTTGAAGAAATGCATTGAATAAAAATATTTTAGCCTTTGGTTCATTTGGGGGAAACCTGCTTTCCCCTCTGTTAAGGATAGGGGAAGTAGTGGCTGCTGACATCTTGGGAGAGAGGGCATCATTGTCTTCAGCTTTGTGTTCATTGGTGTGCTCTCCATGCTGCTGTGGACCTCCTCAGCCATGCACATGTGGACCACCCTGGTTAGACCCAGTGTGTACAACACAAAGGCAGAACAGCAGGAAGCAGGAAGACAGAGGAGTGGGGGTGGGAGTGAGGGGGAGAAGACAGGAAGAGAGGGTGGGGATGAATGTAATAAGAATGCAGAATTGTCAAGGAATAAATTTAGTTTAAGAAACAAAGGTGAGTTTGAACAGGAGAGATCTGTAACATTTCCAATTTCAAAACAAAGAACTAACAGAATTCAATGAGGATAAATGTTAGGTTCAAAATGTTAAAACGTATCCTTAATCTTTAGCGTTTCAGTTGTAAGAAGATTCTAGTTTGCTGACTTGGAAAAAAGAGAGCCTGACTGTAGGAGCCGAAACGTGGTTCTTATTATCAGTTTAAAGTAAGATTTTCTGCAGGAAGAACAAGAACGAAAAGTAACAGTGACTTAAGACAGAACCTCCTATTTCTCGCACACAGAAGCACTTTGGGTTGGGGGTGAGCATCTATAGAAATTTGGACTCTTGATTTCCTTTCTCCCCTCTTTCCTTTAGAAGTTGGTTGGGTACTAGGAGACTCAAATTTCATATCTTTACAAGCAGTGGGAGGTTTGGCAAGTGCTAAGTTTACATGAACATTTATGTCCTCAGATTCTTTAATATTTCCAGCTGTCCCCGATTGGACCCCTCTGCCCCTCCCTAGCCTCCGGTTCTCTTACACATGGACACCCTCACTTTGCTTTCATGCAGTTTGTTTTATTTTTCTTTTGCAGACATCTCTCTTTGTGCTTGTTTTCCAGATGGACATAGATGAAGACACCGCTGAAAAATTTTATCAAACCTTACTGGACCTGGAAAAACGTGTTAGAATCACCATTGAAAAATCCGATCACCCCAGCTGATGTCGACATTCTCCAGAGCATTCCGTATCTTCTGTACAGCCCGGCTGGGGCACGTGGCTTTCCATTTTGCTGGATGATATGCTTTTGTAGTAAACCACAAGCTGTGATGATCTCTGCTCCCATCTTTCAGAATGATCTCTAAGACTCCATGTGTGCACATGTGCAGGCATGTACACACAGGTAGAAAGGATTGGCAAAGTAGAGGAACCAAGTCAATACCCTCCAGAGTCATGTCCTTTTGGAATTGCTAGGGGCTCTCTGCAGAGCACCTGCATCCACTGTTCTACTGGCCACTGGGAGCCCAGTAGATCATTCTTGAGTGATTGGGACACAGGTACAGCCTGAACCTCCTTTTAGTCCCAGCAAGGAGGGGCAAGGCCACCAAGTAGTCATTCCAGCTCCTTGTCTTTTCTCTGTGATCATTTTCCTACTCTGTTTATTCACTTCTTCATATGCTGCTTCTGGATAATCTTATCAGATCATCCGTCCGAGCAGTCCCTGTGTGACTGACTGCACACAGTGAATCTCAGGAACAAAGTGTGAGTGTGTTTGGGCCACGTGCATGCGTTATTTCTTCTCTTTAAAAACATTCTGTTTTTATCAGGTGGTGGAGCCAACAGCCTGGTTTTTATTAATGTCTGCAGATGTATTCATAAACAGCTTATCTTCATGACCATATTTCACTGGAACTAAAAGTATAGCAGAAAATAATTTATTCGTGTTTCAAAAAAGTATAAAAAGACAAACAAACTGAGAAACCGCTACTAGGCCTTTATCTGCTGGTATCTGGTACACAATGGAATAAAAGGAAATCATTCATTTTTATGTGTCAGGTGATAAGCTTTTCAAACCTTTTCTCTGTAAAGCTTAAGGAGCCACACCTGAGCATCCTTTGGTCTGAATCAACATGCTAATGATGGCTGATTTTTTTTTTATCATAAATAAGGCCGTCCTATCACGTGGGATATAATAAAGTCAGTAAAATTTTGAAGAAAAGTCCAAAAGATGATATATAAATATAATTTCCCTACAGCTTGTGCTATGAAAATTTTCTGTTTAGAGTTTTTCTACTTTTGCTGACAAAGACATTTTTGTAAAGATAACAGTTGAGAATGAGTCTGCACACCACACAACTCTCCGCGTCATTGAGAAGCGAGGGTGGAGCTTAGCACGGGGCTGTCCTTTTTACATTCTTTATCTCCTCAGAACCCCCATTTGGAAAAGGCTGCTTCTCCCTGGTGAACTCACATTTCTCATGTGTAAACTGAGACCTCTTTGCCCTGTTGCTCACGGGTTTGCAGTGAAGAGGGGATTGACGATCTGTGTGGACCGTGAACATCCCTCATTTTGGTAGAGAATGATGGGGTTCATTAGAGATCAGGAACCCAGAATGCCGAGGTCCAGATACTGCCATGTAAGGCACCAGATGACCACGGCCCTTTTGACAGGTTTTGTTCTCCGAACATTTCCAGGAGACTGTGTGGAGCACTGCAGGGTTTATGGGCCCTAGGGCTGAGTAGTCGTAATCTAGACTGTTCTTGAGAGAGTGGAGTAGCCTGGGCTTTGGTTATTTGTGAGTTTGGAAAAACATGTCCTTTCCTGGGATTGCCAACTTAGGAGCATCAAGTTATTCTTAGAACTTCTTTTTACTGGCTACATTAGTAATTCCCTCTATTTTATTCTTGATGCTGATATCTTTTCATTGTCAGCTGTGCAGGGTTTGTCCATTTGCTGGGGTTTTTGGAGAGCCATGTTTCTGCCTTACTGATTTTTTTTTTTTCTTCTCAGTTGCTTATATATTTTCCAAAGAGATTTTAGCTCTGCATGTTTTAATTATCTTCTTTTTGCTTTCATTGGGTTAAAATAAACCATTTTTTCCCCCAGTTTCTTAACAAAAAAACTTAGGTTACTTATTTAGAAATTTTTGTTCATGGCTGTTGTAAGCATTTAATTATAAGCATTTAATAACATAAATGGCCCTCTGGGCCCAGTTTAACAGCATCCCATGTTTGCTGACATACTGCCTTGCTTTTATTTTCATCCTTTTAGCCCTAGATTATTTTATTAATTTCTGTTGAGGTTTCCTTTTATGAATTATTAAAAGTGTTATTTAATGTTCATATTTTTAGAGATTTCAAAGGTTGGAACTTGACTGGGGAGATGGCTCAGGGGTCAAGAGTACTGGCTGCTCTTCCTGAGGACACAGGTTCGATTCCCTGAACCACACGGTGGCTCACAAACATAGAATTCCAGTTCTGGGAGATCCAGTACCTTCTTCTGGCCTCCGTGTTTACCAGATATGCTTGTGACACATAGGCATACGTGCAGACAAAACACTTGTACACATGAAAATAAATAATTCTTTTAAAAGTTGGTACTGGCTTCCAGGTGCAGTCTGTTGGGATTTTCTAGTTTCCTATTGGTGTAGTCAGAATACATGGAGTCCGATTTCTTGAGTTGTAGTTATGGTCCAGGATCTGTTCTATCTGGAGCAGTCTGTGGACTTCCCTTCACACCACGGCAGCTTGCATTTCCTCTTTAGAACACTGGAGGTTGCTCTCTGTATGGAGTTCATGGTTGCTTTTCTGGCAGGTGTTGTGTGGGAGGGCCAACCATTCTATTGAAAACCGTATTTCTCATCTTTACATCAGCTTTCATTTCTGTTAAATTTTTACTCTTCTAGTTCTTTCCTGTGTTCAGTCAGTTTTTTTTGTTCTGTGTCCAGTTCTGGTTTTAGTTTCAAAATTTTGATTCATTTTCTTAATTTATTTTTACATTTATTTTGCATGCTTGGGTGTATTGAGTTCAGGGCTGTGGAGTCTGTCTTCTCTCTTTTGGTTGATCCCCGGGCAGAAATGCTGCTTGTATATAGTAGTTGTCAACAGAAGCTTTTATTTATTCATTTTTATTTTGTTCTCCTCAGTCCTCAGTGAGGTCTTTGATAGTTAGTTGACTCTAAAATTTCATCACGTCCCTCAAGTTTTACCATCTTATCAATCTTTTGAAAAACAAAACAAAACATTTAATTGAGCACTAAAAAGATGGCTCATCACTTAAGAGATCTGACTGCATTTCCAGAGGGCCCAGGTTCACTTCCCACACACACATGGTGGCTCACAATCTTCTCAAGTTCCCGGGGATCCGGTGTTCTCTTTTGGCCTCTGTGGGCACCAGACACACAAGTGGTGCACAGGCATACATGCAGGCAAAACACTCATAAACATAAAAATAAACCTTAAAGAATCAAAAACTAAAAACATTAACTTGGGGGACAAGAGTGAAGTTGTGATAAAGCTCAAATCTGGGCGTATCACCAATGCTGTTCTTCTGACCCTAAAAGTCTCCTGATAGACATCTGGAAGCAGGCTGCTGCCTGGCTTCCTTTTCCTGCTCCTCTCCAAGCTAGCCTGGATGGAGTGCAGCCTCCCATCTGACCTGTAGGATCCTAGCCACTTTTGAGGCCTCTGCTCTGAGGGACATATACCAGCATTGGATTACTTTTGTTTTCCTTGTATTGACAGAGGGTGCATTAGAAATGACCTACTTTTGGGTCAAGCTGTGTGTTTATGAATCTTACCATTTCTTGTTTGATTTCCAACCTTTGATTATAAGAGGTATTACCTATATAATAAAAAATGAAGCTCTTGCCTAGAAATCCTTTGACATACCAAAGGATCAGCTCCAAGACCTCTTGTTGTTGCTCATTATATTTCTAGCATTCAATCAATGGCTGACATTTACTAGGCTCTTGATAAATATGTGAACAGTTGTTTGAACAAGTATTTATTTGAATAAAAGTATCATGCTAAAACCAAAAGGTTTTAGGCTTAGTTGACTTTTTATTATGCCAAAATTTAAAAAAGCTATAATTTATCTTATTTGGAATAATATTTAGAATACCAAGCTAGAGTTTACTGAGGCTCTGTTATTGTTTTCTAATCTTAGAACATTATGTTATACTAATAAATGTGCTTCCTTCTCACATCATTATTATCTGTACTTGCAAGTTTGTGCTTGAAGAACAATTTGACTGTGTTTATCACAAGTTAAAGCGCATGTGCTTTTAACAATTCAGCATTGCTAAATTTATCCTGAAGATATAACTCAAATACCTACAAAGCATCAGGGTTACCGTCACCTATTGGAAACTGTTGGTGCTAAATATGCTTCAAAAATTCAAATTGCTTGTACTTTGGAAGGATAAGTTGGTGCACATACTACAGTGTGTTTTGTAACAGCCCTAGAGGGAGTTGGGATAACAACCTATAATCAAAGCCAGTTGTACGTCAGCGAGAAAGATGCATGAATTCACAGTAAAGCACCATAAAGTCTATACATAGCTGCACACCAGCTCAGCTAGAGTGTAGCTGCTGAAGGAGTGCACCAAACATTTGAAAGATGTCCAGCATTTCCAAGCTGTTTGGCCTTTGGAAGTGCAGGTGAGGGACTTCAGACCAACAGGACAGTGTTCACTGCTGATCTTTTTCCAGGCACAGCAGCAGAATACGAAGAACTTAAGCATGTTTATCTGATCTTTAGGGGGCTGGACAAAGAATGATGTCACTTCCATAAAATACTCTAACAGTGTTATAAAATAATCTTCTAAAAAGGGATGAGGTAGGTCTATATGGATTGTGAGTTAAATGTGTAAAACCAGATACTGTAGAAGGCAGGGAGGTGTTTGTGTCCTCAGAGATAAGCACCCGGGGAACCTGGAATGGTACACACCCAGCTTTGTTCCTTTGAAGGGAGGGGTGCATAAGTTGTTATTCCCCCAGGAGGCTGGGGGTGGACCTGCTGAATAACCTGGTGACTGTGTGGCGGAGACCACGCTGGATCTCCCCCATGCCCTTATCATAAGCTCGTTTTTCTCAGTTAATCTACAGAACCTGTCTTTATGGAAGGTGTCACATGTACTTTACAAAGAGTTTTGATGTCACATCTGAACATTATTTAGCTTAATGTTCCACAAGATTTACTTATGTTTTATCTAAAGTGCACACAGGATTGAGTTAATTATGACCAAGAAAGTATCCACCAAATTGTGCTGTGCTTAAATATGACTAAAATAAACTACTCAGGTATTGGTGAAATTATTAAGGCCACTCCACGTAGTTAAAAAGGAGGTTTATTTTGTGGGGTTACTTACAAATGAAGGGATAGATTGCAGGGTCTGGGAAAGGTATGGCGCAGTCCAGCGGTGTTCTCCGGAGAACTCTCCCAGAGAAGCCTCTCCTCTTGATCCTGGGTCTTCAGCATCCTCTCTCAGCCCCGCCTTGTAGGCATGACCATTACCGAAGCCTCAATGGGGTTGGAACTTCCAGGCCAAGGCTGGAATGGCTACCCACTACACTCAGGGTCAGGAAAAAAACAGCAGAGACATGGCAAGGCTGTTTTTATAGCTACCTGCTCAGGGTAAAGGCAAGAAAAGCAAACGAGATGGTATTGGAAAGTGAGTTACTCATGACAACTTCCAGATTTTTATTTTTAAAGTGAAGAGGAAGTCCAAGTGGAAATAATTTAAAGTTTAGCCCACCCAACAGACAGGAGACAGACCGACCACTCCAAAACAGACCCACCTGTGATACTGGACTTGTGGAACAGTCCAAGACAATGGGTAGCAGGTTCCTGTGGTATGTTTTAGCCACCAGAAGTTCCCCTTAGCCTGCGACCTCTGGGTCAGGCGGTCTGTGGGCGCCTGCAGGATTAGGACCCAGGCTACAGGTCAATGGGGCCTGAGTGAGGTATGGCATAAGGGATGGTTGAGCTGTGGTCAAGGGACTGGGGGCAGTTGCGCGTGGGCTCTTACTTGGGAAACTGCCGCCTGTGTTCCTCGGTTGTCGTGTGCACCATGCTGATGACGCTCACTGGGGTGATGAGGGGAAGAGTGGAGGACGCACTCAGGGGGACTCCTTTCCCACCGTGCACACTCCGGAACTCTACGGCTGTCTCTCCAGACTCAAGTCCTAGAAATGATTCAGGAGTGATGGCCACGTGCTTTCCTAATAAGTGAGGTGTGAAAGATCCATTGATGCTACCAGGTCCTGTTCTGCCGGGCAAGTAGATCTCATTTAGAGAAGGGTTCACCTTGTGTCCAGCTATCTTATTCTCTGTTGTCTTTGCTTGTAGAACTCTAGGCCTCCCCTTCAGCTGCCTGGGGATGCTCCTGGAAGCACCGGGGCTTTCCTTCTACCTCAGTTACACCCCTGTTGCTCCCTTAGGATTCTGGGTGAGTTGATCCAACCCCAGTTCTCTCAGGGCCCCTTCTGTTAAAAAAAAAAGGTGGGGGGCTATAGGATGAGCAGGCTACATGCTACACCTAGCTCTAGCCTTACATCCAAATCTATAAAAGCTACAAACCCCGGTTTCCCTACAGCAATCATTTAAAGCAAACTCCAGGCCCCAGTTACTGCAGTTACAAAAACCACGTGGGGCATGGGGGATGACAGCATTAACGGGAGAAGAGTGAAAAGCGGAGGCAAGAAAGACAATCTTGGGTTTCCAATGTCGCTGGCATTTTTGGCTTCCTGTCTGTCCCTACCTCGGGGTGGGGGAGTTCACATACAGAAGCAATCATCTATGATGAGTTAAGCATTTTGCTCCATTTGGAGGAAGGCGTGCACAAGCCCATTTTCTGTCAAAAAGTAGCAATTTAGGAAGTCTACAATCTTGCCTTTGCCCATTTGAAAAGTTTTCATTTCTTCTTCCTTATAAGATGGTGCCTCTGGAACCCCGGGTCCACACTGGGCTCTGTCTAATAATCTGTTGGAAACATAAGCTGTTCCAATACGTAACTCATGGCCGGCCTGCTCTACATTCAGACCTCCTGCTCCTCAGGTGGAATTCCTCATCCCAACCAGGCTCAAGATTCAGGGTTCAGTTTTTACCTCCCTTAGTGTGGTCTTGTTCTGGAAAAAAAAAAAAATTAAGCCTGCCTAAACCTACATCAGGAAATTCTTCCCTTTACAGATTTACCTTCGCCTTCATCTCAGCCTCAAGGGCCTGGGAGCTGGTCCCTCCTGTGTGAGTCTTCAGCCTACTATGTGATGAGGCCCAGTCCTTGTGTATGTGTATGCTGAACAGTTTTATGTCAACTTGACAAAAGCTGGAGTCATTTGAGAGGAGGGAGCCTCGATTGAGGAAATGCCTCTCTGTGACTGGGTGTGGGCAAGTCTGTAGGCATTTGTTTAATTGATGATGATGTGGGAGGGCATAGCCCATTGTGGGTGGTACCATCCCAGGGCTGGTGGTCCTGGGTCCTATCAGAAAGGAGGCTTAGCAAGCCATGAAGAGCAAGCCTGTACATGGCACCCCTCCATGGTCTCTGCTTCAGCCCCTGCCTCCAGGTCCATGCCCTACTTGAGTTCCTGTCCTAACTTCCTCTGATGATGAGCTGTTATATGGAAGCATAAGCTGAATAAACCCTTCCCTCCCTAAGTTGCTTTTGGTCATGGTGTTTCAATACAGCAACAGCAATTTTCAGACAATATGCCTTGTCTGTTTTCCCTTTTTACTCCTTATTTGCATGTAGACACTTTCTGCTGGGTGTCTCCCTCCTAGCTGGGTTGGTTGGCTTCTGTGCCTTCCCATTAACATGTCTTATCCTTAGCTTTTCTAAGAATGCTCCTTCCAAGTATGTAGTGTTGTGGCTAGCGCTTCCAGGCACTGTCTAGCTTAAGTATCCCTGTTCCTGCTTTTAGGATCTGACCCTGACCCTCCTCCTCTCTTGCCTGCCTCTGGGTTCTGTGGCCATTTAACACAGCTGGCGCTCATGCTGTCCTGCAGATGTAATTGGCTCTCTGTGGGGACTAATTTCAGCTGGTCCCTTTTGCTCACCTTTTAATATAGTTGTTCTAGTTTGTTCTGTCCAAATTAAGCTGGAGCTGGGCAGGGTCAGAATATCTTACTTGTTCTCTTGGGTTTTATTTGAGCCATAATCGTCAAAGGAGAATGGAGACTTTTTAATATGTATTTGTGACATTTTACATTGCTCTGACCAAGTATCTGAAAGAAGCAACTTGGGTGAGAAAGGATTTGGTTTGGCTAATGCTTTGAAGGGATACAGTCCATCATGGTGGGGAGGACACTGTGGTAGAGATCATGGATAGATCAGGAAGCAGAGAGACGAATGCTTTCTACTCAGAAGGCTTTCTCCTTCCTCCTCGTTTATGCAGTCTGGGACTCCAGCCAATGGGATGGTGCTATCTGTGGTGGTTAGAAAGAAAATGGCCCCCACAGGAAGTGGCACTATCAGGAGGCGTGGCCTTGTTGGAGTAGGCGTGGCCTTGTTGGAGGAAGTATGTCACTGTGGAGGCGGGCTTTGAGGTCTCATCTATGCTCAAGCCCAGTGTGTCAATTTTCTTCCTGTTACCTGAGATATAGAATTCTCCAGCACCGTGTCTGTCTCTACACCACCGTACTCCCAGCCACCATGCTTCCTGCCATGATGATGGACTAAACCTCTGAACATTAAGTCTTTATCTCAATTAAAGTTTTTGTTTATGAGAGTTGCTGTGGCCATGGCGTCTCTTCCTAGCAATAGAAGCCCTGACTAAGACACCATCTATATTCAAAGTGGAGCTTCCCCTTCAATTAAATCTCTCCATTAAAGCCCTATAGACACATCCAAGTGTGCCTCGTTGATGCTTAGGGGCTTCTCCAGCTACTCAAGCTGGCAGTGGAAATTAACCTTTGTGGTAAGAAAGAAGCCTGGGGTAGGATGCTCTTTCTGAAGAGTCTGCTGATAAAGCCTCCGATAGAAAGTAGAACTAGAAAGTTCCTATAGAGGACTTACATTATTAGTAGTTGTCAGGGTTCACAAAAGCAAAATATTAGACTTAAACAACTCAGATGCCCCTTCCAGAAGGCCTCAGGATTGCCCGTCTTTCCTCTGAACTAAACCCACAGTGTGATTATAGTGCACGGCCCATGAGGACTTGACCTTCCGCTCAGTTACTTTTCATCTAATACTGACTTACATGACCTGAGTCTTCATTCATAATTTCCTCAACTAGATTGGCTCTAAAAATAAGATGGAAACACAGCTTTCTCAGCTCTCCCAAGAATTCCCTCAGATAAGGCTTGTTCCCCTTTTGAGAGGTGAGTCCTTGATTGATATTTATGAAATGCTGACTACAGTATCTGGCACATGGTAGCCATGGTTATATTCTTAGTGTTTATTAAAGTAAATTAAAAATTAATAAATAATGAGTTTCCAAGGGCTGTGATATTGAGTCCAAGGTGAATCACCCAATCCTCTCCAGAAGTCATGCAATTCTTGCTTAACCATGTAAAAAACTTAAATGCTACCTTACAGATACACTGTTGAGCAGGCACACAAAGGCAATGGATTCTTTAGTTTGGGACATTGGCTAAACATAGACTATCATTAACGTCACCTTTCCTAACTCTTCACTTAAATGGCTACAACTAAGATTAAAATAAAATTAAGAGTAACACTGAAATAAATTAGTGCAAAATGAGATATAATCACATGTGGTGTATATAATTATGAGCAATAATTATACATAGTATCTATTATGGTTTCACCTAATTATTAATTAAATTAACAAGTTAAAATTAAGATGCAAAATAAGTGCTTTTAAATTATCAATAATTAAAATAAGCCATCAAAAATTAAGCCATCTGTTATATGAGCCAGAGAGACGGCTCAGCCAGTAAAGGCTCTTGCTATGCAAGCTTGAGGACCTGAGTTTGAGCTCCTGAACCCACATAAAGGTGGGAGGAGAGAACAGACTCTGTCTTAGGGTTTCTATTGCTGCGACGAAACACCATGACCACAAAGCAAGGACGAAGGGGTTTATTCAGCTTACACTTCCACATTGCTGTTCACCACTGAAGAAAGTCAGTATAGGAACTCAAACAGAGCAGGATCCTGGAGGCAGGAGCTGATGCAGAGGCCACAGAGGAGAGCTGCTTACTGGCTTGCTTCCCATGGCTTGCTCAGCCTGCTTTCTTATAGAACCCAAGACCACCAGCCCAGGAACGGCACCACCCACCATCCCTTCCCCATTGATCACTAATTGAGAAGATGCCTTACAGCTGGATCTCATGGAGGCCTTTCCTCAGCTGAGGCTCCTTCCTCTCTGATGACACCAGCTTGTGTCAAGTTGACAGACAAAACCAGCCAGTACAGGCTCCACAAAGTAGTCCTGTGACCTCTATACATGTAGCATGCCAAAAAGGCATGGCACATGAGCATCCCCCCCCCCACAATAATAATAGCAAATAATTGAAAATTAAGCCATTATAAAACACTGAAGCTTCTGGGTGACTTCCCATGTACTGGGATTAAAGGTGTGTACCACCATGGCTGGCTCTGTTTCTCTCCTAGACTGAATCCATCTCATGTAGTTCAGGGTGGCTTTCAACTCACAGAGATCCAAATGGATCTCTGCCTTGTGAGTGCTAGGATTAAAGGTGTGTGCCACCACTGCCTAGGCCTCACTGTTTAATCTAGTGACTGGTTCTGTTCTCTGATCTTCAGTCAAATTTTATTAGGGTACGAAATATATCACCACAGGAAGGAGGACAGAGGAAGGACAGCTAAGAAGGAAAGGAAAGCAGTTCTAACCATGGGACTATGTTTATTTCCTGGGGCGCTTTCTGCAGTGTCCCTAGAATAGGAATGTAGACTACAACAGATCTCCAATGGACCTAGTCACAGGCCTCCCCAGTGCTAGTGTGTGTGTGTGTGTGTGTGTGTGTGTGTGTGTGTGTGTGTGTGATTGAGGCTTGTACTCAAGATCTTGCATGTAGATAGATGACTTCTCAAGCAGTAGGGCAAGGGGTGTTTTTACCCCGTGTGACTGTTACCACGCTGTGTGCATCATCTTAGCTGTGAACTAGAATGGCTAAGTAAAGCATAGTCCCTCTAGTTATATTAAAGCTGATCAGAACAAGCAATGGGAGAGAGGGATGGTTTCCTGGAAAGAAAAATGATTTGACTAACCACAACGTGAGTGAGATCCAAAATCCAGACATGGTGTGCTTCTTAGCATGAGCAGGATTTTCTCTCTTTGATGTATTGTGTGCTTTGCAGGCGTTATAATACATTGCCCCCAATCTCTTTGTGCCTATTGGAGGCCTAGCTGCTAATTTCATTCTTTCCTTCTTAATCTCATGCTAGAAAGATGGAGAGAATGAACAGTCACTCCCTGTTTCCAATTTCCTTTCTACCTTAAGATGGCCTCTTAGATCTATGCCTACTGAGCAGGTCCAGAAAGTTGAACTTCTCCTAGTGTCCAGAGATTTTGCTGCCTAGAACTTCCCAGAATGAGGTGATCTTCATGTTCTCCCAGTCCCGGAAAATGGACCTGTGTGCCATCCTAGAACCTACTGATTTCATCCTTTCCGACCTAAACAGTCATCTGGCTCTTAAGATTGTTATTTTATTTTAATTATATTTAATCATAATTTAATCATCACAGCTAAGATTATTACTATTTTGCTCTTTAACATTGTTTCATAATCTGCTCCACTTCGCTTGAACCACCTTCTCTACATTCAGTCTCTTAACTTATCTCATTTTGACTAGGCCTACAGCTCTGCCCCAATTCCAGCCCTGGCCTTGGCTTCCCAGGCTCCCTGGCCTCACATATAGCCTGGCTTGCCCATTTTTTGCCTTCCGTGCCAGCTTATTTTTAGTAGTATTTCTGCTCATTCTCAGAAGCCTTTCAGTTCAGAGGAGAGATCACACAGCAGCCTTAATAGGAAGCCTTTTGTATCCGACCTCTACCAGGTTCTCAGATTGTATACTATTGGTTGCCTTCTGTGTTTTCTCTTCAGCCTAGGGCAAGATGACCTCAACCAGGACGGGAGGTCATGTCCAGGTATGGCTGTGTCAAAAAGAAGGAAACAGCTACTTTCTCGGCTTTTTCTTCAGAATGGGGATATTTTTCTCAGAAGCATTCAGTGGATATCTCCTGTCTAACTGGCAAGTACTAAGCCACACACCCCTTTCAGAATGAATTACGGAATGACTGTGGTGGGCTTTGTTTAATCACTTGTGGTAGAGAAGATATTAGGGAATAATTTTAAAACAGTGACTTCCTGATTCAGCGCCCTAGTTGAATTGGTTCTGGGATCCGTTTATGTCACTAGCTATCAGGATTCTGAGACTGGGGACTACTTTCTTTAGCTCTTCTGTGGAAAGAAGTGAGGTGCTGTTGAGGTTGTAAATGGTCCTCGGAGCTGGTTGGAAAGGGAGTGGATTCTCAGTTCTGCTTGCTGCTTATTCAGAATCTACCCTGGAGTTCAGATCTCTCCCATCAGATTTCTCACCTGTCAAATGAAGTGAAGATGACCCCTGACCCGAGCAGCAGTTAAAGCAGCGAAGACTCTGGTTCCCTTATCCCACCATTTCTGTCTCTTTTACGCTAAGATTTTTAAATGGGTTATTGCTGTGTTTGCGCGCGCACGTGTGTGTGTGTGTGTGTGTGTGTGTGTGAATTCATTCATGGAAATACCTGTAAGAATAACAAAGGGAAATAGCCCCTAAGAAAACTACCTTCTGGAATGTATGGGACCTCTGTTGACTATTTGATCTTTATGATATAAATAGCTTTTATTCCATGATAGTGTGCTTAGTGAGTCAACATAGTTCCTGGAGATGATTTATGGACAAAATTCCCATGGCCATATCCTTTGGAGCAATTCAGCTTCATTTAATTTCCCCTCTGGATGCTCACCATGATATTAATAGCGAATTAAAGACTTAAGAGAAGTCCCTTTAGAGAAATTGATTCCAATTATCTAACTCGGGTTTCTCTGGACTCATTTCAACTCTAGGTCTTTCTCTAATAGCACTTAGCAAGATGTCTTAGAAAACCCTTTGAGAAATTATGTTAGCATAAGTAAGAGTTAACTTCTTGGCTCTCAAGGTAATTTTTCCCGTAGGGGGCATCTATACCACTAGGGGGCAGCATTGGAACATATATTGTGAACAAATTTCCATTCTAAAACAAAATTCACTGATTAAAAACTCACCCAAAATAAGCACTTTCAGATATCACTTCTTTTTGGGAAGTCATTTCACATATTTGAACTGACTAACCCCTGCATTCTGTATCCTCTTCCAACTCTGGGGTCCAGGAGAATAATAAGAGATTCTTCTGTCCCTGAGTAAAACTTGGTTATGCTTTGTCTGTGTGGTATTTAGGATAAAACAGAGGAGCAAGGATGAGCTGTGAGCTTGTGTACTGAGGTATCTGATCACCGATATGGGCCACACCCTCCTATGTGTGAACTATTTTCAGCCTCAGGAGAGTTGGTTTCCAGGTAAAAGGAAAGTAAGTATCTGTCTTATATAGTGAGAGTGTCTACTGAGAATCAGTGCTTCGAGGAAGAGACACTCACCTTGATGCTGTGAATATACTTATGGACAGTTTTGACTTTGTTGCTGGGGCACCCTGCTGGACTTTCAATACAGTGGGATTTTTGTTCACTGTTTCACAGGACACCGATAGGTAGTGCTTATGCTGCAGAAATGAGATATAGGGGGAAGCCAGCTCAGACCTGCAGGCTGTATGCTCACTAGAGGCTCCCTTTTCTGGGAATATCATCAACAGTGAGCTAACCTGTCCTGTGTCCTCAGAGCTCCCCGGAGAAGCTGCCAGCCAGGCTGTGCTCTGGCCAGTTCTCTTTCTATATATCTATTCCAACCACCTTTCTTTCTGATCCAAATCTTATCTGACTCATTGTCCTTTAGATTGAGGACCTGACTTACACTGCATTTGTTATTTCAGTTGGACCTGGATGAAAACACTGGAAAAATCTGTATCAAAAGTTTCAGGAACTTCAAAAGCATCTGGTCGCCAAATGTAATGGTGACTAGATAATAACTCCAGCACTCAGGAGGCTGGACAGGAGGACTTTGAGTTTGAGACTAGCTTAGGCTGTGTAGCAAGTGCAACCAAATCCAAACGATGTTGGACTCGCCATTCACCCACAGGTCCTAAAACCGTCACCTCCCACTTGCCCAATGACAGCCACCACTTTGCTGGTGTGAACTTCTATAGTGAGCCTTTGTGGAACCGTGGGGTGCTTGTCTTTATTGTTATTCCTAAAGAAAGTGATGTGTGTGTGTACACGCACACATGCGCGCGCATATGCGTGCATGACATGGTCATATACCCCAAGGAAATAGAGTATAAGGAAAATACTATGCAGATGTAAAACTAAATTCATTCCTTTACTTTTTAGTTTTTGTTATATGTGTGTGTGTGGGGGGGGGTTGCCTGCATGTATGTCTGTGCCTCATGTCTGTGCAGTGCCCCAGAGGCCAGATCCTCTGGAACTGGAATTACAGATAGTTGGTAGCTGCCCTGTTAGGAATAGAAACCTGGTCCTCTGGTAGCCAGTACTCTTAACTGCTGGGTCATCTCTCTAGCCCCTACATATATTTGTAAAATCCCTTCCTGTAAGTCCAAACCTTCTCCCTTTCTCTGATGAACCTGCTCAACACCCACAGCTCCCATGGTCCATCGTTGTCTGGCTCCCTTCACAGCCTCCACACTTCAGGAGCCCACTGGGGAAGTTTAGGGTCATGTTTCCTGTCCTGTCCTGTCAGGTAAGACAGCGTTTCCATCTCAAGTGACCCATACTCCAAGCCACAACTGAGATGAGGGTTATGTAACAAATACCTTTTTTTCTTTTTAAGTTTTAGGCAAGGAACTTTCTTTGGACAGAGTCTCACATAGACCTGGCTGGCCTCAACCTTGAACTGCTGATAACTCTTGATAGTAATCTTGAGAGTAAGTGTGACTCAGCATCTGCATCTCTACCTCAGAACTGAACAGTCTCTGCATTCAGGCTTCATACTTGCGCAGGGAGCGAGTTACCCATTCCCTTGGGTGCTGCTTTTTGTTGTTCTTGGTCAACTTTGAGTCTTCCAGGTGGAAGCCTGTGTCACAGCTTAGAGTGGGTTTGAGGAGAGAGGCTTAGTCATCACCTCTGTGAGGGTCCGGATGCCTCTGCTTCTAGGCAGAAAGCAGATGCCCTCCACATAGAAGCCATTTAGGTAATATGGTGATAGATGCCCTCCACATAGAAGGCATTTGGGCAATATGGTGAATAGATGCCCTCTTCACAGAAGGTATTTGGGCACTACAGTGAAGGAGAAGGCTTTTTTCATCGGAGAGTAGAGACACATCATCTCTCCCCAATCCTTGGGCACTTCGTAAAGGGGGTTCTCTGTACTGGGAGTCCCCATCTTCATGACCATCCAGTCATAATTTGTGAACCATCCGGTTTTGTCCCTGACCTGTCTTCTCCATTAGAGAACACTGAAAGGAGATTTTGTGTGTTATTTCTACTATAAACTGTTGCCTTGTCATTGAAGACCAAAGGCTGAGCTAAAACAACTGAATTTTGCAAGACTGAGGCCAGCTTTTGTCTTTAACTAGTTGGTAGCAAGGTAAATGGAGAGAGGGTGACGGAGGACGCATTCTGCTTGACTCTGCTCATCTGTAAAACAAGGACTAGAAAGAGACTCTCTTCAGAGTTCTGAGGAGCAATTGGAATTGGTATGCTGTGTGGAAAGTTCAAGACGGCGGGAGACGCTGGAAACTGGGAACTATTATGAGTTATGAATTTTAATACCAGACATCTCAAATGGGAATTAAATTGTGTTAATAAACTAAATGCAATTAACTCATACTTTGTCATTAAATTCAAATTAATTTAATCCCTAGGAGCTTTAGTATTAGAAGATTGGGTCCTTTGTCATTTTTGATATAAATAGTTTTGTTTCTTCAAGATAGCCTCAAGCTAGAATACAACAAATATGTTTGCCTAATTGTAAATCGGTTCTGGGGGTAAAAGCCTGCAGTCTTAGCTCCTCAAGAGGTTGAGACAGGAGGCTCAGTGAACCTGGAGTCCAGGGCCAACCCAGGACAGCATAGTTGAACCTCTGTTTCAAAATTTTTTAATTCAAAGTAAATAAATAGGTCCAAAATAAATATATAGGTCCTGAATTTATTCTTTTGGTGTCCAAATTTGCTATAGGGATTAAAAATTGAAATCAACAGTTGCTACCTGGCCTAGTATTTCTAACTACAAGCTAGTTTTTCTGATGACGTCATTATAAATAATAATTAGATGATGGAAGTGACAATTTCACTTGGCCTGTATTCGCTGAGCAACAGGATTAAAGTGTATTAACAGTGAGCTGCTGTCTCTGCTGGACAGATGACACCATTTGTTTTAAGTGTGAAATTTGGACCATCTGGGTGGGAAACAAAGTTTACTCAGTTCATTTACAGGGGACCACGTGACGCAGACCTACTCACTTAACACAGTGGTCTTTGTTTTTCTAAGAGAGATTTTCTTGACAGAGTCTCTCTGTGTTATGTTACTCACACTGGCCGCTGTAAATCCTCCTGCCTCTGCTTCCCAAATACTGGGATACTGGGGTTGTAAACCTGTGGCGCCACACTATCTTGAAATAGTAATTTTTAAATGGAAATGGTTCTTTTGCTGTGAGCCGGTTAGCTATGCACTGAATCTGGTATAACTTCGATAGTGTGCCGGAAGCCTTAAGATATTGTGATGGGGGGGGGGAGAACGGACACAGGTTAGCTTCTGTCTCTGGGACCCCAGAACGTTTGGCATAAGGTTAAAACGGGGAAAGAGAAATCCAGCTGGAACTACTTGAAAAGGAGGAAAAGGAGGCAAAGGAGGCAAAGGAGGCAAAGGAAGGAAGGGAGAGAAGGGGAGGGGCGTGGAGAGAAGGAAGGAAAGAGAAAAGAGAGGAGAGAGGAGCTTCAAAAAGTGTTCGGAACTGTGGCAAGAACAAGTTTTATTTGGAGACCATGTCAGAGTACATAATTTCAGCTGGGTTCCCATTGGAACCCCCAAAGAAAGGAAAACAAGGCGACTAGCTATACCACTTGGCCACCAGGTGTCGCTATAAGCAGCTTCTCTATGAGACGGATCTTTGTGCAAACGAGACTGTCTTCTTCAAGACAAGTTCAGGTTCTCAATTTAAAATATTTTCATAATATATTCCCTCTCTTCCCTTTCATAGTAGCCTGTATTATGAGGAAGTTTATTATGAGAAAGACCATATAAAAGGGGAGGAGGCCCTAAGAATGCAAAAAGAAAGTTGTCATGGATTTCTGTTTGTTTCTGTGCATTGCTTATCGCACAGGGTCACATTTCCATAGTGATTATGGTATCTTATTGTCAGGCTACATTATGCAGCCAGGGAGGAAGGAACTTGGTACCATTTCACAGTCTTTTCCCTGCTCTGGGTAGTGAGGAGTCTCCATGTCCAAATATCTCCCCAATGCTAAGCAACCTCTCAGACTCAGGGGGCACCCTGTGGCGGAGGTAGTGGGCATTTTTGGCCCTTGCAAACAACTCTGGGAAGGTTGGCTTTGTGCAATTGCCTTTGAAGCTTCCTGCACATTCCACAGAGATTGGGGGGTTTTGGTCCCCAGCATCCCCATGTGGCTTTAGATGGGCATTTTTTGATCTGGTCTCATCTGCAGATGCTGACCCCATCTCACCAGCTGGGCTGGACATAGGATTGTCTTCTGTCTTGGTGGAAACCTCTTGGCCATGACATGGGACAGAGACTTCCTTATTGGGGTCTGTGCCCTTAAGTGGATTCGCAGACGCTCCCTCCTGGGCTTGTGAATTCTCTTCCTTACAGCAGCTGGTTCTGTCAAGTTGAGATTGCAGCTGCTCTTGGCTTCTCAGGGCATCTTTGAGGGCAGGGCCATGGAAAGAGGGTCCCTGAATCTTAGTTTTAACTTCTTGGGTCATATTGGTTGACAGTGCCCTGGCGAAGGGGAGAGGAGATAAAAAGGAAGAAATAAATGTCTTAAATGTCTTTGAGAAAGGAAGGGGCTCCTATTTAGGTCTTTCCATTTATGAGAGAGAGAGGGGGGGTGTGTTTCAGTTGAGATGGTAAAGTGGGTGAGAAGGGGGTGAAGGGTGAGCGGTGGAAGTGTATCTCTCTAGGAAGAAGGCAGCATTTCCTCAGATGGAGGAGAATGTTTTAAAGAGACTGGTTGGGAGGAGGGATTCAGTGTCATACCCAAGCACTTAATCCTTTTCTTACCTAATCTTAGGCTCCAAGACTGGGTGCCTCCATCCTGTTTGTGGTGAGAATGTGACAACATCTCTTGGTCTCTTCTGAATTCCATTCTCCACATAAGAGGAGACTCTTTTCTTGATGATATCTGCTATGAGGTAATTAACAAATGGTGGGCTGGAAGGTTAGCTCATCCATTAAGAGTGTTTGATGCTCAACCAAGGGACCGAGAGTTTGTACCCCAGTACCCACATCCACAGCTTGCAAACACCTTGAACTCCAGCTCCAATGGATCTAATGCCCTCTTCTGGTCTCTGTCAGCACTGGCACACACCTGTGCTCATACGCTCACTCAGACATACACACAAACACATGTGCACACAAATACAATGAAGCTTAAAAATGAGTTAATGTGGACTGAATTGTGTTAAGTTTCATTTATTGGGACACTAGTCCTTAGTTCTTGAGATTGTGACATTATTTGGAGATAGGCTTTTTATAGATATGATCAAATTAAAATAAGACCATCATGGTGGGTCCCGGCCATTGTGATGATATCCTTATGACAGCAGTAGTTTGAGTAGACATGCATAGAGGGCAGGGTAAAGGGACCTGTAGTCTACACAGCAAAGAGAAAGCCTGCTCCTGCCGCATACTCGAGGAAACCCTGCTCACACCCCCACTTTGACTTTGAGGTTGAGACAACGACGGTCTATGGTTTGAGCTGGGTGGGTTTTGTTACTTTGCTGTGCAGCCCTGGAAAATGAGTGTAGTGGGAGAGGAAAGTGAAAGCTGGGGTCTGGGCTTTCATAGAGCTAGGATGTGGGTTCCTGGCACACACTGCGTTCCTCTGATGCGATGGATGAAAATAGAAAAGCTTCCTGCAGGTACTGCTGTTTACCTAGAACATGTCAGAGAGGATTTAGACACCAAGATCAGATGTTGCAACTGCCCCAGCCCTGGTGGGCTTTGTTTGAATGTTTTACTTGGCAAGCGCAAGTGTTTAAAAAAAGAAAACAACTGGGTGTGAACATTTTGTCTGTTTACTATAGTTGTATGCCTTCCTTCTACCCGTGGCAAGGGTTTGCAACTGCCAGAGGCCATGATTAAGTGTACTTTCCTTTTTTTCCAGTTGATGTTCCGGTCTCTTACAGTCATAGCTTGAAGAGAACACACTGACCCTATTCGTATTCAAGGCATTTAAGACTGAGTCATTGGGAATAGAAAATCTTGCATTGGTTTGTGCTTTGATGGGAATCACTTGAAGTTACAATGGTTAAGGCTAGGGGTGTTGTTTAGTGGTAGAAGGCTTGCTCAACATGCACAAGGTCCTGGATTCAAGCCCTGGCACTAGGCCAACTGCATCCCACCCCACTAAACCCAAACCAGAAATCCCAAGCAAGAATATCGAACAAACATACGTCTAACCACCAGCAAACAAACCCAGGACACTCCCCTCCTCACAAGCACCCTATTGAGGTTAGAATATATGAGGCAGTGGGAATAAGGGTATAGGACCTTACAAGGGGCATGAATGTCACATGAAAGTCATCTGATCACGTCTTTGAGTCCTTTGCTTTATTATTTTCTTGGGGCTATTTTGAAGCATTTTCCATTTTTTTTTTTTTTTAAACCTGTTTCCAGTAAAGTAAAGGATTTGAGCTACTTCTCAGGGCAGCTCACTCTTCTGCAGTTGAGACAGCAGGGTGAACATGTTCAGAAATGAGCCTATCTTTTCTCTCTGGCATCATCTTCCTCCGTATTCCTCACCACGGTGGTGTGGTGCTGTATCCACCTAGTTATCTGATTTAGCCTGTACATTTGGCGGCCTGCCCTGAGCCTGGCAATATGCTCTCCTTTCCTTTATGTTTGGAAGCGGAATTAGTCATGGATCCCTGACAATGCTTCTTTCCACAGGTCTTGAAAAGCTGGTCTCCCCAATTTCATCTTCTGACAAGGCTCTAGTTTAAGTTTTACATCAAGGCCTGCATTTGGAATTCTATCAGGTCTACTCTGGCCGAGTCCTAAGCTCCATTTTCTCATAAGCACTGTAGTCAGAGTCATCTCTCTAAAATGTGAGTATGGAATCTCCCTGCACCCAGACCTTGCAGGGTGGGATCTGCCCTTGTAAAGCTCTGGCTGGAGACAAGGCCTGGTTAGTGTGAGTTCTGTAACTGCATGTGCGCTGCAGCAGCATGGAACTATTTCCTGCAAACCACACTCGTTCCTATCTGTTTGCACACACTCTTCTTCCAACAATGATCTTCTGTTACACATCTCTCCATAATCTCTCTCTTCCTACATCATTTCACTCTTCTTCTAGGTTCTGCTCACACACCACCTCTTTTGGAGAAATATTCATAAGAGCCTTTAACAGGGGCAGGAGGCTTCTGGTATCCATCCCTTCC
This sequence comes from Onychomys torridus, assembly GCF_903995425.1. Lineage (NCBI taxonomy): Eukaryota > Metazoa > Chordata > Mammalia > Rodentia > Cricetidae > Onychomys > Onychomys torridus. The sequence goes on from NC_050453.1 coordinate 24,913,448, forward strand.
TTACTTTGTGAATAATTCCATTTTTAGCATTTAAAATTTTTGATGGGATTTGTAACAGCACAGTTTTTTTTTTTTTAAATCAGCCTTATAAAAGCTCAGCTATCTGAGAGTGTAAATAAGCATCGAAAAGTGAAAAGGCCTTATTTGTTCAAATTTCCATCCAGGCCTCTGAGTAGCCTGCCCCATAGCCAGGTGAGTGGTGCGGATTTGTAATCAGGAGATTGGAGCAGGAAGATGCTGAGATTGAGGCCAACTTGGGCTATGTGTGAGATTCTATCTCAAAACAAAACAAAACAAACAAATAAACAACAGCAGCAGCAATCCCCCCAAACCAGAACAGCCAAGCAGCCAGCCAAACCACCATCCAATCAAGCAAACAAAAGCATGTGACCCCCACTAACCTATCTTGGCATCAGTGAGAAGAAAGCTGAATTCTGGGCCTAATTTCTACGTACTGATCGACGCTCTAAGATGAGGGCCGACAACATGCACACCAAGCGACCCACCAATGGGGCAAACAGTTGTATCTCAGTGATAACGGTTCCATTAAACAAATTATTGAAAACTGTTGCTGAAGACAGCGTCTAGAGAGCACCAATAATCTCTTCTTCTCCTTTCTGTTCAGTGTGAGATGCAGAACCTGGAGACCTTGACCTCTGAAGCTGTCAGTCTCTTGGCCCTGACACCTTCCACACCCTGGTGACTGAGACAAACTCTCTCTAAGCAGGGGTTGGGGGGGTAGGGGGTGGGGGGTGGGGGGGGGGGGGTGCCACAGTACGGGGCTTGCCTTTATGCAACCTTCTAGAGCATGGACACCTGCTCTCAGCTGTCCTGAGAACTGAAGTGAGAACCAACCAGCTGGTTGCTAAGATGCCTTTCCAGATGTGTTCTTACTCCAGGTTGACTAAGACAGGGCACTTGAAAACAGAGTTCAGTTCAGACAGGGTCATCGTTCAAGTTTCAAGGAAACTATTTTACAATTAGAAAAAGTCGAAAACTAGAAACAATTGCCAGGCCAGTGTTTCGAGGCTGCTTTTGGTTCGTGTGTCAGCTGCTGAAACTGCAGCCCTGGAAGGTTCTGAGTTGAAGCATACCATCGGGCATTTCCCCTGAACGGGCCACATCTCATCACACAACACAAGCTCCTGAGTTCTAGCACCTGGTTTAAGTCAGGAGGGATGTCCTGAAAAGCCGAGTTTACCGACTCCATATAATTTTGAAGGAACGTTGAAACCTAATTGTTTAACGAAAAAAGTGAGGAGCGGCAGTTTCTACAAACCACACAACTGAACCGGTTTCCAACAAGACAGCAGGAGAGGGTTCATCCTGAAACAACTTTGCACTGCCGATCTGAGTAATTCAGGTTGTCAAATCCCAAGCAAATGCCTTGTGCCGAATTCTCACTAAAGCTTGGATAATTTCACACGATGGGCACCGTCACCCCTATCCCTCATTGGAGGAAACAGAGATCAAAATCCCAGAGAAAGGGTTTCTGGTTTTCTTTTTAACTTTCCTTTCATAAAAGGGCAAGGGAAGTGGCTTATACTTTAGCTGTTCAATAAATGGCCGCTAGATCCCAAAGAGAAAGGCAGCCAGGATAAAAGAGGAAAACCAAATCAGCTCTGATGGACGGAGAGAGCATGGAATGAAAAATCTAATGGAGGTGAGGGGTGGGGAGGGGAAGGAGTAAGGGGAGGGGGGAGGGGGTGGGGGGAGGGGGAGGGGGGGAGGGGGTGGGGGGAGGGGGAGGGATGGGGGTTGCAAATTGGAAACACAACACAGGACAATGAGGGAAGCCTGGGGGAATGTCAGCCTAAGAAGATTGGAGGCCAGGCACCAGAAGGAGCTATGCAGTTTGGGGACGTGGTGGAGGACCAGAGGGTTAGGCCTGCTCAAACCAGAGGGAGATGGAGGCATTTGTTCTGCTGGTCATCCAAGGACTCTGAAGGACCCTGGCACAAGGCAAACACTTCGCTTCGAGCAGTGAGATGGAGGCTGCTATTCCCCCATCTTGCCCTCCTCTGGGGTAGACTGCACCTTACTACCAGAAGCTGGGGCAGTAGTGTCCTTAGGAAACAGGGCAGGGGTGGGGGTGGGGAGAAGCGGGGCGGGGGTGGGAGCGGGGGGGGGGGGGGGGGATTACCCCTTAGGGCGGATCCTCACCCTGCTGCAGCCGCTGCAGGTCTTTCTGAAGCTGTCTCTGCTCCCTGGCCAGCGATTTCACATGATAGAGGCAGATGACCTCCAGCCTTTGCAGTCTGAGGCTGAGTCTAGCTTCGGCTTGCCTGGCATTCTTTCGCTCCAAGTCGAACTGCTTGTACAGTGGTCCCCTCACCATGTTTCTGTCCATCCTCTTCATGGCTTGGAGACGGTGAAGCAAGTGTCTTCCGGGTACCACAACCAACCTAAAAGAGCAAAGCCAAGATGCTGGCCTCTGGCGACTGGTCACTGATTAGTTTGAAAACGAATTTTAGTAAACTCCAAACTGCCCAGTCGGATGAAGTCTCAGCATCCAAACCCACACTTCTACCTTCTTAACCACGGTAACACTCCCGGGAAGGGACACACCTTTTCTCTCCTTTGAGTCTCTCCCAGTGTTCCCTCAGGGCTACAGCACCGACTGTGTGCAGGGTAGCAGTCAACTGCTCCTCTCCTGTCAAGGCTTTGGTGGTAATAACTCAGGAAAAGATTAACATTAGAGAAGGGGATATGGTTGGCACAAGGCAGCTCAATTTAAGAGACTATTTTTAAGTCAGATTGATTAAAGTATAGACCAAAGCATCACCGAAGAACAAGGTAGGTGGCACTTACCTGCAAACCCAGGTTCTCACCGTGGAAATCTCTGTTTCTTGGCCTGCGCTAGGTTAAGTCTGCTTTACTGAACTTGTTTCTTCATTAAATGTATGAGCCCGGGCAAAGAGGAAGGGGGACCTCGGGAGAGGACTGCGGGCGAAGGCTGGCTATGCTCCAGAGCTCTCTGCTCTCTTCCTCTCTCCCTGGGTCAGGAATGCTGCCTCCTCCAGCCATGGGTACCAGTCCCTCTTGAAAAGGCCGCATCTCTAACGTGTTTTGAGAATGAAGGAAGCTTGCCAACTTCCAGCCCTCCCCAGAGAGGCCTGAAGTGCTCCTCATGGTGTCCATGGGAGCCAAGAATGAAAGCAAAGAGTCCTCACTGTTTGTCACTATTCTCTTCGTGTCCACCTTTCCCCTGCTCTCTTCCACCTCCCTCCACCACCAGCCATTCTTCCCATCTCCCACCCTCTTTCCTGCTTCTTGGAAACCAAAAGAAAACACCCTGTCTTCCCAGTAATGACTGTGCACGTTTTGCACAGAAAGGCATTTAATTTGCTTATTCTACATTATTGCACTCTGTGCCGAGTATTTCCAGGCTTCTAGTCCTGTTTAGTGCATTTCAGAGTTTATTTAGATTTTCAAAGTATTGGACATAGTATTAGATGAAGTGATATATTTTTAAATCAACTTTTGTCTTCATGTTTGGCTAGTTGTAGCAAAGAGCAGAGTTGAACTATTGGTTATAGAAGAAGATACTGGGTGGGACTATTATTATTTCCTTGGGGATCCATCTGAAAATATGAGGCGGTAATATTCCACAGTTTAAAGACAGCTGCCCACACTGGGGCCCACTAATCCCCTCCAAGTTTACAAAAAGGCAGCTAAGCAGCCCCTCTTACCACACTCTCCACCCAGCAAACAAACTCTTATAAAGAGATTACTGAGGAGGGGAGAGGGGAGAGGGGAGGGCGGGCGGTCACTCTCTAAGTGGGGAAGGATGCCTTCTCAGAGCTTTCCCATAGCGTAAGTTCTTCATCTCCAGGATTTAAACAAATAGGGGGAAGGCACCCAGACAATTACTACAGAAAGCAGGGAGACTGGCCCTCCATTTCCCCATCTGGAAAACTGGTGAGGTGCATATCAACAGAACAGGCATCATGCCATACTTTTGTTGTACACCCCCCCCCGGGGGGGGGGGGGTTGATGACATTGTGGCATCTCATACAATTTGTGTGTCATCTTGAGAAAGTGCAGATGGGGAGAAGCTTGCAGAACTAACCGAATGAAGGGCCCTTAGTGTGGTGCGTGCGCACCATGGTCCCCTGGTCCCCATGAGAGTGCCTTGGAGGTACTGACTCCATATGAGGGAGCAGAAATCATGCTGTAGCCATGGCATTGCTGTCCGGGGCAGGAGAAATGCTTCCACAAAGAGGAGGTGGAAACCTGAGCAGGGCCTCAGGGGAGCTAGGTAAAGATGAACTTCCCCCAGAAAGCCACACATCTTAAAGCAGAGGTGACCAGGAGCACACAGAATGGAGCAGAGGCAGAGAAAGAGTAAAGCCTGGCATACCACATGCAGCAGCAATGCCAGAAACCAGCCCTGCTATGTAGGATGAGAAAGACAAGGGAATGGAGGCATAAAAAAGCGCATGTTGGAGCTGGGGAGATGGCTCAGTCAAGTGATTGCCCTACAAGTGTGAGGTTGTCAGTCTGGACCCCTAATATCCATGTAAAAAGGCTGGGCATGGTGGTGTATGCCTGTAACTCCACCACTGGAAGAAGACGGGCCAGAGAGATCCCTGGAGCTCACTGGTCAGTTAGCCTCAATGAATTAATGAATTCGAGGTTCTGTGGGGGGGAATTCTGTCTCAAAAAATAAGGCAAAAGGTTGCTGAAGAAGGTACTTAATGCTTATCTCTGGCTTCTGTATATGTGCACATGAACATGTACACACACACACACACACACACACACACACACACACACACACACACACAATGTTCCCCACTCTGCAATGGGAGGAAGAGGAGGAGAATGACAAGCCATCATTTCTCTTCTTCCTTCTTCCTCTTCCTCCACACCCAGGAAGTGCAAGGAGGAAAGGTCTGACCTGCATGGAAAATTAAAGCCTTAAAGTGAGCTGAAGCTTCTCATACACAGCGTGGCCAGAAACACAGAGACTCTGTCCAGTATCATCAAGGTGAAGAAAGAAAAAAGAATCCAGGAAGACGGTGGCTGCAGGTGTAAAATTATCATTCCAGGATCATGCCCTGGCTACCACCCACAGGGAAAAGTCATAAAAGTGGTTACAAAACATGGGAAACTATGTCATGTTGATAATTTTTGGCTGTCTGCTCTGCTCACGGTAATCTATAGACTCAATCACCATCAAGATCTTAGCAGGTATTTTTCCCTAATACATACTGAAAGCTAACTGCAAAATGCAAATGGCAGTGGAAAGGAATTATGATGCCACGATACTTTTGAAATGGGGGAATAAAGAAGCCCAACATTGTGTGATTTCCAGAGCTCCTCTGAAGCTACAGCAAGATCAAACTGTGCCAGCATAACAATGAACAAGACCACAAAACAGAAGAGAGATTCTAGAAAAGACTGGCACATCTAGTCACTCTGCTTTTGACAGAAACATCAACACACTTGAATGAGGGGAAGGCTCACATTGAATCCCCACTGAGTGTGCTGGAGGAATTGGTACCCACACTGAGGAGTTCAACCTCAATCCTTGTGCTGTGTCAAATGGAAAAGTCAAGAGGATGGATTTTTGTGTCTTAATTTCAAGGTTAAAATTACAACATTTCTACAAGGAAATAAACCAAAATGTTTTTGTAAACATAGGTTAGGAGAAGAATTGGAAGTAGAGAAAAACAGGCAAAACAAAAAAAATTAACAAACTCTATCTAATGATATTAACCCTCTTTTTCTTCAGAGCACACTGCCAGAGGAGAGAAAAGGTATGCTACGGCTCTGGAGAATGCTCTGACAGCCTATTCATCTCGCAAAGAGCCTGTGTGCACAGTACCAAAGAGCACGTGACGACACCAACAGCCCTGTTCAAAAATAGACAAAAGACAAGAACAGACAATCTAAAGGAGGATGCAAAGGGAAAGGAGAAAACGAGTATATATGCTCAATGTAATTAGCTGTTGGGAATTTCATATAAAACCCACGATGACATACCCATCTCATCTACTAGCCTAACCTAAACTGAAAAGATCGGTTTGCTAACAAAGGTGCTGGTGAGAATATGGGTCAATTGAAACTTTCATGGACTGATTATTTGAAAATAACTTATGTGATCATTTGGAAACCGGTGTGGCAGTTTCTTGTAAAATTGAACACATAGACAAGACTTAGGAATGCCGTTTCTAGAGACTTAACCAAGAGAAAGATTAAGTGCACCAAAGACTTGTATAGGCACGATCAAGGTGGCTTCTTCATAGCAGTCTTCAACTGGACACAAGCTGAATGGCCAGGGAATCAGTGAATGGAGATGCAAACTGTGATTCATTCACACAACAGGATACTGCTTAGCAATGAAGAAAATGGGATACATGAATTCCATGAATGGATCCCCACCCAAAGACACCATGCTGAAAGGAGCCAGATACAAAGGGGGAAACTGTTTCCACATATTTGAAATATTACAGGAGGACAATTAATCCACAGAGTAGATCAGCTCAGTGGCTTCCTGGGTGGAGAGGTGAAACATTTGAAATATTATAACAGGTACAATTAATCCACAGAGTAGATCAGCTCAGTGGCTTCCTGGGTGGAGAGGTGAAACATTTGAAATATTATAACAGGTACAATTAATCCATAGAGTAGATCAGCTCAGTGGCTTCCTGGGTGGAGAGGTGAAACATTTGAAATATTATAACAGGCACAATTAATCCATAGAGTAGATCAGCTCAGTGGCTTCCTGGGTGGAGAGGTGAAACATTTGAAATATTGTAACAGGTACAATTAATCCACAGAGTAGATCAGCTCAGTGGCTTCCTGGGTGGAGAGGTGTAGATGAGGACTGACTGAAAAGGGAAGAGGGAGATTCTGGGGAAAGAGAGGTAGTGACTATGTGTTGCACACATTTGTCCAAGCCAACAACCTACATGCCTAAACTCTGGCATATTAATGTATATAAATTATATAAACTAAAACCTGGATTTTAATGTATATAAATTACATTAGTAAAGTTGATTATTAAAAAAAAAAAACTTTAAAAAAGATTCAGGGAGCTTCAGCTTGCTGTGTCCCGTAAGTAGAGGGCCAACCAGGTGTTTTCAGACATCGGGAAATAGGTGATGCCTGTGTGATGCCTGTGAAATTAGAAATAACACAAGAAAAGCAAGCCAAACAGAGCCCAGCTGGAGAGAATGGAGGCTGAGCAGGCTGTGGTGGTGGCTAGAATTGAGAGAGTGTCAGAGCAGGAAAAATAAATGTACACACAGTCACACAGACACAGACATATGCACACGGGTAGGAGGGAGGGAGGGAGAGAGGGAAAGAGCAAGAGCGAGTGAGCGAGAAGGAGAGAGAGAGAGAGAGAGAGAGAGAGAGAGAGAGAGAGAGAGAGAGAGAGAGCATTCAAGCTGCATATCTGTACAGCCTTTGGTTGATCCTGCCCTACTGATGCAAAAGAGAAACGTCTAAATGCTTGCACATGAGTAATGAAAAAATGGTGCATTATACATTAAAATTACTTCTCACTGAAGGAAACAGAACTACTGATATTTGCAACAATGTAGGCTAATCCCCAAAGCATTACACTAAGAGAAAGATGCCCTTTCAAAGGACTCCATGCTTTGAGATGTCAAACGTGCAAGTAAGTACCAGCAAATGTAAGCTCAAAGTGATGAAAACAGATTAATGGCTGTTGGGGTTGAGATGGGGCATGTGGGCTCACTTTAAAGAGAAGAGGGCATGGAGGGGGCCACAGGAAATGTTCTGTGTTTGCTTATGGTCGTGTTGCTTACATGGATGCATTTATTTATCAACCTCTTTAAAACGGGCGAATTCTACTGGGTGTAGACTATACTTTAATAAAACTGAGCTTTAAAATATACCTGGGGTGATGGTGGATGGGCAGTGAGGTGGCTCGGCAGGTAAAAGGTCAAGTCTGAAGACACGGGTTCAATCCCTGGGACTCACATGGTGGAAGGAGAGAGCCAGCTCCTGCAAGTTGTCCTCTGGACCCACCTCCACACACATACTGTGGGCTCTGTGCACTTACACACACAAATACTAGCAAATAAGTAAAATAATTTAAAAACCAAAAAAAAAAATATATATATATATAATTAAAAGAGATATAGCTTAGTGGTAGTGTGCCTCCCTAATGTATGGGAGACCCTCGGTTCAGCCCCCAGTATCCAAGAGACTCGGGAATCATTATGAAAGCCACCACAGGCTGGCTACTTTTAGACCATTTAGACAACAGTTTACTTCCCATAAAATAAATAAATGGAGAGGATCAAGTGTCCTCCATGTTTTCTCTCATGAATTGTATTTTCAAGTTAAAACATTGGTGAGGAAAAGATTTTTGAACCTGTAGCTCACAGATGCAGAAGGAATCACTTACGTGGGAAGCCTTCTGGAGGTAACAGACCTAGGCAACAGTTCTTGCCCAAACCTTAGGTGAAAGGATTCATAGCGAGGGATCAGCTGACAGCCCTTGAACCCTCCAACTAACTGTAACATCTCTAAGCGAAGGGTTGAGACATGTCCTTGAATAGTCATCTTTAACTTGAATTTATTCTAACCTTGGGTTCTGACTGCCATTCAGAGATTTACAGAGAAATTAATAAACAATGAGAGAAAGCCTAGTAGAATACACAGGTCAGTCAAGAAAACTGACTGATTTTCCTGACGAATTAATAGTTAGATACTAAAAACTTTTAAAAAACGGTGTAGAAGCTGCTTATGCTAACAACCAAAGCAGTATGTGGACTTGTTTGGATCTAGATCCCCATACAGCAACAGTGTAAAGAGGACAAATGTGGAACGTGAACAGATAACAGATATAAAAACAAGAAAGTACAGATATAAAAACAAGAAAGTACGCTTGTTAACTGTGCTTGGTGTGGTAACGGCATGTGGCTTTCTCTGTTCAAGTTGCTATGGCACAATACCGTAAAACTGGAGAGTTTATGAACAAAAGGTGTTATCTACCTCCCCAGTGTGTGTGTGTGTGTGTGTGTGTGTGTGTGTGTGTGTGTGTGTGTGTGTGTGTTGTGGTTACCTGAAAACCTAAGACTCAAGACGTTGGCAGATTTAGAGTCTTTGTTCTTAGACAGCCGTATGGTGTCCCCATACAGTGAGAACAAGAGAGTTCACTGGGGCCTTTCTCCTAAGGGCACCTGTCTCATTCATGATGTCACCCGTGTCATGATGTAATCAACTTTGAAGGCTTCACCTTCTAATAGTAATACATTAATGACAAGAGTCTCATGCCTCAGTGTGAGGGTATGCACTAAGTGCTCACAGCAGGGTGGTTGTGCCAAATGATCCTTCAGAGTTGAATATACACATTAAGTGACATAACATTTTGTATGTACTCTAAAATATGCCATTAAAAAGCACCAAAACTAGTGTATATGTGACTGTGTGTACAGAAACAGATGACACTAAAGTTGTAAAATATTAATTGTTGAAGCTAGATTCTGGGCACGAATAAATGCATATACCAGATTATTCTTTCTAATTTTGAGTATGTTTTAAATTTCCTATATTCGAAAATGTTAAGACAGACATAGAGAGACAAATACTAATGTTCAAAGAAGTTACACCTTTTAGCTGGGAATTTCAGATTGGGAAACAATCTTTTTGATGTTCTGAAAACAAAACAAACCATAACTCCAAGTATCGACCTAAAAGTCTATGCATGGGGTAGCAAAGGTAGTTTCAGACTAGAAAAAAGAAAAGGATCAAGTCTTTGCTAAATTAACTTCTCCAGGGGATGTGTTTGAGACAGAAAAGGAAAAGTTTCCAGGTGTAAGGCTAGGGTGCAGAGGGATGATGGGTAAGGAAAGCGATGTGTATTTGAACACATGTCAGTGAAGACTGAATGTGTGAAGTTGCGACCTGGGAAAACAAACTGTCTGTACACAGAACAAAGCATGGAGAGTTTAAAAGGTAGACCGGGTAAGCTTTCCAGTTTTCATTTTTACCTTCCAAAGGAAACCTAAGGACAGTCATTGACATTTCACGTTCAGAAGCTAAGGTTCACACCTTCATTTCTCGGATGATAACCCACAAGAGTAAACACAAGGAAAGCTATTGGAGGAAAGAGAATCAAGACGCCCTCTCAAGGCAACGAGTCTGACATGGGGAGAAGACGACATACAAGATGGAAGTTTATGAGTTCAGATGCTTCTGTCATTACCACACAAATAACCAACTGCTTTGCGGCACACTCCACAGGTGCCAGGTGGCATTAAAAAGACAAAGCAACAGTCTGTGAAGCAAAAATGGCCACAAGTGTAAATTCAAATGGAAGTAGTGAGATCATTCGAGGTTTTTTTTTTTTGTTTTTTTTTTTTTTTTTTTTCAGGTAAGTGATGGCTACTGAGGTAATACAGATTATTTTGATATTGCTTCCTCCAAATATGGAAAGTGAGAGTTGAAATAACTGTAAGAAAAAAAATGTACTTCTGGAATCATAATGGAAAATATTAAATCACCTGGAATGGGAATTACAAAATAAGTTGGGAGTCTGGGAATTAGTGAGGGTGTGGGACACTTGAAGGTTAAACACACACACACACACACACACACACACACACACACACACACACCCCTTTTAAATATAAGTTTTTCAGAAGCTGCCCAAGATACGTGTATACATTTTTAAATCACATGATCACATCTCACTTCCAGCGAGTCTGGACAAGGTATGTTTTTATTTTGTGGAAACCATGCAGCTATTTAAATATCTGGACTTCACTACTTTGGAGAAGGGGAGTTTGTATTAGGAGACAACCAAAACTTCTGCCATACAGACTAAATGTACATGTACAATTAGATGGCTAAGATTATTGCCCATCACTTCAGTATGTAACAGACTATAGTTAAATAAGAACTGTTTACCACAAACATTATTATAAAGGCAAAGTCTAAAATTAAGTTCCAGTACTAACACATATGGTGGCTGTCCAAATGTTTAGGCTATGCTACTTCTAAAAATTATATTTGAAATGAGGCAAATGTGCACTCCCATAAATATTCTTGTAAATAAATGAAAAAAAAAATAGCTCCATTTGGCTATGGGCACCAGTCTGAAAAAAAACAAACAAAAAAAGAAGACAGAGAATGATACCTTTTAGGATATGACCTCTGCCTCATTTCCCTCTGAAATATTTGCATCTTCCTAAGACGATATGAACCCCAACACTCGATCTTGGAATATGCTAGCTTTCTTTCCTTTTTCTTGACCACCCTACCTATGTGTCTCTAGGGGACAGACAGGCGGCCTTGTTTTCCAGATAAGATTAGCTATGGTCTTCTCTCTATACTACATTCACCCGTTTGAAGGACAGAGCACATTTGGTATTAATCCCACTCTAAGTCCTTGGACAACAGCCATCAATACATTGCAGTAAAAAAAAATCCAGTACCTTCAACTATTCATCCATGCATTCCACTGTTGTGCCAACTCTTTTAAGGAAGGGATTTATTTATTTTTTCTTCATGGAGCAGAGTGCCTCATTCATGATAAGTGTTCGATAAATGTTTGCTGAGTGAAGTATTAATTAGAAAAAAAAAGCAACTTAAATAAACTCCACTGGAAACGTTTGCAACAGCCTTTAACTTTCCTATTAAATGCTAAAAACAAAAACAAACAAACAAAAAACAAAAAAGACCCCACCCACTAGTGCTTCTTAAATGAAACTGGAAAGATCAGCATGCTTTTCAAATAATGACAACTCTCCAATGAGTATTTCAGCTCACACAGGCTGTTCATTTCCCAACTTCCACACTTCTCCAATTTGCTAGTTCTGGATTCACAGCCCAGCTTCTCTCCTAGTGGCCTTAATGCCCAGGGACCTTGCTGGGTTTGGGAAACCAGGTGCTCACTCCTGCGAGGGTGCAGCAAGGGGCCAGGGTACCTTGTTTCTTCCTTGGGAATGACCTATGCCAGGAAAGCCACGGGGCCAGCCTCTTGTGTCTGGTAACAAATTTCAACTGTAGTCGCGTAGTGATCAGATAACAGCAGTGGCCACCCTTATCGGAGACAAAGCACACCCATTTATTAAACTAACAAACTCCTAATCTCGTCATGGGTTTAATGTGTAACTTCAGATAATGCACTGTCTCCATGGTGACACAGTCCTGTAACACCCACGGTACTCACAAAGCTAAGTATCCACCTCTTTCCCTTGTTCTGGGTGCTGAGCAGAAACGGTGTGAATTTTCTGTGGCTCCTATAACAAGTTACCCTAACTGACTGGTTTGAAACAATGGAAATGTCTTTTTGTTTTGTTTTGTTTATTTTTTCTTAGTGGTGGAGGCGGAAGGCTGGAACTCAGATGCTGTGACTGCCACGCGCCCCCTGCAGGCTTTCAAGAGAATTACGCCAGTCTCTTTCAGCTTCTGGTAGCTTGTGGGAGCACAGTTCTAAGAGTCCTACCTGCAACTTTTCACAGCCGCCTCCTCTTACCTTGTAAAATCCCCAGCTGTATTAAGGGTGAGTTTGCTATAAGAAAGCTGCTGAGACCCAGCTCCCGGATTCTGTTGCGCTCTTCGACAGTTTGAAATCATTCAATGCAGAACTATTGAACTTTGAACTTGTATTGGAATTAAGGTGCATCGGCTACAGAAGTAATCAAGGCCTCATATCACGCCAAGGCTGAAATTCCGGTTGGATTCCTTTACGTTCTGCCTTGTAAAAGTTTGTTGCAGTTCCTGATGCTGACACCAGACGGCGCTCTGAAACCACTTACTCAGTGAGCAGAAACTGGACCCGTCAGAAGCTCCTGGACCAGACAGAGCCTAGGACCAGGAGTTAGAACATAACAGAGACCATCTTTGGCCTAACAAGTGGCCATTTATGATTTATTTCTTATGCAAGCATAAAGTACTGTTTCACAAAATTGGTTTTTCGTGCTTGGAAGGCCGCTTATGTGGAAGCTTCATTTTTTTCGTGTTAGAAGTCAGGAAACGTTCAAACTCCCATCTTTGCCACTACTGTTGATTGGTTTTTGAGACAGGGACTTGTAGCCCAGGCTGTCCTGAAACTTGCCATATTCCTGCTTCAGTATCCCAACTGCTGCAATTATAGACATGTGCCATCACACTTGGAAAAACACAGAATCATGTGGTGAGAATTGATTCCCACCCCCAAGAGGAACAAATAAAATAAAGACTACCGTTCGTTGTCAATTAAAAAAATTATATTTCTAGAGGGCCCTGCCTAAAAGTTCATGTCAATTCTTCCTTCTGAACTCCAGAAGTCATTTTGAGTAAAGCTCCTAAAATAAAAATGCCAAGAAAACTGCGTCCCAAACAGACAAACAGCCTGTGCTCACTGCTGTTGTAGTATTTATCTCAGCTGGAGGACTGAGGGGCTCGACATCACTGAGGACTTCATTTTCGAAGTCACTTCCCTTATATCAGCCTCACCCCGCTCTTCCTAAAGCTTGCTTCCCCCTCCGACTCTGGGGCTCATCCTCAGTGGAGGCGGTGCCTGTCAACAAGAACTGAGATGTCCTTCCCTTCCTGGCCTCCATGAGGATGCGATGCTGTTCCCACTTTACCGTGTAGCCATCCTTCCTTTATGTCTCCTCCCAGGACAGCCTCCCCAGGTGTGGTCCCCCTGGCTCCCTCCCGGGAGCTGTCACCTGTGTCCTGGGTTATAGACGGAGGCTTGTCAGTTTCTGCAGTTTGGAACTGGAGGTTCACCCAGCACCCTTGCACCCCACTTCACTTGACTGCATTAATCTTGCTTCTCATTTTGAGGGATACCGAGTTTTTAGACTTCTGAGGGGCATGCTCCCTGCCTCTTTTGGACATAAGTCTATCTTCCCAAAGGCAGAAGTGACCCAGTAGTCCTTTTCTTTTGTGCTACTGGCCTCCATGCTGACTGTTGTCTCTTCCTTGTCTCCAGCTCTATACAGGACCAGTGACTGTCACCACCCTTAACTCTCCACTTAGTTCACTTTCTTTACTTAAGTCCTCAGGATCCAGTTTAGCTTAGCAATTGATTCACGAATCTCAGCGGCAGACTTAGGAGCCAAGGGAGTGAATGTGTGAGCTTACATCTGAAGAAACCTCTTCACAATACAAGCACAGTCATTAGCAATGTGCCTAACCTCAGCCGAGGTTTCCCAGTCAATTTGATTCACCATGGTTTCAAATACTTGCTTGATAATGTCTCCTTTGTATGGGAGGCAGCAAGAATGGACAGTCTTCAATCTTACTCCTCCTGCAGCTCAAAGACAAGAGAAGGGGACAGACAACTGTCATGACTGAGAAACAGCATGCTCCTTTTAATTAGGAGTCATGGGCTGGGTTGTGGCAGAAGGCTAGAGAAGATTCTAGATGGTTGTTGAGGAACAGCCTCCATTCTGGCTTTCCTATGGGATTCCTCTGGTATTCCCGTTCATGAGTGACTTTCAACCTGTGTCCTGCTTCATTTTGACCATCTACAGAAGGGGTGGACAAAGGCATGTCTGCTCACCCATGGTCTGGACCACCTACGCCCAGCAGCCTCCTCCTACCTTTACGTCTAAGGCCTGGGCTGCCTTATTAGTCCAAATGGCTTTTTACTTGTCAGTCTTAGATGTTCTCGAGTCTGTCACCTACTCCTATCTCAAATAAAGCCTCTTTGTCTACAGTGTTCTGAGAAAATGACTCCAAAATTGTGTACGTGCAGGCACACACTCCTTACAGGTAGGCATGCTAAGTTTTAAGAGTAGGGTGGGAGATGAAAGGAGTCTTCTGCCAGAAGCCATGTGCTGCCTGGGCCATATACTCCCAGCCTCCTCTTCTCTGAAGCCCATGGGAGAGGTGTCTCCTGTCCCAAACCAGATGCTTTCCAAGTGCGTAATTTCAAAGCGTGAGACAGCTGGCTGGAGAGAGGCTGGTGTTTATAATCAAACCCGGCTGCCTTGTTATGGCGCTAATGGGCTCTCTGAGTCCAGATGGCCACCCCCTTTGGCCAGCTTACATCTGGCTGAGAATGCAGAGAAGCACGTAGCTGGCTGGAGTGCTGGAGATGTCCCTGTGGGAGACATGATTATGGAAGGGACTTAAGGGGCTGTTTACACCACACTCTTCAAGCATCTGGGATTCTCTGCTGGTGCTCAGCCTCACTGTTCCCCCACCCTCACCTTCCCAGATCCCAAATGCACAGAGACCAGAGCTCAGACCAGACAGTAGGCTCCCTTTGGTTCCTCTCCTGTGAAGGCGAAAAATTGCCCAGTCTCCAGTTTGAACATCTATGTGAGATTGTCGCCTGAGTATGTTGATTGGTGTACCTGCAGCCTTGTCCTTGGTCCCTACCAAGAGTTCAAAAGATCAGGGTTACTTCCCATTAATGTGATGGCCTTGAAAATATTTATGAAACCACCAGGTCACATACAGCCAGAGATAGGCAGGCATCCTGTATGTTCCCATGTGAGGAAATCAACTCTCTGCCTGTGTATCTGTCCCTCACTCCCTTTCTGTATATATCTAAATTTTTAAATAAAATATCTACTATGGGGAACCTCTGACTTTGAGATTAGAGAGTTAGTTCAGGACCATCTAATACTTCTCCTCTGTTTGCTTCATCTCCTAGGGGACAGTGTATGGTTGGAAACAGGCAAGCTAGGAGTCTTTGGAGACTGAGCCTCCTGAAAGTTGACATTAAATTGCTGAGAAAGTTTTGGATGTAATAACACAAGACAGACTGGATTAGGAGAAGAACTGAGTGTTAGTGGGAAAATTAATCATATCAAATACTTTCATGTTTTATTCCAGGTGTCACTTTAAAACAAATGGTTAAAAATTAGTTATATTTACTGCTATTTGTTTACTTGGTTTAATAAGAATATTTTTGTTGGGTGGTGGTGGCACATGCTTTTAATTCCAGCACTCTGGAAGCAGAGGCAGGCAGATCTCTGTGAGTTTGAGGCCAGCCTGGGCTACAGAGTAAGTTCCAGGAAAGGCCCCAAAGCTACACAGATAAATCCTGTCTCAAAAAAAAAAAAAAAAGAATATTTTCAAACAATTTAATATACACAGATTTGCACGCAGCTGTGTATACAGGTGTCTGCTGTGGCCAGAGGGTATTGGGTCCCCTGGAGCTGGAGTTACAGGTAGTTGTGAACCAGCCCTTGTGGGTTCTGGGAACTGAACCTAGGTCCTCTGGAAGAACAGAAAGGACTCCTAAACACCTCTCCAGTTCTCAGTGAAGATATTTTTGCTTTTTAAAAATAAATGACAGATACTTAGAATATCTGCTGGTTCTGAGCCTACATCTCCCACAGACTCAGGCAGAATGGCCGTTTAACCCAGGCCACAGCACCCAGAGGTTGCCGGAGCAGCTTTCCTATAAAATCTAATCAGCCTTCCTGTGAAATCTTTGAAAGGTGTGTGGCTAAACACTGAAATGGCCGCAAATACCAGCTACAGGGAGTTACCAGAAACTTATGAGGGAATCAATTACTAACCTTGCTTGGTGGTTATAATTTTCGGAGCCATGGCAGGCATGGCGGTGCATGCTCAGCATCCCAGCATCCAGGGGCACAGGCAGGAGGATGAGGACTTCAAGGTTGTCCCAGGTTACATAGTGAGTCATAAAGACACACCCAAAATTGGGCCAGGCACTGGGATGGCCCATCTGGTAAAGGCACCTGCCACTGAGAATGAGTTTGCTTCACATGGTGGAAGGAGAGAGCCAACCCCTCAAGTTAAAAAAAAAATTAATAAATTAGAAAATATTTTTAATTGCCTGAGATGTCTTCCACAGTTTTTGATTCCTAGATCATGCCTGCAGTAATTGAATCAGGATGCTGTGAAGCGGGCCTAGAAATGTGTATTTCTAACCAGCGTCTGTATGTTAGTCTGTGGTATAGGGCCATGCTCCATGGCAGCCGGGGCTATGGGACTCCTTCGTACAGCATGGGAAAATTTTCAGTTCTCGGAAGAGTGTAAATGCTCTCTGGCCTGAATTTGCATCTTCTCCTCAGGCTTTCTTAATATTGGAATTCTTCTGCATGAAAATGAGTAGTGCACTCCAGAACTGAAGAACTGGGTTTTCTGTCTTGTAGGGCGCTTCCCCTGGAGGCCATAGATCTGCCAATCAGTGGTGACCCAGGCTGGTGTTTGTAACTTCTGGTTTATTGCTCCTTAGATGACAAGGGTGCATGTGTGCTGAGGGAGAACCAAACACAGGCTTGCATTTTTATAAGACTAATGTCTGGGTCATTAAAAATCCCCAGGAGGACTTATGGCCAGGTTGTCCCTTGGAAGGAAGTATTTTCTTTGTTTAAGAGTCTGTTGAAGACAGATCGCCATCAGGGTCCAAGAGTGATCCCCAACAGTTACCATTTGGTTCCTGGGGCATGTTGGGGAAGGGCCCTGCTTTATCTGGATCTTGCTCCTTCGGGCTACTATTTCGGGATTACTCCTACGCAGACTAGATCAGATTAATGTCTGTTTTATCACAGTGCAGTGATAAGAATAATCCAGCCAGGCATGAGTGGAGGTGGGTCTGTGCATTTCCTCTGAAGGGCCAGAGATCATCGATTCAAGCCAAGAGACTTTCTGGAAGCGAATGGCAGTGTGGCCAGACCAACTGTTCTGAACAGTGCAGGAGTCTCTGATAATCGGACTTTGGTCTCTGATGGCAGTCGAGGTCGGGGCTGTCAGTGTCGGTGTTGTGTTTAACATTCTCATAGCTGCAGAGAGAAAGACAGTAGAAAAGGAAGCCGGGATGGGATTGGCCAGTTCTCTGTTCCCTGGGGGGTTAGTTTTGACAGGCCAGTAGTCTGTGTATTCTTGTCCTTATCCAGGCCAGAAGGGTGGATCTGTAGGGCTAACTGATACCAAGGGCCACAGGAAGCTCCCGATGAGTAAGCAAAGGGGCCCACTGATCTCTTTTTCCTGAGGTGCCTGAGGGTTTCGTGACCAAATTCACACACGCTGTCCAGTTCTGCTAGAGAGATAGCTGACCTGGCCCCTGCTATCTCAGGGGCTGACATGGTGTCATTTCAACAGGAACTGTTGATCTCCTTCTGTGTCTGGCATCCCATTCAGCAATGCAACACAAAAGGGAACCGATGAGGCGCCTTGCCTTGGAAGGAGTCTCATGATGATAAACTATGATAAATCACATTCAGTCCTCCCTGAATATAAAATAAATTTCAGAAAAATTCTTTTAAACTGGTGGGTGGAATCCCTGTTTGGGGAAAGGGTTCACATTTATCCTAGTTATGGGAAATTTGGGGGCAGGGGGTGGGAACCTTTCCTGATTTGCTATATTTACTGGAGAAATCTACATCCTTTCTTGAGGTTCTTTTTTTTTTCCTTTTTAAAAATTTATTATAATTGTGTTTTAATTTTACACATCAGCCATGGGTTCCTCTGTCCTCCCCCTCCCGGCCCCGGTCCCCACCTTCCCCCCAGTCCCTCCCCTCCATTCCCATCTCCTCCATGGCCAAGACTGGTGGATTCAGTACAGGCAGGTCCAGTCCCCTCCTTCCAGGCTGAGCAAAGTGTCCCTGTGTAAGCCCAAGGTTCCAAACAGCCAGCTCATGCATGTACTAAGGACAGGTCCGGGTCCCACTGCCTGGGTGCCTCCCAAACAGTTCAAGCTATTCAATTGTCTCACTTAACCAGAGGGCCTGATCCAGCTGGGGGCTCCACAGCCTTCAGTTTATAATTCATATGCTTCCATTCGTTTGGCTATTTGTCCCTGTACTTTTCCAATCTTGGTCTCAACAATTCACACTCTTATGGTCCCTCCTCTTTCTGGACAATTCTTGAGGTTCTTAATCCCAATAATAAATGATTTTAAGAATGGACTCAAATTGAAGCTCAAGGACAATTTTCTGGACCTTTGAACGAAAAATTCCAAGGTAAGCAAGCTGTGTGGGAGAGGAGAATAAGGAAGAGGAGGAGAGAAGTTGAGGTTAGCTACATGGTGGGGTGGGCGGCTTCAGAGAAATTTCGACAAAGAACAAGGAAGCCCCAAATACAAAACAAAACCAACAAATAAAACCGACAGAAACAAATTATAAACCAGCCAAACAACAACAACAAAAAGGATGTTTAACCTCCCAACACAGAAAAAAAATAAAAAAGAATAATTAATTATAATATTTAGTGCCCAGAAGGAGGGATAGAAAATGAAATGGGATGGTTCAGTTGAATCATGGTGCTTTCAGTAAAGTTCATGGTTTCTTAGAAAGCCCTTCATCTGTCCCCTCCTGCTGGGATGGCGGATGGGTCACTGAGATCTTTAGGTAGAGTTGGCTTATGTGCTAAAGCCAACAAGATCCTCAACACATTTAAGGAGCACTGGGAATTAATGAGATCATATCTCAAGTCTGATTTGTTTTCCAGAGTCCGATGACGGTACTCAGGCTGCCCACTAGACATTAAGGTCAAAGAAATTACCCGAAGGGTAGCCTTAATTATGCTTATTTTCTGCTTAGAAAATGATTATACTGCACACCAGTTTTCCAAGGCGCTGTGGAGCTGATTGAATTAATAAGAATCTTAGCCTGATTTTCTTTGCACTCCCTTTATCAAAACTGCCCCAAGCAGTGTGTTCACTAATGGTTTCCAGATGTAGAAGAAAAGAGATGGTCTGTGGCTCTTGGATCTGTTTGTCATTGTTGTTACTATCACAGTGGGACCCTGAAGCGACAGAATCCTGTGGTCCCTTTTCAGAATTTTAATATTCTAAAGCCACACGGAGTGCCTGTGATTTCAGATGTACGTGTTTCTGTTATGAGGTGGCTGCAGATAGATCCCAAGACCCAGGCTTGTTGAGATTCTCACAGATGATCATGCAAACAATCATTCAAATGAAGCTGTAGTGAAAGTCATTGATGTTGCCAAGGGCAATTGTCCTAGAAAGCGTCAGAGCTCCGCGCCTGATGTGCTAGCCCAGTCTAAAGTGAGATGTGGACCTTAACCAAAGATCAGGAAGAACCATCTCTCCTCCAATGGCCCTGTACTCCATACACTGCTGGGCAGGGACACCAAAGGATTCCAGCCTCTGCAGGGACATGGCCAGCGCCACTCACTGTTTCCCAGAAACCACCTCCCATAGTTATCCACCAAGTCTCTTTGGGTGCTGCCAGCCTGGCTGCTGTTTTGTTCCAGCTCAGACAGCCACCAACACCACTCTCTTCTTGTCCACATTAGGACCGAATGGGCAAAGGGGATGGGACAGTGGCCCAGTCATTCTGGGGAGATGAAGTCAGTGGTCAGTAGATGCAGGTGATAAGAAGAAATCTATGAATCTATGGATCTGGAAAGTGGCAAAGGACAGGGGACAATGTCCTGTGTGAGACAGGGTTCCAAATACCCAGCACATGGCTCACTCTCCTGCCAAATCCACAAAAGACAAATTATAAAAATTCTGCAGACTCCTGGAGAGCACCCGCCAGGATGACATCAGCACATTGATCCCATGTTTACATTGAGGGAATATCCATGGATGATGTAATCCTAAATGCCACCAAGCACACAGATTTGAGGACCTCTCAGGGAAAGGGGACTCTGAAGAAGGACTTGTCAACCTTGGCAGATGAACAGTAACAGTTAACATGAATACTTATACATTAGACCCTGTTCAAAAGCATTATATGTGTTAACCCAAACCTATAGGACTATTACTCTCCCCATTTCACAGGTGGAAAAACTGACCTATAGAGAGGCAACTTGCCAAAAGATCTCATGATTCATAAACAATACAGTCAAGCTATGGTTCATGCATTCTGGCCCCAAAGCCTGCTTTGGTAACTGGTCTACTGCGTTATGTAACAAACAAGCTTGCGTTTTAGTCTCACATTAGGGACAGGCATTGTATTGTGATGTTTGATTTAAGATTGCTACATCCAAGAAGACAAAGTTAGATCTACTTATCTGCACCTTATAGTACCACTGTGCTTTCATTAGCTGATCTTATTTTATTCCTCCAATTTCCCTCACCTGGGGAACAGTGAGGTCGGATAGCCATAGAACCTTGGTTCTGCCATTTACTGTTCTAGAACACAAGGAAATTTATTTAGTAGCTGAGTCTATTATTTAATCCCTCCCCCCCCTCTCTCTCTCTCTCTCTCTCTCTGTGTGTGTGTGTGTGTGTGTGTGTGTGTGTGTGTGTGTGTGTATGTGTTTCTCAGGGGACACTATGGACTTATTTCGCCTACCAGAATTTCTGGATTGAAATGGAAAGCCTGAGGAGTTGGGTGGGGTACTATAGCAGGCGTACTCATGTGGTGGGCATAAGCACTGTATGACTGAAGATAGTGTGTGATTGAATGTATCCTTCAGTATGGGCTTAGTGACCATATTCAATGTAGTTCTATTTTCACTGGGTCCACAATTCAGGCTTTTTTTCTTCTTCATGCCTAATTACAAGTATTTTTAATTAGATAAATTGCATTAATGGCCAATTAAGTTTCAATTTTGAGATCATATTTGAGGACTGCAGCCCCACCACAGCTTGGGCTCTCTGCAAAGTAACCCATGTCTGGGCTTCCATCTGCTTAATGTTGCTTTGCCCATTAAGAGAGAAGTTAATGCTTGCCTAATGGTTTATGTTGGGAGAGAAGCCAAGTCCTGCCCTCCCCTCAAGAGCTACGCTTTCACAGTGGTGACTGGAGCTGCTGGGCAGGGCAAGAAAAGGCCTAAGCAGGTGGGGGGGGGGACCCAGTTGCAATCCAAGAGGAAGGGATGTAGATGAGTGCCATCTCAGAGGGATTGGGGGTGGCAGTGGTTTGAGACATGGTAAGGATTCAGATTATGACTACATGTCATGGAGACAGTGATTGTACACTTTTGTGCTTGTTTCTTCAAGGGTGGCTTGCCCAGTGTCAGCACATGCTGCAGGTCAGCACTTGTGGACCATTGGTGCCATTCAATTTCCTGTCTTCTTCTCTCAAAACACTGCCATCGGAGCAGAGCAATCGGATGTTTTCTGTAATTACTGGGAGACATGACAGACTCTTAGAAGCACATTAGGGGGATCATCTTGTATAATGGTCAGGATGTAATGGAGGAGTATGGGTGCTGCTACTAATTTTATTTTAGACAAGAAACTAAGGCATAGAGTGCTCAGTTTTTTTCTTGAGTTAGTTCTTTCTACACCTCTCAGAATCCAGGAACCATGATGAGTCCACATGGTACCTAGGCAATTGAAAGAGCAACTGGACCCTTTTATCAAAAGGAGAGTCTTAGTCAGTGTTCTGTTGCTGTGAAGAGACACCATGATGAACAAGTCTTACAAAAGAAAGAATTTTATTAGGTCTGGCTTACAGTTTCAGAGGATTAGTCCATTATCCTCATGGCAGGGCACATGGCGGTGTGCAGGCAGACATGGTAGCTGAGAGTTCAATATCTGGCAGCAGGAAGAGAGAAACTCTGGGCCTGGCTTGGGCTTTTGAAACCTTGAAGCTCACCCTCAGTGACACACTTCTTTCCAACAAGACCTCGCCTCCTAATCCCTCTCATGTACAGCCACTTTCTAATGACCAAACATTCAAATATCTGAGCCTACGGAGGCCATTCCTGTTCAGACCAGCGCAAGGAGTGTTTGTCTTTTCCTTGGAAGATGACCAAAAAAATGGGTTATTATGAGCAAAGAAGCCACATGGCCACCATCAGCTTTTTAGCCAAAGGTAGAAGCACTTTACTCTTAGATAGTTAAGAGGAAAAGGAGATATAAAAAGAAAAGGAACAAAAAAGTAGTAGGTGTAGAGTCTTCTATTAGATGCAAGATTCTGACTTAAGGAAATATCTATCAATGCTAAATAACCGTGGGGCATGCATTGAGCAAGAGTAAAAGCCTTGATGGAATGTGCCCTGTCCCTACCACTACTCTCTTTTGCAATCTGCATGCACCATTGCACACAGGACCCCTGCTGTGGATATTGCTCTGTATGATAAGAGTTAAGTTAGATATAAAACCTTGGACTCACAAATATAGGCTAAATAAAATATTTTCTTTAATTTTATAAATACAAAATAGACTAGATATTATAACTGTAATTCTTGCTTGATAATTGTTTTGTTATATGTAATTTTACTATGTTAATGTTAAAATCTTCCTTTTTTTTTTTTTTTTTAAAGGAAAGTGCTGCGGATATTTCTTTGTATGCTGTGACTGTGTTTCTTTGGTTGGTTGATAAATAAAATGCTGATTGGCCAGTAGCCAGGCAGGAAGTATAGGTGGGATAAGCAAACAAGGAGAATTGTGGGAAGGCTAGAAGGCTGAGTCAGGAGATGCCAGCCCACTGTCCAGGGAGCAGCATGTAATGACACACAGGTAAAGCCACAGAACATGTGGTAACATAGAGATGAACAGAAATGGGCTAAGTTTCAATGTAATGGCCAGGCAGTTTTAATTAATATAAGCTTCTGTGTGTTTACTTGGGGGACGGAAGTAGGAGAGACTTATCCTGACTTCTGGTCAGTCAGGACACAGGAAATCTTCCAGCTACAGACCCCTTTAAGTCCCACAGGGTCTGTGAGGTGCAAGGGGTGAGGTGCTGCCATCTCCGTTGTCCCAGAGCTCTGCCTCAGGTCAGAGAAAAGCACATGCCCTTCTCATTTGACTGTCCATTGATGAGAGGAGACCACTTGTGAGGGGAGATGCAGAAAAAAAAACATGGGGCCTGAGGAGGTCTCCATGCAGTGGTGGAAGTACAGGTTGGTAGGAAGTGGGGGAAAAATAATCAACAATAGTTTAATCTTAGATTGCAAAGATTCGGTCCAAATACCAGAAAAAGGGAAGTTTTGCTTCTGAAGCTTGTCTTGAAAATATTCTTCTAGGGGTCTGGAGAGATGGCTCTGTGTTTAGGAGCACTGGATGCTCTTCCAGAGGACTTAGGTTCGATTTCCAGCATCCATATGGAGGCTCATAATCATCTCTAACTAGAGGTCCAGAGGATCTGGCAATCCCTTTGGCCTTTGCAGACAACACACATGATGCCCAGACATGCCAACAAAACACTCATCCACATACAGTAAAAATAAAATTACGCAAGAAAAGATACCTGCTTATTTATCAATTAGTTATAGACAGAAGCGTCTTTAACCCACATGCTAAGATCCCAAATATTAGAATCCTAGAAAGTTACAATGAAAAGATACCTAAAAGTTGTTATGTAAGCATCCTGTTTACAGCTGAGAATGTGAAGGGTACTGGGTGAGTCACCGCCTCGGGTTTGAGGTTGAGAGTGACAGAGTCAGAGTTAAATCTCCAGCCTCGAGGTCAGAAAGGCCAGGGGTTTCCACTGTTCCAGAGTTTTCTCCATCCTAGTTTCTTGTGTGACATTAGAGAAAAGAAAACCCACTGTCCCCCTTTCTCTCACACTGGGGGCTGATTTAAATGTACTGCCCTTGACAAAGCCCGGCTTCTTTCCCTGTTCTTTCCTATGTCCCCTGCTCATCCCTGTTCTCTGCTACTGTGCTCTCTGGGCTGAGCTGAGGATAAATAGTCTAAATATCCAGCCGTACTGTATTTAACATTTACCATGAACTCTGGGCCTGGGGAGATGGATTCACTAGGTAAAGAGCTTGCTGTGCAAGCATGAGGACTTGAGTTTGATCCCCAGAACTCCAGGTCCACACCTGTGCTCCCAGCACCCCAGGAGCACACCTGCATCCCTAGCACCCCAGGGGAACATCTGTATCCCCAGCACCCCAGGAGCACACCTGCATCCCTAGCACCCCAGGGGAACATCTGTATCCCCAGCACCCCAGGAGCACATCTGCATTCTCAGCACCCCAGGAGCACATCTGCATCCCCAGCACCCCAGGAGCACACCTGCAGCCTCAGCACCAGAAAAGCAGAAGTTAGAGACAGGAGGATCCCCAGGCTTGCTGGCTGGCTAGTCTTGCCCAGTGGGTGAGCTCCAGTTTCAGTGAGAGGTCTTGTCTCAAAAACCAAAGTAAAAAGTGATGAGAAAGACACCCCAAGTCACCCACTAATGTGAACATATACACATGCATACACACACATACACTGACACAGAAACACAGACATACAGACAGACAGACACACACACACACACACATATTCAGACAGACAGACAGAGACTACAAAAAGAGAAAGCAACTGTAAACACTTGTTGCTACATCTATGCAATTTCCTCAGTGAGAGGGGGAAAGAACTGAGAACCGCAGCGGGTGGGTAGACCGAAGGGTGAAGGAAAGGGCTTAACAGGCAGGACCGCTGAGGTCACTTCCCTGTTCCGAGAGTTTTCCTGAAGTCCTTGGATCAGATTTACATAATTTCAACTGGATAGTTGATCACTGATGGAACACAGGTAACAAGTATTAATTTACATTTATGAAGTTTCACAATAAGGTTTTATTATCCTCTATTTATAGATCGTGCTGGTTTCCTGAGATATAAATAGGTAATCGTGGGGCTAAATTAAATGTTGAGCCACACACTCTCTCATGTTATGACTCTGCAAACAGAAGGACATCACTGTAATCAAGTTTACAAACACCCTCATATGTTCTGGAGCTTGAGAGCTGCTCTGGGCTACACAGGACTCCTTTTGCTTCTTACACACTAAGGGTGGGGTGCCAGAGAACTCAGAAACTAAACCATTTGCTCAAGATGAGACTAGAACTCTAGGGGCCAGTCAGATATCGGCTTTGGCATGCTGCCATTTATTTTCTAGGTTTATAATTGTGCCAATTTTCTTAACTTTTCTTGAAGCTTCTGCCTTTCACCTGTGAAATCATGGACATACAAAGCCATGGTGATTTTGTTATCCTGTCTTCTTCCTTTTGGTTTATAAATGAAAACCAGGAGACCAGTGATCTTAGTGACTTCTTTAATTGTCAGTTAGGGGGAAGAATCTAGTCACCAGGAAAGTCTGGGGACAACTATGGTTTAATGACCCTCATCTATTCCCTCCTGATCCTGCTTCTCTCATGTCTGTCCATTTACAGTATTCTATGTGGAGACAATTGCCTTCTTTATAAATGGCCACTCCCCTAGAGAGTCTCTGTCTCAATTTGCTTTCTATTGCTGCTGCAATACCTACCATGACCAAAAGCAATGTGGGGGAGACAAGAGTTTATTTCACTTTACAGCTTAGAATCTCTCATGAAGAGAAAGACAGGAACCCAAAGCAGGAACTCAGAGGCAGGAACAGACATAGAGAGCCTGGAGAAATGCTGTTTACCAGCTTGTTCTCCATAGCTTGCTCAGTTTGCCTTCTTATATATCCCAGGACCACCTGCCCAAGGATGGCATCATCCACAGCTGGCTGTGTCCTCCCACATCAATCATCAATTAAGAGAATGCCCCAAAGCTTTGCTCATGGGTCAATCTGATGGAAACAACTCCTACATGGAGACTATCTCTTCCCAAGTATGTCTAGGTTTGTGTCAAGTCAACAAAAACATCTAACTATCACAGTCTCTCATCTCAAGATTTCAATTGAAGGGTCCTGGAGAGATGGCTCAGATGTTAAGAGAACTGGCTGTGCTTCCAGAGGACCCGAGTTCAATTCCCAGCATCCACATGGTAGCTCACATCCATCTATAATGAGATCTGATGCCTTCTTCTGGCCTGCAGACATACATGCAGGCAGACCACTGTATACATAATGAATAAATAAATCTTTAAAAAAAAAGAAAAAAGAAAAATCCGGGCAAGGGTGGTGCATGTCTTTAATCCCAGCACTTGGAAGGCAGAGGCAGGCGGATCTCTGTGAGTTCGAGGCCAGCCTGGGCTACAGAGTGAGATCCAGGAAAGGCACAAAGCTATACAGAGAAACCCTGTCTCAAAAAACCAAAAAAAAAAAAAAAAAAAAAAAATTTCAACTGGAACCTGTGCTAAGTTCTAGCCTTTGTGCATCTTTAGATCCATTGTGAGGAAGAGCCAGGAGTGAGGACCTCCCCTCCCCATACACACACTATCTTCTTCCTGTTTCCCTTTCTGTCCCCCAGCCTCAACTCTCTTCTGCATTATCCCTTGCTAACCCTGAGGATCTAAACTTAGGTTCCCTACTCAAGAGACAGATAAGACCAGGACAGACACACCCTCTTTGGGTCACAGTAACCCAAAGGATGGAGCGCTCTGCATGGGCGTGGGGATTTCTTTCTTTGCATTCTCTGCTCAAAAGTAGACACAGGAAACTGATTTTGTAGTTTTCTCAAAACTAGAAGACTTGAGAGCGGGAGAACTTTAAAGTCTTTTCTTTAATCCTAGGACACCCCTGGAAAGACACATTTCCAGGTAATCCCACGGTATTTAAAAGGCTCTCAACAATAAACTATTTGTCATCTCTCAAAGTTGCAGAGATTGAAAGAACAAGGCAAGTGCCCTTAAATTAGTTGGCAGATGTGGAAATTATTATTACATATTAGAAGTTATTTGAAGATACTTTCAATATGTGTGAATCTTTGATTTCTTGTATTTTGGGGTGTGAGCCTAGCTTTTAACAGCTGAGCCATCTCTCCAGCCTATGGTTTCTGAATTTCTTTTATTGATTCACTCTCGAATTGTTAACATAGTTACCATTATACTAATGCATGTAAAATGATATATAGCCTTTTAAGACTATGCTTTCAAAGATTCCTTAATGACAGATGCCTACAACCTGCTGAATTGGTAATAAACTAATAAAATCACAAATCAATTGTATATATAAAATATGACTCCAGATTTAGTAAAGGTTATATAGATGTGCCAAACATAAACTCATATTCACAGTTATTATCTTTTACTGATGGATTTATTTTGATAGTTTTTTGTTTTCTTTCTTACGCCTTCCTGTATTTTGCCTTCCTGTATTTTACAAATTTTCTACCATAAAAGTTATATTTGTAATTTAATAGAAATTATTATGCAAAAGCGGGCAGAATTAGAAAGAATATCTGTTCCTTTTCTTTCTGATTTAATGGAATGCAGAATATTATTTTAGAAAGCCTCTTGAAAAGAGTGCCTTGTTCTTCCTGTGAAAGTAAAATTGGAATTACAGATGGCATACAGCTTTAAACATAAAAAGTGACTCACAAAACTTCCCAAAGAAAGCATTGGTTGGTACACTGATTGGTCTTTACGTAAAAGAGAAAAATCAACAGCTACATAGAGAAAATTGGATAATTTGCTCAAAGAAAGAAAGCTTACTAAAATAAAAAGTTTCAATGTCAAAAGTAAAACTAGTGTCTATAGAAAGATAGGTCAGTAGTTAGGAGCACTGGCTGCTCTTTCAGGGGACCTGGATCTGGTCCCCAGCACCCACATGGTGTTTACAACAGGCTATCTGCAACTCCAGTTGCAGGGGATTCAACACCCTCTTCTGGCCTCTGCAGGCACCAGGCATGTACACATTACACAGACATATATGCAGGAAAAACATTCATACACATAAAATAATGAAATAAAATAAGTGTTATTAACACTTTTTTATTTATGGGGGATGGGATGTGCATGCAGAGCACATGTGTAGAAGTCAGAGGATAACTTGTGGGCATTGGTTCTCTCTTTCCACCATATGGATCCTGGGGATCAAACTCAGGTTGTTGGGCTTGATGAAGACTGCCTTTTATCCCCTGAGCTGTGTGCAGAGTCTGGGTAAAAAAAGATACACCAGGACTTTATGCCTTACCCCAGTAGAATTGGGGCGCATGAAGATGATGTTGTGAAAGGAACCCTACTCCAAGTCTATGGGACCTCTTGATAGTAGCTCCCCTATATGTTATCAGAATGGACATACCTGTAGCAGAATTCCCACATTTGTTCTTTAAGCTGTGGAATAAGAGCTGATGGTCCTGTGACAGTTTCCAAAATATCCTCTATCCCACCCATGACAATACTACCTTGGATTCTAGGAGGGAGGGCTGCCACTCTGAGGGCATAAAGGATGTGTGGCCTTCATAATATTAGCATTCTTCAGTTTGTTTTCTACAGAATTCGGATGGATGTCAATGGATATCAGTGGACTACCCCTAACTCAGCTGTATTGCATCTGCCATGCTAGAGCAGATTGCCACAATTTGTACTCATGATACATAGCCACTGACTGAGTCTTGGCATAAAAATGGAAGCATTTCCCACTTACATGAACTAGACGACTTTATACATTGAGGACCTGTGTTGGGCATGTTAGCTGTGAAACCTTCAATTACAGTGTAGTCCAAAGGCATGAGGACCACCTGGGCATTGTGTGGCACATCACACTACCTAAGTCTATCCATGACAGTTTGCTCATATCAGATAAGGAAGAAGTGGAAAGTATGATGAGGGCATGAGTATGTCCTAGAACATGGGACATAAACTCTACAAAGATTTAAGTCTGCCCTATTAGAGGAGGTTCTGGGAGTCTAAGAGTCTGGGCATGGTGAGATAATTATTCCTAAACAAGGACAAACATTTGCATCTCCCATATTCCCCCGTGAAGCCAGAAACATTCCATCCCATAGGCTTCTCCACATCTTTAAGGTGGAATATTCCACACTTGAAAATATGCTCTGACCTATTTACCAGGCAATGTGAAAGGCTGCCAGCTTTCAGTGGATCCCCAAGCAGGAGAAGTCTCAGCAGCAAATCCAAGCTGCATCAGCAAGCAGTCCTTCCGTTTGGTCACATCATGTTACAGACTCGGTAGTACTGGAGGTGTCCACAGTAGGCAGTTGTGATGTGTGCATTTTTTTTTTTATCAAGCTCTGATAAGAAAATGACAACATAGATGCCTAGGTTCTGACATAGAGTCAAGCCATTTCGAGCATGGAACTAGACATCATTTTTGAAAATAGCTCCTGGCAGTCGACTGGGTCCTGGTACGGATGAAACATCTGACTATAAGAATAAGTTACCAGGCATCCAGAATTGTCCACAGTGAGCTGTGCTTTTGATAAACCTCTCAAAGCATAATGCTGGATGAACCTTACAGCAATACCTTTTAATATGTAATGGTTTGTTGGTAGCTGGGTATAAATAGGGATGGGCAAAAGGAGGCAGAGAAAATGGACTTCCATGCCACCCACTGCTGTTGAATTGCATATGTTATGTTCATCCTTATGGCCACTTGGTAGAAGAAAGAAAAGGATGAATTTGGCTCATGGGTAGTGTAGTGAGTGGGTTTAACATGAAGCAAAGGTCTTGGATTGTCTTTGTTGGTTTTATATCCAATGACATGTGTCCTTCCAAGATGGAAAAGAGAAGACAGGGACACAAAGAAGAAGGCAATTTGAAGAAAGAGGCAGAACAGGGGGGTTGCATCAACATGCCAAGGGATGCTCAGGACCATCTACAGCCACTACAAAATAGAGAGGAAGGCAGTGATTGTCTCTCAAGGCCTCCAAAAGAATGCAACCAGCTGGTTTGTTCATTGAGACCATTGGGTCTCTAGAGTTTTGATAGAATAAGTTTTTATCATGTAAAACTATTTATTTTGTTTTAATTGATTATGGCAACCTAAGAAACAATGACAGATAAATCATCCTAGTGTGTGGTACAAGCAGAAAATGGTCCATGGTTTTATATCACCAGAGTGACCCTGAGAGCAGCAAGAGGGGGAGGCAGATCTTTTTAGATGGTACAATGGATTATTTACTTTATGTGGAGGATATATGTCCCATATTAAGAATATGAATGGAGTTTGGGATAATTAGTGGAGAATGGTGGAGCCAGCTTGTCAGATTTGTTCAAGTGGATTCCTATTCCCTGCAATCTTGACTGGAAGGATGAGACAGAGAGAGAGAGAGAGAGAGAGAGAGAGAGAGAGAGAGAGAGAGAGAGAGAGAGAATGAAGAAGTCCTTTGTAGAGGTGTGCAGATGTAGATATAAGTAGGCATATATTAGTTGGCATTGTAGCAAATTATAACAAATTGTCACCAACTTAGTGGCTTAAACTTTGCAGATTTGTCATCTAACTGTTGTGAAAGTCAGGAATGCAAAACTGGTCCTGAAATAGTACAATTTCTTAGGGGAAACTAGTTCCCTTTCTGCAGACTTCAGAATTCCAAAAGAACCAGTTTGCTTCCCCTTTCCAGCTTCTAGGGGCAGGCTCCATCCATTGGCACCTAGCTTCTTTTCTTTATCTTCAAGACAAAAAATGCTGATCAGTCTTCCTCACATTGCATTACTCCAACCCAGACGTCTAAGGACCCCTGTGATTATGGGTTCACTATATAGAAGATCTTGGCTAGAAGAACAGGCATATGGAAGGGGTTAGAAAAACATCTTCAAAATTACACAAATAGGAAGTGGATCTGATGGGATCCCAACATCTAGATCTCAATTGTACCCAGATTTCTCATTAAATCTGTGAGCTTCACAATCCAGCTATAAAATGTAAATAACAACACATTACTCTCAGAATCTGAAGGAAGATGAAATAAAACACAAAAAAGTGTTTTATAGCTGAAAATGTACCTAGTCAGCAAGCATAGCTAATATTTTTTGAGTGCAGAGGGTATGCCAGGCAGTGTGTTTAGAGCAGTATCGGCTCATTCCATTCTATAAGGTAAGATTATTATTACACCCACTTTACCGTTGAAAAGACTGAGGTGCTGAAGGTTATGCAATATTCTTTCAGCTTCATAGCTGATGGAGCCAAGCTATTTTCTGACTTGGTTTGTAAGCAGAGCTTACATTTCATTGTCAGTGTAAGTAAGGTACTATTTGTTATTCCCTAGCTTAATAAGTTTGGGGCTTATGTTCATTTTCTACAGAGAGTGTAATAAAGTATCATAAATTTGGTGACCTGACAAATGAATGTATTCTCACATGCTTTTCAGAGTTCAGAGATCAGGGTTGGCAGGGTCTATGCCTTCTGAGGACACTGAGAAAGAATGTACTTCGCGGGCATCTATCCTGATGCCTGGTGGCTCACTGTCAATCTTTAGAGTCCCTGGCTGGTGGAATTGTCATCTCTCCTGCCTTCTCCATTATCACAGTGTGTCTCTGTATGTGTGTGTGTTCTGTGTCCAGACTTCCTTTAAAAAAAAAAATGATTTCCGTCACCCTGCTGCAGTTTTTCCTCATGTAATCACATCAGCAAAGAGTCAATTTCCAAATAAGGTCATGTACTAAGGCACTGGGGGTTAGGACTTAAAGGTATGAATTTTGGGAAAATGTACTGTCACTCACAACAGGGGACATCAGAACAAAACTGTCAACATAATCTTACTGCTTTTTTTTTATTAACTTGCAAATGAGCAAATTCGTAGCAGATGGTGCTGATGAGACTACCTCCTCCATCTAGCCTCTGAAGCAAGTCAGTGGCTGCTTAGATGGTCACCTTCTTATGGTTTCAGTGCCAACAGAAAATGTTAGTGGATTAGGTGCCTGGAGTAACAGCTGATGCGGTGGGGTGGGGGTTGTGTACACACTGTACTCTCTCAGGTATAAATGTGATTGACGTGGTTTTAATCATTCCTTTTTATTGCTGTTTGTTCTGGTCAGTACCACCAGCGAAATAAAGTTCATTCTTTATATAACGTCTCATTACATAAAGTCAGAGAAGGATTTTTTTTTGTGTCTCTGTTTCATGAACAAAGAAAGACGAGGACTGAACGTCTGGAGCCTGTGGTCCCAGGTAAAACAAGTGTTAACTTGGTATTCAGGTTCATCGCCTGCAACCTTGCAGAAGATGAGAGTGTCTGTCATCTTCCTGACCCATTTTGTCTCTCCTGGTGCTCCCAGCCATGGATCTCTGCTTCCAGCTTTCTGTCTCTTAAACCGAGCCCATCCAACCCACTGATTTTTATAAATGATAACTTCATTTCTGGGACCTCACATACAGAAAAGGTTAGACAAACCTCAGTTTCTGACACGCCACCATTTTCATTTTGTGCAAGGGTCCTATGACGACTGTCAACTTGGCCAGATCTAGACTCATCTAGGTGAAGAATCTCTAGGCATATCTGTGGAGGCATTTTGGGATTGGTTTAACTGAATCTGGAATGGGTTTGGCACCATTCCACAAGCTTCGTCCAGGACAGAGTATAAGGAGAAAGCAAATTGAGCAAGCATTCTTTTCCTCTCCTTCTGAATTCAGCGTGACCAGCTGCCTCACACTCCTATTGCTATGCCCTCTGGGTCATGTGGACTCTAGCCTTGAACTTTGAGCTAGAAGAAACTCTTCCTGCCTTAAGCTTCGCTTCTCACACATATTGTTGTAATAATGAAAAAAGTAATGATTATAGAGTCTTAGTTTATTTCCTTCTAGGTTAATTCTCGTATCCTCTGCTCTCCCCTAAAACAGTCAGTGACATGTCTGTTAGACCGTTGGATACTATAGACTTATTTATATATTTAGTTTATGAAAAGTTTATTTGCTTATGATCCTTTCAAAATCCTTTCAGAGGCTATTTGTCAATGGATTAAGCTAAAATGACTTATTGTTTTCTATCAAACTCAGAAATTCTAGATGCTAGTTGGGCCCAGTGCACTTTTCAGAAAAGAGTGGACAAATGTGAACAATACAAGGCCATGTTGTCATTTCAACATAAAACCAATATGAAATTATTGATATTTTGCATTGTTCTTTTTGTACAAAGCCCTCAAAGTCTGGTGTGTGTTTTGTATCTGGAAAAGATATCAGTTAGGATATTCACAGTTCAGCTACTTGCAATCCTCACACAGGGGGAGTAGCTTCTACACTGGGCTGCACATCACAGAGCAGTGAGGAAAGCCCCAGGTGGACCCACTGAGGTGTGAGATGCTCCAATGCCACACCCTTTTGGATCAAGCTAGGTAAATAATCATTTTCCTTCTCACAGAAACAGAGCCCATCTCTTTGGTATCTCTGGACATGGAGGATATGGTTTCCTCCTGAGAGGAAAGTCAGTGAGGCCTAGAGGAGTGAGCCTTCATTTTAGATAAATATCACTGGATCTTATATCCCTTGCTTTTTCTTTAGAAAATTTTATTTATCCTGTGTGTGTGTGTGTGTGTGTGTGTGTGTGTGTGTGTGTGTGTGTGTGTGAATGTTTGTGTAGGAGTGTGAGTGCCTGGATGCCACTACATGTGTGGAGTTCAGAGGACAGCTTTAAGGATTTTGTCTCTCATTCTGCTGTGCATTCTTGGGGTGGAACTCAGGCCACCAGGCCTGCACAAGTGACTTTACCCAACAAGCCTCTTGTCAGCCACAAATGATGAGTATTTAAGCCACGAGTGTGTGTGTGGAATTCCAGGTTACAGCCCATCACAGAAGGGAATTCAGAGAGCTAGAGGCAGCTGTTCACCCCATCCTCACAGTCAAGAGTAGAGTGAATGCAGTATGCTGTCTTCCCATTTTCCAGTTCCACAAATGATGAGTTAGCTGTATGTACATGCCAGCACTAACCCCCTGCCTCCTCCAATAGCTCCTGTTCAATATTTTATTTTGGGATACATTATTTGTTTATTAGAACAATAGACTTGATAAACAAGATCCCGGGACAATATTAGTCGTCCAACAAATGTCAGTAGAACACCTCCAATGTGCTCACCATGGTTCCAAGCACTGTGGGATACATGAGTAAACAAAATACACCAAATGAGCTGAGCCCAATAATTAGCAGTGAGCTCTGAGAAGCTGCCCAGAACAGTATCCTCAAGCATGTTTTCCCGGAGTTTTTAAAATGGCTTTGTATCAGGTGAGGATCTGGAAAGCAAGATTCTGGCTTTGCACTATCCCAGTCTTCTAAAGGGGGGATGCAGTCTGGTGTGAGTAGCTGGAAATTATCCATGCTGATTCTCCCAGAACATCCTTATTATATGGAGTCATTTAGAGTGAAGGAGAGTAGGTAGGGAGTTGGTCCAGTTGGTAAAGTGGCTGCCATGCAAGCATGAGGACCTAAGTTTGAACCCGAGCACCTACAAAAAAGCCAGATATGGCGCCGCTCATCTATATCCTCTGTAATCCCAGCATGGGTGGGGTGGGGTGGGAGCAGAGACAAGTGGGTCCCTGGAGTTCGTTGTCCAGCCATTCTAGCCAAATCAATGAGTTTCAAGTTCAGTGAGAGACTCTGTCTCAAAATAAATAAATAAATAAATAAATAAATAAATAAATAAATAAATAAGTAAGTAAGTAAGTAAGTAAGTAAGTAAATAAGTAAATAAAAATAAGGTGGAGAGTGAGGGAGAAAGATACCTACCTGTAATACAGAAGCGATTTTATTATAAAGACTAGCACAGCAATATTTTAAAGATATGTAAAATTTTACAATAAAATTGAATGCTAAAGAAATTTCTCAGTTGTGGTGAATGAACTGGGCCAAATACCAAGGATATTTTGAGTCATGCTATGTTTTACAAGGATACCTTAATGGGAAATCCTGGAGGGGAGTATGTAAAAGTATTGAATTTTCCAATATATAGAAATAGTTTTACACTCTGACATCACACAAGCTGTTTCTTGCTTCCTCCGAGAGCTGAGCTGCATGGATGCCAGATTTGGAGAAGGGTATTGTGTATCTGTCTTATGGAACAGGCCCAAGATAAGACTGCACACTTTCAAAATCTCTGCCTGCATTTTAATTTAAATACATATATTTGACACAGGGTCTTGCTAGGTAGCCCACAATGACCTTAAACTCACTCTCCTCTGCCTCCTGAGTGCTGGGACTATAGGCGTCTATCACCAGGCATGTTTTGTCTGCATTTATAAATCAAGGCTGAGGACTTTCATTCAGTCCTGTGCCAGCTATATTTACTGCTTCTCTTTAGCATAAAAAGACTTAAAGTCTTTCAGAACAATGAGGAACTATGTTCAGTCAAGGCAAGGCTATCTGACACAGAGAGAGAGCATTTAAGGGCTGTGAAAGTTCTTTCGTGATTTGGCAGTTCCCACCATTGTAGTCCTTTGCTTTCAGAAAGGCACATTTTCATCAGCCTTGTGGAGAAACATGCTCCTGTGCTTGAACTGAGGTTGAAATGTTAGCCAGCAAATGTTGAATTCAGTACAACAAACTATTTTTTAGTGTTTGTTCAATTAGAGGTTGAGTCAGCCTTGGAGCTAGCTGGAATGTCTGCCAACCTGACCACATGAGCAAAGCAGTGACTCACCTTTGTATAATGCATTATAAATGGCAAAGGTCTTGATACGTGTTATTGTATTTGGTCTCCACAAAATCCTATGTGGCAGAGGTTGATTGATACACCTCTTCCTATTTCTATTGCTTTGCTTCCCAACAGTAACATAAACTGGATTTTTTAGATAGCTTTTCAGACTAACAGCATCACTATACATCAGAGTTCTGGCCATGCACCTCAGTGCTGAGGTACATGACAAAATGAGGTGTGCAGCCATTGAATATTGCCTTATAATTTCTTCTGTGATCTAGTGGTTAGTTAAGAGGATGTTACATGTTTCATTTTTCACCTCTCACGAGTCTCCAAAATTTATTTCTAAGGACTATGCCTTATTTGATTTAAATTTCTTTATATCTTTTGATACTTTTGCCTCATTGGCTAACTCAGAACCTGCCTGGATGAAGTCCCTGCATACCCTTATGAAGGGTGCATGTTCTGCTGTTACTGAAGAGTTACTGACTTCATGGATATACACTAGTCTTGCTGGTTTATATAGCTGTTTAAGTCTTCTACTTCTTTGTTGATCTTATGTCTGGTGGTTAAATCTGTTATTGAAAGTAAGATATTATTATGTCCAGTCATCTGTTTCCCTCTTTGATTCTGATGATTTTTGCTCTGCATTTTGGGATTGTGCTGTTAGGAATGTTTGGGGACATATTATCTCTTCTTGACAAAAGGTGTCCTTTAAGCATAAAAGGGGGGCTATTGGGGGTTTGTATTGACTTCCAGGAGCAGAGTTCCTCAAATTTTTAGAACATCTTGAATGAGTCAAGTGATAGGAATATTACCTGTTCTCCTGAGGTGAGTCTGCTGCCAGACTGTCAGATAGCCTCAGAATGAGGGTTGGTAGTAGAAAAATCAAGTCTTGATTAGGAACTTAGAGATTTCAGGCATGCTCCTCAAACCTAGGCAGCGGGGAGAGGCTGTTGATCAACAATTGCCCGTGACTTAGTCAATCATGCCTGTGGAATGAAACTTTTTTAATAGCTCTAAATGATGGGACATACCATGAGGCTAGGGCAGTGTTGTACTCAGAGGGCATGGGGATTCTGTGCTGCCACTTTCGTATTTTGGTTGCCTTCTAATCAGCTGGTCCAGGGCTACATCTTTTGTGATTAATTATATTGAGTTCTGTCACTTTTTCTGCAAATTGTTGAAACTGAAGGGTGTGTATTATGCAGAAACACAAATTTATAGCTTGTTTAGAAGGAAATTTGGGTAACTGAGGGATCTTATACTTGCAATGGCATTTAAGATGAAGGTGAGTCTGACCTCATAACCCATTGAGTCTAAAACTAAAACAAAATTATAAGATTTAAAAGTAAATTAATGGAACTGGGGAAATTATATTAAATGATGTTTACCAGGCACAGAAGACAAATATCATATACTTTCCCTCATATGTGTATCCTCGCTTTGAATCTTTAATTTTGAGTGTTCAATTTGGAACATCTGTAGAAGCAAGGAAACAAGAAAGAGGCCACTGAGAGGGGCTACCTTAAGGAAGGGAGGATAATAGGACAACATAGGTAATGTGAAAGTAGTCATGGGAAATACTAGGTGGGAAGGTTTAAGCAAGAAGGGATAGGGATGATGGGGACAGAGGGGTGGGATGAAGAGTTAGCCAAATTGAAAGACATATGAAAAAGCCATATAGAGACATAGTATCCTTTATCCCATTTAAAAATACGATGATGATGATGATGATGATAAAAAGGACTTGAGAGGACATATCATACAAGAGTGGAAAATGCAAAAATGTCAGTGCCTTGTGTGGGATACCTCCCTATGAGTTGTTACTTGAGAAGACTACAGAAGGTCAACCCCCAAATGATACAAGCTTGTGTCATTTTTCTTGGTTGCTCACCAGAAATAGTTTATGAGATCCTTTGGCTGAAGATACATATACTTTGACTTCAAGATATAAAGAAGTTGAGTCAGAACTAAACTGGAAACTTTCTCCCTGTTGGGTAGCTTTCATAGTACCAGAAAGTGCTGTTCAGGATGATAGGGGAGAAAAAAAAACCATCAACAGTCTTATCCAGTTGTGAACCCTGCAAAGTATAATGCTAACCTGCTAGGCAAGATGTGCACATTTGTGCAATAATGGTGTAACTGCTATAGGAGTAACCAACTACTCCCTGAATTTGAGGCCTGCCCCACAAGAGGGAATCCATGCCTGGTACTATAAACCAAAAATTCAGGTCTGTGGATATCTTGAGTCAAGGAGGTAAATCTACTACTGTTTTTGTTTAGCTAAATTGACAGTGTTAAACTACCTTCTAAATATCTATGTTTACATTCATGGACAGATACTGCTCTCAGCCATAATCAGAGAAGCCCCTCTTTCCAGTGAATGGCAGTGAATACAGAAACTCATGACTATTCAAAATGCTGAGGATAATTCACAATTAAGTACTCAGCTCTGAACAAGACCACCCTCTCTAAGGCTCAAACAAAGAATATTTCAGAAGGATGGGGATATCTATAAACCAGGAGATAGGGAATAGTGTGGCAAACCCTACATTATGAGCAGAACACAGCCACAGAAATCACAAAATAACATCTATTCTTGTGTGCACTGGGTCTGCACAAGAATTGGCCCTCAATAGTTAGGCATGGATGGAGGATGCACTGAGGAAGCTCTGCTTCTCCCTGCTGGATTGGTGGCAACTGATAGATTCTGAGAGAGGAAAAAAGTCATTCATTTAAGTTGTGTACTCACTGGTGAACCTATCAGGCTCCAGTGGATATGCCTAAACCCATGGTCACAAAGACAGCCCTGATCAAACTCAGTGGTTCATAAAACAAGAAAAAGACACAAATTGTCTTGGATTTATATTGTTCCATTGATCAAACTAGGACAATATACAAGTGGCTTTTTATAACCCTAAAAAGATGTCAAATTTTCAAAGCCTCCCCTGACATCTTATTCCCTAACTTTCCATTTTGAGTTTCTTGGTTAGTTTCTTGATTGATATAATTATTATTCAGTGTCTGAGATTGCTGTGAGCTAAATGATTGCCTATAATTGAGTTCAATCAAAGAGTCTAGGAAAAATGCTTCCTGCCCCCACCTGGACGGATCCATCTGTGTCTTGTCAGATATAGACAGCTTTTCATGAAGAACCTTCTAGAGAAACACAAGGCAAGACAAATATGATCATCCTATCTACACGGGACTTCAATAGCTCTATTTTTCTCCCTCCTGTGGCTGTCAAGTTGCTAGTTGTCAAAGCTACCATGGAGCTGAAGAGAAGGGGAAGAGACTAGAGTTAAAACAAGGTGATTGATGTCCTGGGTATTTTGTTGCCTCTTCTGATTAGATGTTTCCTGGATTGGGCAAGGCTTTGGTCCATTTCCAGAGTTATGATAAAGGTGATTTGAAAGCTTTGCTGTTTTTGCATTTCTGTCATGGAGGAAAGAGTTCATGGATGTTCTTTACCATTTTCTCTGCTCCTACTCTTCTGCTTTTGGCTTTTGAATGATGCCTCTATATAGGGCCACTTATTTCTCTGTTTTTTTTTTCCTTCCTATCTGTAACTAGAAGGCAGATATAACCTAAGCATGGGTCGGGAGAAACTCTCTTCCATCAAGAAACCAAACTGCACATTGGGGATTGTAGAGCAATGAGGTGGAAGGAACTCCTCCTGGACTGCCTATCGAGACATCTATGTGAAGATTCAGGCACGGGTGTCATTCTGACTACTGTTAGTTTATGTTTCCTGCTATATTTCTGAATCAAATTGAAGTTGATGTGTTACTGTGACATTTTTATATGAAAGAAATTTAAACTGAGAAGTTAGCTGTCATCTCAAGGAAGAATGACTATCACGATATGGTCATGTTCATATCCAGGATTCTGATGCTGTGGCCCATCCTCCTTCCCTGTATCTCTGTTTCTCTATTGGATAAATGCACTACTAAAAGCAGATTCCCATAGGAAGGATGTAGATATAGGTGGCGTATGAATCAGAATCTGGGATGAAGCAGATGGGCATTTTAAATCTAGAAATAGATCACACAGAACTTTGCAAGACAGAAGGGAAGAATTATCTGGAAGAGACTCAGAACAGAAGCACCCTTCCTTTAGCAAAAACAATTGAGAAGTATTCAATAGAAACCTTGGGTAACAGACATGCTGCTGTCCAATTATCCATACCAGAAATAGTATTAGAAAGACTGAATCATAAAGAAATCTGTACAGATCAATAGTAAGAAGATTGAAACCATAGCAAAAACAGTTTCCATCAAAGCAAAGCCCAGAACTAGATGACTTCACTGCCACATTCTATACAATTTTAAAGAATCAATATTAATTCTTTTGAGTTATTCTTATGAAAACAAAAAGGAAGGCATTCTTCTAATACATCTATAAAGTTGACATTACTCAGAAATCAAAATCAAACAAGAATACAAGAAGGAATTCAATATGTCAATATCCTGAATGGGAATAGATATAAAAGTCCTCAAGAAAATACCAACAAATTGAATTCAATAACTTAGTGAGAAGATTAT
The DNA here is from genome assembly GCF_903995425.1 of Onychomys torridus. NCBI lineage: Eukaryota > Metazoa > Chordata > Mammalia > Rodentia > Cricetidae > Onychomys > Onychomys torridus. The sequence continues at coordinate 24,953,984 of NC_050453.1, forward strand.
TTACTGTGATTAAGTGGGATTTATCTCTTGGACACATGGATGGCTTAACTAATGTTTTGCTTACCAAGAGAATGATACAAAATTATTATGAGCATCCAAATATAGGCAGCAAAAGTATTTGATAAAATTCAACATCCCTTTGTGATTAAAACCCTGAAGAAATTAGATGTAGAAGGAACAGACTAGAATTAGATATAGAAGAAATGGAATTTAACAAGAGCACATGTAAAATCCCTATAACTAACACCACACTGAATGGAGGAAAGTTGGAAAATTTCATTCTATTGGGAACAAGGGAAGGGTTCTTTTTTAGAATGACTTTTCTTCAGAATTGTGCTACAAGTCCTAGCCAGGCCATTCAGAAATAAAAAGCACCCAAACTAGAAGAGAGGAGGTCAAGTGGTCATCAGATGACACATTTGATCTATTAACAACCTCAAAGGCTCAAAAGAAGCTTGACAGAATTAATATAAAGTCAGCAAAGTTTCAACATATAAAATCAGTATAAAAATCATCAGTAGTGTTGCTAGCAGTGACTTGTCTGAAAGAGAAATCAAGAAAGCAATCTCATTTGCAACAGTTACAAAACTATGTAAGAATCAATTTAAACAATGAGATGACAGTTCTTATGGAAATGAAAGACATTAGTGAAAGAATCTGAAGAAGAAACAAACAAAAGGAAAAACATCCTGTGTTTATGAAGTAGAAGAAGCAATATTCGTAAAAGGTCCCTGCTACCCAAAGCAATCTACAAATTTAATAAAAGCTGGGGATGCAGCTCAGTGGTGGAATGGTTACCTAGCAGATTTGCTTCAATCCACATCAAAATGCCAATGACATTTTTCACAGAACTAGAAAAAAAATCATAAAATTTTTATGTAGCCACAAAAACTGCCAAACAGCCAAAATCATCTAGAGCAAAAACAACAAAGCTGTAGCAATCAAGTCAGTGAGTTGCTGGCAGATAAACAAATACACATCCATAAATCAGCAGAGAGTCTACATATAAACCATGGAACTAGAGCCAACAGATTTTTGACAAAAGTGCAAGGACCTATGACAAAGTAAGGACTGTCTATTCAATAAAGGGTCCTGTGAATATTGGCTATCCACAGACACAAAGAATGAAATGAAAGACACGTCTTTGGACAGTTAAAATCATCAACTCCAAATAGTTTAAATACTAACATTTATTATTTGAAACTGTGGAACTACTAGAGAAAAATACATAAAGGAAATAATTCAGGGCATTAGAAAAAGGTGAGAATGTTTTGAGTAAGACGCAACAGGGCAGGAAACAAAATGAAAAACAGACAAGGATTGTATCAAACTAAAACTGAAATGTTTGTGTACTGTGAAGGAAAAAAGCCAAACAACCGAGTGAACAGACAACCTACATGGTGGGAGAAAGCTTCGGCAAATTGAACATCTGGTGATAATGTAGTACCCAGGAAATAGAAAGAGCTTTAAAAACTTCAACAGTAAAAAAGGAAAAAAAGAGAAATAGCTTGATTTTTAAAACAGGGTAATTGACTTGAAAGAGACATTTCTCAAACAAGACACATAGAAGATGGTTTATATATCTTATCACCAGAAGGGCAGTCATGACATACACCTTTAATTCCAGCAGTTGGGAAGCTGAGGCAGGTGGATCTCTGTGAGTTTGAGGCCAGCCTGGTCTACAGAGAGAGTTCCAAGATAGATAGGGATACACAGAGAAACCCTGTCTCAAAAAACCAACCAACCAACCAACCAACAAACAAACAAACAAAACCTAACAAAAAAACCAAACAAACAAAAAACAAAACAAGACCAAACAAACAAAAAACAAAACAAAACCAAAAAAACAAAACAACAACAACAAAAACTTTAAGATGTCTATAGCTGGAGTTTTTCTGAGCAATATAAGTCTCTGTGTGTTTACTTGGTTGGGTCTGATGGGATGGGTGGGGAGGAACTTGGAAGTAGGTGGAGGAGAAACTGTAATCAGGATATATTATGTGAGAAAAAAAAAAACCTATTTTCAATAAAAGGAAAATAGAAAGACAACAAAAAACTCCCAAACTAAATTTTAAACATGAATACCTTGAAACATCACACAATAATCTATGTTTATTTTATGTATCGATTAAAATATATTTAATTAAAAAGAAAGTCTAGTAATAGCAGAGTGTGGAGGCAGAGGTGAGAATTCCAGAGCGTGGAAAGGCCGTCACTGGTGAGGTGGTCAAAAGGAAATGAAAGAAAAGTGTAAGAGAATGAACGCAGCAGCAGCAGCAGCAGGAGTCACCACATATGACAGGAGCTGAGCAGAACGAAGCATGAAGGAAGGGACAACTTCAGACGTCCTTTCCCGTGGCTGCTATTAGTTTCAGCCACCATGACTTGGGACCCACAACCTCTGTCTCTTCAGTTGTCAATAACGTCTCAGCGAATTATCTGTTTAGATGAGAAACAAGATCGACGCCTATCTCAAATCTCATGTCCTTTTATTGGAGAATATCTTATAACTAGATTAATTTATAGGTCTGTTCTTTTAAGACAGTGGGACATGTAAATAATTTAATTAATTAGAAGGTACACACCCTTTGGGCTGGCTTTTGAGTCCTCTGTTGATGAAGATGTATGAGAAACTGTAGGGGAAAAAATGCATGCCTTCGTTTTTTTTGTTTTTTTTGTTTTCTCTGCTGTAAAGCAAATAATAGTTCAATAGGTGAGCTCATCTCTCCGTATTGCTACATGTGGAATTGAAAGGATTGCCTTGCTGAAAACTCTCTGTAGACTACCACATGAGAAGCAGACATTCATTATCTCCCCCAGATCACAAGTTTCAAATGAGAAATGACCATAGCCAACTCTTGGCTTGAAGTCCAGAAAGGTCCAGATGAAACTCTCTGTTTCTTTTCCAAGTTCTGAATATTTGAAAAACAGATAAGGTAAAGAGCAAGTTAGGTAGAGTTCAAGTTGCAGTGATATCATGTTGACACATTCTAATATTGTATAATATGTTATGTGTCTGTGAACAGACAAACTTCTTGATACCGAGTTTTCAGGAGTAGGCAGGTTGGCTCACTCAGTCATCAATCTTATCCCATGGAGGAGAATGTATACTTGGGAAAATGGAGCAGAACCATGACCCCTTCTCCTTGGCAAGGGTGACAGAAGCCATATTGGCATGCACATCTCCAGTCAAAAGTGAGTGAGCCATGGGATAGGGGCAAGAGGCCTCCCACACCCCCTACACGTACAAGGAAACATAAGGAATCTGAAACATCAATTCTTCCCACCACCCACTTCTCCAACGGAACACATTTCCCCCAGCTACCAAGCTAATTAAAGCAGAGCTGGGATTAGAATAGAGGACTCTGGGCTGCTTCCCATTCTATAGTGCTGTTCTTGCCAATAAACAGCTAATTTTGAAAGCATTACATCGTCTTCATTCCAGATGACAGGCAGCAGAGAGGCCAGAACAGATGTGGTTCTGAAATCCTCAAAACAACATTGTGCAGTTGATACCATTATCAATCATCTGTAGATAAAGAAACATGAGTTTGGAAAGGTGAAATAGCGGGCAGTGATCACGGAAGCCGGGTGTAGAGAATTTAGGCTGTGAGCTCAGACTTATTATACTTTAAAAAGTCATGCCTCTTCCTACAGCATCACGAATCCCTCATGCTGGAAGCCAGTCGAGTGACATCAGCTGTGCAACCGTGCATGGAAGGAGGTGTCTCTGTTAAAAGCAAAGCCACAAAAATTGTTGTGGTGAATGTTTTGATAGGCAGAAGGCCAGGGTAAGAGAATTCTTGAGAAATGCAATGAACTAAGACACGGAGAGTTAGAAATCGTACACCGCAACTGGGGTTATTAATTAAGTAAATTATTCTGAATCTGAAGTTTGCCTGCCATGCGCTAAAAGAGTAGCAACTTAATCAATTTTCTGGATTAGGAATGAACCCTGACCTGGGATCCAGGTCCGTAGAAATATGAGTCAGGATGGGAGATGTCCCTGCTTTTAAATGACAGTTCCCTAAAGTAAGGCAGGGGAGAGAGGGGCTGGAGACTGAGCCCAGGCAATGGTTATGGGAAGACTTAACTCCAGAAAGAAGGCCGCATGGTACCAGAGGAGCTCTTGCTCAGGGTCTTCTATGAGAGAGCTGGGGTGGTTGGTCCGTGTGTGAATGGGGGTCACACAAAAGTGTGACAGGAATAAAAACTGGGAATTTTTAGTAGAAGAAGCTTGGAAACAAAGAGAGAATTAGTCACCCTTGAAGGTTTTCTAATTGTAGAACTCTATGTTTTAGTTTTCATTTTTCTGATTTACTTCTTGTGAGGACCCAGAGTTATCCATAGTCTCCCATTAGGAGCCTTTGCAAGCAGTGCACAACAGTACACCACTGCTACTGAGGTTAACATTACATTATTTCAAAGTGATAGAGAAAAGTAGAATTCTGAAATATTTTCTTCCTCTCATAGCACTTCCAATGATCTCACAATCCTTCCTTATTTGGGTAGCTTTACCTTATAAACATTAGCAAATGGTATACTGGAAGAAGAGAAAGTCCTAGAATTTCAGAATCTTAAGCTTTGAGAAGTAGCAGAGAAAATGCAAAGTGAGTCAGATGTGTTTCTCATGCCTGACATCATTTAAGACTTATTCGCCAGGAAAAAGGTAGTGGAATGAGACAAAGGGGCAAAAGTCTCAGAGGAAGCTAAGATTGTGTAGGCGCTCTTGTTCCAGGGTGGAGGATCCATCTGCAGAGAGGACCCAGGGCTCTACATTTTGCTAGAGACAGGGGAGATGGGACTTCATGAGGGGATGAACTATGTGGAGTGTCTACTGCCTTGGACCTGAGAAGCTCTGAGGATCTCCACTGCTTGTCATGATACTGGAGTGAAAAATGAAGTCAGCATGAAGCAGGGGGAGGGAAGGTTGGTGCAGGGCTATGGGTTTCCCTGCCTGTCTGGGTTCCACAAATTGGGTGACAGGGACCAGTAGAAGACCCTAGAACATTCAGAGAGGACACTAGTCACAAGGAATCCTGATTAAACAGTGCTAGGGGAGTTAGCAGGGACTTAATGGACCCAATAATTAGTCAGAAAATCATCAGGTGTGGGCCTTCCCAGAGCTCAGGCTGGGTACTTCTCTTGCCTTTGACTACACTTGTCTATACCAGGCCCGTGGGTAAGCTCTGCACAGTCTCTCCCCGGAAACCAGATAGACCTGGAGGAAGTTGCTGGATGTTGTTCACTAAACTGGTGATGTTTCTGCCTCTCATCAGACTAGGGATGTCTATGTAGATTTTAAATTAAATTACAGAAAAATACATAGCATTTTAGCGCTCCACTTTTCAGCTTAGTATTTTCTCAAAGGCCCTGTGAAGTTTCTTCTCTTTCTTTTCAGAGAGGAAATTGAGGCCATGAAATCAATGAAGTAGCATTCTCAAAGGCACATAGATGGAAACGGAGGTGGGAGACCTGCCATCGAAGTGGCTGTAAGGACGGACTCTCATTATCTCTATAGACCACAGCATTTTTTTAAAAAAGACGCCTTCACCCAAAAAGCGCGGCCTAGGCGGATAATGAGAGGACCCAAGTACAGGCGCCAAACAGAAATAGTTATGGGGCCACTTGACAAATTCTCTTTGAAAGAACTGTGATTCACTCAGAGGAAGGAAAGAAGAAGTTTAAAAAAAGACTCGAATGCTTCTTGTAGAAGAGGCAGTTTCATTCTGGTCCCTTTGGGTCAAATCTCCTTCGTGGCTCTTTGCTAAAGAAAAGGGTGTTTAGCTTTAAAATGGATGGATAAGGCCCAGACGTGCTCTGTCAGCTCGGTAAACATAATCTCAGAGTTGACTCCCCTAGCAGATTTCTTGGTGTCTGTGAACAGAACACAATCTAGGTGGTCAGACACAAGGTCTCCAGTCCAGCTGAAGCCGAGGACAGTGACAAAATGACTGTCCAAGCCAATAGTGATTTTGAGTTTGCATTAGTTGAGGGAGTTGAAGAACTAAGGAAAGATGGGGGTGGTGGTGGCTGTTACTTTTAGTTCATACAGGAAATTGAGGGGATGAAGTCTCTTTTCACTTCTAAAGATAATGATAAAGGGTCTGAGGTTGCAGCGAGTAAGCCAATGTACTTCAATAGTGAATGAGGGAGAAAGAGAAAAGAAACCCTCATAATTTGGATACGGCTGCTATTAGGCAGTTTTTCTAGGTTGACAGTATTACAATTTAAACCTAAAACAACACAAGAAAACTTTGCTGTGGTTTGTGGCCCAAAGAGACACAGCATTTTTCCTGAGACATTCACAAATTGCTAATATTAATATTAGGGGTTAAAGGGGTTCTATTTGGTCCTTAGCATTGCTTTTAGTATCTCCTTCCTTGACCTAAAATTCTTACTCTTTCAGGTCCAGAACACGCAGACATCCTTCATGCCTGTGAGCAGTGCCTTCTGCATGGTTGACTGTCTGGGTCTCCGAGGGAGCTTTTTGCACATTACATTTCTGTGAAAAGTCTCTCACTGGCAATGTGATGTTTCTTCTGAGCCTATGCACAGTTCTAACTGGAGATTCCCAGGGTGGAACGTTAGCCATTTTCTGCCAGCTCCTGCTCAGTGCGATTCTCCTTTTTTGTTTCATTTTTCTTCCTTGTTTATGGTAACCAATTCTGAAATTCCAATGCCAACACTACCATTCCAGAAGCCCAAACCTCAACCCCTAGAAATAAATCTGAATATTTCTTGTTCTCTTTTTTAAAGAATTGCCTTGCCTGATAATTTCCGTGTGTATGTGTTCTCCTTTCTTTATATGCCTTTAAGCCAGTGGTTCTCAACCTCCCTAATGCTATGATCCTTTAATACAGTTCCTCATGTTGTGTTGACCTCCAACTATAAAATTATTTTCATTGCTACTTCATAACTGCAATTTTTCTACTGTCATGAATTATAATATAAATAGTTTGGGAGATAGAAGTTTGCCAACCCATAGGTTGAGAAGCATTACCTTAAGCACCATTTTAGAACCATTATACTGTATTTTAGCTAAAGAACAATAGCAATGTAATATTTCAGAGTTAAGATAGCTGTTTTACATATGATAAATGAAAACTTTTAATAATAAAGATGAGGCCTAGTGACACTAAATAGCAAAGCCAGATTACACTGTTGTAGGCATGGTTAAAATCCTTGTTCAGGGATAGCTACTCAGAACCGAGTTCACAGTTATCAGAAACATGCATCTTAATGTTTTCTGAATACTAAACAGAGAAGCCAAACCATCAACAAACCTACAGACAGACTCCAAAATTGCACTAGGTGGTGTTTGAGACTGTGCTGGGTGTGGGGAGTGGCCTCCATACTCCTTGGTTTGGTGGTACTGAGCCTTAGGGCTGAATAGAGTATCAGTTACCATGAGATCATGTGATTTATATTGATTTGACATACATTCCAGCAATTTAACATAGAAAAATTGTGGTTTTTTTTTTTAAAAAAAATAATATGAATACTTTATTGAAAGAAATGTTCACTTAAATATAGACTGTGGCACTGATGTAAGGAACATCAAGTCTAGGGTGACTTCTTTTCTTAGCTGGCTCTCTCATTACTCGCTTGCTTCTGAGCATTTTGGGGATGTCCCAGGTTTGGGCATGCATATGACCTTCATGTACATGAATATCTGGATGTGCACCCACACTCACATTGTTTGCACTGGTTGCTTTTGTGTAGCTGTGAGACCAGGAAAGATTTATGTGCCTCTTAATTTCAGATGTGTCAGCGCATCATGAAGGAGAGAGCTAGAGTTTTCCTGGTCGTGCCTGGCCCACAGTCAGGACAAATCTCTCTCACCTGCCAGTCCCGCAGCTGCTCAGACCCAACCAAGTAAACACACAGAGACTTACATTTCCTATAAACTGTATGGCCATGGCAGGCTTCTTGCTAACTGTTCTTATATCTTAAATCAACCCATTCTATTAATCTATAAGTTGCCACGTGGCTCGTGGCTTATCGGTACCTTACATTTTGCTTTCCATGGTGGCGGCTGGCAGTGTCTCTTTGACTCAGCCTTCCTGTTCCCAGAATTCTCTTCTCTGCTTGTCTCACCTATACTTCCGGCCTGGCTACTGGCCAATCAGCATTTTATTTATACAGAGCGATATCCACAGCACCAGATAGAGAAGGACAGCTTACAGGATGGTGGCCAGCAAGCAGAGAAAAAGGAATACAAATAAAGGGCCAGGGTGAGATTCAGCTCCCACAGACAGGCCCCTAGTGACTTGTTTGCTTCAGCTAGATCCAGCCTCCTACCTTTCACTACCTCTCCATAATACCATCTCTTATAAATCCATAAATGATTAGTTCATTCAGTAGATCAGAGTCCTTATGATGCAATGGTCTCTGGAAGCCCTTTGCAGACACCCCCTGAAGTGTGTGCTCTGCTAGTCCTCTAGGTGCTTCTGGGTCCAAAGAAGTAGATAACTAAGATTAAACATCGCATGTTCATGTATTTAGACTCAAATGCCTTTTAGAAGAGCAAGGATCATAAAACACCTAACATTTCTAGAACAGCAACATTGTAACAAAATCTGATTAGCACTTTTGATGTACTGTCCAATTAATTTTCCTTCAAATCCTATAATAAAGACCATGAGCTTCCTTTCCAGCCTTTCAGCTAAGGAAAGCAGTTTGCCAAGTTTGTATCTTGTTTTTAAAAAAGTAGAAGCTGAATGGAGGCATGGATGGGACTCTTAAGCACTCTGCCTCAGACCCCTTTCTAGGGCGTCTCTGAACTGACTACAATTGAACTCGTTCAGTTACTTTATTTCCTAAAAGACCACACCTAAAGTTGATTGACACCTGTTACCCAGATTTGAGTTTTCAAAATGGATAGTTTGGGAGATATTTTGGATTTGGTAGGTATCCATGATTTGCGTGTATGGCACACAGCCAGTCTTTCAAAACAAGGCTAGAAAGAACCCTCAGTTATTTGTGGGGGACCCACGTTACGTAGCCCTTGTACTGTCTCGTTAAAAGCCCACCTCTATTCAATGTATTTGTGTAGTGAGTAGCTGTTCCAGCTTTGACCTGGAAGTACTACCCCCATTGAGGCTTCGGTAACTGTCACACCTACAAGGTGGGGCCTAGACAGGAGCCCTTAAGACCCGAGATCCGGATGTGCCAGCTCTCTTGGTTCCTGGATCCTGGATGCTTGAGGTGGATCGAGCAGAGTTCTTTAGAGAACACCGCTGGACTGTGCTACACCTTTCCTGGACCCTGTAACCTATCCCTTTACTTGTAAGTTACCCCACAAAATAAACCTCCCTTTTAACTATGTGGAGTTGCCTTAATACTACAACCAATATATCTGGCTTCCAGATCACATTTGCATTAAGCTATCTCAGTGACCCATTCTTCAGTTAAGTGTGCTGGTCCCAGAATTCCTCACTGCTGGCCCCTGTGCTATGATACACTTACCCAGAGGTACTATTGATATTGCACTGTAGCTGTCACTCACATAGGAAATTCATATGAATGATATGCTCCAGACTTTTGCAACACAGCAGGCCTGCATCGTATTCTCCTCCATATCTCATCTCCTAACTAGATTGCCCATTAAGCCTGAGTTCCATGAGCTTTCTGGTGTCAAATCCCCAACCTCTCAATTTTCTTATCTGAATGAACTGGTTGTTTTCTGAAAACAGGGCTGGTAATTCATTTATAATCCAGTGTTTTCAGCTTTTATAGATTTAAGGGGGCCATCTACTGAACTCCCCCCCCCCACAACTCCCCCCCTTAATTGAGTCCATAGATTGTCTTTGGAAAGCAACATTTCCAATGTAGATGACCATAAAGGAGTGTTTCCATGACTCACTTGCTTATTGAAAATTCAATACCCAAAGCCTCCATCAGTTGCCCAATTTAATCAGCATCTGTGTGCATACTCTGTGCAGATTTTCCAAATCAAGCCTGTACACAAGCATTGGTAATTTGCCTACTCAATATAACACAAGTCAGTCAATTCTTTTCTCCTTCCTTTGAAACATTTCCTCTCATCTCTGATTTGTATGCCCCCTTTGCTGTTTATAAGTCTCTGGATCTTACATTGCTTTCATCTATTTCACCCATTGAGGACAGAAACAGGGCAACTCCACATATTTGTATGTCTAGCAAAATCCCTTGAACAATAAACATTTATTAATGGCTTTGTCTCTTTTGTTCACTGCTCTGTCTCTAGAAACCCAGAAAAATCCTTAGCATGGCTAATTGTTGAGTGGGTAAACTGGTGGTTGTTTCATTAAAAGCTTACTAAAAAAATTCAAACAAATAAGAAAGAAATGTGAAGGACAGGAAAAGGGTGGATACGTCTGTATTTTGTCTGAATTAGAATCTTTAAGCTACATTGAATTTGATGAATTATTTAGCAAACACCTCATTACTAATTCATATCTGGTCCAAGATGAGCACTCAGTGCCCTTTCTGCATATCTTACATTATGGAAACCCATTTGGCTAAAGGCTTCTAAGTCACTAAGGAATATGCGAACTTTGTGTAATTATCCTCACTCCACCCACCCACATGCAGGTGTTTTTAGGAAGTGAGGGCATGGAACAGCAGGGGGAAGACAGCTGTTAGGGGTGGCATTTTTAAGATATGTGGTAGCTTCAACTCCATGCAAGATCTTGACCATCATTTGTGAGACTTCTGATTTAAAAACAAAACAAAAATTTACTGGGCTGGGTGTGGTGGCACATACCTGGATCCCAGCACTGGAGAAGGTAAGATGAGCATGTCTCAGGTTGAAGACCAGGATGAGCTGCATGTTGAAACCCTGTATCTAAAACCAAACAACAGCAGCAAGGCAACAGGCTGAGCTTCACATGGAATTTGTTATTACAGTACTCACTTGCTCAGTTTAAGCACATGTGGTTTGATGGATTTGATGGTAATCTGTCCCATACTAGTCACATGTGTCTGGACTCTTGGTCCTCATCTGATGGTGCTCTTTTGAAAGATTGTGGAACCTTTAGTATGCCTTGAAGGTTTGTTTATAGATTCATCCTACTTCCTGTTTGCTCTCTGATTCCAGACAGCAGGTGCAAGTGATCAGCACCTCATGATCCTGTAAGGGTAGCAATAACTGTGGAAGAAGCTGGTCTGGGCTTCCTGAAGATTGTAACACACAAGTGGAGATGGTCCTATGGGATTTTTTCCCCCTACATTGGAGTTGCTATCTGCTGAGGAAATGGCTGAGCAATGACTGCTGGGAAGAGATGTGAAGTTTGGTGTTAGCAAAGCATTATCTGGTAGGACCTTGAGTCCTGTTCCAGTTAAACAATGCCTGGAAAAGACATGGGTCTGCGTAAGTCTTGATCAACAAAGAGGTAGACACCACTTATCATCCTAGAGCTTAGAAAGGATCTTATCAACATCAGGTTCCCTTAGACTCAAAGCCCAAACACATATCCAGACCCAAATTCTATGCAATTCTTATTTTAACCAGTGTCCTCAACTTAATAGGTCAAGGCATGACCTGGGATGTATTATCTACAAGCAATAGGTAGTATCTAGAGGCCATATCCATAATTTCCTTGCCTCATTCTTTTACCTGAAGGTATGAGCTACAACTCTGGCTTGGCCATGGGTAGTTGAAACTCTTTGTCTGGACCTCTGAGCCTTAGCTTCCCCAAATTAGGCATTAAAATCCCTGATTCCTCAAGTCACTGTTCAGTATCAGGAGTCATGATTCTAACTCACAAAAATGCTTTCATAAATATCTCATTCTGTTGTTGTTGAAACCAGTCCTCCTGCCCTGCCCAGTTCTTTCCACTCACTATGCCACCTTCTGGCACCAATTTCCTTGCTATAAATTAGACCTAGCTTCTTCTCTCCATATTGCAGTATTTTTATTATCTTGGGTCTACTCTTCTTTACTTTCTTTTTTTAAAATTAATTTTTGCATTGGTGTTTTGTCTGTATGCATGTCTATGTAAGGGTGTTGGCTCCCCTGCAACTGGAGTTACAGACAGTTGTGAGCTGTCTTGTGAGTGCTGGGAATTGAACCCAGGGCCTCCGCAAGAACAGCTAGTGCTCTTAATCACTGAGCCTTCTCTCTGGCCCTGTAGGACATTTCTCTCTCAAGTATACTCATGGGCTGGAACCACAGAAGAGCAATTTCTGCCCCTGATCATGCAGGAGTAGATGAACTTGGTCTCTGGGGTGGAAACTGGGCCTCTTTCCCCTAAAAATGGGTATAAGCCAGTGGGACAATGTCAAAGTCTCTGAACACATGTGGGCTTTGTTCTAGCTTGCATTAACCTATGTGCCTCCCAGGGAAAGCAAGGGAATCTTTTTTCTCCTATCACTAAAAAGGAAATAAAAAAGACTGGGTTCATAAAATAACAGATAAAGGACAGAAACCAGATGGATAACCTTCAGACTCTGACATTCTATATCCAGTGTAAACTCTGAAACAGGCCAATGACCCCGAGAAAGCGCCAGGGCAAACAATCAGTGGCAAACTAGCAAGGGAGACTGGAAGTCAACGTGTAACATCATTTAATAGAAAGCAAGGATCTGTGCTTCGCAGTCGGGTAAGTGAACGCTCATGCCCAGGGTGGCCCTGCTGGCTGTGGCGTCCAGCTGGTCCTTTATTCACCACAGCCTGTCACTGCTGTCATTTGATTAGCATAATGGAAAGAGTGTGACCTTTGAGTCAGACACACTGAAGTCTGTGGTCATTTATCAGATGGGAACTGGTAATAACAAGGATTCTTGGTTCACAGGTATACTTAAAGTCTTTATAATAAAATACATGTTAAAGTTCCAGCAATACAGTAGTTACAAAAAAATAGCCTAAATCCTTCTCCACCACTGAAGTATGAAAAGACCTGCAAACTCATAGTCAGAGCAATTTATCTTTATTTAAGGCCTCTTCTACAGACTGATTTGACAGTGTGAGACCTTGGGAATATATGACTAGAATTTGATGTTAGACTAATAGAAAGCACAGAGAAGATCACAAAGAATAAGAATGGTTTGATATTAATTCCAAAACATATCAAGGAAAGGGGTCTATTTTGTTGTTGCTTGTGGCACTGAGGACAAGGACAAGAGCCTTTCATATTCTAGGCAAGTACTTTAGCACTGAGGTACACCCCAAGCTTAGTTTTTAAATTTTAAATATAAATATATTTTGATCATATTCTTCCCCTTCTCCAAGTCCTTCCACATCCTCCCCTCCCTCAACAAACTTTGAGTTCTTTCTCAAAACAAACAAACAAATAAACACTTAATAAAACAAACCCCAAATAAGAAAACAAAATAAAACTACATCTTAAAAACGAAACAGAAAAACCCCACCAAATTCTAACCAAATTAAAAGCATGCACATGCTGTGGAACAATCCTTTTTTACACCGTGAATATGTATTACTGTCATTGGTTAATAAAGAGCTGACAGGCCAATAGCTGGGCAGGGAGCTAGGTGAGGAAGCCGAACTGAGAATGCTGGGAAGAAGAAAGGCGGAGTCAGGAGTTACTGGCTAGACGCAGAGGAAGCAAGATGAGACTGTCACACTGAGAAAGGGTACCAAGCCACGTGGCTAAACATAGATAAGAATTATGGGTTAATTTAAGAGCTAGTTAGTAATAAGCCTGAGCTACCAGCCGAGAATTTATTGGAAGAGGCTGCTGGGTATTTGGGAGTTGTTGAAGGGACTGAAACATCTACCTACCTACACACACACACACACACACACACACACACACACACACACTATGGAGTTCACTTATGAGACCTGTCCTGGAGTGGTTGACATACCCAATGTCATTCCATTGGAGAGAACTGATTTTCCCTCTCCCAGCAGGTTTAGGTGAGATGCACTTCAGTACTGGGGTATACCTAAAGCCTGATCGTTTCTTTTTTCTTTCTTTCTTTTTTTTTTTTTAAAGACAAAAATGTTTCCTTATAGTTCAAGTTGGCCTCCATCCTGCCACCTTTCCCTCACGGCTGTGTGCCTGTGTGCCATGTACCATCCTACCCTGTGGGAGAGATCTATTCATTTGAGACCAAGGATTCTCCTTGAACTCGTTAGCAAGAATGAGGTAGTTAAACTGGTGAGAAATGACAGGCCAGAGCAGGCCAGTGGTGGATGTAAAGAGTGGGGAAGACAACAGACTTAGCAGAACCTGATAGGCACCAAGCACCCGAGGTTGCCTTCAAGTTATAGCATCATTAAGTGATATAAGGCATGACACAGGAACCAGAATCTAAGTGCCAGCAGAAATGCACCCAGGAATCCAGGTGGCTTAAGTCTTAAAGGATTAGGGAGACCTGGCAAGAAGGTAGCACTTTAGGTAGTCCTGAAAGTAGAGCCATTCATATTATGGGTTATAAACTTAGGTAACACTATGAAAGAGCAAATAAACCATATGTGTTTTGGTGAAGTTTTATTTTAATGTGTGTATTAGGTCAAAGCGTACATTTATTTCTGTGATTCATTATCAAAAACGTTTGAGAGTCTTCAAGGATATGTGTAATTTGAACATTGTGTTCAGCTCCCCCCCCCTTTTTTTTGCATTGTTTCATGTTTTGATTTATTCTTACTCTTCTCTTCCCCCACATTTTCACACTTGAAGTGTGCAAGTGAATTTAGGTGCTACTTCATTCTTAAGATTTTCTCACCACCTTCCACCCTCCATTTCTTAGCAAAGATTGAACCATTCTTAACCACGCCCACTTCCCCAGCATCCTCTGCTTATGCATGTCACAACATTTAATGTCACATAGAGGTGGTTTTTTACTTATCCATGTCACAACAATGGGCTTCCCTGGGCCAAGGTATATAATCTTTGTACTTATCTCTGTACTTACCAGAGCCCGTGCTTATAATGTGTACCAGTACTACCTTGAAATTATTATTTTTCTTTTCAAAAAGCCTAAACTTAACATTTTGTACTGTATCCACAAATTCTACAGCTATTCTGCTCTAATTTTCCACTGTGTAACTAGAACCACACTTGGTCAACAAAGTCATCCAGGAGTGAATGAACAAAACTTGAACGAGTGGGGAAACCAAGGTCCGTGATTTACCGCAAGCTCTCCAGAAATGGACTGACATGATGACGCACATCATGCCATCTAACTGTCTGCAAAGTGAAGAGCTAGAGGCAACGGGGCAAGGGACAATAGGAATGATGGGAGCGGGGAAAGCACAGAGAATACAAACAAAGGATCGGGCCCGGGTTAGCTCAACGTAACACAAAGCACCATGGGAAGTGCTACCTGGAGGTTGAGAGCTGACAAGGGAGAGAGAAAGAGCTGAGAAGTTGAACTCTATTCTGACGACAATGGGAGGTCAAAGACCATTTCTGAGCAGTGAATCTGGGCGTGAAGGGAAGCGAAGCTTGTGAGGTTCCTGATGTCTATTCAGGTCTGGATGTGTGTATAGCATATCTGTCAGCTGAGAATGGGAATTTCTGAGGAACCTGGGAAGTCAGAGTTAGATTGAATTTCACTTGTTTGACCACACCTGCATCAAAATCAAATGTCTCAAATGAAATCCATTTTGAGAACCAAATATTTTAAATGCGCCAAGAAATACAATTAATCCAAGGGATCATCTTTCAAGCAGCGGTATCTCATTTACCCATTTGCCAAGGCGATGTTCAGAGCATGGCAGGTTTATTCATGGTTGAGGAACTCCTGAAAACAGATTAAATTGGAGTTTTTGATATAAAATGTAAAGATTCAGTTTCATGAAGGAAAACAACAATAAGAACAAAAACAAACAAACAAAAAAAAACCCAAAGGTCTCCAGAATAGGTACATGGGAAACAAAATGGACACATTTTCAGGTAGGAGAGCATGTGTCTCCAACAGAGATGGGATAGCACACTGGCCATATGATTCACCCTCAGTGCAAAGCAAACCACACAGGCATGTTAAAGCAACTCCTTGTAGAGATAAGTGGGCTTGGACTTTTCACGACTTACCCATGCCTAACTCCTTTTATAAGGGATAGAACAGAGGTCCAGAGCAACTGGCGCTTCTCTTAGGCTCACATAGCCAGTTTGTGGTTGGGTCAGAGCCAGGGCTCAAGCGGTGCTATCTGCATTGAATTCTGAAGACGGCTGCCATTTGTGCTTTTTGGTGATGCCAGGTACATTCCTTTTAGTGTATAGTGCTGATCATGAACTCAAACACTGGATTGGAAATAATACAGTTTTAGGTTTAAAAACTCAAATTATATCTATATATCCATCTGTATGTGGTATGCACATTCTTCCTGCACACTCCTTTTCTTTGCTATCTTGAAATCTAAAATAGAAGGAACTCAGTATGGGTATCCAAATGGTGCCTAGCTGGCAATTTATAGCTCTCCTTATCTAAACATGCTGCATATCAAATACCTAAATAGAAATTGGAGTCATTTTTCTTTTCTTACCACCACTGGATAAGTAAATAGAAGGAAAAAATAGCTAGTGAAAAAAAATAGAAGGGAGGAAAGAAAACACCATT
This sequence comes from Onychomys torridus, assembly GCF_903995425.1. Taxonomy (NCBI): domain Eukaryota; kingdom Metazoa; phylum Chordata; class Mammalia; order Rodentia; family Cricetidae; genus Onychomys; species Onychomys torridus. The sequence goes on from NC_050453.1 coordinate 24,970,499, forward strand.
TGCTTAAAGTAAACTAACCTTTATTATGGCTCTGTGAGAGAAGGGTACAGCCTTCTCAGGCAGTTGCTCTGGTGATGAATCATACTCAGGAGATTAGTGCTTAGTAGAGAGGATTGGTGCAAGGTGCAGGGATCCTTTCTGTGGGAGGCAGATCTCATTTCTAGCCTTGGTCGCTTGCATGCCGTTCCTTCAGCAAATGTTATGCAGAAAATTCAAACTAAGAATAATTTTTGAATATTGAAAATGTGCCAAGGCTTATACCAAGATTAGAGGATATCAGTAACGAGACACATTTCCTGTCTCCAGGAGCTCCTGCTGTACCTAGGAAAAGACAGGAGCCTTAAACAGCCATTTACAACATTGTGTATACGCTGTGACGAACCTGAGCCCTAGGAGTTACTAGACTATAAAGGGAGGGCATATTCCCAGCACTGGAGATCTAAGAAGGCATCTTGGAAGACATGATGGCTGTCAAATAGGGATGTAGGGAGGACCTGAAAGGAGTTTAGGATTGAAGATGTTCCAGGCAGAGGAGCAGCATGCACAAAAGTATGGCAGCATGGAGGCCCTCCTCCTGCTGTGTAGCCAGGAAATCTCAAAAGTTCCCTGTGCTGGGATGCCTTAGTTTGTGTTGCTATGATGCAATACTACACTGGGTAAATTGTAAAGAGATGAAGTTTACTTTAGCTAGCAGACTGAAGGCAGGCTTCTGCTTCTACTTCTGGGAAGGGACCGTGTCTCTCTGCATCATGTGATGGCAGAGAAGCAGAAAGAGGGTTGAACATGAGAGGAGGGATGTGTGTGAGAGACAAAGGAAAGCTGGCCTACTTGTAATGTAATACAATAATGACCACTTCTTGTAACTGATCCGGTCCTGGGAGACCTAACTCGTGCCTGCCAGGCATAATTGAGTCCTGAGGAAACTGACCCAGTCTCTGGAGAAAGACACAACAACCCTTTCAAGATGTGGTGCCTTCATGACCAAGACACCTCCCACTAAGGCCCATTTCTGAATGTTCCCACTACCTCTCAACATTCCCACATTGGTCACCAGTTTTACAAGACATGAACCTTTGGGGGACAAACCATATCTAAGCTGTGGCATGAATAATGTGATCTTCCAGTCCTTTGCTGATACCCCAAATTTGAAAAGGTTTAGTATAGTTTATTAGTTCACTACTGAGTCAAAAATATGGATTTGTAGAAAAATACAAGACCAAGAGTAAAGAGAGCTGGTCTTAACCTTGACTTAAGCCCCATTGTTTTGTGTTGTTAAGCAAGTCACTAATCTCTCAGTGCCTCAGTTTTTTATTTGTTAAATGGAGATAATGATGCCTGCCTACATCACAGACTCTATTATTTGTTGTCAATGAACTACCAAGTGCTATATAACTTAATAGATTTTACATATGCCCACACAGGTACACGCACACACATTATCTGTAGTTCATTAAGCAGCAAGTAGACTGTAATAATTCTTATGCCAGGAATGTTTTTCTCATGGATTGAAAGAGGATGCCTTCCATACCCTGCACTTTCTACCAGTGTCCGTATGTGACATGTGAGACTCCCAAGACTCCTTTCTTCTTTTAGCAGAACCAACACACCTGCTTCCTCTTCCCTTCATCCTTCCTATACCTTATGCTTCCCAGTTCAACTTCTGCATAGGAAACATTTCATCTTCTGTTTGTAGCAGGACCATTCTGAAGCATATGACATCTGCACCCTAACTGGACACTGGTACTAATTACCAAAATGTCCCCATGTTATGTATTTCTCCCAATCTGTGACATCCTGGTCAGTGCCCCATGGCTAGCTGGAGAAACAAGCCTCTAATGCAAAGTCTCATTTGCTCCTCTTCTTCCGTGTGTAGAAATATCCCTCTTGGTTTCACCGATTGTAAAAGTTTTGGTTGTGTTTGTTATTAAGGCTGATAGGGTATTTATAAAACATGGAGTTAATTTTTGCATCTGATTTTTTTTCAGTAGAGGATTGTGCAGAAGCAAGTACAGAAGTGCTGTACCACTGAGATATATGCTCCAGTCCTGCTGTTTTTGAATTTTAAATAATTGCTGAAATATTTGATGCCAAATATTTGGGTTTGAATGCAGTACTCACAAGCATAGCCATTTATGATCAACAGTATTTTCCAGATATCTTCTAGGGGCTGCAACCAATTTACGTAAAACTTAAATTCATGTGTCCAAGTTTCCCTTGAGTCACCCTCCTGTGCAAAGCAAGTGTGCTGTTAGGAGCTGACAGAAATAAATAGAACTGTTTACACTTTTTCCCACGCATTCTGTCTTCCTTCCCACTGTCCAGCTTCCCTCCCCCTCTTCCTCTCACCTCCCTCCTGGCTCTCATCTTCTTCTTTGGCAAATTGGGACTGGATGGTGCTGTCCTTAGCTTGCTGGGGCATTTGGATGGATGGACTGCTTTCAGAGGCCCACAGGACAGCCCCAAGCATGACCAAGCTCCCTTTCTCTTTCATAAGAGAGAAGGTTGGTTAACTCAGTCCCACATCTTTCAGAGATGTTCAAAGGCAAACCTCCAGGTGCTCCCTGAAGCCTTTGATTCTAAAATTCATGATTATCAAGATATTTGAGGGACTTGTTATGAATTGACAGTCCCCATCTCACCCCTGCAGATTTTGATCCTTGTCTGCCAAAGGAAGAGCGATTATTTAATAGAGCTGAAATATATGGAGATAATTGCAAAAGCTAAGAAAATACATGCTCTACTTACCTGCCTGTCTCAGAATGTGAAAATCTTGCTGTGGATGACGGATGGAGAATGCAGGATGGTGGGGAGAGGGTGGAGGGGATTGATATGACAGTTTCAAGCTCTGATGAAGCTCTGTGTTATTGCACAAGCAGGGAAGATTCATACTTCTGTGTATGATTGGCAGGTACTCATGTCATGCTCTCTGCCAGTGATCTGCACGTGAGTGTAGGGTGTGTGTGTGTGTGTGTGTGTGTGTGTGTGTGTGTGTGTGTGTGTGATAAAACACAGGGCAGTCTAAATTTCCTCATTCGGAAGGAGCAGCCACTGCATGCAGAGATGCCTCTAAAATTCCCCAGTCAGGGATGGCTGGTTGAACCTGTGCCTTGTGTGTGGTCTAGTCCAATATTCTACCAGTCTCAAGTCTCATGGCTATTCTCTTTTGTGTAATTTCTCCCAGCTCAGCAGCATTCTGTGCTCTGGTCACATAGAAAGCTTATCCTCAGACTTTACCCACATCGGTCTCCTTCCCAGCTCTGTTCTGCCCCCTGCTTTCACCTGCCCACCCCTCCTTCAGCTCCCTTCACTTGGTGTCTCAATTACTGTCCCTTCACAGACAAGTCCCTGTGGACTCAGAGTCATATGGGCTTCTAGCCTGCCACAGTAGGTGCTGTGCCCTAGAGCACTGTTGCTGTGACTTTGCTGGGGTGTGTGGATGGGCAGACAATATCTATAAGCCAGTCACAGGTGATAGATGCTAGTGGTCAGAAAGGGGCTGAAGTGAAACTTCTGTATTCAATGTCCACATCCACTGCAGCACATGGACAACCACGAGCAGACACTGGAGCCCAGAAAACCTAGTCTGGAAACTCCTTCAAGGTGCAGCCTCTGTCCTTTGGAATGTTTTTGCCCTGTGACAATATTCTAATTGACATTGGGCAACTGGGAGTTTTAAAACAAACGAACGTGGTTTCATATGGTGGCACTTGAAGAGCAAGCCTTAGCCTCTGTTCATCATGGTACAGGGTGCAGGCCTCACTGTATCCTTATATTTCATTTATATTTATATATTTATATGTATTTATATTTTATTTCATGTAAGTGAAGTGTATCACTCTAGAATATTACAGATCATCCAGATGTTTTCAAAACCAGTTTTCACCGAAGTCCTGTGACAGCCACCCATGGTGTCTGTTAAGATAATGAAAATTCCAATATTCCAGGCAGTAAAAGCCATTTTTAGTGCTCATCACACTGATTACAAAGCTTCTGTGTCATGGGCACAGACCACCATTAGGTTTGGCTGCCATTTTTTCATGAAATTAAGCCTTTTACACTAACTATTGGCTGACATTTGGCCTGTGAACAGCTGGTGTAAGCAAGCGATTGCTCCTACAGTGTAGCTCAAACTATAATTCACTTCTGAAAGTGTAGGAAGCAGGCTATAGACAGCATAGCACCTTGGTACAGAAGATTAATTAAAAGCAAATGATACAGGTAATTCCAGGTCAGATTCCTAAATGGAGTGGAGTTGCATAAACAAGTTTCCATCCTCCCCAAACACCACACACTGTTGGAGACATTACAGTTTTCAAGATTTCCTTAGTTATAAAAATTTCCATCTTTATAAATATGAACATATCTCAGGAGTCCAGTGATTGTTAATTTAATAAGACTTGGTGAAAATTAGGTTGCTGGAAATTAAACTAACCACCTAGTTTTTCTCCTTTTCTTCATGTTGAGCTGGATGAATGGAGCACAGAGATACATTAGAAATAAGGTTGAGAGCCTTAATTCTGGATGAAGGGTCTTGTCTGAAGAGCCCTGTCAGAAGGGTCCTGACATAGGGATCAGAATGGAAAAGGAAGAATTATGAATAAGAACCAGGCTTTGGAAAAATAGAATAGATAGTAAGCTGGCAGTGTGCTCCATAGAATCTTCTTGGAGACTTGCCAGTCAAATGCTTCCTGATTATAATATGCTTGTATACCAGGTTCTCCTAAACAGTCTTATAAAAGTTGAGTATAGTAGTTGTGGTGGTTTGCATAGGTATGGCTCCCATATATTCATGTGTTTGAATGCTTGGCTTACAGGGAGTGGCACTATTAGGAAGTGTGGCCTTGTTGGAGGAAGTGTGTCACTGTGGAGGCAGGCTTTGCAGTCTCTTATGCTCAAGCTATGCTCAGTGTGACACACAGTCTCCTTCTGTTGCCTATGGATCAAGATGTAGAACTCTCAGCTCCTTCTCCTGCACCATGTCTGCCTGTGTGCTGCCATGGCCTGCCATGATGATGATAGACTAAACCTCTGAAACTGTAAGCCAGCCCCAATTAAATAGTTTCCTTTATAAGAGTTGCCATGGTCATGATGTCTCTCTTCACAGCATTAGAAACCCTAACTAAGACAGTAGTCAAATTGTGTTTAGAAGATGATTCTACATTTGAATGCAATGGTGTGTTTGATTTTAAATTATACATTTTACTTATTTATAGACAAGTCTCTAGTCCAGGTTGGCTTCAAACTCCCTTGAATTTCTAATCCCTCTGGCCCTACCTCCAGAGTATATGGAACTACAAACTTGGGCCACCACACTCAGTTTGTGCTGTGTTAGGGATGGAACCTAGGGCTTTGTGCATGCTGGGGAAGCATTCTATCCGTTGAGTTAACAGCTTCAGCTCCCAAGTTACCTATGTCCAAATATGTATCCCATTGCCTGCCCCCGGGACCTGAAAGCTGGTCACTTGCAATGAGTCAGGACTATGCCCATTGGCTTTATGGACTGAGATTCCACCGATCATCACTAAACTAGAGCATCAGGAATTGTCGAGAATACTGCAGGGAAGGTGGGGGTGACAATATCCATGGACCAGTGAAGAAGCTGTACTAAAGATCTAGATGAGAAACAGTGATGCCGACAATATTAATACTCTAAGTTGGTCATGTTGAAGTTGAAGCAACACAGAAGAAACAAAACTTTATTATTGTTTTGATGTGAAGGGTAAGTGACGAAGGCAAATAACAACTAGTGATGAATTTTCCAGTTTTTGAACAAAGTGGAAAGGGGAGATTTTTTTCCAGAATGCTGGGAGTTTTTTTTTTTTTTTTTTTTAAAGTGCTAGGAGTTTAAGGAGAGCATTAATCTTTATTTTGGATTTAGTATGCTTTGTATATCTTTCTGACCTACAAGGGAAATGAACTTCAAAAGATAAATCCATATAAAATCTTCACACATCCCCCATGTCAAATGGATATATTTTGATACAAGATGGAATCTTAGATAATTAGATATTGACATGCCATGCAGTGCTCTGGGTGTGTGGTCAATTACATTTCTTTGTTATTTCTTTGTAATGTTGGAAGTGAAAGCCAGGCTTTCACACATAATGTAAAAGCACTTCACTGCTGAGCAACACCCCAGAGGCCCTGACAGTTATATTATGGAGACTGTCTTTGAGAAACTATGCTGTGGACCTTAGAGAAGTCAGTGGTAAGCCTCTCTCTGATAGTAGTTCTATACGGATTATATTCTCTGCTGAAACTTTTTCTTTTTCCAAGACAAGGTTTCTCCACGTAGCCCTGGCCATCCTGGAACTCACTCTGTAGACCAGGCTGGCCTCAAACTCAGAGATCTGCCTTCTTCTGCCTCCAGAGTGTTGGGATTGAAGACGTGCGCCTCCACCATCCAGCAACTCTGCTTAGACTTTATTCAGCTTCTCCAGCCACGTTGGAGTAGAAAGTTTCCAAATAGCTTCTGGGGCTCTCTCCCTCATAGGAAACCATTCTATCTGCTGTTGACAAGTCTGGATAAAAGGATACTGTTATTGACATTCATGCAGCCTATGTGTTAAATGATCTCCTGTGCTCTAACTTGGAAACCTATTTATTCCTTATAAGCTTTTATATTCTTAGTGGAAAGGAAAAAAAAAACTCTAAATTAAAAAACTCACAAAAACAGCTAGGATAACCTTTGAGAACATAGTCTTCCAGTAAAACAGAGACTTCCTGTTCTTCCTCTTGGATGCTGTTTTTCAATCTAATTTTCAGTTAAGAGGAAGTTTGGAGAAGGAGAATATGCTAGAAGGACTCAGCTGTGTATCCAGATAGAATTTTAATTGGAATGTGAATCATATCTAGATAGCAGAGTAGAACTTAATACAGCCCAGGTTCTCAGCAGTGGGGATTATACCTGACCTGGAGATACAGGAGTGGGAGGCCCAGGACCCCCATTTGGATAATCTCCAAAAGTGCTGCTCACAGTGTATTCTTGGAGAATTCCAGCTCCTGAAGCTGTGCACTTCCCAAATGCTGTTACACAAACAAGACACTCCAAAGTATCCTGGAAAGGAAGTGGGATTTAGATTAGATTAGCAAGGGCCTTAGTCTTGACTTGCTATCTACTAGTCATTATGATGTTGGTCTTTTGAAGAAAATTACTTCATCGTTCAGTGTAAGTTTCCTTACTCATAAACAGATGATAAAATCTATGCCTTCAATTGAAAGTAGAGAAATAGTCATGAGTGCAGACAGGTTTGCAAGTTAAATCATTACCTATAAAATGAAGGTGATTACAATAATCTCTTAGGTTAGTTTGTCTGTTTCTTATTCATTCAGCAGATTATTTTTAGCATCTGTTTAGACTTAAGGGAGGAAGGCTTTACTTCAGCTCATAGTCTGAGTGAATATACAGTGGGGAAGGCATGGCTGTGGGGATGTGAAGTGACAGATCACATTACATCCTCAAAATGTGGCTGCTTTTGTGTGTCAACTTGACCCAAGCTAGAGTCATCAGAGAGGAAGAAGCCTCAGTTGAGGAAATGCCTCCATGAGATCCAGCTGTAAGGCATTTTCTCAATCAGTGATCAATGGGGAAGGGCCCAGCTCATGATGGGTGTGCCATCCTTGGGCTGGTGGTCCTGGGTTCTATAAGAAAGCAAACTGAGCATGCCAAGGGAGCAAGCCAGTAAGCAGCACCCTCTCCATGTTCTCTGCATCAGCTCCTACCTCCAGGTTCCTGCCCTATTTGAATTCCTATACTGACTTTCTTCAGTGATGAACAGCAATGTGGAAGTGTAAGCCGAATAAACCCTTTCCTTACCAACTTGCTTTTTTGTCATGGTGTTTCACTGCATCAATAGAAGCCCTAACTAAAACAAATTAGTACCAGCATAGTGGGATATTGTTGTGACAGACCTGACTGTGTTTTGGGGAGGATTGTGGAAGGACTTTGGAATTTTTGGCTGGAAAAGCCATTGAGTGTTGAGACCTCAGTGGAATGTTCTGTGGGAACAGAGAATGGAGGCCTGGCTCGTGAAGTTTCAGAGGGAAGTTTAAAGACTCTGTCAGGGCCATTTGTAATTTTGAATTAAGATTCTGGAGTTCGGGTTAGCTGGAGCTGAAGAATCAGCTGTGATTAATGAGACACCAGAACTACTAAAGCAAAACTTTTTGCTGGGATAGTTGATGGTTGTCAGCTGGAGCTAAGATATTAGGGGTGGTTAAGAACAGACCAGAATCACTGAGATGAAATCTTCTGAGATTTTTTTTCCTGAGAGCACAGAGAAGCTGTTTTCCAGAGGTAGTCAAGGTTGTACCTCACGCTGGTAGCCAGACTTGGTAATGTATAAGAGTCACTCAGATGGTACTGGTTTTGAAGGCATGAAGGGGTCATGGAAAGCACTCTGCTTGGCACTCTAACAGGCCAGGAGAGGCCATTGGTGAAGGTGCAGCCTCAGTGGCAGTTGAAGACTCAGGACTGAAGGGATCATGCAAAGGAGTTGAGGCTTGACACTATGAAGAGGGCTTATGAGAGGCCATTGGTGAAAGTACAGCCCAGTTGCAGCAGAGGACCCTAGCATTTTGGAATTGCCAGTACCATGGGATGACCACCAAGAACAGCAACAGCAGTGGAGTAGAGCCAGCCAGAGCCTAGAAGACAAGCTATATGTGTTACAGAGGGCAGAGCTGGGGAAGTGACCCAAGCAGTTTGGAGGAATCCAGAAGATGGTGAGTGGATCCCAGACATTGGACAGTTGGAATGAAGATTGTGAGTGAATTCCAGATAATTGGACATTGAATTGTTTATATTGTTGGAGTTTGATTTTGCTTGGTTCAAATTGTGACAGTTCTCTAGTTCTTCACTCTTTTTTTTTTTTGTTTGTTTGTTTGTTTTTGTTTTGTGAGACAGGGTTTCTCTGTGTAGCTTTGCGCCTTTCCTGGAACTCACTTGGTAGATCAGGCTGGCCTCGAACTCACAGAGATCCGCCTGGCTCTGCCTCCCAAGTGCTGGGATTAAAGGCATGCGCCACCACTGCTTGGCTTAGTTCTTCACTCTTGAAAAAGTTATTCAATTCTAATTTTTAATAGAGCACACAGATGAAAGACTTGAACTTTCAAAAGAGACTGGTTTTAAAGAGACTGAATTAAAAAAAAATTAATTTATTTATTTTACATTCTGACCACAGTTTTCCCTCCCTTCTTTCCTCCCAGTTCCTCCCCACCACGCCCTCTTTGTTCCCACCCCACAATCCATCCCTCCTCCATTTTTGCTTAGGAAAGGGCAGGTCTCCCATGAGTATCAACAAAACATGGTATATCAAATTGCAGTAAGACTAAGCACCTCCACATGTATTAAGGCTGGGCAAGGCGACCGGGTATAAGGAGGCGACCGGGTATAAGGAGTAGGGTCCCAAAAGCCTGTACAAGAGTCAGAGACAGCCTCTGTCAGCCCACTGTTACGAATCCAACAAGAGGACCAAGCTACACCACAGTAGCACATATGCAGAGTGCCTAGGTCAGTCTGATGTAGGCTCCCTGGTTGTCCATTCACTGTGAGTTCTCTGTGTGAGCCCCTATGAGTCCAAGTTAGTTGATTATGTGAGTTTTCTTGTGGTGTTTTTGATGCCTCTGGTTCCTACAATCCTTTCTCCCTTTCTTCTGCAGGATTCCCTGAATTCTCCCTAATGTTCAGCTGTGGGTCTAGGTGTTGATTTCTACATTTGTCTTTGTTTGATGGGTGTTTTGTTTCTTGGTTTCTCTTTCCTCTCTGGTCTTCTGGCCTAAATAGCTAAGGGTTCTGGTGACTGGAATGTCTTCAGGTCCAGTAGGGTGTATACTCTGGGATTTTGGGGGCTAAGGTGTAGTCAGAACTTTCTTTGGGCTCCCAACTAGCTCTCAAATAAAGACAGGGAGATTTATTATGAATGTGTGTCCTCAGCTTGGGCTTGTCCTACTAGCTTCTTTTAACTTAATTTAATCTGTTTCTATTCATCTGTTTTGCCTTGGGGCTTTTTACCTTTCTTTCATTTTGTATCTCTTAATGTCCTGCCTCCTCTGTGTCTATCTGGCTGGTCCCTGGCATCTCCATGGTGTCTCCTTTCTTTCTTCCCCAACCTTAAATTCCTCCTCCTAATTACTCTCCCTGTCTGGAAGTCCCACCAATACTTCCTCCCATGCTATTGGCTGTTCAGTTTTTTCTTAGACCAATCAGGTACCTCAGGAAGGCGAGGTAAAACAGCAACACATCTTTAAATGCAACACACTTTACATAGTTAAATAAATATTCTGCAACATAAACAAATGCAACACACCTTTGCACAGTTAAGTATTCTGCAACACTAGGGTTCTCTAGATCTGGCCTGGCCTCTGGTAAAGCCAAAGTCTTCTTCCAAAGTTGTTGATCAGGATATGGAGCCCAGGGGAGGGGCGAAGATTGGGATCTCTAAATCTAGTCTGGCCTCTGGGGTCCCTAGGACCAGCCTGGCCTCCAGTACAGCTGCTGGTGCTCGGGTCCCTAGATCCAGCCTGCGCTCCAATAAAGCAGAAGTCTTCTTCCGAAGTTGTAGACTAGGACATGGAGCCAGGGTTGGGTGTGTGTGTGTGTGTGTGTAGTCTGGGGTTATTGGGCAGGCTTTAAAGGAGTTTTGTGGGAAATGGGCAGTGTCTAACCTAGGGTTCCTAGGACCAGCCTGGCCTCCTGCAAGGCTGCCAGGGCTGTGGGTCCTAGTATGGAGCCCAGGGGAGAGGGTCTAGTCGGGGTTATTAGGTGGGTTTTAAGGTAGTGGGTGGTGTCTTACCTGGAGTTCCTAGATCCCACCTGGCCTCTGGTAAATACTTCTTCCAAAGTAGTAGGCCAGGATATGGAGTCCAGGGGAGGGGATAAAGCCTGGGGTTGTTGGATAGGCTTAAAGAGGTTTAGCAGGGGTGGGTGGTATCTTCCCTAGGGTCCCTAGGACCACTCTGGCCTCCGGTAAAGCTATTGGGACTGTGGGAAGAGACTGAAATTTTAATGTGTTTGAATTTGGAAAGACTGTGGGACTTCTATATTTATGATTTTAATGTGAGATCTTGGGGAGGAATAAAAAAGGAAGGGCTGTGGCTTAATAGTGATATATTTGTGTGTCAAGTACTGGCTGGTTTTGTATGTCAACTTGACCCAAGCTAGAGTCATCAGAGAGGAAGGAGCCTCAGCTGAGGCAATGCCTCCATGAGAACCAGCTGTAAGGCATTTTCTCAACTAGTGATCATTGGGGGAGGGTCCAGCTCATGGTGGGTGGTGCCATCCTTGGGCTGGTGGTCCTGGCAAGCTGAGCAAGCCAAGGGAGCAAGCCAGTAAGCAGCACCCCCTCCATGTTCTCTGCATCAGCTCCTACCTCCAGGTTCCTGCCCTGTTTGAATTCCTATACTGACTTTCTTCAGTGATGAACAGCAATGTTTAAGTGTAGGGCAAATAAATCTCTCCTCCACAACTTGCCTTTTGGTCATGGTGTTTCATCACAGCAATAGAAACCCCTACTAAGACAGTCAGGAAGCAGAGAGCAGACAGAAAGTGGGTCCCCGCTACCAAATAATTGAGTCACCCCCAGCAATGCAAGTCCTCTAGCAAGACTCCATCTTCTAAACCAAAGGTTCCACAGCTTTCTCAGACAGTGCCAGCAGCCGGAGACCAAGTGTTCAAACACACGAGCCCATAGGGAAATTTCACATTCAAACCACACAGAAGGGCTATTGAGGTGATTGGCAGGAGAACCTCATATTGGCTTGAAAGATGAGGCCATGGAAAGATCAGCAAAAGATAAGCAGACATGTCCTATGGCTGTGTGTCCGGGTATGGCTAAGAATTGCCTAGAATACAGGGCAACACCAAACTGTAAACTTATTCAAAACATTATAAGCTCGCTCTCTGTGTGTGTGTGTGTATGTGTGTGTTGCTTTTGTCTGTACATGCATGTTCACTTGAATATATGAGTACATCTACATGCATGTGTGTGTGTAGGTTAGAGGTAGATTTTGAGTATCTCCTTATATCATTTTTCACTTAATTTACCAAGGCAGGGTTTCTTGCTTGACCCAACTCTTACCTATTCAGCTAGTCTAGCTAGCCAGCTTGCCCATGAAGATCTGCTCTCTACCTCCTGAGCTCTGGGATTATAGATGAACACCATGTCTGCCTAGATTTTTTGCATGGGTGTTAGGAATCAAAACTCTGGTCCCCATGCTTACATGGCAAGTACTTTTTCTATGTAAGCTGTGTCTTCATCCACCCTAACATTTCCTTTATCCATTCTTTCTTCTTCAGTTAGAAAAATGTCATACAATAAAGTAAATCTATGGAATATTCTCTAGGTCATGGAGAGTCAATTTTCTAAGCAAATTCTTTTCCTGGACCAAAATGGTGGGAATTCCCAGAAGTAGCATTGTTATTTTCCTTTCCTCCAACGGACCATTCTGACTTGCAGTTTCAACATTCATCACCCTGGTGGTGATCCCCCAAATATATTGTAATGCTTTTCAGCTGAGGGGTAATATTGTCCTATCCAATCCCAGGACCTTTGACAATATCTAGAGACAGTTTTGTTTGTTATGACTAGAGTGCCGGGGAGGATATTGACACCCAGTAAGTAGAGGCCAGGAGTGTCACTAAACAGCCTCTAAGTGCAGGACAGCTGTACCACAGTGACTTTTCTTTCTCAAATGTGCATGTTATAAAGGCTGAGAAACTTGCTCCATTAGCTCCTTCAAGCCCCACTTCTTCCCTTTTATCTGGGTCTGAGACATTTCTGTCAGGATCTTAGATAGTTGCATTGCTTCGGAAGCAAGGCAACCTACTTTTCATGCTTCCATTATGATAGTAAGAGCACTTACACTTAGGCAGTGACCCAGTTATCTACTGAGGTGATCTGTCCAGAGGAACCTAGATAATAATGCTTTTACTTCCTGACAACCAAATCTATAACCCATTACCCCAGATTTCTGTAACTACTTAGGGACTGCAGCTCTCATGTTTCTGTCCTCTGCTTCTTTCTGATTTAGGCGTCAACTGTTTCGCTAGCCTATACACAAAGCTTCGTCTCTGAGCAGGTCACTGGGATGTTCTTATCTCAGGGCATTTTGGGGTGTATTTCCCTTTATAGATTTCTGAAGGATCAATGAGAATCACACTGTACAATGTAAACACTCTCTTCTTACATCTGTTCTTTCATTCTTTTGGGGTTATCCTCCAGGAGCTCTAGACTCTTCTCTCTATGGGAAAAAATAATCTTTCTTATTTGAAGCTCTGACATCCACTGACCAGGAAGACTTGGTGGGATTTAAATTCATAGGCCCTGCCTGCTACATTTACTTCCACAACTTATTGAGATGTCTTAAAACGCAATGGTCTGCCCTCAAGATCACATCTGAGTGTACAGTCTCTTTGTGTTAAGATGTGTACTTATGGTCCTCTACTAATTAAAGTTGATCTTATAATTCTTCTGTATTACAGTGGTGTAAAAAATTAGAATTCAGTAGAAACTGTATGTTGAATTTCAATCTTTTCCTGGGCTGTCAATGCTGTTCTCCCCATACTGGACTCTACATGATCACCAGGGTAAACAACCAATATTCTATAATAGGCAGGCTACTGAATTGTGATATTTGAGTGTTGGGGGTATCAAAAGCATTTTCTACTAAAGACATTTGCAACCAAGGTGTAACCATACTGTATTTACATTTCTCTCCCTTCCCTAAAGAGCCCCCTTTCCCATTTCCTTCATCAGATCACCACTTGTATCCTGCCATTCCTTCATGATCTTTCCTCCTCCTTCTGTACTTACCTCCCTCACCCTTCCTAAGGACCCCCTTCCCCAAGTTTCCAATTTTCAGTAGCAGATCACTTGTATCCTGCTAAGATATGACACTAACCTAGACTGAGCAGGATCAGATTTTTAAATTAAAATGTATTGTTTTCAAAATGTTTGCTGCTCATGAGTTAGGAAGGTATAGCTATTTGGATATAGGTTTATTTGCACAAAGCAGAGGTATAAAATCACTAGTCAAGTAAATAGTTCTCCTACTTACTTAAATGTCTGAGCTGGGATAGCAGCTTCTGGGAAAGACTAAAGCCTGGGAGCAGTATTTGTCTGCACAGCCTGTGATGACCTCTACCACATCCTCATCCCAATGGAAGAGGCAGGAGAGAAAGCTGAAGGCATGACTTTGAAATCCAGCACCTGGAAGTTGCTCCACTCATCTGTGAATAAGTTTGAGCTTCATCATGTGACAATACCTAGGACAATGGGAGCTAGATGGTCTATTTCATGAGTAGTTACATGTGTAGCTAAAAGTCAAGATTCTTCTCACTGGAAGATGATGAAAATGATGTAGTGGGACAAGCAGCAATATTTGCCTCTAAGGGCAATTGGTTTAAAATAAAAGTACCACCATGAGAAAAATGGGTAATGTCCTTACCCGCTTTTCTTTCCCACCTGACTTGGTTCCTTATGATATTTCTCTTCATGTGCCTGACTTGTCTCTGACTCAGGCTGTCTTTGTGTCAGTACTATGTTGTCACAGTGGAATACTATCAGTCTCCTGAATATAATTGCCACATGTTCTTCCCTACATCATCCACTGGGCTACATTTTGTTCCAAGTCAAACCCTTATCTTTGCAATAAACAAAGTCCCTCCAACTCCTGACCTCTCTGTGTCTGTTACTTAATCCCAACTTCTTTGCTAGTACGTGTTCTTGGGTACACTGTACTCCAGCAAATTTTCCCAGTCACTGCACACTACTCTAGAATGTACATCCTCACTGAATGTAACAGGCAGAAGCAGCTGTACCATACAATCACACACTTGATAATTAGCAAATATGTGCTTGTGTGTGAGTATGGCAGCATGTTGGGAAGACATTGGGAGTGAGTGGGGGTGAATATGGAAAAGCAGAAAGGACCAGAGAGTCTCATAAATATCTCATTAATCTAAAGACACAGAGATGTTGTCTAGTGCTCCTGGGGTGAAGGCATCAAGAATTTGTACTGAAAGAGATGCTAATTAGAAGAGAGTAATCAGAAAGAATCCTCTTTGATCCCAGTGAATACTTTCTCAGTTCTTAGGTAAATCCTAATGAGATTTGAAGCCCAGGACAGATACTTTAAATCAGATAATAGTAGCAACAGTGGTGAAATGTGAATTGGTGTGTCGATTTTCCTATTTAGAAATACTTAATAAGTTATTATATTCCAGAGTTCTAGAAGAGAATATTTAACATAGGCCATGCTATGTTTCCCTAACTCTTAAGGAAATTCTGCTTGAGTCTACACTGTCGCCACCCTCAGATTTAGAGGTGTTGTACTGATTGAGTGGTCCTGAGGAGATTTCTGGTCTTTTGAAGAGCTCAAGAGGTTCCATGAAGTGAGTTAGTGATAAAGAACTCTAAAGATAGAAAGTGCCACTGCTCATGTCGTGTTGAAGGACACGGAGCCTGGGTTGGAGATTAGAGATTCTGACAGTTGCATCTGGCAATTCAGCCCAGTCCATTAAAAAAAAAAAAAATATGGCTAACCCTTCAGTTTGATTGGTGTGGTAAAGGAAGAACTGAAAGCTATTTCCTTAAAGTCTGTGGTGCATTGGCATCCCAAGACACCAGAAATAGAGTAAATGCAGCTGCAAGGCAGAATCCTGCAGGCAACCTTTGAAGAAGGAATGGAGATGATTTCACAAATCCAATCGCTGGTCATTATATGGAGGCATGCCACTGGTGATGGCATTGTAGTGGAGATACTTAACGTCAGCATTGGCTCCTGCAGAAGACATCACCTCTGAACTGGTGCAGAACAAGATCATGAAGACCAAACAGTGAAGATAAGTAATGAGCAGATTCAACTGGGCTGTAATTTAAACAAACATAGTGAACTTGGTTTGTGGATTGGTAGCTAGCCTTAGGCTCCAGACTTAGGATATGGTTGGTTAAGTTACAGTGGGCTAAAGAGCCTCAAGTCATTCATCTTAATCCTTTCCTTTGATAGAGAGGGACTCTGAGATCCATGGAAAGCTGAGATCCACTCACTGCAGAGGGAGAAAGAAACTGGACTCTGAATTTAGGTCTTGTAATTCTTAGCCTGGTATTCAACACTAAGTATATCATAGTTATTTTTTAAATATAAATCCCTTATTATCAAAACTTCATTTCAGATATTTATTGACTAACTTACTTTGGGACAAAGAGAAACTCAAGAAATGCTAACAAAAAAAAGAAAAAAAATTCTTTGTATAACTGTACAATGGACCAGCTCTAATCATGGTCTCTCATAGGCATACACCCTCTACAGCCCAGGATTTGGCTTACACCTTTTGATTTTGTTCTAGATTATCTCTGTTGTGGAGTCTTTTAGCACATCTTTGGTTACTAGCCCTCCTGACATAAGTGTGCATGCTTAGGTCTCTGGTGAGCACAGTCAGGCTAAATTCAAAACTTTACAAATTATCTAGGTCCGAACTGTGAAAGCTAGAAAGCCTGGGCATTGCATAAGGATAGCTTTGGAGGAGGGGCTCTGTATCATTAGCAGGACGTTGGCAGGAGGGATGTGCTATGCTAGAAGAGTCTTCTCTAGAGGAGAATGGTAGCTTTCTCCTTTGTTTGTCTTACACCACAGTCAGGCTGTTTTGAAGCCTATTCTTCCCAGAGCCCTTCACCCTTTTCTTAGTTTCCTTCCAGCAGAATACATCCTTTCTCAGTGCTTAAAATTAACCTAAACTATAGAGTATTCATGGGCCATAAACTCAAAAGTTGTAATGAAAATGATAAAGCAAAATATGCTCTCCTGCTGCCTCCGCCTCCTTCAGCAAATCCTACCGGCTTGCACCAATACAAGGTCCTAGGCCAGCCTTGCAGGCAGGGCTTTGAGGGAGTGATAAAGGCCACCACCACATACAAGAATGAAATAGTTGCCTGAATGGTCTCTTTCAGGGTCCTTGTGAATGAAAACAAAAGTCCAATGATGCCTTTGGAGATCTGTATTCTAGCTAATGCTATCCCAACTGACAGACTACCTTGAAATTTGTTTTTCCTTAGTATAAATTTGTTTACACAAACCTTTGGATGATTAAAAATTCTAAACATCTGTATTTTTGTTTTCCCCCACAAAATAAAGATGTTTTGTGCAGAAAAAAAAAATGCTCTCCTGCAAAGGCCACGTTGCACGGAAACGATGTACACCTCCAAGCAATAGTAGCCTGGTGCAAACTAAGGTCTTGCGGTCATGACTTGACATTTCTAAAATCCTGTGCTCTATCTACTTATGTATGCTTCCTGATTTTCATGCCATCTGTATATTATTTGGATTTTTTCAACAGAGGTAGGAGTTGAGGTGAAGAGAAATCAAATTTATCAAGAGTCACAAAAAGGAAGTAAGTATAGGAGCTAGGATTAAAATGTGAACGTCCATGGAGAGTTTCCTCACCTTCAAACAGTACATTATAGCAAAGACACAGCTATGGAGGAGAAGCATTTTGTATTTGAGCTCCAGTTATCATGAAGGTGAATATAACCAACCTTTACCACACACCCACTCTTGTTCCTACTGACTACTTTACACATCCATTTCCTGTTAGTTCTCATGGAAATGAATATTTCAATGCTTTCTTATTAATTAACAAAGATAAAGCAAAAATTAAACACAGAGAATCTCATGTCTGCTAGGAAACAGAGTGTGGATTCCAACTATCTGTCCCTCAAGTGTGTGGCTTTCACAGAGGTGACACAGAGGAGTGTCCAATTTCTGGAAAACAGACCATCAGCAGTAGTATTAGCTCCAGGATAGAGAAGTAAGTTATGTGCATGGAGTAAAAGAAAGCAAATCAATTAGAGAGAAATTCTGGGGTTGAGACAGAAAAGTGAAAAAGGGAATTGAAGAGTCAGGGGAGGTGATGGGTAGGTCTTAAAGCTGAGGTCAAGATGTCAGGCATTGACACGCTTGGTCTTTTGTCTCTCCTGCCTGGAGTTGGGCATGAGATGGTAGTGTGTTAAAAAGTGGCTTCTCTCTGCAGTCTAGAAATTAAAAAAAAAAAAAAAAAATGGCAGTCACTGGGTGACTGCCAGGGATGTCTTCCCTAATCTTTCCCAATGTGATGCTGATGGCTGCATTTTACAGACAAGTTTATTGGCTGTTTTAATAATCCTGACTGTTTCATGATGTATTGAGGTCCTTATTTCCCTTTTACAGACAAGGATTCAAAGTTTTTTCAGGGAGTGCCACTAACAATCTGAAAGAGGAACTTAGGGAGCAGGGACAGAATTTAACCAGGCCTGCGTGACTTCTCAGTCCCTGCCCTTTCTCTTATATAATGCTGCTTCTAGTGCCTCTCTCTAAGCCTCAGCAGCTACAGCACAGGCCTCCCAGGAGCCCTTACTCATACAGGCATATCAGATCCACTGGTCAGAAGGACCAGGAGTGACTGTTAGTAGTTGTCTTGTTCCAGGTGTTTGCCTGTCCTGTCCATGTGAGCGCTAGATCAGATGTTAATTCCCCAGCCTGGGCTGAGAAGTTCCCGGCATGAGATGTGTCCAGCTAATCTTGAGATGTAAACAGGCTGTTCTGGGTACAATGGATGGAGTTTCTTTGATGCCTCAGTGGCTTGGTAAAAGCTTTAGAAAAGGTGCTAATTGTGGACAATTGACCTGCAGAGGTTTCCCTTTCAGAAATTCTCCTTTTTCCCTAAAAAAAGAGGAAAGAAAATGACTGTTGCTTAGAGCCAAATGTCACTGTGTAATAGCAGAGACTTTAAAATAGATCAAAGAGCATGCCAAACTTTTCCACTCTCCTATCTACAGGGGATGTGAACGGAAACCCTGGGGAGTGGGGGGAGAAAGTAGCTCATGGGCAAGACATTTCTTTGAAGTTTTTTCTTTTTTTCCCCAAAAGCTGTATTAAGTTTCCATTCCCACATATACACCCGTATTTTCAAATTAAAATGACTTGAAGGTTCAATATAAAAAGCATGATAAATTTCATGTACTCCCCCATCTCTCAGCCCAAAGACAACAGAATCTGTGTGAGACATCAGACATAACAATTTTGCTGCATGTCTCAGGGTGGTCATGGGAGCAGACTTTCCTGATCCCATGCTTTGCTGTGCAATCAAAGCCAGAAGGTCACAACCCACACAAATGTCATGCACAGGGACACCTGTATAATGCAGAGATTAGGTTTAGAGGCCAAACACAAGGAGCTTTTTAGAAGAATCCAAAGCTAGTGTCGGCAGTGGTTAAGGGCAGGTGTTTGCCTTTGAGAACAAAGGTTCATCATTCTGATGATAAAAGTATAGTATCTTGAGTTAATTATTGGAGAATGTAAGTTTGAGATTCAGGAAGTGTAAATGCACAAACATGTGTTATAGTACTTAGAACAATGCCTCCTGTATTGGAAACACTTAGTAAAGAATTACTTTAGTTTTTAGAGATCACAAGATTTATGTTTAGTGCAAAATTTTAAGACACATAGCTGAGAATGTTACAGATGACTATTGTTTCTGTAATGATTATAGATATGAAGTGTTTCCTCAAAAGGTTGATGTGTCGAGGACTTAGTCCCCAGGTGATGGAACCATTCGAGCAGGTTTTAGAAATTGGAGGAGGTCAAACCTAATTGAGGTGATTAGGTTGATGGTGGTGGTTTTCTGGCATGTATTTTCCTTGGCCCCTGTGTGATTCTCTGCCTTTGCCAGCCATGAGGCAAGCAACCTTTCCCACCCAGTGTTCCCACAGCCATGATGCTCTGTCTAAGAACATAGGACCAAAAAAAACAGTGTCTGAACCATCTGAAATTGTGGAACCAGCTATTTCCACCTTTATACTGTTCACTCTGGCATTTCAGCCATAGCTATGCCAAAGGAACTAACATAATTCCTAAAGCAGAGCAGTGTTTTAGAGTGGAAAATACTTGAGTATCATTTACTAGTTCTGAGCCACCAAACTAAGCTATTTACTAGTTCTGAAAGAAAATTACAGTTTACATTTTTCAGAGATGTCCTGCTGCATGCTTGTGACCCTTCAGAGTATTAAAACAATATCCAGGAAATCATTACAACACATACAGAGAAACTTTTAAAGGAAATCATCTAAGTAAACTTACTCTTATTTCTCAGAAAAAATTATCTACCGGTTACTCCTATACTTTGGTATGAACATTCAATGACTAAATAGTAGCATAAATTAGAGAAAAAATTAATATATGGACACCTAATAGGAAAAAAAGCAGTAGATGCAAAATGTATAGTGAATATGACTCAGAAGTATAGTCATAATAACTGAATGATGTAAAACAGTGAAGTCCTTTCAAGTCATCACTGTGCTAGGCTTTATTAGCACATGGCTAGCAAAGGCAGAGGGTCTGTCAGGGGCCAGGAGAAGACATAAATGTGGGGAATGGGAACTTCAGCCTTTCAGTCCCCATAAGTTCACTGAGCTGTTTTGGAACAGACCATGTTAGCATGTCTTCTGGATAAACTCACAGTAAGACTATAACAGCATTTCTCTTTCCTCTTTTGAGTATGTTTGTGCCTGTGTATGTGTGTGAGGTGCATGTATGTGGAGGGCACATAGTGAAGGTTTGTTTGTGTATGCATGTAGAGGCCAGTTGTCAAACTCTGGTATCATTTTTCCAGAGACACTCATATTATTTTGAGTTTCTCATCGATGTGGAGCTTCTCTGTTAGGCTAGGCTGACTCAGCAGCAAGCCTGAGGGTTCCTCTGGACTCTGTCTCCTCAGTGCTGGGATTCATTTCAAGCTTGCTTCAAATGCCTGGCTTCCCTTAATGTTGTATCTAGGAATTGAACTTCCAAGGCAAGCTCTTCACTGACTGAGCTCTCCTCTCACTCCCCTTTCATTTGATGGGAATCCAGCTGTTGGATTTCTTTCTATTCCTTACATACCAGATCCATCCGTTCCTTTCAGGAGGACTTTTCTCCTTGCTATGATGGCAGGAAGTCAACACTTCAGAAGAGCCTTTTTCTGAGAAATTCATTTAGAGCCTTCAAGAAATAGAGAAACAAAGAAGGCAGTTTTTAATAAAAGAATATGTTGACTCTATGATCTATACAGCTGTAGACATGTATTTCTTGATTGGATTAACACTTCTTTGAGGAGAAAAGAACTAAGCACTGGTTAGACTCTTTCTCACCACAGTGTGGTCAGGATAGCTACAAGAGTTGTGTGGTGACCCAATTTTTAGAGGTATCATTAACAGCTACAACCAGCACAGGGCCATAAGGAGATTAATCAGACCAGCCAGCACAGAGCCATTGGGGAGGTGAATCAGACTCAGGGGCTTATGCTAGGCTTCCTGCCAGAGATTCACATTCAGCAGCTTTCCCTGTAGCATGCAAATTTGATTTAATAGGTAACAAGGCGAAGCAAATAATTTCTATGATTCTTTCATCACCACACACTGGGTGCCTATTCAGGGAATTGTCATAAACATTAATAGTCAAGAAGTTTTCATGAATAGTGAACACATTCCCAAAAGGTCATCAGGGAGTATTCATGGAGTTCTTTGAAAAGCAGCCCTCTTCTTTCTGCATGCAGCTTCTTCATGAGGAACTTGTGAGAGAGAAAAGGGTCCAAATGGATGGAGAGAGATGGGGGAAGCTTTCTGTGCGGCCCCGAGGTGGTTCACTCACTCATCAGGATTTGCAGGAATGTAATCCAGGCCAGATGGCTGGCTGTCCTTCCCAGTGCATCTAATTTGATGTGGATTTGTACTCACTTCATTCGTGAT
Organism: Onychomys torridus; assembly: GCF_903995425.1. Lineage (NCBI taxonomy): Eukaryota > Metazoa > Chordata > Mammalia > Rodentia > Cricetidae > Onychomys > Onychomys torridus. Next base: position 24,992,254 of record NC_050453.1, read on the forward strand.
ACTTGATCTCCAATATTTATAGAGTTTATGAAGCAGGCAACCTTGGAAGCCCATTGGGGTCTCTTGTGTAGTCCTTAAAGTCAAGGTACAGGGAAAAATAAAGCATGATAAATTGTTTTGATGATGAGATTAAATATAGTTTAATATACTTGAAGACTAAAAATGTTTCATTAAGGAGATGCATGCTGGCATTTGAATCTTTGCTCTAATTAGTATGGAAAATGGATTATGGTGTCAACAATTCCTAATTACACTTTAACTTTTAAATGTTAATGATAACACTTATGCCACTAAGGGAGAATTATATTATGATGGAACTATTTAAACTCCCTGATATTTTAAATGTATACTTAGATGAATAGATAATTTTTGTACAGACATCATTACAGAACACATACAATTTTATATTCTCTTTAATTGAAAAGTAACTACATTTTTAGCATATTGAACATAATGTTTTGAAGGAAATACACTGTGAAATGGTTAAGTCTAGTTAATTAACAAATGTATTACATTGCATAACTATAATGTTGATACAGAACAGTTACAAAATTCACTCTCTCATTCACATTTTCAACAGTGTGGTACAGCATTAGCAACTATAGCCCACATGTGGTACAGTACATTTCTTGACATTTACTCCTCCTAGCCAATATAATCATGTATCTTCTATGATTTGAGTGAGAAATATTCCCATAGGTTCATGTATTTGAACACTTGGTCCCCAGTTGGTGGTGATGTCTAAGGTTATGGAACCTTTAGGAGGTGGAACCTAATTTGGGGTGGGGGAGGGTTTGAAGTTTCATAGCCTGGTCCCACTTGCTCTCCCTCTCTGCTTCCTGTGCCTAGAAGAAATATGATCAACTTGCTTCTTGACAGCCAGGCTGGCTTCATGCACCTACTGCCGTGCTTTCCATATGATGATGGACTCGGACCCTCTGGAGCTGTAAGGCAGAATAACCCCCTTTCTCTTGTTCCCTTTTGGCCCAGATATTGAATCACAGCAACAGAAAAGTAACCAATACAGAAATTGGTACCAGAGAAGAGGGGTTAAACCTGGCCATGCTTCTTGGAGGAATGTGAAAGAGTTTGGAACTTTGGGCTAGAAAAGACCGAGAGTGCTGTGGGCAGAGCTTAATGGGCTGCTCTTGTGGGAGCCTATAAGACAGAAGTACCAAGAATAATGCAGACAGTGGAGGCCGAGCTCATGAGATTTCCAAGGGAATAAGGACTCTGTTTACAGTGGGGCTAAGGGGCCATTTATGTGAAAATTTGCCAAGGAGTCTGTCTGTATTCTGTTATGTCCTGAGAAATTCCATGAGGCTGAATGCAAAAACATTGTCCTTTGACTAAATCTCTCCAACTTCATGCCCTAAACACCCTGACTTCTGATAACCACCATTCTACTTTCTAGTTTTATGAGATCATTTTCAAAGATTCCACTTAGAAGATATATTATGAACTATTTATCTTTCTTTGTCTGACTTATTTCATGTACTGTAACAAGCTCGGTTGTATGTTATAGCTAAGGAATGGCAAAATGATCACTTATTTTTTTTTTTTTTTAATGGCTGGACCGTGTTCCATTATGTATATATACTATGTTTCCTTTACCTGTTCATTAATTGGTGACTACTGAGATTACATGTTTGGACTCTTACAGGAGTAGCTATGACAAACATACAGCAGACATCTCTTCAACATACACATTTCAGTTCCTCTGGATATATGCCTAATGGGATTTCTAGATGATATGGCAGCCTGTCTGTCCACCTACTTATACATTTTATTCAGTCCTCCACTCAAATGCTGCCCGTAGAGAGTCTGTCCCTGGTCATCCTTATGAGGTGTCTACGTAGCTAAAACTGTCAGAAAAAGTTATTCAGATACTATCTGTTAATTAATTTTTTTCTAACTTGGCCTACTTAAGTTGTCCTGGGATGTGACTCACAAAATCATGAACTAGACTTTGAACAATGCTGAAAATCAGTGAGGATGTGAAACATAAAAGGAATATGGCCTCATCTAAAAAGGCTTTTAAAATTATTTTGGGACTGGGTCTGAAGAAATGGTTCAGTGGATAATAGCACTGGCTCCTTTTACAGAGGTTCAGTTCCCATATTGACAGTTCACAGCATCTGTAACTCTAGCTCATGGAGTCCAACTCCTCCTTTTGATGCCCCCACATGCATGCAACCCCCTCATACACACATCACATCCCCACACACACCCCTATCTGGAGGTGATCAGAATTTGGTGGGTGACCATTGTGTGCAGTAATTATAGCTTTGGCTTCCTGAATCTAAAATATTCCAAATAGGAAACCCTCCAAAATCTGAATCTGAGATCACAAATAGCAAATGTAAGCTTGACCTCATATGGCAGATCCCTGTTAAAATGTAGAGACATTAAAAATTTGCATAAAATTAGCTGCAGGCTATGTACAGAAGATTATATGCAAAATACTCAAGTTTTGTGTTCATCCTGAGGTGCCATCTCTAAGATATCTTATTACATTAAAAAATACCCCATATGGAAAATGAATTCCTAAACCCTAATATATCCTATTATATATTTGAAAACACACAGAAGATGAAAAACTGATATCAAACACCTCTGTTTACAAACATTTCAGATAAGGGTACTCAAGAGACATTAAGAAACAATTCTACACATCACGTGTATTCCATGTAATGTAGGTTGGCTTGGAATATGAAGATGAAAGAGAACACAGGACCAGACTCTTGCTCTCTTTGGATGAGTTAGGGCAGAAGGGAAAGAGGATAATTTAAGTGACTTGTGTAATCCCTTCAATCACTGATCAACAGCAATTCTGAGTTGAGGTGATGATCATTGACCTAATCAGTCCTCTCCTCTGCAATGTGTCTGCCTTCCCTATCGTCAGGAGTATTCTGATTCACAGCGGCACTTTCCCAGCACTTCTGGTGCACTGCCAGCTCATGGAAGACCTGTGCTCTACTTCCCAGTAGATGCTGCTGGCCTTGGTCCTGCAACTGTAGGAGACAGTCAAATGAGAGGAGATATGACATTGCATAGACATATTTACTAAGTAGGAGATTTGTGGCAAATAAAGCAAAATTATATATTTTGTGTCAGATAACAAATTAATATAAATATCAAGAATATCTGTTGAATCTGTGCCATTTGTGTAATTAATCATCTAGGCTTATGATAAAGGGAAACTAGTGTTTTGTAGGTAAATGATGCCGCTGTGTCTCTTTCAGCTTAGGCATCTCCGAGTTAGCAGGACTTGCCTCGGAGGCCATGCTTCTTTCTGAGGTCTTAAATTCTTTGGGATGTTAAATATGTCAGACTACCTAGGACTATCATATACTTAGGAATGTTGCTGATCCTTGGGTGGGTGACTGCAGCTTACTGTACAATCTCACTTGCTTTCTATTGTCAAGCAGGTGAAAGGAATACCCACAGCAATGGTGGATGCAATCCAAACTGTCCTACATCAGGGGTTCTGTAGGTTGACTCAATCTCAATCAACTCAGCTTTTTTAAAATTGTGGGATATGTCTAACATTTGCCCAGTGAGTTCTATACGCTTGCTTCACTATGTTTGAAAGGATCACCAACAAGTGAGGAGAGGGGATGTACAGATGAATAATTGCATATCAATGCACTAAAGCATCAGCGCAGAAATGTCCCAGCAGATGAAGTGACCAAGTGGGGATGTCTGGCAGCCAGGGTGTCAAATGGATAGAAGTGACTCAGAATTGAGGAACTGGATGGATGGCATTGCAAAACAGTGATAGAAAAAAAAAGATTAGAAAGAAGCAGGGTTTATTTAGCATGGTCAATGGGGGTGTTTATATGACTTCAGGAGGGCATGGCTATAAAGATGGCTAGATGGTTAAGAGCACTGACTGATTTTCCAGAGGACTTAGGTTCAAATCCTAGCAGTCACATGATGGCACACAGTTGTCTGTAACTCCAGTTCCATGGGATCCCATGGTCTCTTCTGGCCTTCGCAAACATCAGGCATTCACATGGTATACACACACGCAGCAAAATGTTCATATGCTTAACATAAAATGATAATATTTTCAAAAGAGTATAGAATATAACATTGCAAATGTTCAGGAGGCAATTATGAACAGTCACTAGGTAAGTGACAGTTGGGAGGAAGTGACATAACAGGAAGTGTTATAAAGAGGTGACAGAAAAAAAAGGAAAAAAAAATAAAGGAAAAAAATAAAATTAAAAGAAAAGAAAGAGGTGACAGAAAGCAGCTGAGCAAGTGTGTGGGAGAAACAGAAGACTAGGAGCAGGTGACTAATTTCATTTCTCAAGAGCGAAGAAGCCAAGATGTTGGTTCAGGGCTCTCAGGAGATCACCACTCAAACCACACTGCTATCTCCCTGTCTCTGCTCCCTGCACTCTCAACAATCGCTTTCATTTCTCCACCCATGCCCTGCTCTCCGCGTGCCTCCAAGTCCTGTGGGTCTCTGCTGTCTTCTCTCTAAGCTGCATGCATCTGTCTCAGATGCTAGCTATCCACCTGGATGGACTGCTTACCTGGCCAACATGTGATGTCTCTGCCTGCCTTACTCTCTGGGGTTATCTCCTTTCCTGCGTTCAGCCTGTGACACTGTAGAAATGGCCTAATTTAGAATTCTATTCATTGTGTTTTAAGTTTGGGAGGCACAGTATGAAAGTTTGCATGTGAATGTGTGCATTTGCGTATGTTAATTTTATTTAAAATAGCATAGAAGAGACTATGACTACATTGAATTTCTAAGTCGTAATTACTCTTCTTTTTTTGTAATACCCAAAAGATCATATTCTGTCTCTCATTTTCCTACTCTAAACATAGGCCATTATTTATGTGAAGACCTAATCCAGAAAAAAACTTTTTTTTTTTTTTTTTTTTTTTTTTTTAGGAAAGGCATCATTTCCTTTTCAACTTTTGATTTCTAATTACATTGCTTCTGATTTCCCCTTCTGATGTATTCCAGCAACATCAACATCTACAAATGGGGCCATCATATATCATCCTGTGTCCTACTTTTGCATCAACTTATGAGAGCACTTTATTAAAACTTCATCATTTGTGTTACAAGGAAACTTGACCAGAGTATCTTATTTTTTTTTATTTCTAAAAGTCTTTATTTATGTGCACATGCATATGTTTATGTGTATATGCCAGAAGATACCCATGGAGGACAGATGAGTGAATTACATTTCCGGGAGCCAGAGTCTCAGGTGATTGTGAGCCACCCATTGTGAGTGCTAAACACTGAACTAGTGTCCTTAGGAAGAACAGCAAGCTATCCTTACTGTGAGTCATTTCTCTAACCCCCGCAAATGTCTCATTTTCCACGAACTAGGATATTGTTTTTATTTTGTAAAAGTCTTTTGCTGTCAGCAAACATTCATATCACTCAATGAGTACTTCTGAGTAATGTTTGCATGTGTGGTATGTTCTTATATGGAGCCATGTAAGCCTTACAAATTGTGAAAAAAAAAAAAGTGGGCAACTATTATCTCATTGAGGTATGGGCTAGGGACCATTTTCAAAATCCACACATCTAGCTTTTGGGAGTCATTTTCCAAGTCCCCTTTCCTAACATCTTTTTCAGTGGATATGTCAGTAGCCTAACATATGAAACATGGTGGTAACATTGTGGACTTCCTCCATTGGCAGGGATGAGCAAGAATACTAATAACTAGAGTAATAAAGCTAACATTTAGTGATTGATCATTATGCTCTATGCTTTGTGCAAACAATTTATGTAGATTATTTAGCTCATATTTTCTCTTAACTGTGGTGAAATTATGACTATGAAAGTTTTAATTATTCTACAAAACCTATACATGCAGATTATAGCAGAATTGAGAATAAATAGGTGAAATCAATGAGAACATTTATTCAGTAATATTGAAAAGTAGAATAATATTAGTCTCAGGCTAAGTGCTTGGAGCTTTAAGTTAGGAAACTTGTAAGTGCTGTGGTTTGAATGTCTGTGTTCACATCCCTTTCATCTCAATTCATAAGTTGAAATCTTACCCTTTAGGTGGTGATATGAGGATGTGAGCACCATAGGAGTTTGTTAGATCATGAGGTTAGAGCCCTCATGATAGGATAAGTACCCCTTATTCGATGCCACCCTTCCCACCAAGTGAGGGTACCTGAGAAGGTCAGTTTCTATCGTAAGGGTCCTTACCAGGACTGTGAATATGCTGACCCTTTGATCAGGGCCTTCCCAGACTCCAAGACTAGAAGATTAAATTTCTGTTGTTTAAAAAACTACTGGATGTACTATATTTTGTTACAGGAGCCTAAGCAGACTAAAACAATGAGTCACAGTATGTATCATGTGATATTTATTGGTCAGGATTAATTCATACCTGAAAGTTCTACCCAGAACTTAGACCAAATAGGGTATCTATTTACACCCATTTGTCTATCTAATCAATATCTGTTTCTACATCCATCTGCATGAAATCTATCTCTCGCATGTATATTGATATTATGTACGTATGACTTGTCTACATCTGTATTCATCTATCCCTATATAAAGGGGCTATTTCAAGCAACAGGCTTACATAATTGTTCTTCTTGAAAGTCCTAAATCTGCAAAGCAGTCCTGCTGGGTGGGTACTCTTACAAAGCTCATTCCACTCCACCTACATAAGTCTGCTTCTAGTAAGCTTCAGTTTTTTTCCTTCAGACCTTTCAACTGATAGAATGAAGCCCACCCAGGTTATCAAAGATAATCCTTTTAGATACACTCAACTGTCAATGTGAGTGACTACCCAACAGTTTCACAGGGATGTCTAGATTTGTGCTCAATGAAATCTCTAGGTAGTATAGCTAGTCAGGATGATATAGAAATGAGTCCTCCCAGGTGCTTTATAGCTACTGAGTTGCTCTCACACATCAGACCCATTGAAAGACAGAAGAAGATAACTATAGGACAGTTTCATGAACATTGTAACTAATGCATTATAGAGAGGTATGGGACTATAGGGAAGGGCTAAATGGGAAGTTCTTAAGGAGAAAACAGGACCACACAAAACAAGTATTATTTTATTAAGGTTTATTTTTGTTTATGGGCATGTGTATCTGTCTTCATGTAGGTATGTGCACATGTGTATGAGTATTTGAAGAGGTAGATCCCTTGGAACTTAAGTTACAGGCAGCTGTGAAGTCCCTGACATGGGTGTTGGGAACTGAACTGTGGTCCTTCAAAAGAGGGCTTAATGGCTTAGTCATTTCTCCAGCTAAGATTTCATTGTGCTTGGATTTTTCTATTAATGGTTTCAGTAGTTTCTTACAATACTGAGTTGGTGGTATTAAAAATCACTCATTAACTTTCCAGAAGTCTAGTCACTCAAGATTGGTTGAGCTAGGGTTGGGAATAACTCTGAGGCAAGATCGATATTTTTCTTTGATTGTGATAGTTATCATTAATTTCCTCATACCAGTTAAACTAGTGCCCACAACTGGCTGGCCACTTCTTACATGTTAACCTAAGAAAAAATGGAGTCAGTTGGGCCGAAATCAGCTGAAAGAGATGCCTAGGACTAGTTTGTTTCACTGGAGTCTTTGGTATGAAGTGGATGAGAAGTGGATGTTGCTGCTGAAGCTCATCTCCCCCCTTAGCCACCATTTTTTTCTGTGAATTGGCTTCCCTGAGGTCACAAGCAAAGGATGACATTGCAGTGAAATGTTTTCCCTTGACTTTTATTATCCAGATGTCCTACTTAGAGTGAGAGATGAACAGGCAGGAAAACAAATGCAGCCAAACAAAATGCCAGAAGGGCCAGAATGAGTAAATGCATGTTTTGCAGCTGTCATTACTGTTTCCTGGGGAAAGCAGAGGGAAATTATGATAGGAACGCAATGAGCCACAATTTATTTTCCAAGAGATCTTGATTTCAGATGTTCCTGTTCCTAGTTCTTTGACAATTGGTGTTTCTAAGTGTCCCGATTGACCACCTTTGTCACCTCAAAGCTTGAATAAACCGGCCTCGATGAAAACTCCCATCAAACCCAATGCTGGTTTCACGGTGACAAAGGGCACACTCAGCTCCTCTGATTGAAGTGGGCGCTCTGAAGCCCAGGAGGACAGAAGTAATTGTGTTAGACTTTTCAGCACAGATTGTTACTAACATGGGGGAACATTGCCAGTTTATGGGATGCAGCGTGATCTCAAACGAGCCCCTGGAATTGCTTAATTGGCCACTCTTCTTTGAAATCACCTCGTACTGGGAATCTCTGCCACTTTTTGCATCTTAAATACTCCTTAAAGAGATTATGGTTGTCAAAGGATGTCCTGAACTCACATTTCCTGAGGGGTTGGTTTCCTGACCCTCAAGTCACACATTGAACATTCTAGGTTCTGAGTATCTTTTTTCTGGGAAGGTCCTCATGCTGTGTGATTTGGAGGCATTTACGCCTTACTAACACATAGCATTTGACTTCTGGTACCATTTGCAGCTCAGTGTAAAACATGGTGGTGAGCTAAGTGTGGAATCTACCTCACAGTCAAGTCAAACAGAAGGGGAAGTATGCTGCATCTTTTTAACTGGCAGTGGCTGTGTGCCATGCATTAATTTAGATCAACAGTTTTTAACATGTTGGGTGGAGACCTCTTTGGGGGTCACAGATCAGATATACTGCATATCAGATATCCATATTCATAACAGTAGCATAATTATAGTTATGAAGTAGCAAAGAAATAATTTTCTGGTTGGGGGGCACCACAACATGAGGAACTGTATTAAAGGGTTGCAACATTAGGAAGGGTGAGGACCACTACTCTAGATGTTTAACATAAGGTAGTAAATGAATGAAATGAATCTGTGCCTTTTGAAATTTATCTTCTAGTGGGTATAGAAAGGCAATAGATATAAATGCAATAAATAAGGCAAGCGTATGCTAGAAGATACTAAACACCATGGAATAATGGAAGAAATAAACAAGGTTCAGACAGATTAGGATTTTGGGGTCAAGTATATTGGGAGAAGGGAAGATGGGATGGCCAGGATACTGTTTTTTAATATGGAGACTTCTAAGCAAAAGCACCAACAACATGGAGAAAGGAGAACATTTCCCCAGGAGGGAAACAGCCTAAGCATGTCAATGTCTGTTCCTCAAAGGCACGGCAAGGTGGCTCTATCAGAGTACACGGAGGAGAGAAGAAAATGGCAAAGAAGCTGACAGACAGAATAAGACAGCCATATAGGGCTGTATAGACCAACACAGTCTAATCATTTGATGGTCTTCTGATGGAGATGAAGAGCCATTTGGGGGCTTTGAGAAAAGAGGTGACAGGCTATAGTTTACATCATGGATTATTTGCTCTGCTCTGTTGGGAATAAATTTAGGAGAAGTAAGAAGAGAAGCAGGGAGATCTGATAGGAGATGGTAACATTTGTTAGTTCCATAAATCTCCTGAAACAAAGGACCACCAACTTAGTGATTAAAAACAACAGAGATGAATTATATCTAGTTCTGGAAATAATAAATCTAAATCAAGCTGCTGGCCACACCATGTTCTCCCAAAGCTTCTGAGGGAGGATCTTTCTTTGAATTTACCAGGTCTGGTGACTCCAGGGGGTCCTTAGTTTGTGCTAATATCTCTCCTGTCTCAGTCTGTTTTCATATAACTGTCCCCTTCCTGGGTTTCCCTCTATCATCTTTCCTCTGTGTATCCTTCATTCCTTCTTCTGTGCATGTCTTTCTCTGTGAGCAAATGGGTCTTTCTCATGAGTGTATCACTCATATTGAGTTGAAGTCTTAAAGAAACCATCATACTTTGATTATATCTCCAACAGCCCTTATTTCTGAGTCAAGTCACATTCTTAAGGATAGGAGCATAGGATTGAGCATAATTTTATGATCAGTGGGAGGCAGAGGAAACACAATTCATCTATAACATCTAGGTAGCAAGTGGTGAGAGCCAAGAGTGGAGGATGGTAGCAGGGGCCTACTGAGCAGTGATTATATTCTGATTAGAGTGTGATGGGAGAACTACCAAAATTTGGTGTAGATTAGCTATGAAATGTGTAAGAGAAGCTAAAGATAACTCTAAGAAATCTTACTGAGCAAATGGAATAACTGAGATATCTGAGAATAAAAACAAGTTTTGGGAAAAGAAAATTAGAAAATTTGTTATTGATATGCTGAGATAATTACTTAGATAAGGACAAATGCTGAATGGGAAATTGGGTAGATGAGCCTACCATTCATAGCAGAGTCTAGATTGAAGATGTCAGATGTATATACATTTACAAATATTCAACATGTCCAGGAAAAGCCAAGTAACTGATGATGATCATCAAGAAACTGGTATATTCAGCTCCTAGGAATTTGTAGAAAAGATTCCAATTCAATATATCACAGTGATATTTTTTATATCAGTGTTTATAGCAGCAATGCTCACAGTAGCTAAATTATGATAGCAGCATGGGTGCTCATCAACAGAACACACAAAATCAAATCCTAAAGCGCATACCAACAAAAAAGTGAGTGTATTTAGAAAAGATGGTCACAGTCTGATCTGGGGGCCACTCCAACATAAAGAGGATAGGTAGAAAAGGAGGAACCACCAAGAGAGACAGAGTGGGAGAAGCTAGCAAAATACAAGAAAGACCAACAGACTGAGAAGGTCTTGAGAGCCAGATGAAAGAAGTGTAGAGAAGGGGACATTGTCAACTGTATAAAAATTGTAGATAGGTCAGAAATAAAGATGAGACCAAATCATTGGTTTAGAAACAGGAACATATATGATCTTGACAGGGATTGCTATGGAGTGGAGATGGAATTCAAGAGAGAATAGGAAGAGGGGTCTTGGGCGTGGTAAGTAAAGATAATGCTTGTAAGGTGAAGACAACCTAATAGGGTTTGGGCGCTGAGGAAATGACTCAATGGATAAAGTGCTTTTTGTACAAACATGAGAATCTGCGTTCTATTCCCCAGCATCCACTTAAAGAGCCATATGTGGAAGTATCAGCTTGCACCCCAACACAAACATTGGAGTATAGAAGCAAAGACAGTCAAATCCCTGGGGCTCAGTGGCCCCTGGCCTAACCTAATTGGTGTACTCCAGGTTGAAGGAGAGACCCTGTCTCAAAAATCAGGCAAAAAGGTATAGGGGAAGACACCCAATGTTGGCCCCTGGCCCTATTATGTACACACACAGACCCATGTACTTGCATGCTCAAGTGCACACACACATACACTCAGAGATTAAAACATGAAAAGATAGGTTTTTAATCTTTGTGTTTTTTAATGTTTATGTGCTGAAGGCAATGCTCTGGAGATGGTTATGCCATCACATCCTTTTCTGACAGTTCTTCTGCCCTTTTGGTGTCCTCAGCCTCTTGCTCGTAGGCAACTTTGTTCCTACCTACAATTCACAGGCTGGCTGCTCATGAGAGAATGTCCCGTGCTCGGAAAAAAGTACCCCATTTCTTTGCTTTCTTTCTTCTTTTGGTATCTTCAAGTTACTACTCTCTAAAGCATCATCATTAGATACTTTCTCTGGTAACCTCTCCAGGCTTGGGAATAACTGACATCAGAGTGTGGAAGCTAATCTATTTACCAGCTCAAAATATGAATCCACAAAGTTTGATAATAGAATTACAAACCCAGCATCCACACAAGACAGACTCCATTATTTCACCTCTGTGGCATTTGTGCTTGCCAAGCTGTCTTATTTTCTCCGTATTTAAGTAGTTTCTAAGTAGGTACCCCTGATGTGGATGCTTCTTCTTGCTTCATTTCCCACGCTCCCATCAGAATCCCCTTTCTAAAATGCAAAGCTGGCCCTGTGCTCCACCTCTACAAAACCTTACCAAAGATGACATTATGCTTATGTATGTGTGCTTACAATTGTCCCTGTGCACTGGTTTCTTGTGTTTGGATTACCCTTCTTCCCCATTCTCCTATTCCAGAGGTCAGTTGAGGTTCATGTTTCCATGTGAAGCTCTGGAAACCTCTTCTCCAAAATACAGTTTGACTCCTTCCACCAGCCAACCCCAGGGAAGTGGATTGCTCTTGCGTCTGTGCTCCCACACGATGGGGGAATAACATGGTGATGTCTGAGAATGTACACCAGTGTGCTTTTCTTTCACTCTTTCTTGATCACATGATGACATCTGTGAAGGTAGACTGTGAGGGCTTCGGTTTTCATTTTCATACTCACTAGTGCATCATTCTGAGAACACCACAGGAGCTGAACCCCACTCATTAAATGAATCATTGCCAAAGGCTGGCACTCCCCAGGGGGGCCTATCTTGGTCAGCTCATTGTGGCATTAAAATGGATCATCGCTTCCTTATCACTGTCTACTCCTGCTTGGGACATTCTCTAGATGCAAGGAGTTCATTTATATTGAGTCTTTCTATGTGAATGCAGCTGCTTCTAGCCTTATTGTCTGGTTTGTGGTTGTAGCTGAACACAGAAGTCATTGCTGTCCTTGGGTCCATGAAGAAACCTTTTTACAAAGGCCATGAAGACCAGAAATAGAACGCTAGTGACAAATGTGAAGGAGAAGTGGATATTTTGTTATAAATAGCCTGCCTGCCCCTTCATAGGGAACCAAAACCCATTCACTCATTTTACAATTAAGAATCAGGTTTTCTTTGTCTATGGCGGGGTCAACAAATGAGACCCATTGTTCAGGACCAGCCAAAGACCTATAGAGCTTAGTTAGGTAAAATGAAGACTATAGCTTTAATTATTTCTACTACTTCTATCCTTCAACCATTCCAGACACGAGGGTGACTGCTGTGGGTGACCTTTAAGCCAACCTTGCCAATTAACAAGAAGCTATGACCCAGAAACCAGACTGGAAGCACTTCAGGCTCCTAGAATGTTCTCTATCCTGGAACAATCTAAAATTAGACCTTATCATTGTATATTTGAATTATTATAGATCACTGATGCCCTCAGGCATCATCTAGTGTCTGTGTAATTCCTGTGACCCAAGGAAAATAAGGGAAATTGGAAACACACATTTGATACAAAGAAAATCATTTAGGGCCTGAGGAATAATGTGACTGTTCCATCAAGTGGCTTTAGGCTGACGGATAGTCCAGGCTTCTCAAAGAAAGACATTTTCAGTTAGGGAAATGTGAAAGTGAGTGCCTACCTTTAGAAATAGAGATGCAAAAAATTTAAATTACATTGATTTATTATGTTTATTATTTATAGGTGTAGATCAGTGTGTGTATGTGTGTGTGTGTAGATCAGGGTGTGTGTGTATGTGTGTATGGTGTGTCTGTGTATATAGATGAAGGGATGTGTGTGTGTGTGTGTGTGTGTGTGTGTGTATAGATCAGGGGATGTGTGTATGTGTGTATGGTGTGTCTGTGTATATAGATGAAGGGATGTGTGTGTGTGTGTGTGTGTGTGTGTGTGTGTGTGTGTGTGTATAGATCAGGGGATGTGTGTATGTGTGTATGGTGTGTCTGTGTATATAGATGAAGGGATGTGTGTGTGTGTGTGTGTGTGTGTGTATAGATCAGGGGATGTGTGTATATCAGGATGTGTGTGTGTGTGTGTGTGTGTGTGTGTGTGTGTGTGTGTATGTGTATAGATCAGGGGATGTGTGTATGTGTGTATGGTGTGTCTGTGTATATAGATGAAGGGATGTGTGTGTGTGTGTGTGTATGTGTATAGATCAGGGGATGTGTGTATATCAGGATGTGTGTGTGTGTGTGTGTGTGTGTGTGTGTGTGTGTGTGTATGTGTATAGATCAGGGGATGTGTGTATGTGTGTATGGTGTGTCTGTGTATATAGATGAAGGGATGTGTGTGTGTGTGTGTGTGTGTGTGTGTGTGTGTGTGTGTGTATAGATCAGGGGATGTGTGTATATCAGGATGTGTGTGTGTGTTGATCAGGGTCTATGTGTGTGTGTGTGTGTGTGTGTGTGTGTGTGTAATAGGGGATATGTGTGTGTGTATAGATCAGGGGATGTGTGTATATCAGGATGTGTGTGTGTGTGTGTGTGTGTGTGTGTGTGTGTGTGTGTATGTGTATAGATCAGGGGATGGTATCAGATGTGTGTGTGTGTGTGTGTGTGTGTGTGTGTGTTGATCAGGGTCTATGTGTGTGTGTGTGTGTGTGTGTGTGTAATAGGGGATATGAGTGTGTGTGTGTATAGATCAGGGGATATGTATGTGTTGGCCACGGTTCATACATGTGGAGGTCAGAGGGCAACTCTCTAGTGTTGGTTCTCTTCTTCCACCATGTGGGCCCAGGCATTGAACTAGGGTTGGTCAGGGTGGGCAGCAAGCACGCTTCCTTGCTGAGCCATCTCACTGGCCTGAGAAATAGAATGTCTAAAATTTGCCTACCTCTTCTGTCTGGAGCCTACAGGAGGTAGTCATGTGGTGTGAGAGAGCATGGGAGCCTGGGCTTGATAAATAATCTTGTCCTTTCTCACCAAGTAAAGTGAGGACACACTTGACTGTTGCAGACTCCATCTCCGTTTCTTTATGCCTGCCTACTGTAAAGCTTTGTGACGAGGGTCAACAGTGTCCCTGTGCATGAGCCATGAAGCACTGTTCTCACACAAACTGTGATGAGTCAACAGCGGTGGGTGTTGTTCTGGTGGGGTATCCTCTGTCACTGTGAGGTGACAGGGATTTGAGCATTACTGTGCCCACTTAATGAAGCTTGAATCACAGATCAGAGAATGCACCTGGAAGGTTCATCCCAGTCTATGGAGTATATCATGCTGCCTCTCAACTCATGCTTAGGGTGCATGAAGGTAGGGTGAGTCAGTCAGCACCATTTTCTATGTCATCTGTTTTCTATCCTGTCTGTGACACCTGTTCTCTATCCTATGAAGGATCAACACAATTTTTTAAGACACTTATTCTTGAGGGTCTTTAGTATTGAGACAGAGTGAATGAACAGTAGCATGGATGTCTATAAAATCTGCTACATAAACTGAGCATACAAGTCAAAGATTCAAGTATTAATTGGGAAAGTCTTCTTCTATAAGAGGTAGATTTTTAGATCAAGTTTGGAAAGATCATTGCATTTCAAGCTATGTGACTGTGGGTAAGTTACTAGTCTCTTTAAGGCTCAATTTCTTCAGGAAAAACAGAAACAGTAATAAATTCTGACTAGAGTTATTATGAGGTTTAAATCAGATAATGTTGGCAAGATGATACAGTAAGACCCAAATATAGACAAATAAATATGTAAAATTGTAAGATAATAATAAAACAAGTGAAAATGTCAGAACACACAAAAAATACATATTAAATAAATAAACACAATCGAGGCTAATTAGTGTGGGTATCAAATCACTTTAAGTCTACTGAGGTAGAGGAGAGTCTGGAGACTGGGGTTGCCCTGGAGATATAGTATCAGATACTGGCTGAAGTTCATGAAGAGGAGAGACCGAGGGAAGTTCCCTTTGTCAGCAGGATAACAGAGTTAGGCGATAAGAGAAAGGACCAAGACAGTGGGTCAGTTCTAAGACAGAGTCAATGGACCAGGTATGAAGATGCAGGACATGGACAGTCCTACCGGTCCAGATGTTGAGTCAACTGACAGGATTTGGTGGAGGATGGAGGGGTGGAAAAGGACCACTGAATGTCATGCATCTCGATCTGAATGTGCCTGGGTCCATTCATAGAGAGCCTCCTTTCCGGTGTGAAGATGAGAGTTCACAGCTGAGAGAGTGGTTAAGGCAAGGGATTGGGCAAGAGGGGAAATACTACTGCTGGCAGGAAGAACAAGAAATGGATGTGAATAGCAGTGTGCCAAGTGGGAAGGGAGAGCATTCAACAAGTTTGAGTTGAGAGGTGTGAGGAGAGGTGTGTCCTGAGGAAATGAGATTTGCTCAAACTGGGTGGAGGAAAATGTCCCTGTCTTAGCAAAGGCAAGGAGCATGACAAGCCAGCCTTGATGAAAAGTAGTCCAATGGTTATGGGATGGAAAGACTGGAAGGGTGGTGACAGTGGACTAACAACCACAGAACTGTGGTCAGGAAGGACAGAGATTTCCATCAGACCTAGAGGGAAATAGGCAAACAGCGAAACACTTGGAACTCAGGCCGTACGTGGGGTAGGCAGGATCCATTCTTGGCTTGCTTCGATTCTCATTCCATTCAGGTAATTTTGGGACAGTAGAAGCTTCTAGAAAGCACCCCTGTGGATCTGTCAACTAAATGAGGTTTTAAGAATTAGACAGGAAACAGGAAGAAGGACATTTCTAGGAGCCTTCTGCTCCCTCAGAGCCTCCTTGCTCCCAGAGTATATGCATCTGTGGGACTCTGCAGCAGAAAAGCCCAACAAAGCCTCAGCTACTACTAATGGGAGGGGACCTCCCCCACTACACCTGTGGTGCTGGAGGGCAAATCTATGGCTTTGTATATGCTAGGCAAGTTTACTCTGCCACCGAGCCACATCTCCACCTGGCAGAACATTCTTAAACTGGTATCTCTGTTTGCCAAGGTGTTTGAAAATGAATTGGAAAAGGAGAGGAAAAATTTAGAAGGGTTTTAATGAAGGGACATGAACTGCACAAGTGGTCCCATGCAACAGAAGTTAGAGGATGCATAAAAAACCTCAGAAAGTAAGCAGCCCATTGAGTGGGAGAGACCAAGAATGGTAGATGCCTTCAGCCCATTGAGTGGGAGAGACCAAGAATGGTAGATGCCCTCAGCCCATTGAGTGGGAGAGACCAAGAATGGTAGATGCCCTCAGCCCATTGAGTAGGAGAGACCAAGAATGGTAGATGCCCTCAGGCCAGAAGCAGCTGCAAACACTTCTGAGCCACTGCCAACACCTCCTCATCACTCTCCTGTCACTCTTTAGCTTTCCTGAGGTGTGGGGCAGCTGGAAGTGATTCTGGAACACTTCCCCTTCTACCAACAGATAGAAGAGTTTTGTGGAAATATAATGTGATTCTTCATAAAAGCACTCTGATACAATGGAAAAGACAGAAAATTATGAATCGATGTATTTGAATTCTTATCTCTCCCAGGTCTTTGTGACTGTGGGGACCATAGTCATATCACACTACCTCTCTGGTTTTGTTAAATCTATAATGCCATGTTAGAAGATTTCTTCCAATTATCTTTAGTACTTAATAATTATGAAATTCATAAAGCCACAGAAAGAAAAACATAATAGACCAATGTTTTTATATTCATATGAGTATAATTACATTTTTTAAAATAAAAAAGAGACTTGAGACCCATTTTGAATTGGGTTTATTCATTGAATGAATGGAATTCAGTCTTTGTCTGTTTTAGCCTTGGAGGTATTATTTCCCTGTGACTCATCAGAATAGAAAATGTATCAGAAAAATAATGTATCTCGATTTTGTATTTGCATTCCTTTAGAAAAGTTTTATCCTTTATTCTTTTGGAGATATATCTTGATTTAATCTGATTTCAGATTATCCTCAGGCCTGGAGGCGAAGATTTAAGTAGCTATAGATTTCAATCTTAAAGGCTATGGACTTCAATGATTTCCAAATAGATTTCACCTTTCTTTTAGCTGCTGTGACCCAAGTTATTGCCCTTGTTGTTACCATGGTAATGATAACTGACATCACTGAGTTTAGAAGCAGACAATTTCCCCCACACACTCAGTAAGCCTTGGAGATTAAAATACTCAGAGAAAATGTAGGCTCTAGAAGATAAATCTGTTTTTCCTACATAAACTCTACTTTAAAATATACAAAATCTGTTGGCATGATATCTTTCTCTAAGCAATTTAAAATATTTTAGGAGAACTCAATCTCAATTTTTGCCCTTATTGGAGAAAAAATATACCTATATTTTTTTCCCCATCGCACAGGGTAGAGCCTGCCAGTGTTATTTTGATAAACTGTCGTGCTGTCAATGTAGTCTAAACATTTATGTTTAAATACATAGACGATGGCTGCTCTCAGTCATGGTCAGAGAACCTTCATTTTGCAATGGGCAACAGTCAATGGAGAGACAAAATGTGGAGATTAAGAGTCTGAGTGCTCAGTCCTAAACAAAACATCTATATCAATGCCCTCCCACACTCCAAAGGCTCAGGAACATTGTGGAAGAAGGGGTAGAAAGAATGCAAGAGCCAGAGGGTGGGGAAAGGATTGGGCTAGGAAATGCTGTCTTCTAAACACTGCATGGCACTTATGAACTCACAGCACGGCATCTATGTTTATCCACATGATCAAGACACCCAAACTTCAAGTGTAGTTGGGGTACATGATCTCTAGGCTCCACCTATTACTGGAGAGCTATTGGCAGTTGGAAATTGCTGGGGGGACGGGGAATCTTTTTTTTTTTTTTTTGAGGGTGTGGCCACTGCTAGGTTTCCCATGATCCAGTGAATGGCTCTACACACATGAACATATGGGCAGCACTAAATGGATTTAGTGGATCATAAAAAAAGAGATGGATGTTCAGAAAGAGCTATGTTGTAGGGGATATGAGGGGAAAATGGGAAAAACATATAAACAATTATTATCACATATTTTTATAAATCTCTGAAGAATTATGACACTTTTTTTTTAAAGGAAGACAACTCTATGGTTTGGGTGGTCACTATATACAAAATGTACCTTAGTGCCTTCCTTGAATGGATTGTCCTATTTAGTCCATATTCGCCATGGTATGAGCTGGGAACCCAACTGGGAAAGACCACAAAGAGGCCTTTAAGGATGGAGATAACGGATGTTTAAAGCTATTTGCTGTGTTGTAACAGTCTTGCCCCAGATCTTTACCAAAATCTGTTACACTTAATCTTGAATCAACACGATTGTGCAGAATGAAGATTCTGGTGGAGCATCTACAAAATAAAGCAATGCAGGACAGAGGAGCCAGTGCAGGAGAAGGTGGCAGAGTCTACAGAAACAATCTACTTCTTATCATCCTGTAAACATAATAACATAAAGGAATGAGACAATAAACATCAATGATCACCAAATTCATTAAGTGAAAGTCCTTGGAAAACTTGACCATGAATGGATCAAGCTATCAACAGACAAGCCCAGTGACTTTCATTAATGTCACTCTAAGGAGTTCTAGAATTTTTAGTTCCCTAGTATGTAGATGAACAGTCTTATTTAATAAGAAACACAGAGCCAAATGTAGGGTTAATAGCCCAAGACGTCAGAGCAATAGCTAAGAGCTGAAAACCTTACCCTTCACTGGCGCTGCTGTCCTTCCCTCAGCAAAAAGCCTACTTCCTGTCTTTTTATTGACTTTCTCTTCTGCCTTCTCATTGGTTGTAAACCCAACCACATGACCTCCTTGTCACTGCCTGTCTGTACAGACCTCCAGGTCTTCTATGGTTGGTATTGAAATTAAAGGTGTGTGTCTCCATGCTGGCTGTATCCTTGAACACACAGAGATCTGTCTAACTCTGCCTCCCAAGTGCTGGGATTAAAGGCGTGCACCACCACCACCACCACCACCACCACCACCACCACCACCACCACCCAGCTTCTGCTATGGCTTACTATTAGCTCTGACCCCCAGGCAACTTTCTTTATTAACATATAAATAAAATCGCATTTCAATACAAATAAAATATCACCATACTAGAACAATATGGTTAGTTGTATGCAGGATTACACAGGAAGTAATGTGGACCATTCAAAAGGACCAGAACATGACCAGCTTCTGAATCAAGTTGTCTGTCATACTCATGTCACTAGATTGTCATGATGATTAGCCTCAGGGAGATGCAGTTAGTAAAACCTGGAAAGTAGAAAACTATACAACGAAGCACCCAGTTATTTGATGAATAAATGTTGAGAAAGGAAGAGGCAAAAGCAGTCTTGAAATCAAAAGAAACTTAAGACATAGCACAATTAAATTCAAGGTGTAGATATTATTGACTCAGTTTTTGTAAGTTGGGTCTGAGCACAGCTTAGCTATTGACAAAACCAACAGTAACAGAAAAATTGTAATAGTTGAAAGTAGGAGAGCACTCAGGCCTCTGATGTCACTAAGGAATCAATTCCCTTTAGATGTGGCAGTGTGGTAATATGAAAAATAGCCTTAGCTTTTGGAGACATATTGCATCAGCCAGGATTTTCTGGAGAGACAGAACCAAGACTACATAATAAATAATGTAAGACTAGAATAATACTGAATAGCACAAGATGGTATGAGCCATCTTTCTAGGAGATTGTTTTCCCTTGCTGGCTTCGACAAAGCAAGCTGCATGTGGTCAACACTGCAATGGAGTTATGTAGACAGAGGAAGACAAAGACAGAGTACAGGGGAGTTTGTAAAGAGTGTTGGCTTAAGTGAATATGGAGGCTGGGGAATCTCAGAGTGAACTATATGCAAAGTGGAGACCCAGGGCAGCAGTTGCATGGCTCAGCTCCAGTCTAAAGACCTCAGAACCATAGACATTAATGGTGTGACTCAATCTGAGAATGAGGGTCTGAGAACTCTGGGTTACCATCAGCATGTCTTCAGTACAAAGGCTGAAGAACCTAATGTTCTGACATTCACAGGAAGAAAAGGACAAGCATCCCAGCTCCCAGACTGAATAAGTAATTTACCTTTCTCTGCTTGTTCTATCAGGGACTCAACTAATTGCATGGCACCTGTGTACGCTAATGGTTGATCTGTAAGACTTGGTTAACTGAATTGCTTATTAATCTCCTATGGAACACCCTCACAGGGATATTTTTTACCTGCTACCTAAGTCCCTTAATCTAGCTAAGTTGACACCTAAAATTAACTATCACAATACTATACTAGTTAGCAGATGCTGTGTAACAAATTAGAACACATCTGGATGCTCAAAGCAATACTCAGTTTCTGTAAGTTTGGTCTGAATATGACTTATCTGGGTTCTCTGTAAGGATCAAGAGTACCTGAGGTATCTTCAGGGCCAAGAGGCTCATCAGAGGGTTGAATGAGGAAGGATTCACATCTCAGCTTATGCAGGTGTTAGCAGAATTCAATTCCTCACACGAGAATAGCTGAGGGTCTACACTTCCTGCTACTGCTGAGTTGGAGGTCAACTTTGGTGCTTTTCCTGGTAGTCCTTTCCATTGTGGAACTCACAGCATACATCTTGCTTCTTTGTTTTTTGTTTGTTTGTTTTTTGTTTTTTCGAGACAGGGTTTCTCTGTGTAGCTTTGTGCCTTTCCTGGAACTCACTTGGTAGACCAGGCTGGCCTTGAACTCACAGAGATCCACCTGCCTCTGCCTCCTGAGTGCTGGGATTACAGGCGTGCGCCACCACTGCCCAGCACATCTTGCTTCTTTAAAGCCTTCAGAGGAGTCTCCTAGAAAGATAGTTATTATCATCTTTATTACTATTATAATTGTCATCATCATCATCACTATTATTGTGTGATATGTATAAGGGTTCAGGAGTACAATGCTGTACACAGGAAGACAGAGAACAATTTGTGAAGTCAGTTCCCTCCTCCCACCATTATGTGGTTCCAAAGGTTGAACTCAGGCCCTTAGGCTTATACAGCAACATGATTTACCCTGCCGAGCCACCTCACCAGCCCCTATTTATTATAATCTTACAATTTAATCATGCTCATTTTGACACATTTTCATTGTCCTATTGTTTACAAGTAAGTTACACATTCTGTCCACTTTCAAGAGGAGAGAATCACATAAGGTTATGAACACAGGAAATCTGAATCATGGGGCCACTTTAAGTTTGCTCACCATACACACTTGATTTTTGTGAATTGCATATTATTATTCCTTAGAATAATATCTTGTCTGGATTCTCCTTTTTCCCTCTCTGTGTGCATGTGGTGTGTGTGCATGTTTGTGTGTGTGCTTGTAGGCATACCATATCCCAGCACATGTATGGGGGTCAGAGGACAACCTCAGGTGTCAGTATTTGACTGTCACCTTCATTAAGACAAGAGCTGATCACAGGCTTATATTGCAGGCTGGATGAACCATGAGCTTCTGGGGACTCTCCCATCTCCACCTCTCATCTTACTGTCAAGGGTTTATAGACACCTACAATGATGACCTACTTTACAAAGACTCTGGGGATCCTGCCTCAAGTCTTCACACTGTGTAGCAAGCTTTGCCCATTGAGTGATATCCACAGGCTGGTGGGACTCTTTCAAAAAAATTTTTTTGAAAATTTCATCTATGTATGCAATATATCTTGGTCATATCCACCCCTCAGTCCCACCTTCATCTCCCCCAGGATTTCCCAGCACATCTTCCTCCTGACTTCATGTTCTCCTTTTAGGTTTATTTATTTGTCCCACTGAGTCCAATTTGTACTGCACTAAGGTTCGTGAGCACCAGGCATGAGGAACCTTCCAGGGGCCCAACTCCTTGGAGACTTGGAGCTTGCTCTTGCTATTTTTTCTTTTTGCTAGAGTCTAGAAATACATGGTTCATGTATTGTGCTTAGGACCTTCTGGGGTATTAAATCTATGGTACACACTAGCACTGATTACAAGTGGAGTATCAGGAGTGCTTTCACTACCCTGTAAGTGACATTCGATGTTTTCTGCTTGGCCTCTGAGCTTCTCTCTAAGATGCAAAGTACACGAGATGAAGGTTAAAATCTCCATCTCACAACTGCTACCCCAACTCCTACCCCATGCTACCCTCTAAGTCTCCAGAGAATAGTAGATAGGACCTAGGTGGCTAAGTTAGTTCATAATGACTAAGACGAAAACTGCTCTAATCAACTGTAAGGCCTTACCAGTAGAGGAGGAAACATAGATATTCCTTAGAAGGGCACAGAAGGGAAGGTCTGGGACCTTGCTCCATCACGGAAATCCCTCTCAGATTGGCAAGAAAACAAATGTGGGTAATTAAAGGCAAGTCAGGCTGGAATGCTTGTTGTCATGCCTTTGGCTGCCCCCTAACTTGCAACACTTACTCATTAGTAGATGAAGGGAGAGAATGCTCTATACTAGAGTCTTGCACTTCTTGGCACTGATGTTCTTCTGGCAATGGACTGGGTGCTCAGAAGTGATTCAATGTAGATGGAATAAGATGTAGTCTGCATATGATCAGAGTCATTGATGTTTTCCCATGTTGCTTCATTTCTCAACATAAGAGACAGAGATGACAGAAAACAAGGAAGCTGGATTTCTATTATAGGAAGCAACATTGAGGAAGATGACCAGTGGGTGAGGTGCTTGTTTGGCAAGTGCAAGGAAAGTACAAGGACCAGAGTTCAGATCCCCAGAAATCATGGAACCACTGAGTGGGTTTGCGGCCCTCTGTGACTGTTGGTTAATGTGGCGGCCATACTCACGGAGGAGACTACTGGACAGAAGAGTCGGTGCATCATAGTTACCTTTTAGAGCTTTATTGGGAGAGAAAGGAGAGAGAGAGAGAGAGAGAGAGAGAGAGAGAGAGAGAGAGAGAGAGAGAAGGAAGGACTGCATGGAGGGGGGGGGCGGGCAGAAGGAGAGAGAGAGCGGAAAGGAGAGAAGGGGCACACAGAGGACCTGCCTGCTTTTTAGGCTGGGATGCTATCGCAGGCTGATGACATAATTAAGGACAGAATCTTTACAATAACCACAGCATGAAGGAAGCAGGAACAGCGAATCCCTGGAACAAGCTGGCTGACTTAGATAGCCAGCCCTGGTGAGCTCTGAGCTCAAATGAGAGGCCCTGCCTTAATATATCAGGTATAGAGTCATGAAAAAGATACCAGATAACAACTTCTGGTCTCCACATGTATGCACACATATGTGCACCCACAAACTTGGGAACACATATATGATCTCTATATATGTGTACATAGATACAGATAGATAGAGATAATGAATGTAGAAATATCATCAAAAATTCATGCATGGGATCCAAAAGTGAGTTAAATCCCATTGAATCTGCAGTTCCCAATTTCAAATTAGTTCATTGTATGTAGGAAAAATGGAATAACAGACAGCCCACAATGATACAGGGAGATATTATTTAATGACTTAATTTCTTTGCAAGCTAAATGTTCAACTTCAGTCTGGGAGAGAATTTCATGAAGATTCCACATTACCCTTCCCCTTTAATCTCCTTACAGTTTCACTACACACACATATGCATACACACATAGGCATGCACACCCACACATACACACACTTTCCTTTCTTCATGATCTCAGGTGATTTCTCTGACTTGAGAAATTATACATCGCCAAACAATATAACTAACCCCCAACTATGAATTCATTTCCATGTGGACAGAGAGCACACACAAGCGCTGAGCTGAAGAAAAAGCAAGAGATGTTGAAATCTTAGTGTGAACTTACTAAATTGAGGACTCTGAACTTAAACCCAGGTCCAAATTCTCGTACTTACATTGGTAACTGCGTGTCTCCTCCTCCATGGTCTGAATGCTCAGAAGGGGTGGAAAGCTAACCAAAAAGGGGGAAGTGTCTCTAAAGTACTGAAGCACTCCATTGAAAAATGTGAACACTTGTGAGGCCACCATGAGCGCACAGCCAATGGGAAGGATCCTCTGAGCAAGGTCTTATGAGATTCTTTTGTTGTAAGTGAACTGGAGAGGCCTCCATCTTGTAAAAAAAATGATTCACTTAATTCATAGTAAAATAGAACACAAGCATAGTATATCTTTAGCCTATAAACACCTTCTTCATACCTTCTCCCCTTTAGCAAAGAACAAGTCCACCCTTCCTTGTGGTTCCCTTGGGCCACAGGTGTTCTCCTTTGTTTAATGATAATTGAAACCAGTTTACATCCTGGGAGCGATGTGAGAATGTAGGAATAGAGGGTACCCACTGTGTGTTCCTGGGCCTCAATTGGAATTCAGAAACCTACTCTGTGGTCAATCCCTTGGAACACAAGTAGATGAACTTAGTGGAAATAAAGATTATTTGTTGAGAGATTCTGGGGTTTTTAGAGACCCAGGTCTGGATTTCAACATACGCATGCTTTTCCCTCAGCTCGATGCTTGTATGTGCTCTCTATACATATGGAAATGAATTCATAGTCGGGGGTTAGTATATTGTTTGGTGATATATAATTTCTCAAGTCAGAGAAATCACAAGATGAGGAAGAGTCACCTACAGACCTTAAGGGGTCTGTTGTTGTACCCTATGTCTTTTTGTTTACTGGTTTTCTGGCTACCATCAGACCTCTTTTGGGTAGCAATGTGGCTCTTTTACACTCTCACTCCCAACTGATGGCCAAAAATGTGGAAGGGGAAGGCTAATAAGCCTTAGGTCTCCCAGTGGCTTGATAAAGAAACATGAGAGCTAAAGGCTCTCAAGCTCAGAGCAAACTCGAGTGGTTAAGAAGCATCAGAACAGATATTTGTGGTAAAGAATTGGCTAGCAGTTTTTGAAGTCCCATGAAGGTGGTTGTAGCTGACTGAAAAATGATCTTTCTTGTGTATGGAAATAATTTTTCATATGGCAATTTGTCCATCCCAGAAAGAGATGTGGATTCAGTATGGAAGTAGGAGTCAAGGTACCCAGGTCTCTCCTGGACTCTACTTTGGATCACTCATCAGGTGTGAAATGATCTCTAGGTGTGTCCAACATGTGGCTGGCATGCACCCCCGTGTAGCTATGAACTATGAATACAGTCAAGCATATTTGTGGATAACAATATCTTATCTCAGTGTCAAAATGTTGGACACCCCTGAACCACTGTTTCCTACTTTGAGTGGGTCTGAGAGTATGCACTAAAACACTCACATTCTTAAAGTATGATTAGAGTCAATTGATAGATATTGTGAGATATTGATTCTTAATTAGATTGCAAGTGTGATACTTCAAAAGTGTGTATTTCCTCACTGAAAAAGCATGGATTATATTCTTGTGAACCCACTCTCTATCTTTGAATTTTTTGTAGCAATCTGTGAGGAAGGCTGAAGGTTTGGTTAGAAGTAGCCTTGTGGTTTTCTGTGATGGTCTCCATCTGCTGTAAAGAAGCTTCTTTGATGAAGGTGGTGGCTACCCTTACCTGTGCTCTAAGGATAAGGTTGGAGTGTAGTAAGGAATTATGCGTCTTGCAAAGTGGTAGTAGTTAGTAGATTGCTTTTTGAGGTCCATGACTTCACTATCTCTGGGAAGCTGGGTGGGTTCCAGTACAGTCATGATTTCTCTCCTGTCGAGTGAGTCTTAAGTCCAATTAGACATTGATGGTTGCCACCCACATATTAGTGCCACTTCTTGCACTTTTATTCATCTCTTGCTGTGCTGGTAATTGTCATGATTCACGGGTGTTGCAGCTGGATAGGACCATTTAATTGCTCCCCTCCTTTGGCAGCTTGCACGGTATTTTCTGGAACCATGGAAGCTAGACCACAGGAAAGAGGCTTTCAGGTCAGATTCAGCTAGAGTTATCTGAGTAGACACCATATCCTAAGGATGTGGTGTCTTCAAATACACATATGTATGTGTGATATATGTATATTATGTGCATATGTAATATACACATGTGTAATGTATGTATGTAACAAATGTAATAAAAAGAAAAAGAGACTGTCAGTTTGAAAGTAGGGTCCATGGAGGGTAGCTGGGATGGATTGGGGGGGAGGGAAAGGAGAGGCAGAAGTAAAGTAATTATATTTCAATTAAAAAGATTAAAAAAGGGGGGAATCCTCACCTCCGTTAAGAAACAGATCCTGGCCAATGTCACCACTTCTCAGTGCACACATAGAAGGGTGGCAAAGTCCTCACTGCAGAGACAACTAGAAAAACAACTATTCATTGAACCCCACAGGAAAAGTTAATAAAAATCTAAATATTCTATTTGGTGAAGATAAAGTTTTGACTAATTAGGCTCCTTCCTGTTGTATTAACAGGAGAATGAGTCACCCAAGAAATCCTTTAATGTCTACCTGAGACCACTGTTTAACAGATACAAGCTTGGGCCAGAGCTCTGGTAGGGCTAATAGGACAGACATGCTCTTGCATAAACAGGACGCTGTATCTGAAAGGAATACATTAACCTTTCCCAATGCAAATGATAAATGCTTTTTTAAAAATCTCATGGTAGTCTGGGTCTTTAAAGGGTCCGGAGACAATAATTGTCACCAAAGCACACCTTGTATATGCTGCAGATGACCTCAAGACTGAAAAAGAAAGTTCTGTGACGGCATGTCACCAGGCCCATTTTACTTCCTTTTTTTCACTAGTGAATAGTCTCAGTCTCTCAGTTTCACAGAAACCTTTCATGAGATTTGTGAATTCAAAGGTAAGAATTATAGAAGCCTTAGTTCTGGATGGGTGGTAAAAGAACAATGAAATAAAGTCATTGAAAAAGTAAAGAGAATTCATTTCTGCAAAATCAATAGTAAAATGACACCTAGGTAAGTAAGTATGTTTGGAGGAAGTTTTGAAGGAAATTAGCTCTTGAAATATGCTGCTACATCATTATTAAGATGCAAAGACCCTGACAAGAGCACCACTCTCAAATTCTGATGCAGTCAGCTATTCTCCATTAGAGGCAAGTGGATGACACATTTACTCATTTTCCCATTCTAGAAGATCCATGTTATTAACTTCTTCTTTTCCTTTGAGACAGTGTCTCAAGTAGCCCATGCTGGCCTCGAACTCACTAAGTAGCCAGGGGTGACTTTAAAGTTCCTGTCTTCACCTCCCCAGTGTCATGCTTGCAGACATGTGCCACCAGGGTTGGTTTGTACGGAATCTATCACAGAGCTGAATACATATTAGGTGAGCTCTCTCCCCACTGGGATACATCTGCACTCAGCCTTTTCTTTCTTTTTTTTTTTTCTTTTAATAAATATTTTTATTTTATAATTAATTTAATTTTACATATCAGCCACGAATTCCCCTGTCCTCCCTCCTCCCACCCTCCAGCATTCCCCCCAATCCACCCCCCCATTCCCACCTCCTTGAAGGCAAGGTCTGCCTTGGGGATTCAGCTCAGCCTGGTAGATTCAGTTGAGGCAGGTCCAGCCCCCTCCTCCCTGCACCAAGGCTGAGCAAGGTGTCTCAGCATAGGCCCTAGGTTCCAAAAAGCCAGCTCATGCACCAAGGACAGGTCCCGGTCCCACTGACCTCTCCTTACTTAAGACTTCGCTTTTACATCTTTAGCGACAATGGCGAATAGGAGACTGATGGCCAGTCTGACTGCTTTGACCCCTTTCTTCATTTAAGAGGCAGAGTGTCTGTGTGCACTTGGGGTTTTGGGTGGGTCCTGTTTTGAGTGTAAAGAGCAACTACAATGTCTTGGTTATTAAATGATTAGAAGACAGATGAGAACCGTGGGCTCAGAGAAGTTTCTATTAGCATTTATGACTAAAGACGAGATAAGGGACTCTCAAAACAGGGTCCCTAGAGCAGGCCATCCACTGCATTAGAAACTGAGCGTTATGAGAGTGGGGCTTACAGTCTGTGGTTCAGCAACACCCACAAGTAAATCCTGACACAAGGTACGACTTAGAATCTTTTGCTTTATTTCTCGAGTAACAGAACTCACATCCGGGACCTTGCCCACGATTACCCAGTCCTGTACCACTGATCTATCCCTCTGGCCTTGGGGCTTGTATCCTTGTTCTTATTCCTTTAGCTGTTCACATCGCCTCACTTGTGGTGCCTCCTCCTCATTACAAAGCCCTGGAGAGACAAAACCAGGAGAATTGGATTTGAGCCCTAGTTTCTACTCAAAGTATCTCTAATTATTGAGATAAATTGTTTAAATTTCACATTTCTTATTGGAAAATAATATTATGCTAGCAGCCATTCCACTGACCTAGCAGACTCCAATTAAATTAGATAGGTATCAAACTAGATGGATGATGGCTTTTTCCTGAAGGGCGACACCATATGCTATCGGAAGAACGCTAATCATGGCTATGCCTTCATTTTATTACATCAAAACCCAGGTAAGTACTTCAGAAGAAGTCAGCCTACATGCCTTATGGAGAACATCTATTATTTAAAAGGCTGTGCTAAAAACTAGAGAGTCTTGCAATATATAGAGCTGAGGCTCTTGCCTGAGTCTTAAGATTCCAAATCCAGCTAATGAGATGCACTATGAACCCATACGTCTTCCAAAGCCCCACAGCCACACGTAGCAATTGAGCAGATGGCATATAGAAGCTGCTGTGACTCATTTATGTGATGTAGAAATCTCTGGGTGACAGATCCCTTAGATAATGTGAGAAAATCTGGGGGTCTTTTGGCTAGGAAAGTATCCATCTGCATGAAAACACAAACAGATACAAAAACATAATTTCTACACATTGGTAGACTTTCTTGAAACCTGCTTATAAAATTTCCCTAGTTTTGAATCAAGCAACAGAAAACAATTAGAAAAATGAAGAAATTGGCTGTTCCTAGAGGTCTTTTTGAGCAGTCCTATGATTGACAGTCTCTGGGCATTTTCTGGCTCATTTTAACAAATACATTATGTTCAAAGTGATACTGTTCCAGATCAGGATTGCATTTAAACTTTAAGAAAGAGTATGTTGGGGGTGGGGGCTTGATCTTATTATTTTGAGAGCCTTAAGCTGCCATGTAAAAAGCTGATCTTCTTTTAGAACATCTGGAAGGAATGAGAATGAGGAGGGAGAGGAGGGGGGGGGGAGGCAGACAGGACAAGAGAGAAGAGAGAGAGAGAGAGAGAGAGAGAGAGAGAGAGAGAGAGAGAGAGAGAGAACTCAGCTTAGCTCTGTCTCCATCTATTCCTATTAGGGCATGGGAGTGAACTATCTTGAATAGTCTCAATCAGTCAAGGACTAGAGCCCTAGCGTCTGTATGTAGAGCAGAGAGTACCCAGCTGGAGACCTGGAGGTCCATTCACAAAATTGTGGGAGATAATATCACTGACCTTGTGGCAAACTCCTAAGTTTGGGGGTGATCTGTCATTGTAGGTATCAGAATCAATTGTTGGTAAAGAACTAAGAATTGTTGGCTTGTGCTTAAGGAATAGTGCTTTGACTGGCTGGGTCGGCTACTGATGACAGAGATGTGGGAGCAGGGGTGTGGAGACCGGAGGAAAGGCAAGTTCTTGCCAGGCTTTAAGAATTACCAGACATGAGTCCTCAGGCATCTCTTGCATCTGGAAGTGGATTCATGTGGATTACTTTGGCATGCGGTGAAAGAGGCTAAGGAAAAGGCAGGAGCAGTCACAGTCCACATTCACCTACACCAGATGACTGACACAGGGACACTGATGACCAGCCTGCTGCTGTCTAAACAGAGCTCTGCTCTCTGATTCCAGAGAAGGCAGGCAGACTCTGGACCTTCCCTGAATCCTCTGTTTGTTCCTGGTTTTTCAATTTCTAACTACCAGGAGAAGACTTTCTGCTAGCTTTTCGAAAGTGCAAAAGCATGTCACTGTGGAGTAAGTCATTTGCACTGACTTAGGGATTGGCCAGTCAATAGTCTTTAGGGTGATAATAGGCAGGACAAAGACTATCTTGTCTTCCGGTTTGCAACAGAACATTCACAAGGTACTTCACAGACTGATAGAGAACCAAATGGACACAAAAACGGGCATTCTGACCAGAACAAGGCCAGCAACTTGGGCAAATTTTGTTAGAGAAGCCATAAAGGTCCATGCAGGAAAAGCTTGTGATCAAGAGAGTAGAATCCCCAGCCTTGGTGGGGTCCTTACATTCTAATCAGACCAGGTGAACCACCTAGCCAAGGAACAACCCCTAGGAAGATGTTTCACCTTAATCCATGTTGAAGAGCTAAGTAGAATAGTTTCTCCTTTAATAAGCGACTGTCCTTTTCCTTCCCAGAATTCCTCAGTGCAGTCCCTGTGAACCACCATGAGGTTCACCATGTCTGCCCACCTTTCTGAAGCTGGAGTTGAACAGGCACAACCCTTCCCTTTACTTTTTTCTGTCTCTTTTTTTCCCCCTGGAATTTGACCAAAATGTAAGCATGCCTTGCATCATGCTTTGGCTTTCCTTGCTCTTTCTGTAAAGCCTCCCTCCCCACCTTGAAGCTGCTTGTCTTAGCTTACATGGCTTCCTCCCTTCTCACCTCCATTGTCCTTCTTCAGGTAGCTGCTGAGATGTACAGATTGCCTGCTTTGAGGTATTTTTCCTTTAAAAGCTAATAAAATTGCTTTCATTTGCATGTGTCCTTAAATTTGTTTACTAAGAAGACCAAGAAAGGACCCCAGTTTCCTCTGTACCACCTGGCAGCCATGGAGGGACCCCGAAATTACAGTAATAATTTGAGGTTAGAAAAAGAAGTGTTTGAGGGGGTGTGTGCTACAAAATGAGAAAATCTCCCATGACATTTCTAATCCTCTTCTAAGTTGCTCCTTCTGAGAAGCCCCACAGGATGATGGGAAAAGTGTGTCTCTGAGAAGCCCCATGGGATGATGGGGAAAATCTGACTCTTAGACATGGTAGAACTTTTTTTTGGTTCTATTACCGAACCTCCTCAATACTTTAGGCAAGTTATTTCTCTCCTCTGGACTCCACTCATCTTTTCCATAAAATTAAAACATGTCACTGGTACAGTGCTTCTCAAATTCAATGCACAGATAAAGCATCTGAAAACTCTATCAAATAAAATTTGAGTTCTAATTCAGCAAGTCTGGTGCTGATGCTGAGAGTCTGTCTATATATAACAAGCTCCCAGGTTGCATCAGCGCTGCAGGTATGTGGCTCATACTTTTGAGTAGCAAAAGACCAGCTGATCCCTCAAGGACTCTGATTTTATTGGGTTTTTGAATCTTGAAATTATGAGATCACCAACCCCACTCCATCTCTTCTAAAGCCCTGAGGAATTTCCAATGATTTTCAAGCAACCTTCAAGTTTCAGAATTCATCTTCTGAACACCTGTGAATTTGTGGCTTGGCGTTTTTAACCTTCATGGGCCCTGCGATTTGTGTCTAGTGAGAGACAGCATTTGGATTCAATTCCAGGCAACTAAACTAGGCCTTGCAAAAAACATCTTACTTCAAAAACAACAATGACAATTTTTTCCCTTTGACTAGTCTGCTCAGTTGAGCAGCACCCACCACTGCTGGTAATCCTCGCAGCAATTTGAGCGCAAATGACTTTTGACACCCATTCGCTAACACTAGCCTAATGCAGACATATGGGAGCGCACTGAAGAAGCTAGCTGCTGCCCTTTCAGATGACAGCAATTATGATTACATTTCCAGGAACTCCTTTCTCAGTTCCCATAGCAACTCAGCTCAAATTAGCTTTACCGGACACTGAACAAGTTTGGTTTGGAGAAGGAGGGCTGAGACCGATCACTGGTAGAAATCACTAGTTGTCTGCAGTCTGTCATTTCATCCCAACTTTTACCCTACTCATTGTACATGAAAGTCTGTATGTATGAGAGTCAGGACCTGCTCTTTAGCTTAGGCCATTCAAATTTGTCTCAGTAAAATATACATCCCCTATTCTAGAGTCAGTTGAACAAGGTTGTGTAGGATCTTGATTTCAAGTTGCTGATCCAACTTCACTAACACTGCTGACAGTGTAGATGTTATAGAGGAAAGAAGTTTTTTTGTTTGTTTGTTTGTTTTAATCACATCAAATAGACAGTGTGTGTCAATCTCTTGTGTTGGTCTACACACCTATAGCCACTCACAGTAAAGCAATGCAAAGTGCAGAGGTCAGAGACAGGGCTGACATTTGGGTACAGTGTGTTCCCCAAGATTTCATGCACTGGAAATTTGGTCCCCAGTGTGGTGGTAACTAAGATATGGTGGAATCTTTTAAATGGTAGGGCTGAGTTGAAGGTGGTTGGGCTATTAGAAACATAGCACTCAGAAAGGATTAATGTTGGTTTTATGGAATGAGTTGGTTTTGGTAAAAAAACTGAGCTGTTTGATGTAAAGAACAGGCCGGCTCCTCTTTGTTCTCTGGCTTCCTGTCTGGCCACATGATCTCTTCCTCTCCTATGTGTCTGTCATGATTCAATCCATCAGCTGTGATGTAGTCCAAAAGGACAAGACGAAAGGGTTGAATCTTTGGTCATTGATCAGGATTTATGATTTTCTGCTTTCCATTCCCAGCTTAGCATGGGCCTAGTGGAAGCTGTTTAACTTCCTATTGCTTCCACTGCAGTGAAAAAGAAAACAAACAACAACAAAGTCTAGATGTGTGGCAACTTCTATAAACGGAGTTTTACTGTTTCCCCATGTTTGGGGTCCATGGTTAACATTCACATAGAGCTAGACAGAGTCTTAACATGATCTAAGTCAGATTAAAAACCAAAATGAGCCAGGCGGTGGTGGTGCACGCCTTTAATCCCAGCACTCGGAAGGCAGAGCCAGGCGGATCTCTGTGAGTTCGAGGCCAGCCTGGTCTCCAAAGAGAGTTCCAGGAAAGGTGCAAAGCTACACAGAGAAACCCTGTCTCGGAAAAAAAAAAAAAAAAAAAAAAAAAAGATTGATCCACAATAAATTCAGTCACAGCATAATAGGATTCATAGAAACTCTGACATCTGCGGTTCTTTCCATTTTTAATGTATATCACTTGGTGCACCCCGGTGGGAACCCCTGCATTTTTGCTAACAGGTGCAGGGAGCTGGGGGCATGGAGACAGACATCATTTCTTCATTTGATCTTTGTCTCAACCTTTCAAGGCTGTGCTTTCCTCTTTAGCCTCAAGGGAATTTAAGATACTCTAAAAACTAGGTCACAAATTGCTTCCATCTCTTAGGAGAAAGGAGTGAAATGACATTGTTGTTCTCTCTGCTCCTCTTATCCGGAGATAACAGTGACTATGTCCTACTTCAGAAGAGTAATTATGAATGTGTGAAAATCTACCGTGATTCAATGCCCCTGCACATTAGTCAAAAACCCTTTAGTGGAGCTGAAGCTTGAGGTAAACCTAAAGCCAGAAACCTCAAGAGATGGAAACTGAACGGATAATGAAATTTAATCATAGTCATCCTGTGAGTCAGAGACAAATAGGCTTGCAGCAGGAAGGAGGGTGCTTATGGCTTGCCTCAGGCAAAGAAAAGAGAATGTTCTTTAGTAGCTGTGTGCTGAGAAAGGCTTCTCCAGCTCCTTTCCCTCCCCTGAATTCACATCAGTCCCATCTCCATGACAATGAGCTTCCACAGAAGTCCTGCTGTTGCTGCAAACTGTGTCCAGGGTAACCACTGATATTTTTGATATATCTCAGTTCCTTGCTCCACATGCAGGATCTTGATTTTTAAAACGTTTCCCTGCTTAGAAGGATCTCATTGATGTATAAAGGTGAAGGAGGAGAGTGAAATGGTGTCTTATCTGCCTTGTTTCCTTCTGCTCTCCTTTCTACTCCTTTGCTACAGATCCATACCCATTGAGCTGATTACTGAGCACAGAGAGCTCAGGCGTGGCCCCCAGGCACAGCTCCCAAGTACAGCCATCTCTAACTACCTTTTGAATGCCTGAAGGGCGCATAAGAACCAGGGCTGCGGAGACTAGTGGTAAGATCCTGAGCTATGCCATCTCCTCTGTGCAGGCAGAGAGCAGGTCATAGCTGATCTGACAGAGGATGCTGCCATAGTGCCTGGCTTTGATGAGTCCAGTGGGTGAAGGTAGCATGACAATGAACCACCGAACATTTTAGGATATTTTGGGAATACTCAGCAGTGAAAAGAAGGGACAGAAAGGCACTAAAGCCACTTGGAAATGGCAGTTTTAAACAATCTCAACTCAGTGCCCAAAATCATGATGGGAGGACGTGCAGAGATGAATGGCCACACTAGTGGAAGCCCATGAACTGTGGACTGGTGGCTGTGGAGCCCCCATGGGACTGGACTAGGCCCTCTGGACACAGAAGATGGTTGTTTGGCTCGAACTGTTTAGGGGGCAACCAGGCAGGGGGATTGGGATCTGTCCCTGGTCTATGTTCTGGGAATCTGGTGCCTGTGGTGTGACGCCTTGCACAGTCTTGGTGCAGTGGGGAAGGGGCTTGGACCTGCCTAGGCTTAGTGTGCTGGGCTTTGCTGACTCCCCATGGGAGACCTCAATTTGGGGGATGTGGGAATATGGGGTGGCTTGGAAGAGAGGGCTGGGGGATGGGAGGAGGGAGGAGACAAGAGGGGGGGTCATGGTATGTGGAATGAGTAGAAAATTTCTTAATAAAGAAAAAAATATTCAATAAGATGTCACACACACTAAGTAATATGAGAAAATTAAAAAGTCATATTTAATTTTAAAAAGATATTAAGATTAGTTTTCTGCTTTTGTGGGGAACATTTTGGGGCAGTGGTATCCTCAGTACAATAGTAACCCCTGATTTGTGACAGTTTTATAAGGCCATTTGCCAAAGCTCAGCTTCCCCTGGGAGTGATAGATAAATGATTCCCCACCCCCTTTCATCCTTTAGCATCACCAAGGCTATCCACACTGGAGGTGGAGAGAACAAAAGGTACACAGGGAGTTTGTAAACAACTGTCCACAAGAAACAGAGTGCGGAGGTCCTCAACCTTTTCTAGAAAGCCACTCCGGTTTGAAATCTCCTAAGGCAATAGATATTATTGCCTAGTAGGAGGTTCTCATAGGAGGGAGTTTAGGAAGTTTCCTGGCTAAAGGCGGCCCTTATCTAGATGCTATTATGAAACCATCTACAGTATCAGGAGGACCAAATGAGAGATAACCTCCTTATCTGTTCTAATATCCAAGTGAGTCTCCATGCTCTCATCATCACACAGAATTTAAACCATCAAAAGAAACTGGCACACCCTTACTCCTTATCAGCTTCTTCCCCTCCTGAGGGATGGCAGAGTTAATAGAATTTTATGGATGAAATGGGTGTCAGGAAGGAAACATTTCCCCCTTTGAGAAATGGAGGTATCTGGTGGTGAACCTTTGATGGCTGAGTTATCTCTTCAGCCTGAGGATACAGATAGGTGTCTCTGGATCAAAGAGGAAGACATCATCACCAGTCTTCCAACTGAGTTAGAGAATGCTAGAGGAAAGCATGTTCTGAGCCCCAGGATGACTTAGAGCACTTCCCTCTGTCTGCTGGTCTTTCCTGCAGCTGTTTCCTGACATATTACTTCCCACTCTCCTGCCTATTGTCTAAGTCTACTCTCAAGGTCTTTTTCTGTAGATGTAATTGTAAGCTAAAGTGTATGCAATAAAGGGTCACTCCACGGTGGGCACTTTAGACTATAACCTTGCTTCAGTCCTAGGAAGTCATTGAAGGGGCAGACCCAAGTTTGGGTGTGAGAGTTTGTGGTGATATATTATGTACCCTAATAAAATTTACCTGATCAGAGGACAGAATAAGCCACCAGATTAAACATGAAGGCCAGGTAGTGGTGGCACACACCTTTAATCCTCGCACTCAGGAGGCAGAGATCCACCTGGATTTCTGTGAGTTCAAAGCCACCCTGAATTATATGAGATTGACTCAGTCTAGGAGAGAAAACTGAGCCGGGCAGTGGTGGCATATACCTTTAATCCCAGTACTGGGAAGCACACACACCTTTAATCCCAGGAAGTGATGGCTGGGTGGAGAAAGGTATATAAGGTGTGAGAAGACAGGAACTAAAGGATTTTTGGCAGAAGTGTTCCTTTCAGCTAGAGGCCCCTTTGGTTGGAGCTTTTTCAGGCTGAGGAGTCCTAGAGGT
Source organism: Onychomys torridus (assembly GCF_903995425.1). Classification (NCBI taxonomy): domain Eukaryota; kingdom Metazoa; phylum Chordata; class Mammalia; order Rodentia; family Cricetidae; genus Onychomys; species Onychomys torridus. The sequence goes on from NC_050453.1 coordinate 25,028,720, forward strand.
GAGATGTGGCAGCAGCTTGTTCCTTTGTCGCTCTGATCTTTCAGCATTTACCCCAATATCAGGCTACAGGTTTTTATTAAAAGACCATTAGAAATTCAAACAACAGGCTTTCCCCAGCAGCCCCTCACTCCCATGCCTGCCACACCCACCCTCTTCTAGCTTGTCCCGGGTAATCTCAACTGAGTGAGGTGGCTGTCCTCTGTGGAGATTCAGTTTTCATCAAGGACCACTGTAAGAAGATAGAGTCTCTTTGCTTGGGCCAGTCCTCTTAAGTGCAGGGGAATTTTCGAGATTCCTTTTGGTTAAATGTGTTTACATCTTTGGTACCTTTCATACTAAAAGGAAAACTGGAGGCTCTACATTTCCCAAAGAGCTGATGATGTTAATCTCACTAAACATGTGTTTGAAGAGCCCCAGGAAAAAGACAAATTGCTCTTTCCTGTCTCTCATCTTGCCTGGCTCTGCAAATTGTCCATCTTTATGTTATTTCTGTGTCACCTTTCCATGGGCTTCAGGAAGTCAAGACCAGGGGCTCTTTTGAAGCACTCTACAAGCCTCTTTCCACCATTCACGTAATTGGAAATTCTGTCAGTGCTGGGAGGAAAGTAACTTCTGCAGTGACAGATGTAGTTCACCGAGTGTCTTATCTACCTTAAAGACCATTTATAGGTTAAAGTGCCCTGATTTTCCAGTGTACCCCAAAGCAGTATGGCTCTTTTTTATTAACAGTTACCACTGTTTTACGAAATTTTATTGCCATAAATCTTATAGCTATAAGTATTGGCATTATTCACAGGGAGGCCTTTTTTAAAAAACATTTTCCCTAATCTTATGAATTTGCCTTTCCATATTCTTGCCCATTAATCATTATGCCTCCTTTGCAGATACTTCTCATCTTATATCAAGAGGGCAGAGCAAGCTATATATCAAACCTCAGACATCAAGTACTGGATGTTCATTAATATTAATACTTGATGGTAGTTCCTCCACCCCCAAATCAATAAGACATTATTCCTTCCCTCAAAGAGCTGACACTTGGCAAAAGGAGTAGAAGGAATGGACACAAAATAATTCAGAATAATGTGGTGGGTGGAAATAGAGACAGATACTCTTATATGATGGCTAGGAGACGAATCGGCTGACTGAGTGCCATCTAAACAGGAATGAAGTCCAGAAGAAGGAAGGGGGAGACCCAAGGAGTTCAGAAAAGCAGGAGTGTGACCAGAGTTTTAAAGATTCAATAATAATTTTATAGATGGGATAAAACATTCCAGCAAGGGAGAGCTGTGCAATAGACACATGGAAACTGTTATGGGTGTTTGGGAGACCATGCAAAACTCAGCATGGGTATGATTTGGTGTGAGATGGGGTAGGGTGCAGGCCACCTGCACCAGAACAAAAAGGGAAGCAGCACCCAGGAGAGGAATAAAGATTTAAAACCATCCTCAGAATGACAGATCCCATGAAATGAGCAAGGGACAAGGAGGGAAAGCTGTGCTGGTTACTTGCATGCCGCAACAAAGCCTTCCTGAACCGGTGGCTCTCAAAGCCCGCTCCAGTTACAGCAGCATGCCCTGGAACCTTTGAGAAATTTCTGTACTCCACAGGAGGCTTGCTAAATGGAAAATTCTAAGGCTGGATTCCCCCAGCAGACTCCAAGGTAGGCTCAAGTTTGAGAAGCATTGACCTCAGTCAGTCAGTTTCTCTTAACAGGTCAAGTAGACAAGGAACATTTTAGAGAAATCAAATAGAACTTAGACTTACTCCATCTGCCCAATGCAATACCAGGGTGCAGTGGTTACCTTGTAGTGCTTTGAGAATCAAGTGTGTGTGTGTGTGTGTGTGTGTGTGTGTGTGTGTGTGTGTGTGTGAGAGAGAGAGAGAGAGAGAGAGAGAGAGAGAGAGAGAGAGAGAGAGAGAGAGAGGAGGGGAGCTTGCACTGGGGGAAGTGGCTTACTGGTTAAGAGGGCTTATTGCTCTGGTAGAAGGTCTGGCTTTGGTTCCCACATCCATATAGTGGTTTACCACTGCCTGCAACTCCAGCTCCAGAGGATCTGATCTCTACTGGCTCCTATAGATATGTTGTCTGTGCAAATACACTCAGGCATACACATATTCATAAAATACATAAACATAAACCTATGTGTATATGTATTTTAAATTCATGTACTTGTGTATATTAAATCAAGCAAGAGGGATTCACGAAGGGAAAAGAATATGAATAGTGACTTTAGTTCAGAAGCACAAAGAAGGGGAATATTCATATATAAATCCAAGAGTCAACACATAAGAAGATACTCAACAAATAGATAAATCAATGTGTGAGCAAATACCACAGAAACCAATCTGTGAGCATCTTTTTCAAATGCAAGAGAAGCAGACACTAAGCATGCCTTCAAGGAAACAAGCCAAAGAGCAATTACTCAGACCCCTGTAATTCTCTCTTGTTATTACCTACCCAGATGCAGTGGAAATTTTCTGTCTACCATGGAAACCTTCTCGGGAATAAAATGGAATGGATTTAGGCCACGGGATCTTTGGGTGTTAGTCTTCTCACCTGAGAGTGTGGGGGTTGGTGAAGGAGGCACCGGCCACCCTCCATGTGAGAGTCCTCGCACGTGTGAGTTGCTGGCATGTAGCAGCTGCTGCAAAAAAAAATAATTATTTTCTAGAAATGGAAACCCATTTCCTCCAGGAATTAATCAAGACAAAAGCAATCTAAAGCCCATTAGAACACATTTGATCAATTCTCCATGTTCCCCGCCTGCGGGGAAGCTGAATTGCCTCACACACTTGCCATCCCGGTTTGTGTAGCCATGGCAATCCTTCACCTTTCTCCATGTTCAACTGTATATGAAATCAATTCTTTTAAAGTCGGAAATGGACATTCAGTCACTCGCTGATTTTGGTGAGGAGGAGCTGTGCTGAGATCAGTGTGTGTACATGAATGTGTGTGTATATATGTGTGTGTGTGTGTGTGTGTGTGTGTGTGTGTGTGTGTGTGTGTGTGTGTTGTAGGGGGCATGTTGTATAGCTGAAATCCCTGGTCACAAGCATAAGGCTATGAGGTAAATGAAAAAAAAATGTTTTTTAAAGCTTAAAGTTACACCCCCTCTATTCCTCCCTATCTCCCTTCCTCCCTCCCTCCTTCCCTTCAAGGAACCCTTTGGAGTGTTTGGTATAGGACCACAAACCATTTAGTTTATTCTTGGATAAATCAAGTCAGAAAATATTGGCTCCTTTCAAGATATTTCATTGTCCAGGCCCATGAAAGATATGTTAAATAAACAAGATGGAATCTAGCTTCTAAAAAGCTAACTGTCTCATCAATGAAGGGACACATAGACATGCCAACTCAGCTGAGGCAGAGTGAAACGGGGGGGGGGGGGGGGGAGCCAAAGAGAAAGTAGGAACCGGTGAAGACTTCCAGCAGGAGGGACTGTTTTAGCATTGAAAAGGAAAGCTCAAATAGTTAAAAATGAATGATGAGAAGATAGAAGAAAGGCATTCTAACGGGGAGGGGTTAATGTGAAAAAGTCACAAAATCATGAACCTCTAAAGCTTGCTTCAGGTTTAAAGTGAAGAGCTGACAAGATAACACATTGGATAGAAGGATAAATGCAGAATGGAGCAGCAATGAGGTCAGGTGGAGGATCATCTTGAGTGTCATGGGCTGGTACTAACCTGGACAAAAGACGCTGTTCTCTTTTAATTTGCTTGTTTACATGTAAATGCATGTGTGTTTTTGCACTGACATAATGAATTTTCGCTCTAATGCCGTACTTGGGAGTCCTACAAAATTCCGTTTTCAATCCATGCCTGCTTTCCCGCTCAAATATCCACTTCTCCCTATAATAAGCAACATTGGTTGCCACTCCAAAAGCTTCGGAAGAAGCAGCTTAGAGGTGGAGGCTTCCGTTCTGTTCTCTTTTTCCTCTTGCTTCAGGGGAGAGTCCTCCTTTGCTTGCCTTACTTCAGGGAAACCAAACATCCCTTCGCTGTGTCAAAACAAGAACACGATTCTTAGAAATGCAACCACCATAACTGAATTTCATTGCATGACATTTGAGTGGCATCTGACCTTTGGGTCTGTGAGCTATGTCTCTTCAGCCTCATGGACTCAGGCTACATGTGATACTCCTTTCACGTGTCCAAGACCTGGTTGCTAAGCCACAGAGAGCATGGACTAATGCTGCTTTCAAAAGATCAATGATTGTTTATCCACTCCTCTATCAGTGTCCTTTTAAACTATAATACAAACAAATCTGTCCCTAGGATCTGTCTGAGGACCAGTCTGTCCCTGCTCACAAGGGACATCCAAGAACATCTTTACCTGCAGAGCAAAGGGTCTTTTGAACTTAGAAGAGAATTGACATTGTATATGTGCACCTAAGTCAATAAAGGTTTGAGGGGAAGCCCATAGGACAGGACAGGTATCATTTAATATGAATCCTGACTTAAAATATCATTATTGGTGGTGGTATTTGTGTGTGTGTGTGTGTGTGTGTGTGTGTGTGTGTGTGTGTGTGTGTGTATAACAGGTTTAAATAGATCAATTGTCCCATACCTGAAAGGACCAATAAATGGTGAGAAAGGTTTCAGAAATATTCTCAGAAGTCATATAAGATAGAGAGAGGGGGGGTCTAGATCAATCAATGGGGGCTTCTGGGAGATTCTTAAAAGTGTGGCTCTCAAATGTGGCAGAACTTGAGAATTATCCATTCTCAATCCCAGCCCACACAGAGCACTAAAGGTAACTCCATTCAGTCACTTCTGATAAATTCTATTTGCAGTATCTACTGTAGCTACACATACACATATGCATGAGTTGCCAATTCCATCCCTTCTGTATACTCAAATGAAATGCATATGTGTGTGTTACAAGGCATGCATAGGAATGCGGGAGCAGTGCTATTGTAATAGGTCAAAGTTGAGAGCTGAGAAAACACCCAATGCTGTGATGTTAAACTGCAATTCCGGAGATCCGGCAGAAGTTCTGTTCTTTGCATATGGAGACCTCCTAAGAACATAATGTTGAATGACAGAAGCTAAATGCAGAAAGTATGATTCCATTTAAAGGCAAAACTGACATATGGTACTGGAAGTGAAGTGCGTGGCAATCTTGGAAGGTGATATGATGGAAGGAGGAGCAAAGGAAGCTTCTGGGGTCTTAGTACTTCTGGATGGAAAGCTGGTCACACAGGTGCATTCACTTTGCAGTTCACTGAGCAGAGCACTCATGATTCATTTACAGTGTATTATACTAAGGTCTAACTACAAACAATTCTAAGTCAGATGTGTCAGCACATACCTGTAATTCCAGTTATCTGAGAGGTTGGCACAGGAGGATTGCAAGTTCAGGGCCAGCCTGGGCAGGTTGGAGAGATTCCATCTCAAAATTTAAAAGGAGGAAAAGATGTTGCTCAGCAGTGGAGCACCTGCCAACATGTGTGAGGCAAGGATCAATCTGGGGTCGACCCTTCCTGCTGGAAAAATCCAAACAGCAGAGGATTGGCAGAAAAATAGTCATAATCTAGGAAAACAGAAAGCAGAGAGCCCAGAAGTAGATTCCCCCAATATTGTATTTTTAAAAAGCCACATACTGTATGATTCCAATTATCTTAAATTCTGGAAACAAGGAAACTCTAGCACTAGGTAAAGGATCAGTGGACACCAGATGCCCATTGTGGACGGGGAAGAGAAGGACAATGAAGAGGTGAAGCTCAGGGGATTCTTTTAGGCTGATAAAAAGTATTCTGTATGACATTATAATATGGATGCACAGGCCAGCACAGGTGAACAACAGAGACCATGCCTCAAGCAAGATGGAAGGACAGAACGGACACCCAAAGCTGTCTTTTGACCTCCATATGCACATGCCCCCACACACATGAATGCTCACACATATGAATATGCATCACCACACACACAGACAGAGACAGATCATATACATGCACACAAAAAGTTTAAAAATATGAGAACTTAGTAATATAAAGTGGGATTTGAAAAATCAAAAACTGTTTTTGGAAGTCAAGTGATTGTAGTCACAGTAAGGCTCACTGTGACAAGGAAATTCAGCTCTATTATGGATGCGTGGGATAACAGTGAATAAGGTTGTGAGAGACAATGTTAATGTAAGTAACTTTAGAAACCAATAGAGTGAGGATAACAGTTCTGATTCTGCCACACATGTGCCCGAGGACTAAACAAATGAGTGACAGGTGATGGAAACTAGTTTTCTCTCTGCTAAGGTTTGAGTCAACAGGGACAGAAGGCTAGATGGTCCATGTGGAAATGGGTCAGAGTTGGAGATGCTAAGACCTGTTTCTTTAACATGGGTGCGTAGCAGGGTGGGATTTCTCAGGTGATGGCTTACGCATGGGTTGATCAGTTTCCTTTCTCTGAAAGGAGTGACATTCTAGCAGTAATAAGCAGGTGAAACACCAGGATATTGGCTTCTAATTCTGTTTCCCCATGAAAAGAACCAAACTGATGCTGTGAACTGGACAGGAAACATAAAAGATGAGCCTGGGGCATATTGTAATCTCACTTTAAGAGATCTGTTGGAGAGGGAGAGTACTTTGAAGGTAAGAAACTCAGCCTACATCCATGCCTTCAGAAATTAGCACATTATGTGCCAGTGGTTAAGAGTCATTTAGAGAGAACAAGAGTTTCTGAATGGAGGGTGGGGAAGAAGACACAGATGGAGGGAGAGTGATGGAGAGGGGCAGAAGGCATTGTCCTTTTAGAGACTTAATTGGGTATAACCCTGTAAGAGAGGGCAGAAACTGAAATGAATGTGGAGTCATCTGGAAGCATCTCAGACTCTTGAAACAGGCAAAGGAGACAAAGGACCAGGCCTGGGCAAGAAGACACATAAAAGCTTGATTTTCAGAGCAACTCCAAGGCAAATCAATGCATGTGCAGCCAAAGTCAGAACCTGCTGTTCAGAGTGTCCCTCTTTACATCATTCTGAATGCTATAAGCACTTATTTTAACGAGAGAGAATTACTGAAAATGAGTATTACCTTGCGCAGAGGAGCCACAGACCCCAGTACAATGCTTAGCAAATTGAACAGTAAGTGTATTTAAATGGAAGGAGAGATTAAACAAAAATACACTCCTTTCTCTATTATTCAGTATACTTTTCTAGTGTAGAGGAATCACACACACACACACACACACACACACACACACACACACACACACACTAAAGAGAGAAAAGAAGGCAGACAGCAAAGAGAAGAAAGGAAAAGAGAAAATTAAAATCCACTTAATGTCCAACATGTGCTGGACAGTGTGTGCAGTGCCTTCTGTACACCAACTCACTTAATTAGCATCATTTTACAGATGAGAACAGGGAGACCTGGAGTCCTCGATGCTTGGCGAAGATGACATAGCTAGGTCACACTAGTGGAGTTTATACTAGAATGTAGATATCCGCATGCTCATTCAGCAATCACATAGGTCCAGAGATTTTCATAGCTTTTAATAGACAGTAGTAGTTCTAAGTAATATCCATACAGTAACTAATAAGTGCTATGTGTGTCATGTAATTTGAACCTGAGTAGTCCTATGTGTATTGTCTTCTTGTAGAAATCTCCATTTCACAGGTGAAGAATCTGTGAAAAAGAGGTAGGAGATAACCAGCCCAAAGCCACACAGGTAATAATGGCTCAAGAGTTTGAATTCAGCACAGTTTGGCTTTGAAAACTATACTAACCCACACCCAGAAGGACAAACATGGTATGTACTCACTCACAAGTGGATACTAGATATAAAGCAAAGAACAATCAGACTGTAACCCACAGAACCAGGGAGGCTACATAGCAGGGGGGACCCTAGGATGACTGTGGTTTATAATAAGTTTTGGTTTTACTCAATCACTGGGCAAGCTTCAGTGAAACATTTTACTATTAGGATAAGAATTTGTACTGCATCAAGCTGATAATAGAAAAATAATAATAATAAAAGGGACAAATACTATAGAATTGTATTACATGAAATATATAGAATATACAAATTCATAGAGAAATAAAGATTAGATGTTATCTCAAGATGGAGAAGAAAGGAATATAGAACAATGATTTCCTAAGTACAGAATCTCTGTTTATGTGATGGAAAAGCCCCACAAATGGACCATATCAGGACATAATATCATGAATGTAATATATCAATACAATTACTGTAATTAATGGATATCATAAATATAGCTATTGAATAAAAAAAAAAAAACCTATGCTCTGAGCTTCTCCAGTGCTTTGCTTAGGTTGAACTTCATTGTGGCTTGCTTGAAGAGCACTGGTTTCTGTTTGTTGTTCTGGAGCAACTGTTATGAGCACCACTGGATTACAGATATTAATATTTGTGGTTGAGCAAATGTGCTCAGTTTGCACAGTAGTAGTCTGCCATTCTGTGCTGGCTCCTACCATGTACTCTTCTTTACTTGAAAATGTCTTCTTTCAATCGCAAAGACCAACTGAGTGCTCTGACTTGGGCTCTACAGCTAAAGCTAACTTTAAACTTAACAGAAATTCCATTCCCAGTGGCTCCTAGCTCTCTCTGCTCTGCAGGCTTAGAGCATGTTTACTCCAGCCTAATGTTTTGTCTTCCTTTCCAATTTTGTTTCGTTTGAGACAGGGTCTCACTTTGTAGCACAGGCTGACTTTGACTTTGCAATCATCCTGCCTCGGCCTCTCACAGACTTGGGTGAGAAGGATGCACCACCACTCCTAGCTCTTGGCTTGCTTTTGAGTATTATTTAATGACAATGCAGTCAACTTAACCTAATCATTAATCAAATCATATTAATTGCCCCCATTCCACTTGAGAATATCGTTATTAAATAAGACTCTGCCACACAGAATGCCTTCAGTGTTTTCCGTCTTCACCCTTTCCTTCGCTCTGCAACAATAGGGAAGCCAGGCCAATTGTAATGTATCAGCAACTCCCATTTTCAAAAGCTCCAGCTAACCAAAAGGACTTGAAAGAGGTCCAGTCTAGACTATTTATTTCTCTGGCTGCTTCCCTGTCATATTCCCATAATCAACAATACCTCTTGCCTGGAGTCCCGTTATAGATTCCAACAGCCATCCCTTCCCATGTCTTTATGGACCAGCTTTTGTTAGCACCTTGGTACTGTTCACCTTCTTTGATTACAAAACAGACAACAGATCACCACTTACATCCTTCAGTACTGTATCTACTATAAAGACATCTAACCAGTCATCTGCATACTGACCCAGTCTATATGAATCATGTGCTCCCCCCGTCTCTGTCTGTCTCCCTGTCTTTCTGTCTCTCTCTCCCATCTGATTGTATAGTATTAATACTTTCCTTGCCTCAACTCAACCTATGAGCTAAAGACTCTTCTTGCCCTTCCAACAGCCCTATCAGTCCTCTACAGGACAGAGTGATGTTTTCAAAACTAGAGCTGCATCAGGTCACCTTGTGTTTAAAATCTCTCATGGGTTCTGTGAGTCTTAAAACCAAGGCCTTTCTGACCTACAAAGTTTGCAGGCCCAGGCTCCTGGCCATAGCTCTACCCTTGGGTTACATTGTTAACCAACTCCAGCCATATTCATCTTCTATCTAGTTCCTCAAACAAGCCAATCTCACTCTTGTCTTGGAGTTTGGCACTTGCTAACTCTTCTGCCTGAGGTATTTGGTTATGTCAACTTTGCTGGGTGACATCTTGTTCTTATGCTCCAGATTCAATACCTTTCTCCTCCTGTCATCTTTCCTGGCCACCACCTCTAAGTTGGACATTCTATTAATTTCCCCTATGAGTAGTTGTTCTTGTTTTTAACTAAATGTAGTTGCAGTATGTAACTTTGGGGTGCTAAAAGATCCCTTTTAAATTTGGGTATTAAAAGATTGCATGGACATTGTAATGTTTTCCTCTAGAATTAGCTTCATTTAAATCAGAAGACACAACTGAATGAAGGTATTATTGGTTTATATTCTTAAGAGCTGTGAGATCTTAACCACTTACCTCACTCCTGTGAACCTCATGGGAAACCCTCATTATAAAACATGTCAGTGTCTATCTTTGTTGAAGGTAGAGTTCCTGTACTTTGGAGCTCACAGCATGATGAAGAAGGCAAGCATTCAGAATTACCCACATGAATAAACACATGTGTTATGTAACAGTTTCCTTCAAGACTAAAACATTCCATACTGCGGAGAAGCTCCTTAAGCATGAAGGTAAACAACTCAAAATATTTAGATCAACTGAGTTACTCAGAAAGGGCATTTTCCAACCTGTGGAATTACTTTTAGACTGGGTAGTGTGCTTCTGGTTCCCAGCTTTGTGAGAGGTCACCCATGCTGGAGTGGACTTTGGTGATGCAGCCATCTTTGCATCATTTCTGCTCCTGAAAATAACCTCTGACCCATATTCCTGTGAATAACCCCTATAAAACTCACTTGTTCTCCAAATTAGACTTTGATGGTATCTGTAGTTTAGTCTGTTGTGGGTTCCCTCTTTGAGGTGAGTACATGTATGTGTAACAGCATCTCCATAGAAAAAGTTTTGTCACAACAGCATGGTTGGAAAATGTGCTAGATTCTATGATTGAAAACTATAAGGTGCCATTAGGGAAAGCTTGGAATCCATTTTGATCATGAGATTGGTTATATTAATTATCCATCACTTTATAGTACTTCACCACCTCAAACTCAGATCTTCAAATTTGTTACCTCTCCCATGGATGCTGGTCAACTAAAGCCTACTCTGTATGCAACTACCTCATTTGGCTATTGGTCATCTGGATGCTTGGCAGTTCAGGCTGGGCTCTACTGGTGTGTCTCTTCTCCAAATGTCTTTCATTTTCTGATGACCAGTGGTCAATGTATCTTCTCATGGAGTTATTAGAGGTGTCAGAGGTAAGCAGAAACCTCTGCTGTGGGGAGCTGAGGAAGCCCTGAATGAATGAAGTCCTGAATGAGCTGGCCATGTCAAGGATGTGAAAGCCTCAGACACATGGGAAAATGGCAAATATCCAGCCCCTCCACTTAGGTAAAGCTGAAAAGGAAAGGAAAAGCCTTACTCTGGTCCCTGTGTGGATGTTTGAAGTGTGTGCAGAAAATGTCCACCATAGCATTCTCTACCTGGATATTTATGGCCTAAAGACTGCTCCCTATAGAGACTAATTCACTGAATCTGACTCCTTGATTTTATATATATATATATATATATATATATATATATATATATATATATATAATGTATATAATAGCCCTGCCTCCTTATTTACCTATATGTAATAACTGCACCTCTTTGTTCAGCTGTATGCAACCAGTCTACTTCCCTATTCAACAGTATATAATTCATGTGCTAAGCTTTCACAACGAGGCATTTTCTCCATCAGAGTGCCCAGTCCACCCAATCCAAGCTTTTCTATGTGTCAATTTATATGTGTCAGGTCCATCCTTGGAGCTGAGATAGACACTGCATTCTTCTGACAGCCAATTTTAAATGTTACCTTGCTTATTCATGGTATCTTGCTCAACCAAAGAATAGTCTAGATATTTCTTTAAAGATAATTTTAGGTTAATGTTTACAATCAGCTGACTTTTACTAAAGATTATACCCCCAGATGGGGGTCTTACAAACCAGCTGTAGGCATTGAGAATAAAAACAGATTTTTTTTTTCTGGAGAAAGAAATTTGCCTGTAATGTAAAAATTCTGCCAGAGTGTCCAACCTGCTGGCCTGCTCTGCAGATTGACAGGCCCCAGTCACCTGAGTCAGATCCTTTAACCAAATTTCTCTCCATATTCATAGTGTGTTTCTCTCCATATTCATAGTGTGTTTCTCTCCATATTCATAGTGTGTTTCTCTCCATATTCATAGTGTGTTTCTCTGCATATTCATAGTGTGTTTCTCTGCATAGTATTGGCTGATCTTCTCATGAGATCTTATAAGACACAGACCCATCCTGCCCTGGTTACCCAAAATATCAAAGGCAGGGAAGCACTGTCAGTCACAGATGGGGACATAGTCTATGACAGAGATGCATGGATGAGAGAATAATCATTCCAACAATGCGATCTACCACTCCACAGACTTTCTTTGTGAAGAAACCATAGTTAAGCTGTGATCTAAAGGCTGAGTGACAGCCAATACAAGAGAGGTGGGAGGAAATTTTAGGCAGAGAACATAGGATAAAACACAAGAAAGACTCGAAGGGAGAAATCTCATAAGTGAGGAGACTAGTGCTTAGCAGGGAAAGAGGACCAGGCACCACAGATCCCAGGCATTCTGTGAGAGTTGGAATTCTGGATTCTTATTCCACCAGTAGATAGAAGTGTGAATTATATTACAACAATAATATAACAGACTCCTCTTATCACTGTAACTACTGTATGGAAATCACAGAGCGAGAGAGTGTGAGACTATTTAAAAAGTTCAGTCCAGTCTAGACAGGAGCTGACTCTTTTGGACTGCTTTGACAATAATGAAGAAGATGCAGATATAAGACATGTGAAGCATATAAGATGAATAGGACTTGGTAACTTCTGGGAGGACACGCCATTATTGAGAGAAAAAAATGAAAGGAGAGTCAAGATTGAGAGAGATCCATAAATGTAACTTTGACATATTACTCTACTGAGGAATGGGTTAAAATTTAACCCCCAAATAGCCATTTTTCTTATCCTGTTAAATGTATAGAGAAAGTGTGAGCATAATGGTAACTTGAATGAAGCTCAGGTTTATTTTTATTAGCTCATGAAACTCATTCTCAAAATTACTTCCTAATATGTAACTTGAGATCAGTTAACACGAGCCCAGACTACTCTACTCATTTATGGAGTATGTAGAATGAACTAGAGTTTTGTGTTATAAATATCTGTTTCAACAAAATAAGCCTATTCCAAAGCTATTCACAAAATATGGTGACACATTGCAAATGACTTTTGTAGGGTTCCAGGGCAATGGAGTTCAACATGGTTATTAACTCTGGTTCTTTACAATAAGACATTCCCATGACAACCACTGAGACAAGCACAAGAAAGGGCTTTAAGGCTAGCTGATGTTATACAGCAGAGCTATTATTATCAAAGCTGATAAAAAACAAAAATGGAAAAAGTGCTAACAGAAAAGCAGCTTCATTGTGTTTCCTGATGGTATCTGATTGCATGTACCATCCATTCGCTTTGCTTGGAAAATAAATGTGCCCAGGATTCATGCTTTCTCCTTGCCTTCTGTAGGAACTTTTAGAGATGTTATCTGTCAGTTGAAATAGCACCATTATTTTTAGTTCAAACCTTGCTAATAATACATGTTTTGCACTGACATATTTTCATAAATATTCAACTTTGAAATTTTTGAGAAAAAAAGTCATGCATTTCCATTTTTAGGATGTGAACACCCAAGAGAATTTCCCACGCATAAAAATTAAAGAAGGAATAGATAAATGGGTAGATTTCAGCTCAGTGTGGGTGGGGACACTTTGGCTGGTGATTGAGTGGCAGGCAGCTAGCTTTTAATGTTCTATTTTAAAGAGGTTGAAAACAACAGATACATTCAAAATCTTCATAACTAGGGTGCATATTTCTGTGTGAAACTTACAAAATTTATTGTTCTGAAATCTTGAAAGCACACTGCATTTTCAGCAACAAAGTGGGGTCACACCCTGAAGAACCATTGTTTTGGTAGAGGGAACTGTCTAGTTCTGTCTTCTAAGTCTCTGTGACAGTTGTAGAGGAGTGTCTCTCAGATCTCACTTGCAGAGAATTTGTCAAGTGGAGGGCTGCCAGTTTACAGCCGTAGCATCTTCAGAATCTTTTATGGTATTCAAGCCAAAGCCTACTGTCTGTCTCAAATATAAATATCCATAGAATGAGAAATGCAGAGTACAGGTAGAATGTTCTAGAAGAAAAGATACCAAACTTAATCTTAAAGGGTAAACAAGTGATACTCAGGTAAGTAAGAGTGAAAAGTCCATTCTAGGCAAAACCATAATGGCCAGAAAGATTGAGTAGTGTGAAGAACATGGAGGACAGTGTTCAGTGATGAGCATGTTAGCTCAGCGCTAAGTATGTGCATATTCACTGCTAATCATGTTCATTGCCAAGCATGTGCCATATTCAATGCTGAGTAATTTCAGTGCAAATCAGTACTGGGTATGTTCAGTGCATTACCTACTTAGTGATATGTTTGTTCAGAACTAAGAAAGTTCAGTACAAAGTATGTCCAGTACTGAACACATTCAATACTGAACATGTTCAGTGGCTAGCCTATTATTTCAGAGGTCAGTGTGTTCTTTACAAAGCATGTCCAATACTGATTGTGTTCCACATATGCATGCTCAGTGCTAAGCAGCAATACTGCATGATAAGGATGTGAGTGGAATAAAACAAATGACAAGAGAGGGGATGAGTGCACTGTATGACCAGCCAGGAGTCTCAACTAAGTCTATAAGTTACAGGGACTCCCTGAGTTTACTGACCAACTAAACACATGCATTTCCAATTATTCTTAAGGGAAATACAGTTCCCTTAAGACACAAAGTCAGAGTTTTAGATAAATTGCTCTGACTACATTGTGGAGAAAATTTATAGAGAGATCAGAAGAAAGCTAGAGAGAACACAGCAGGCTAGAGAGGAGGTTTGGCTGTTAAAGGTTAGCCCTGGCTCCCCAAAGCACACACCTTAGATCCAACACCCACTTTATGTCCTAAAGAAATATTGAAGCTCCTCCCAAGACCCCACCAAATTCTTGAGTTTTCAGTGCAATTCTTACACAATAGCTCAGGTTCAAATGATCTTCTTGGATGAAATTGGTTCAATTTATAAAATGCCATGTCCCATGCTCTACTATCTTCTTTCCCCACATTATTCACCCAGATACAGCATGTAGGGCATGGTCCAGGTCCTACCTACCTCCTCCCTCTGCACATACTCCTAGCACATTACCAGAAACACAGCCTTCGGGTATAAAGCAAATTTTGCTTAAGATTTTTAGGAGGGTGGGTGAAGTGTTGAAGGATGAGTTTGGGTTGGGAATGCTTTCTCTTGAGAAATCAAAAGCTTTTTAATGTTTTCTTTTAATCCTCTGGCTGTCAGTTTCTTAAAATATTCTCAGTATATAACCCAGTGCCTACTTATTCATTCAAAACTAGAAACAATTAAGTTATATTTCTATTAGGGAATGAATATATAGATGTTGATAATCTATATAATGGAATATATTCAGAATTAAAAAGGAAATGACTTGACAATCTATGAAGATATGGGGGAAACTTGGTAAGTCAAAGAAACTAGTCTGAAATGGCTTCAAATAATGTGACCCCAACTAGATGGTATTTTGGAAAGGGGAGAAGGTAAAGAAAGCAAACAGATCTGATACTGACAGAGATGGGGAAGAAGGGAGAAATGAGGGGGCAAGAGGTGTGTGTGAGGGGTGGGGCACAGGTTTATAGGGCAGAGAAACTTCCATGCACCAAACTAGAAGGACAGACAAGTCATGCATTTGTCAAAATCCATACATACAACACAAAGATGGAAGTTTAATGCAAACTGTGGGCTGTGGCTAACAATGAATGTTATATTTTAATTATGACAAATATCACAAATTTCAGACATTATTATAATGTAAGCTATTAATAATAGAGGAAATATGTGTAGGAGCAGATCTATAGAGTTTCAGATTTGATCTGCTCTATTATTATTTTGTAAAACTAAACCCACAGTTTCCTAATTCAAAATATCACACAAATACCCTTGATAGAGTCTTCAAGGGATCCTCAGACTTCCCTCTGAAGCTTCCCAAGCAAAGCCTCCCTCATCTGTGCTGCTCTCAGCCCTTTTGTCTTCCCACCTCCTGTAGAACAGCCCAAAGCTCTAAGAGCCTTGAGCTCTGAGAACTCAACAGCTTTCCATCCCAAAGTTCTAAATACTCCCATGGTCCTATCAAAAACATTGTGGTAAGGTCTTTCATAGCAATACCCCACTTTACTTCCTTGTACCAGTTTCCATGTTAGCTTGCTTTCTGTTGTTGTGATAAGTATTGGCCAAAATCAACATAGGAAAGAAAGGGTATATTTCAGCTTCCAACACCCAGTTCACAGCCTGATATTGAAGGAAGTCAGGCACGAACCTGGAGGAGGAACTCAAGTAGAGACCATGGAGGGGTGATGTTTACTGACCTGCTCCAAGGCTCATGTTCAACTACTTCTCATATACCTCCCAGGACCACCTACATCCCCTAGGTGGTACCATCCACAGTGGGCTAAGGCCTCCCACATCAACCATCAGTCAAGAAAAGTCCTCAGTAGACTTGCTAACTGGCCAATCTGATGGGGACATTCTCTCAGTTGAGGTTCCCTCATCCCAGAGGACTCTGGCTTGTGTCATGTTGATGAAAACTAACTAGCACAGCCATTTATTATGTTAAGGAACATATTTTCAAGCTGGATAGGTAGCTCAGTCTGTAAAATGCTTGCATTGCCAGTGTAAATACTTGAGTTTGATTCCCCATACCCACTTTTAGAAAGCCAACTATGGTGATATGCTTCCAATCCCAGTGCTTGGGAGATAGAGCCAGATGGATCCATGGGGCTTGTCCTGGGCCTATGGGAGACTATCTCAGAAAAGAGTCAGACAGCATCTGAGGAAAAGAAGTGAAGTTATTCTCTGTCTTCCATGTGCATATGCCCACTCATGCTAACTGCCTTCTATACGTATGTACATACTCATGTTCACTGTCTTCCACATGCATGCACACACACATCCTTACTCACCTGTACACACATGTGCTCCTCTACATGCAGATGCACACACATAAAGAACAGATTTTTTTCTATAACCAATTTGTTAGTTTTTATTGTAGAAAGATGTTAACTTTTGTCAAGTACTTCTTCTTAATAGATGGTACTGTTATGTTCTCATTCCATTAATGTGGAGTGTCATTTATATATTTGTATATATGATTCAGAATATTTACCATTAACCACCCTCTGGATAGTGGTAGGTAATATTTTATTTGCTGTTGAATTTGGTGATTTAGGTCAGAAATGCTAACCTGACACTGAGGCAGGCTGAGACCTTGGGGTAGTTTGGACTAATCTGAGAATGGGATAGGATGAGGAATGAGGCAGGCTTGGAGCTCTGGACCATGGGAGCTATTTTAGAGCTTGTCTAGCCTAGATCCCATGCCTACTTGAGTCTTAAGTCTCAAGTTCTTTAATTCATCTGGATTAGTGTTCTGGTCACATAGAAAACTAGGTTTCACTTGGAATATAAAACTGATGGCTTGGCAGCTTTGGTCACATTCAGGAGAAATAAGCTTATTCTGAAGTGTGTGCTGTGAGGTATATTGTACACTGGCTTGGCTCAGCCAATACACAAGAATTTCATTTAAAAACTTCTTATCTCAGTTGCTCTAATACACACAATTAGGATTATGTCTAACATGCATTAGACTGATTATTTTGCAATAGCCTTGAAAAGGCAACATGCAATGACTTAAATGATGTTTTACTGAGGTATAATCATATCCAACAATCCCCAAACACTACAAAATGGGGCTGTGCTTTGAAATTATTTATTTATTTAGTTGGTTACTTATTTAGTTAGTATGGTGGTTTGAATGAGAGATGTCTCCTCTTATCTTTCTGGAATAGGAGATCAAATAAACTTTCTTCCTTAAGTTGCTTTTGGTCTTGGTATTTTTTAATCACAGCAACATAAAAGTGATTAGTATAATTATCTAGTTGGTTGGTTGGTTAGTTTGCAGGGCTTGGAGCTGAAGGGCCAGAGACTCACATATGCTCACGTATCCTCACACATGCCTCATTCTACCATTGAGCTGTCTCTCTAGATCCTCTGCTTAGAAATTATAAATGAAAATCCTCTGTGATGCAGGGTCCCCTTAAGGTGCCATCACCCCCAGACAGCAGGAAGTAATTTTAAGAACATGACACTCATATTCCTGAGAGGTAAGGTGGGTAGTTTTGGGTTGTTTAGTGGGTTATGGATGTTTGTCACTGTTTAGGAGGTTGGTTACAAGTTGTTATTGGTAATGGTTAGGAGAAAAGCTGAACAAAGGAGATTAGATTCAGGGATCTTGTTCTAAAAAGAAAAGGGGGACTATAGAAATAGGATAAAAAGGTAGGTTATTGAATCCACTTTTAAAAAGCAATTACTAGTTTTAGAGGTATTGTACCTATACGCTCATCTAACAATGTAACATAAATTTCTAGTCCTTGAAAGTTATTATTACAAACCATTTAGGATAATAAAGAAATGCAGGTTAGTAGATAGTCACCTATTATAATCAAACTTGCAGTCATGTTAGGTATGTTTACAAGGTCAAACAGAGATATATTTTAGATAGGCAAGTGGTCTTCAAACACTTTATAGATTTACAGAATACAGCATTTAAGATGTTTTAATAACGTAAGTTTTTATTTATTTTTTATTTTTATGACAAGGAGACATGTCTGCTTCTGGCAGCACCAATCTACTTATCAGAAGATGATGGACATTGAAGAAACTCCATATGGAGTTTACTTTCATTGTGGCAAAAGTTGGCCACTGGGCAAGAAACTGCCCTTGCCTCTACTGCTGAGAGTTGCTGTCCAAATTGAACAAGCAGGACAGAAAAGAAAGTGACTGAAGAACTTTGCCAAAACAAGGTGGGATAGTCCTTCAAAAATCCTGCTTCATGGATAAGTCTGTCAAATATTATAGGCCTGTAGGCCAAAGATGGGTGCCCCAATATTGCAAAGGAACCTTGGATGACTATCCAGGCAGCCAGCTGTTTCTGTCATTTCTTAATTTTAGAAGTTGTTTCTTCTACACTTCCTGTTTACTTGGGTAATACTATATCTTTCTCATGTCTCTGATAAAGTTGAAGACTAGATAGTTATAGTTTTCCTTGTTACCAGACTCAGAAAAGAAACTCACTAAAGAGGTGTGAAGTGTATAAGGTTGAGAGACACCAAAAGATAGTTTTGGGTTGGTAATGCAAGTTAGGATAAAAAATGAATTAGGTACAATAGTTTGGACTCACCAAGATAGGTCAGATAATAGAGTAATTTCTCTAAATTTGTCAAATGCTAATGGACATTGTTAATGTAATTATTGCCTGTATATATTTGAAAATAGTTATTGTACTTGTTAGTTTTTCTAACATAGTTTTTCTATGTTAGTTAAGACCTTTGGTTTTTATTAAGACAAAAATGGGAAAATATTTGATATTTTGTTGTGTTCTGACAAATAAAGTTTGCCTGGAGATCAGAGGCTGAGCTAGCAACTAGTTAACCATAGAGGCCAGCTGGTGGTGGCTTCCACCTTTAATCTTAGCATTTGGGAGGCTCATGCCTTTAATCCCAGCACTTAGGAGGCTCACATCTTTGATCATACACACACACTTTTTTTTTTTTTTTTTTTTTTTTAGATTATCACTGGCTCTGGTTCCATATTTTGGTGCTTGATCTCACAACCTCCTGAGAAGCTGGCCCCTGAGAAGATGGTGTGGAAGTGTTATGGGAAGTCACAGCTGTGTCAGTAGTGACATTAATCTCATCTCTCATGCGACATCTCACTTTGCTTCTGTTCAGGATGGATGACAAGGAGAGAAGTACCAGCTTCCTGGCCTGTAAGTTCCTGTGTTCTCTATGACTTCTCACAGATTTCCTCTCTTTTCTTGTTTAGGAAAAGATTTCAGTCTCCACACGATCCTGATCCTGGAGAAAGAAGGCAGTCTCTAAAGCAGTGGTGGTTCTCAACCTTCCTAAAGTTGAGACCTTTTACTACAGTTCCTTACTTTATGGTAACCCCAGCCATAAAATTATTTTTAATGCTACTTCATAACTGTAATTTTGCTACTGTTATGAATTATAACACAAATATCTGTGTTTTCTGATGATATTAGGCAACCCCTGTGAAAGGGTCATTTGACCCCCAAGGAAGTTGTGACCCATAGGTTGAAAACCAGTGTTCTAGAGACCAGGAATATTAATTTTCTGTCAGAGAGATTAGGAAAGCTATTTTCTAAAAGGAACATATTTCATATTT
Source organism: Onychomys torridus (assembly GCF_903995425.1). NCBI lineage: Eukaryota > Metazoa > Chordata > Mammalia > Rodentia > Cricetidae > Onychomys > Onychomys torridus. The sequence continues at coordinate 25,048,747 of NC_050453.1, forward strand.
AACATTCTACTTAAAAATGAACACACATGCTTAATTCACTGTAGTTTGGCCATGGTTTGTAATTTTTCTTTTTGAAACTCACATGATTCAAGTACAAGGGAAAAAAATGAATTAATGAAGAGGAGTTTATGACACTATGTGAGTCACCAAAGAGCTTCCAGGAAGTCCAACCACTCCTCAGAACATCCAGCACCTTGGGGAAATTGAGGACAACTTTTGTTGAGCTCCCTGCAAGGATCATCATGTGTTCTGAGCACTTTGGGGGAACATAAAAGATGGAGGATAGTCCTGTGGCTGTAGAACTTAGCATTAAGATACAAATTTTCTATGTATCAATAGGCTATATAATGACACATGATGGGACGATGAACTAAAAATAAGCAATTAGGAAGTAGCTCAGGGGAAAAGTACTTGCCCAGTAGGTATGAGCCCTGGATTCCATCAACTAGCACTGCACATACAAAAATATCTTCCACTCAAAAAAAAAAGTCCTTTTAAAAGGACATGATTTAAAAAGAAGCTTTCACAGAGGAAGTGGAGTGAAATGAGGTACATATGATTTTCTCTTATGTCCGATTGGCTAGGTAATCTAGCTCGGGGATTCTAGGAAAGTTTCTGAGCTTGGTTCTTTTAACTTCAGAATGAAAGAAGATAATGTGTACCTCTCAAAGCTATGAAAAGAATGTGATAATCGATGTAATGTGTACTTCATGGGTCAATATTTGCTAATTATGACTGAGGAAGAATATTCAAAGTGGACCAGAAAGGGTTTGCAAATAAAATTGTATACAATGGTGGGAGGACTCAGGAAGTGCCCTGATGAATGACCAGAGTTGAGCAACATTAATAATTTTAGGTTTATCTAAATGAGCATTTCATAAGCATTATCTGTGGACCACCAATGTCAGAATCACCTCAGCACTCATCAAGGTAGATTCAAGCCATGACCTAATTATCTGTGTTCTACAAGCATCCCAGATACCTTCAGTTACCTAACTACAGCCAACTGAATTTCTTCAGAAATACCTGAGTATTTAGTTGCCACTTCAGTGGAAGGTGAGTCAATGGAGCTACATCATTTGGATGGATATTAGAACACTGTTGACTCATCAGAAAGACATTTCACCCTAACTCCTTTTCTGAATACAACACAAGAACCTCAATTTTGTGTAAGTCAAACAAACTGTTCAATTGCACTCTGACCTCTTCCTCCTCCTTGTCCACTTCCATTCTAATGAATGAAAGCATCTGGTCTCTGAGACCTAAGCATTGTCTGTATTTACAACTTTTCTAAATCTTTGAAGAACTTCTCTGCACCTAGTCCCAATTTCTCAATGTTCTCTCTCTTCAGTGGCTCTCAAGATCATTTTTCCCCTTTGGATTTCTACTGCCACCATCCTAGTTCATATTATGAGAGATAAAATGTACATTGTTTATTTTATTTTTAAGCAATATAATTATTCATTTATTAGTAAGACATATTAACATTTATTTAGAAAAAGCACCCTCTTGGGACATAATATATGAGTAAGATTATGCTACTCTTGTGTTTAAACCTGTAGACAGCACTCCATCACAATCTGAATCTATCCTTTAACATCATACATGAAGTTTTTCATTATTTCTCACCTTGATACTTATGGCTCCACACCTGAACCCAACCATGCTATAGTACTCCTGGTACCCTAAGTTGGCCAGGCTATTTCCTGTTTGTATGATTTTAAATAAATGTTCCTACTTCAACAGAAACCATGCCCATCATTCAACAGATGTCTTCAAGGGTTTCTGCTTCTGTGAAGTATTCCCTAACCGACTCTGCTTCATTTTATCCCTCTAGTTTTTAAAAGTTCATTCATTCAATAAAGATCTATTGAGCACTCCATATACCAAATATTACTCTATGTGCTAAGAATGCATAAGAGTACAAACACATACAAATCCCTTTGCTTTGAGGCTTGTGTAGAATTGGAGTTGAGGTAACTGAATGTTGATAATATTGTAAAAAACTACAGTGGGGGATACATTCATTGTAGGTGGTAAATACAATAGAGGATAATAGAACAGGGAAGGAGAGAGTTCAGCCTTAATTAGAGTGGTCAGAATGTGCCCCACTGAAGAGTGAATATTTACACAGACATAAAAAAGGAAGAAAATGAATCATATAGATACATCTGGAAGAGGAGCAATTCCAAGAGACAGCAAGACCGAGAACCTCTGGGCTTAAGTAGGTCTTATATGTGCTGAGAATATCAAGGTGGCCGGTGTGGCTGAAGTACCAAGACCTGTTTGAAATGAACACATAGCTCTTCTAAGACTGGAGCTGTGGAAGAATGTTGGCTTTGCTCTAAGAGGTATTTGAAGATGTTTGAGAAGTTAGAAGAGAGGGATGAGGGTGATGTGAAGCAATCAGAGGACAACCCAAGGGAATTGCTCCTCTCCTTCCATCATGTGGATTCCAGGGATCAAACTCAAGTCATCTAGGTTGGCAGCAAGCACCTTTACCCACTGACCCTTCTCACCAGCTCTAATTATGTTTTATTGCTATAATATGTCCTTTATCTAAAAAGCATCACAACATTGAACATGAAAAATTTCAGTCAAACTTAGTATCGAATTTCTTTGAAATGTAGTAGTTCAGCCTTTAAAAATATGTGCATTTTTATGAGTTCTTTTAGAATTTCATACAATGAGTTTTGATTATATTCATCTCTCCTCCAATTCTTCCCAGATCCTCTCTCCCTTCCCAGTTTTATGTCCCACCCCTCCTCCCCATCCATCAAGTTCAATTTTTGCTGTCCATATGTGTAGGGATGTGTGATTTTCCATTGGAAATGTGGTCAACCTACCACTCTTTTTGTTTGTTTGTTTTTGAGACAGAGTTTCTCCCTGACGACTTGATCACACAGTATCTGAGGATGTTATGCAAACTGCCAAGGGAAAGGGGCCATCAGTAGTCCCTATCAGCTATAAAGCCTGTGAAAGACAACAATGCCTAGACTGGCAAAATATCCACAATGGTCCAATGATGGCACTTTTATTTGAAAGGTAACTAACAGTGGTCTAATTGGACTTAAGGCCTGAGCAATAGGAGGTAATTCATGGCTGGTATTGTAAACCTAGTCAACTACCTGGGTCTTGAGGGCTCATAGACCCTAGAGAAGAGCCCATTACTGCCATTTTCCGAAACCAATGCAATTTCTATCTTCTAAATATGTATCCTCATACTCACAGGTAAGTGTAGCTCTTGATCCATATCAAAGAAGCTAATTTTTGCATCAGGTGAAGAGTATTAAAGACATCCACAACTGGCAAAAATACAGATAATAGGTGATGGCAGGGTGCTCAACCACAACTGATTGATCTGCACTGAAACTCCTATACCCACAGCCCCAGGAAAACTATGGAAATGAAGTTTGAAATTTGTAAGAGCCAGAGGCTAGGATGCCTGATGCTAGTATCCGTTAGATATGGCAGGCAACACACACTCACGAAATCTCAACAATATTGTTGCCTGGGTAAGACCAGAAATTCCACAGGCTCCCCACTCCCCTGAAGTGTAGATGTAACTGTCTTGTTAAATAAGAAACACAGAGCCAGTTGCAGAGTTAAAAACCAAGAGGTCAGAGCAATAGCTGAGAGCCTTACCCTTTACTGCTTCTGCTCTTTCCTCAGTTTAAATAATATAAATGTCTGTGTATTTATTTTATAAGTGGGCTGTCTAACAGGGCTTGGCGGGGGCTGGAGAGAAGGTCTCCAACTATAAATGGCACCCAACGAGTTTCCACCTAAAACCTGAGAAAAAAGATTCTAAAACGGAGCTAAAAACAGCTTCCTAGTTGTCTCTCTCAAGTTAGCGGCAGCCTGCTGGTTTGAGCTACTATGGCGGGTTCCTGGCGTGAACGTCTGACCTGCAGTGTGGCGGGAATGAGGAGTCTACAAGTGCACTTTACTCTGCTGCATGGTAGATTTAGCCTTTGCTAGTTTAAAAAAAAAGAAAGAAAAGAAAAAGTTTCTGGGCTATGCACTGCTTTGGTAGAACTGCTTCTGATAGTTGATGGTACACATGGCTCCAGACACAGAGCCGGTGGTAAACTGTACAACCGCCATGTTGGAAAGCTGAGGTGGGCAGAGCCAGCAGCCACAGTGGCATTTCAGTCTTACAAAGATGGATATTACACAGAGAATCTGGTTTATGTTGTCTTTGGGATTTTTAACTACAGAAAAAGATTTGATTGCAAAAGCTGTTGAGTTAAACAAATATGTAAATTTTAAAGGTAGCTTGACTTCAAAATTTGGATATAAGGACATGTTGCTTTGGAAAAGAGTCTCTGCTTTTGTTTCCCCAGAAAGCCAGAGGCTGTGGATTTGTTCCAGATTAAGATACATCAAGTTTGATCAGCCAAGACCACCTGAAAGGTCTCCAATGACACCATGGCCCAGATGATCCAACATCCAGAATGGTTTCAAGGCAACTGGCTCAGAAGTTTACCTTCACAGACTCTCCATAATCCTAAAATTTTCTTTGTATCCCCATAAGATACAGCGCCCCCCTCCAGCAGGAAGTAGTAAGAGAAACTATGCCCAATTTCCCAAAATTATCAAGCTGGCTTTGGAGATGGAATTGGCTCACTCCTTCTCTAAACCCAAACATATTGCTAAAAGAAAAGGTTAAGAGGTTTTTGTGTCCCAAATCAGAAGAGCCCTCTGATGTGGGACAGAAAAAAAACAGTATTTTTATTTAAAGCAGGTTGATTATAAATGCAATCTCTTTCTAAAGAAGAAAATGGGATATGGTATAGATATAATAGGAAAAAAGGGTAGATTAAGAAACTTACTTCTAAAGAGCAACAACTTGTTTAAAATGTTTTACATTGGTATAGATTTTAGTCTATTGATACAAACTTAAAGTTAATTTTGTTATACTGTGTGTATATTTCTACTCTTGTTTAAGGTATTATGTTTATATAGCTCATTTAAAAATGTAATGGATAATTAAAAATAGATTAGTAATTAATCATCTATGATAATCATACTCGTAGCCATGTTAGTTAAGTCTTCTAGATATACATAGAGATATTTCAGATAGATAGGTAATCTTCAAATACTTCAAAGACCTACAGAATATGGCATTTAAAATACTTTTAAAAATTAGACTTTCTGGACAGTGAGACATGTCTGCTCCTGGCAGCACCAATTTACTTCAGAGAGGAGGATGGGCATTGAAGACACTTCATATCTTATCTTCACCTTGGCAAAAATAGCCATTTGGGCAAGAAACTGTTCTTGCCTGGACTGCTTGATCGACTTGACATGCAGTACCCATAGAAAGGTGACCACTAAACTTTGCTTGACAAAATGGTCCTTCAGGTTCCTGCTTCACAGAGGAAACTGCCAGACATTCTACAGAACACTGAGAGAAGTGATTGAGAGACTCTAGCCCTGTGGGCTGAAGACAAATGCCCCAACTTTACAACGGGACATTAGGTGGACTGTCCAGGCTGCCAGCCGTCTCTGTCTACCCTGCAAGACTCCCGAAAAATGCTTGCATCCTTCTCCCGGTTCTCAGGTAATATTATATCCTTCTGAGGTCTTTGATGTGGTTGAAGGCTAGATAGTTATAATTTCCTCAGTTATGATAAAAGATAAGTTAGATATAAAACCTTATACTCACAAATATAAGATAGATAGGATATCTTCTTTAATATTGTAACTGTAATTCTTTCTTGATAATTGTTTTGTTATATGTAATTGTACTATGTAAAAGTTAAAACCTTCCTTAAAAAAAAAAAAGAAAAGGGGAAGTGCTGTGGATATCGCTCTGTGTAAGTGAAGTTCTGATTGGCCAGTGACCAGGCAGGAAGTATAGGCAGGAAAAGAGAGAAGAGCATTCTGGGAAGTAGAAGGCTAGAGAGAGACACTGCCAGCTGCCACCATGAAAAGCAACATGTAAAGACACTGATAAGCCACAAGCCATGTGGCAAAGTATAGACTAACAGAAATGGGTTAATTTAAGATAGAAGAAGTAGATAACAAGAAGCCTGCCGCAGCCATACAGTTTCTAAACAATGTAAGTTTCTGTGTGCTTTCTTGGTTGGGTCTGAGCAACTGTGGGACTGGCGGGTAAGAGAAATTTGTCCTGACTGAGCCAGGCAGGAAAACTCTAACTAACTACACTGAAGAGCTACAGGGGGTCCAGTAGCAGCTCAAAGAGGGGGAAGCAGTTTCTTACAGGGATGAGCTTCCAACTGGTCAGCCCTGGACACATGTATATATGAACAATACCAAATGGACGCAGTTAGTTGTACATGGGTATGTATCAATAATAATTTAAGCAGATTATGGAATGAATTGGGGGCATGAGAGGACTTGAAAGTGAGAGAAGGGTGGAAGTGACATAGATGCAGTGGTCATGTATGAAGTTCTCAAAAATTATGACTTCACGATACCCCCAGAGTAGATACATTGACGTGGCAATGAAAAAAAAAAAAAAATACAAAAGACCAATGTTAAAATTAGGAATCAATCTACCTCAAGACCCAGCTATACCACCACTCTTGGGCATACACCCAAAGCATGCTCAATCATACCACAAGGACATTTGCTCAACTATGTTTGTAGTAGCTTTATCTGTAATGGCCAGATCCTGGAAACAACCCAGATGTCTCTCAACTGATGAATGGATAAAGGAAATGTGGTACATTTACACAATGGAGTATTACTCAGCTGTTAAAAACAATGACATCATGAGATTTGCAGGCAAATGGATGGAACTAAAGAAAATCATCCTGAGCGAAGTAATCCAGACTTAAAAGGACAAACATGGTGTGTACTCACTCATAAGTGGGTATTAGCTATAAAGTAAAGGATAATCATGCTACAATCCACAGACCCAGAGAGGCTAGTTAACAAGGAGAGCCCAAGGGTAGATCAATGGCTGTACTTGGGAAGGGGAAATAGAGATCTCCTCGATGGACTGGGGGTGGGTGGAGATGAAAACTTGAAGGTTGGGGTTGGGGTTGGGTGGAGAGGGAGAGTACTAAGAGAGATGACTGGAAAGGGGGACTTTATGGGGTTGGATAGAGGCCTGATGCAAGGGAAACTCCCATAAATCTACAAGGATGAGCCCAGCTAAGACTCCTAGCAATAGTGGATACGTAGCCTGAATTGGCCTTCTCCTGTAACCAAATTGGTGACTACCCTAATTGTCATCAGAGAGTTTTCATCCAATAACTGATGGAAACAGATACAGAGACCCACAGCCAAATATTAGATAGAGTTCGGGGAATCCTGAAGAGAAGAAGAAAAGGATTGTAGGATCCAGAAGAGTCCACGACATCATAAGAAAAAACACAGAAACAGCTAACCTGGCTCATAGGAACTCACAGAGTCTGAACCAACAACCAGGGAGCCTGCATGGGATCGACCTAGGCCCTCTACATATATATATATATATATATATATATATATATATATATATATATATATATATATATTTGTGTAACTTGGTCTACTTATGGGATTCTTAACAATGGGAACAGGTAATATCCCTAATGCTTTGGCTGGCTCTTGGGACTCTATTCCTCACATTGTGTAGCCTTGCCTGCCTTAATATAAGGGGAGGTGCTTAGTCTTAGTGCAATTTAATATGCCATGCTTTTTGCTGATACCCATGGGAGGCCTGCCCCTTTCTGAACAGAAACGGAGAAGTGGATGGGGGGTGCAGAGGGAGGTGGGGGAAGGAATGGGAGGAGATGAGGGAGGGAAAACTGTGATTGGTTTGTAAAATAAGTAAGTGAATTTTTAAAAATTAAAAAAATCTTTAAAAGCATATTTTATTTATTCTTTGAGAATTTTATACATGTATACAATGTATTTTTCTTTTGTATTTTATTTTATTCTTACATTTTTATTTTCTTTTTATATATTTTAATTGAAATAGAATTTTATTACCCTCCCTTACCTCCTTCTGGCCCCTCCTTTGCCTCCTTCTTGCATTGATAATTGATAAGATCCACTCTCTACCCTCCCCTTCCAACTTCTCCCAGTCCACACTCTCCATTTCTATCCCAACTTCAGGTTTTCTGTTTTTCAACCCACAGAGTCCAGCTAGTGTTTCTGATGCATATGTGAGTGTAGAGCAATTCACTAGCGTGTGGGCAACCTACCATGGATCATATCTCTGAAGAAAACTGACCATTCCTCCTCCTTGAGAAGCCATTGACTCTTAATAGTTCCTCTACCAAGGGATGGAGCTTCATGAGCACCCTCAACCCCCACACACATACCCCCATCCATGCTGGAATTTTACCTGGCTTGATCTTATGCAGGCATTATGTAAGAAACTATAGATACTCTGAGTTCAAATGTTTCCAGACAATAGCCCCACTATGTCTGGAAAATACTAGTTTACAGCAGCCTTCCCCAATCTCTGTCTCTTAGGATAATTTTATATACAATAGGAGTTATAATGCAGTATTTACTTCTGAAAATTTTCATTTTTCTCCACAAACTTATTTGAATTTTTAAGATCCTTGGCAAAATTAGATTTAAAATGTATACCCACGAAGGAAAATCCTGAAAGGTTTTCAGAATTACGTTTTATAATTGGGGTGTGTGTGTGTCTCTGATTTTAATCAATCAGCATTTATTTAAAATCCAATAACTTCCCATAGGACTGCTAGATCAACAAGGTGTTTCAGTTGGAAGTTTGAGCTAAGCCTGAGAGGACAGAAATAGCATTCTAAAGTGGGTACCCAACCCTGTGTATGAAAGTCACATGTGATGAATTTGAATCTTCCCATTGATGTGGGTGATATGGATGTGTTAGCAACTGAACTAGAGAAAGAGGGCTTCTGTTTGTGAATTTTCTAGGCTAGATGTCTCTAAGCTCTGGTAAGAAAACAACTTCCCAAAGAGAAACATAACATCAGGAATAAATTTCAGCAAAGTGGGGACTTTCACCAGCCCATACAAAGGGCAGCTTTAAATGTGTGACTAGTTCACTGAGTGCTGAGCCAGATCTCTAATGCACTAAGAACTTTCATGTTCCCTCTGCTTCATCATCTTTCTATACTTCAACAATGCCAATGATTCCAAAATCCTTGTTATGCAAATGAGGCATACATGAAGGTCTTGAAATCGCCCTCCCATAGTTCCCTGTGACTTATGCCCTTCTACCAGCAACCCCCTCCTAAGTTCTCTAAAAAGCCTTGTCCATACATAGTAGCAGCTTGAAGTCTGGAAATGTCTTATCTCTATGAGGTCTAGGTATGGATGATGTTCCTGGGATGTAGTTTCTTTTCTTTTGTTTTTGTTTTCAAGACAGAGTTTCTTTGTGTAGTTTTGGTGCCTGTCCTGGATCTTGCTCTGTAGACCAGGCTGGCCTCAAACTCACAGAGATCCGCCTGGCTCTGCCTCCCGAGTGCTGGTATTAAAGGGGTGTGCCACCACTGCCCAGCTATCTTAAGCACAGCTCTTCAAGTGCAGTTTCTCTCAATCTGTGGACCTGTGACACACCCATGAATCCCATATGGACAAAGTCTTGTCTGCCAAGGAAGTGAGAAGAGTATTTGAGAAAAGAAAGGACACATTCCTGTTCATAGAACCCTTTCACTAGCCACAGCCAGTAAGACAAAAGCCACAAAATCACAGTGGGGAGCCATGTGCAAGGTCACGCTGCATGGCTGTCTTTCAAAGTCAAAATACAGTTGCTTTTGAATAGGTCTCATCATATAACTACAGTGTCAGTGCTTGAAGTTGCCAGCCTGTTGCTATGGGAGGGAAGCAGTAGTTCAAAGGCCAGGCAGTGTGGCTAGATCCTTCAAATAGTACCTGGCCCATCATGTTGCAGAGACAATCATCATTACAGGAGATTCAGATGCACTTTCATGGGTGCAAAATGATACCATAGAGCAACTCATACAAGATGTCAGTCTAAGGAACCAATGAACACAAGCCCCAGACCAAGAGTTGTGGCAGAGGTAGAGTTAGGGGCATCTATGTTTTTACTTATATTCAAGATGCCTTTCGCTACTTATGTTGTGGTAGGAAATTCGTGATGAAACCCTAAGGAAAAAATGTATAAATCTAGTCAACACTTTCTTTTCTTGTGCTACAGAGTCTCCAAATGATTTTTAAAAGCCAATGCACAGATTTTACCTCAATGCTTACAACTTTAGCTTTCTGCCAGTACGAGAAGAGCTCTAGAAATTTCTAGGCAAACAATTGTTCTTAAGTTGGAAGAATTTTCATATTTGCCTTGTTTGGATGTGATTTGAACAAGAAGAATAGAAAGAGAAAGAAGTAATCAAGTTAAAATATGAATGGATATTATGGAACAATAGGTCATAGCGAGATGTCTTGGGGTGGAGCCTACAGGAATGGAGGAAGAGGAACTTTGAGAGGGCAGATTACAGACTATGTGTGTTGAGACAAGCCTTAGCTCTTTTTCCCACCTCCCCAAGTGCCTATATCTCTATTTCCAGCCTACAGACAACTGGCCATTACTATAAGAGATGTGCCTCCCCAACTTCCTGTTTGTTTGGGCCCTGGGAAAGTTCAGGCAGGGTGTGGAGTGACGTCAGACAGACTAGTACATGATCAGGAAATTAAAAAAGAACCTGGTTCTGATTCTAGAGAAACAGACTTTGTGCAAATGATCCAGTTTCTTTGGGTTTATTTTTCTTCATCTCTAGAATGAAGGTCAGCGTTCATGACCTCTCACACTGTTAACAGATGTGAGGGGCTTTGTTTTTAGTGTATCTTTTCTGTCTACCCAAATTGCCTTCTAGGTTAAGACTTATAGAAGTTCCAATATAGTGGAGGGCATTCCAACCTTGAACCTATACCTCAAAGCTGGTGTACACTCCTTCCCTGGACCAAAGGGCTCCGTTTATGCCAAATTGTCATTTCAGATTCTTCACAGTCAAGCTTCAGTCATCTTAAAAGATGTTTTTAAAACTACAACTATTAAATTATTATTTATTTTAGACTATTGGTTGGAATGAAATCCACCAAATATTATCTCTTAGCTAATACTATGCTGATGAGTTTATCGAAATTTTTCTATTTTTAGTAAAAACTTGATAGTCATATATCAGGATTAAATCCTGATTGATCAGAGAAGCTGTGGAGAAGTGACTAGTGATCTCTCTCTCTCTCCTTCCCTGATCCAAAAGGGCTTGAGAATCTTTTCTAAGCCCTTCCCGACTACTTCCTGTGTCTCTCTATATGTATCCTGGCTCCTCCAAAATTTCTATGGCTAATTCTGGTCACCTAGTCTCTAACTCCACCCCTGATTCAAGGTTAAGCTTTATTAACAGTCTCAGAGTGTCCTTGTGAACAAGTATCCTGCAGCATTATGGAACTTATTTAAAGCAATAATAAATAACTTTTCTTTCTTCTTTTTTCTCTCCCTCAAAAATGTTCCATTGAAAGCTAGAATTTTTTTTTCAAAAAATATTTTCAGAAAGCTGCCTTAGAATTGAGATTGCCCTTCAGAACCTGGGATAAGGAAAAGTACAGCCAGCCAAATAGAAGACAGACTGAAGCATCTTCAAAAATAGGTTTCAGATGACAGTGGGTAATAGGGACTCCTTTGTTCAGTGAGGTTGTAGCTGTGAGCCCATCCATCGGCCCTGTTCCCATTGAGATACCTCCTCTCACAGCAATGATGGCAATATGCTTCTTGGCGGTCTCCACGCTTTTGGTTTCTCTCACATCTGTCTATCAGCTGCTCCAAGTCATCTGCCTCCACCTATAGATTCTGATCACTGAACAGAAAGGCCTTAGAGAAAAGCATCAGGCAAGGATGTCAAGCATCTTTTGCTAAAAGCTGAATGACTCTGGAAGTTTCAGAGTCTATCGTGCTCTCTGTGGTTCTTCAAGATTTCATATTGAGCTGATTTCCAGGTGTTTCTTTTTAATTTCCCTATAAGCCCTCCATTTTCAGCTGGGCTAGGGGGCCACAAGCCTGTTATAATCTCAAGTATTTTGGAAACCAAGGCAGGGCTATCACAAGTTCAAGGTCTGTCTGTGCTACAGAGTCAGTTTAAGACCAGCCTGAGCAACTTAGGTGAGTTTCCTTACAAGAGAAAGTCAAATTGATGAAGATATAGTTCAGTGGCACAGCACTTGCCTAGCGTGCACTGAAGTCCACATTCAATCCCTAGTGCCACAAAACACACCTCTCAATTTCCAGACACAGAAGATTAAGATTTAACCTCTTATACATGTTTGAATATAGTCATCCTACTCATTATCCAAGTCTGCAAAGCTGTTTCTCCATCTGTCTATAGTTTATCCATTCTTAAAGCTTCACTCAGATCCATTTTTTTCCCCTGACATTCTTCTAGATGGTCACAGACAATACAGTTGTTCTATGTTCTTCTTTCCCAAACCATATCACTCTGTCTCGCATATATCTCATTTCAATGTGTCTTAAGAATTAGTCATATTTTTTCTTCCTCAAAAGCCACAAACTCCATACAACTAGCGTAAGAGTATGTCATGATAATTTTCCACACCCACGGACTTGGCACAATGTCTAGAACATAGTGACAGTTCAAAGCATAGTTGATGAAATTTAAGGCCATGCCTTAACTCCGACTCACTGCCTCAATTTGTCATGCTCACATGCAAAAAGCATCAGAATGAGAAGTAATTCAGCAAGGAGACTAGCTCTTATGATCTTGAGGGGGACTCAGAGAACATGTGGGAAACGCTTGAGACAGTAGCACCCAGGGAAACACACTATTAACATAGTGGGTATCTTGGCAGGTAGTCTTATAGCCGGGAAGCTTAAGATGCCAAGGGTAGCAGATGGTCAAGGACCATAAGGTTGAGAGAGCTATGCATTGGAGTTTTTTTAGTATATATTAGTATATAGTTATTAGTGTATACTCTTGCAGGTGGTTACTGATGGATAGGGACAATAGCTAGGGATGGTGGTCAGGAAATGCTGGGAGAAAAACATGAAGCCTGAAACATGTAAAGTGAATTTAGAGAGGGTCCTAAAAAAGCAGTTGAGTTTTGGAAGGGGGAAAAAAACCAATACCCAAATCCATGGCTAATTTATAAGTCACAGTGGATTTAGCATTTGGAGTTGGAAGAATAGGGCCAATGACTGTAATGCCCAAATGGTCTTTATCTGAGTGAAGGGGGGCTCTGGCCAATGAGGTGAGGTTGATATTGTATCCTTTTTCCATGGCCAAAAAATACTTTGATCACCAGGTGGGCCAGAGATAAATGTCACAGACTCTGGGGATTAGAGCTGGGAAATCTGAAGAAGGTGTGGCTGGCAACTGGGATCAGCAAGGCTCCTGCCAAGGTAAATCATATACCTCGATTTCAATCCATTAGCTTAGAAACTGTCTTCTAAAACCTGCCTGCAGCATCTGAGGGATAATGGAAAATGTTCCACTGAAAAATGTAAGAAGCACTCAGGGATCATGCTACAATTTAGACAGAAATTTCACTTCTTCTACACAGCTCTCCAGAACTGATTTCTCAGCCCGCTTGGTACTGCAGCACACAGAAAGGAAGAAGGGAGGGGCTGACTTCTCTGTTCATTTCCTTGCCTATATCACATCTTCTGCTTACTCCTAGGCCTTTGCTTTTCTCTTCTTATAAATCATCTGAAGTGTAACTGAGTCAAAACAGTAAGTGTGGACCTGCATTCTGACTTCTGCAGATCTGTCTTGATTATCACAAGATTAAGTTTCCCATCTGACACTCAGATAGTATTCAACTCATGGGTTTGCTGTGGGGACAAATGAGTATCGTTCTTTATTATTATTGTTGCTATTATTATTGAATGTGGTGGCTATAATCATGACTATTAATGTAAAAGGTTCCCAAATGCTACTTGTGAGTAACCAATACAAAATAATCGCTTAACTGCAAGACCCTTTTTTAAATAACACATTTTACACTTTGTACAACAAGGCTTCAATGCTCCATTTTTACATAATTGTTATTATCCTGCCAGATCCCTGGGCACCAGTTTCTACAACAGTGAAACACAATTACAAAGCCTAATGGGCTTTTAGTATGCTAAAACTGTAATTATCTCCTAATTCCATATTTTAGTAGGTTCTCATGTCTAGCCGATTACTTTAAAAACTAAGTTTCTTGCCAGTCATGGTAGTGTATGTTTGCAATATCAGCACTTAGAGCGTAGAAGCAGGATAGTGAGCTTGGTGTCAGCCTGCATAGCAAGAACCTGTCTCAGAAAGAAAGTTCAAGAATGGGAAGATACCTCTGTTGATAAAGTGTTTGTTGTTCAAGCATTGGGGTCTGAGGATGGGTTCTCAACACTCATGTAAAAGTGGAGCATGATGGTACATGCCTATACCTCCAGTACTGACAGCTAGGCTGCTGAGTCTCACTGGCCATCCAGCCTAGCTAATACAATATGATTCAGATTCTTTGGGGACACCCTTTCTCAGGAAAACAATAAAGGAAGGAGAAGAAAGACATCCCAAAGTCAATCTCTGGCCTCCACATGTAAATATATAGACCAATGCATCTGCACACACATGTGCACACACACAGTGCCTTGAATTGAAAGTATATTAATTATATGCAATGTGAAAGTGACAAAAATAATAAAAGTAAAATATTCTGTATCCGCTATTAATAATTTTCTATGGTTTTTCCTACTTTTTCCACATGCTTCTGTATAAATATATTATATTCAATGTTGGATCATTCTACATACTGACTTTTAAATCCTAGTTCCCATTTTCTTAATCTTTTTTTCTATAATATAATAGCCAATTGACACAAATATTGTATTGTAAGAATATATTTTTTAAGGGGCTGGAGAGATGCTTTAGTGGGTAAAGTCAGGACCTGAGTTCAGATTGCACATGAAAGCCAGACATGTGGTACTCATCAATAAACTCAATGCTGGGGAGGTGGACAAGGGTTCAGTCACCAACCAGCATTGCTGAAACAGCTCCAGTCTCAGTGAAAAACTTTGCTTCAAAGAATAAGGCAAAGAACAACAAAAGAAGATGCCAGACACGCACCTCTGGGCATTCATGGGTGAGCACATTTACACACAGACGTATACAATACAGATATGTGCAATACATACACACACACACACACACACACACACACACACATACACCACACACACACACACACACACACACACACACACACACACACACACCACACCACTTAATTATCATTCCCTATTTCACACATTTTGGAGGAATGGTAAATATTTATACTTTCAAATCCAGATGTTACCTGTGGTATTTTCTGTAGGAACTCCTTAAGATTTTCATGTCTATGTCCACACCCTCTGGAAGTCTTTCCCTTGGTGTTGGGGATATTTCTATGGGAATGACATTCCCGGGGTCAGCTCTGACTCTCTTGCCTTTCATTATGCTGTATTAATCTAAATCCTGAATGTTTTAATCTCTTTCTTTTCTTCCCGTGCCCCTCTCTCTATTCTTTGAACTCTGATAATGCACATATACCATTCTACTGGGTGCTAACCAACTCCAGGTGAAGCTGTATTGGATGGCTGTTAGCATTTGTCTAGAGAGACAGTTAAGACCAAGATCAATTTCAAACATGATTGATATTTTATTGATGCAACATCATCAAAATGTGAAGAGCCTACAGGATGATGCCTGTGGCTCTTTGAGTCACTAAACATGTAAGGTAACTAGCCAAGTGCAGGGAACATTTTATGTCTGTGGAAGCATATGGCCAACTTCATTTTCAGAGCATATTATATTAATTGAGACTTCCACTAGCAGTATAACTAGCTGTCCATCTCTCAACCACTGACTCCTAAGGTGAAGTCCTGTTTGTTCTTTGTCATCTGTCTCTCACATTTGAATATGTCCCTGACACTTCAACCAGGACACATCGTTATTTCTTTTGTCCACCTCCTGCATTGTACACAGATAGCTGTTATAGACCTAATAATATGGCACCTAGTCATTTATGTATACCCTCTTCTTTAAACTGACTCTCTGAGAGTCACAGTCAATTATATCTCTTTGCTATAACTTTAACATAGAATATAGTGACTAAACAATTATGGTTCTGTATAAGAACAGAACCAACATAATTATATGTATATGTGTAAAATACATATCAATTGGTGTTTGTTCAATGGGCTTACATGAATGGAGGCTGTATAATCTCCTATAGTGGCCAGCAGCGTGGCACAGAGCCTCAGAAACCAATAGTCACTCAGTCCAAAAGGATGGAATAAAAAGGATCAATGATGCATCCCTGATCCAAGACTTGCAAGGTGGCTTGCAAGCTCCCTGGAGAGTTGATGGTATAAGCCTATCTTGAAAGATTGGAGAAAATAAACTCTGATACCCACAGACAATGGTAGCAGAAATAGATTCAGTTGCTCAGGAGACTCTGACATCCAGGTGCTGGCTGACTTCTCTCTTCTGCTTTAAAGTTCCTTCTAGACCCTGGAGCTGTGTGATGGTGCTGCTCACATTCACAGATGATTTCTGCCCTTGTGTTGCTCTCCTACATACCAGCCATCTCTGGAAACCCCCTGACAGACACACCTAGACACACACTTCACTAGTCTCCTAGGACATTACAATCCACTCAGTTTGTAATCAATATTAACCATGGCCACCCTCCATTTGGCATTTCATACCCAGTGTTGGCAGATGTGGAAACTCACCACTGTGAACTAGCTTCTGGATTTGGCAAAGTCTTTAAGTGTATCTGAGGCTATTTCAAGGCATGACAGTCCTTAACCTGAGTACTGGATTCATCCCTCCCCTCCTGTGATGGGCAGGTCTTGCTTGCCTTTCTGACCATTCTCTCTCACACTCACCTGCCAGCACATGCTCTTTCCGTTGTTCAGAATCACCTTCCATTTTCATACCTGGTAATTTCCCTCTCATCTCTCACAAATCAAGTCAGCATTCGCCCAAATGTGCCCTAAGCCGGTATCTAAGAAAGACTTAGTCTATTTCTTTAAGGCCAACGAGCTCATTGTTTGTGTGACTTTTAATGTATTTCATATAATGATGAATTTATCTATCTAATTGCCTTTTTCTTTTTTTACAGATGAATGCTTTGTACTCCAACTTATTAGTGCCTTCAAATAATTTTATTCATGACATTCAATGTTAAAAGGCAGTTGATAGAGGTTAGGATAAAATACAAATCCTAGTGAATTATATATGGCAAGAATAAATGTTGATTTATGGGAGTTTGTGTTTTGTGTTCACAGAGTATGATGTGTAATATAAAATGAATTTCTTGCTTTGTATTGCAGGTGAATTGCTTATAAAACATGGTTCCAAATTTCATCTTTGAAGGTAAGGATACATTTAATGTCTTTTAATCTCAGAGTCTTTAATGGAATATAGTTTTACCACACAGTAGGCAATCCAGAAGCTCTTTAATGAAAAAAAATAAATAGATGTATTATATATAGCATGCCTTTAAGACAGAAGAAGTTTATCTCTGAAGAGCAAAATAGCAATGAGACAAAGGCTTCAAACTCAGAGTTAAAATTTCACCTCAAACTGGTTTCTCCAAATACAAGACTTATTGGGATCACCAATTCTATTAAATATTTGACCACTTCATTTTCCACAACTTTTACTTTCTTGTTGCATTTGGAAATGTACAGCAATGATGCATGAGAGCCCCCAGTTCTGGAAGCAGGAGACAGTTCACTAAAGAGCTTGCTCTGTTTGTTGCCTTCTCTGTTGATGCCCTAGCTTGGACACTTGCTTTATAAGCTCTTAGTATCTCCAAAGGAAGGAGATACTGCCTACATCATGAGCCCAAAAGTTTACGATCAGCAAGGCTGGGTATTAACATATCAGAGTTGATATTGGAAGCAGAATTCCTGTGTTGCCCACTCAAGACTAGTTCTCTCTATCCTTACAAATGGCACCTCATTTTCAACTATAACTTTAGAATCTGCAGTCATCTTTAAAGGGAGGTTGACTACTGAAGAAGTCTCCAGAACCTTCTGTAGACAAGGATCTTTCTCCGATCTGGCCTTTACCACTTTCCCTCCATGTCTTCCTTCTTCCTGGAATTTAAATATGGTAGCTGCCAGGAATGCCCCCATACTGGACCATTATGTAACCTTGGACATGAAAACAAGTTGGTAAAGATGGTAGAGCATAAACAAAGACACTATTTTAAGAGTCTTGTTTCCATAGCAGCCCTGAACTATAATGCTCCAAAGTTCTCTCACATAATGGCAAATTTAAATCCTGTCTTGCTTCATTTGGCGTATAGCAGAAATTAATTCTGGCATAAAACTCACTAAATTTTGGAGGGTTTTTTTCCATACTTAAAAACAGTTTTGAGGGGGAAACTTAGCATTTAAATTAACAACAATCATGACAAAGATACCAGGATATATTTTCCCCCATTTAGTTATTACAAGGTGTAAGATTACTATTTTTCTTTTCCAACTAAGGAGGTTTCAGTGAAGAGACTAAATAACATGGGCAAGAACATCTCTCATCCTAGTAGATATTAAAAGTATTTTAGGACATACAGACTGTTTATTTCCAATGACATAGTCAGCATATGTCATTGAAAATATAGGAAGTAAAAATTATTGTTCAGATATGAGTAACACAAATGAGTTAGAGAATAAAACAAACATGTATGCTGATTTTAAACAAATGCGAGATCTTAATTTTCTAGAGAAGTGCATCTTCCAATAGGGATTCTTCAAGGGCAAAGTTGGCACAGCACAAGCTCCTGCCTCTTGAGGAGCAGGGGCAGTTCTCTTGATTCCCTAGCTCCCTACACAGCCAGGAGCCTCTGGTGGGTGGGACAATCCTGTCAGTGATTTACCGCTGAATCATTGCCCACTTATTGCTTACCTGTTTCCAGCATGGTCTCTTTTCTGAGGAATTAGCCGTCTACTGTAGGTTTGCTGTTCCTGTGATGGAGCTACCTTGACCTTAGCCTTGAAAATGTGGTGAAAGTCTCAGTGTTGTCAGATGATGAAAGCTGGTATTATCATTGTTAGTAAGAGGACAAAGAGGAATCTATGAGCAACTTCTTTGCTTACGTGGCTGTGGATCTCGGGTATTTCCTCAGCTCAGCTTCCCACTTTACCCTCCTGAGAATCTGACATAGATTTTCCTTTGATAGAAAGTGTCAGTGCTTGCCCTTGGAAATCTAATATACTGAGAAATGTATTGTTTCTGCCCAGGGGTTACAAGATGTAGAAAATAGAGTCTAGACTAGCCTATTACTGGGTCCCCTAAGAAGCAAATTACTTTAACAATGCAAACTTATAATGCTTATTATTATTATTATTATTATTATTATTATTATTATTATCACTATTGTAATATATGTTCATGATTAAGAAGTGAAACATTCTTTTCTCTAGGCCATTTGTGTGTATGAGAAACACTAATTATACTCCAAGCATTTGGTAATGTGAGAGTGTAGATTAACATGCTTTATCTTGCCATTTTCTAATTCACTTGCTGTATCTTAGGCATGTTTCAAAACCTGTGCAGTTTGTCTCCTTCTGCTGATATCAAGAAATATCAGCAGGGTATCTCATTGTATGGACAGACCACAAGCTATCTTGGAACCTATTGATGGAAATGTGACTTGTTTTCAGCTAGCTTTAAATTAATAAAAATACCTGCTCTAGTACTTGACAAAGCCAATTTCTCTTTGACAAACAAGTCCAAAGAAGAGATTGTGGTCATTAGTGCCACGGGGGATGGTTGGCAAGGCTGCGGAATGGATGGAGCGGGAGAGTAATGAAAGAGATACCTTGATAGAGTGAGCCAGTATGGGGTTAGGGAGAAACCTGATGCCAGGGATATCCCCAGGAACCCACAAGGATGTCCCCAGCTAAGCAATGGTGGAGAGAGTGCCTGAGCTAGCCTTGTCCTGTATCAGATTGGTGACTACCCTAATTGTCATCGTAGAACCTACATCCAATGACTGGTGGAAACAGAGGCAGAGACCCACAGTCAAGCACTTGGCCGAGCTCCTGGAGCTCAGCTGAATCGAGGGAGAAGGCACTTTAGGAACAAGGGAGTGGGGGGTGTCAAGATCATGATGGGAAAAAACACAGAGATAGCTGACCCAAGCTAATGGGAGGCCACAGACTCTGGACTGACAGCTAGGGAGCCTGCATGGCACCAAACCAGAGCCTCTGAATGTGGATAACAGTTGTGTAGCTTGATCTGTTTGTGGATCCCCTGGCAGTGGGACCAGGACTTGTCCCAGGTGCATGAACTGGCTTTTTGAAGCTCATTACCTGTGGTGGGGTACCTTGCTCAGCCTTGATTCAGTGGGGAGGGACTAGGCCCTGCCTCAACTTGGTATGCTAGACTTTGTTGACTACCAAATGGAGGCCTTACCCTCTCTGAGGAGTGGATGGAGGGTGGAAGGGGGTTGAGGAAAGGTGGGGAGGCAGGAGAAAGGAAGGGAGGGGCAACTGGGGTTGGTATGTAAAATGAAAAAAAAAATTAAAATAAAATAAGAGGTTGTAACATGAAGTCAAAAGAAAATTATTCTAAATATTTAATGTGCATCTAAGGAGTAACTAAACCTCATGCAGGAAATATAAATTAAATTCTCCTGATAGAACATCACTTTTCCTACCCAATTGGGAACATTTGATGTATATAACACATGATATTAACAGGACCTGGCCAGGGGAAAATACACTCAACTATCACTGGAGTGTTGTTGGCTTTGTACAACCCTCTATGCAGAGCAATTCATATGACACTATCAAAAATTTAAAGGTCAAGTCTTGTGCTCATTTCATCTCCTGGGTGCTCTTGCTCAGATATGCAGACATATATATTAATATATGCACTAATGTGTATTGCAGTTTATAGTTGAGACTGTAACCTAACCACTATTTTGTCACTGTTGTGTCTATAAGAATGGAATAATATTTTTTGGCTAGATTGTACAAGGGCAAGAGGTAATCCATTTCAAGTTCTTGGACTAGTGTGTGAGCGCAGTCAGTATGCAGTGACAGCTGTTCCAGTTCTCAGGAAATGAGATTCCTTAACCATAAGGAAGGAGACACAGACGGCCTGGCTCCACCACAGCAGCACTCTGGGGCAGAGAATGAATGAGTGCCATGAATCATCCCTCTTCCCCTGATAGCGTGACTTGTTCTAACAGGGGCACTGCCTTCTCCATTGCTCATGTATTTTAAATTATGGAAGTCTAGAACTAAGCTTCTTCATTGTAGGATGTTTTACTGTCAAATAGTCACATGCACCAAGTGAAGCCTTACATTCTCATAGTGGACAGGCCAGGTCAATAAAAGACAAACAGACAAACAAAAACTCAGGAGCTTGTAAGCTCAGCACGTAGAGTGCATGTCCAGAAAGCGTAAGAACATAGGGGAGAGGGGAGTTTACCTCTGGTTTTGGTGAGTAAGCTGGGAGAGGAGGCCAAGGAAGTGGAAAGAGACTGGTGCAAATGAAGCGTTCCATTCCATTGCTTTTAGTTGCATCTGAATGCTTTTTTTTTTCCCACTTCAGGCAGCTGTGGAAGCAGCGACAAACTTCAGAATAGAATAATAGGTTACCCAATGAATAAGGTTAATAATATTTCATTACGTATTAATGGTACCTTCAGACCTCTTTACAGGGAAGACTAACAGAGAGTGCATTGGAAGAAAATCTTTCTTGTTGATATTTCAGACTGAAGATCAGTACCAGGGAAGGACTGGAAATGATTGTTTTGTCATCCCTCCCCCCCCCATTTTGCTTTGCTGGTGGAGGGAAAGTGTTCCCCATTAATCTCACATAGTGTTTCATGCAATGTTTTGTGCTTCTCAAATTAGCTTTAATTGTTCAGCAAGAGCTTGTTACTACCTTCCATTGGGTTAGACTCAAAACAGTCTTAAATGGTTGGTATAAGATGAGATCTTCTCTAACCATCTGTTTACACAGAGAAACTGAAATTCAGAGAAAATAAATGATCTATCAAAATGAGAGAGGGAAGAGACCTTGTTGATTTAAAGTTCTCTACTCCATCACTTGCCTGGGAATGCCGATTCTACAGGGAAGGTAGGGAGTGCTCAGCTGTGACCTGGTTCCCTTCATTACCATCTATACCAAGCCATGGGAACTTGGGATCCTAGATTTCTTGTCCCAGAGGCCCACAGTCTGCCTTCGGAGCCATGTAGGTCTCTTCCAAAGGCTTGTCTTTCTGAGATGGAACATTGCTGCAATGAGTATAGAGTTAAGCTCAGAGAGTGGCCACTAGGTAGCTGTTTGCAGCAGGTAGATGTGCTTGTCTATATGGCCTGGATATTTACCTGTATGTCCAAGAGTCTCCTTGTGCAAAGAGAATAAGCAGGACAGGGGTCAGGATGGGACAAAAGAGTTGGCCCCCTTCATCTTCCAGTGAAGTTTTCTGAGGTAAAAAACAAACAAACTCTAAACTCAACTTTAAGCTGTTGCAATTGGAAGGCAATTCATTTGCAATTTCGAATGTCTTAAGGTTGAAAAACTTTTTGGTTATTTCAAAGGTTTTAGTGTTGGATTGTCCTTGTGGTCTTAAAATTGTTTAAGACTTTAAAAAAATAGATGTTGGCAATATCTATTGATATTTTGACACTAGAGAGTTCAGCCAAATTTTAAAACTTACTAATTTCTCTAAAATAACTCCAATGAATAACATGTTCTTACGAAGGAGCCCACTTTTTCTGCATAAAATGTTAGGGAGAAGAGTACTGGCACTTTCAGTTTTGCAGTCTATTGCCTGACTTGAAAAAGATGCTTAGAGCCTCTCTGCTTCAGCATTCAGCCCACCCTAATAAGTAGTCTTGGCTGACAGAGTTGAAGGAAATCTCGCCTAGTGCAGATACATAGTTGGAAAAAGAAGGGCTGTTTTGATAGTCTTTTCACAGAACTGTGAATAGTTTTCTTTTCTTCCACATCACAACTTGACAAGTAGTAATTTCTTAAAGACTCTCCTGTATTGCAAAATCTGAAACCATAGAAAAGAACTGTTCAGGTTTATCAGTCCACGGATCAGTCTTCTACAAAACCGGGGTGTGTTGGTTCACTCCGCTCTTCTAAACATTGACAAGTTTCTTTACACAGCTCTTTCTAAGTTTGCTTTACTGAGTTATGATTGACAATCAAACATCTTTAATGCATCTAAGTGGATGAGTGGAAATAAGTATGTACCTGGGAATATCACAACCTATGGCATAAATCTGATCATTAAATCCAAAATTTATTCCTACCTTATTTATTATTACCATGCTGAATAAGAATACAGCTTAAAATTTGCCCTCTAAGCATTTTTCAACTATATAATACAACATCATTAACTATAGCCACTATATTATACAATAGACCACCAAGACTTGTTCAGTTTTATTAGTACATATGGTACCTTTTGGATAATATGTCCTTGTTTGTCTGTACTATTCCTTGACAATCAACACTATTTTCTGCTTCTACAGGTTTGACTATCATAGAAACATTGTATACATAATGTCATATACTCCATGCTCTTTTGTTTCTGGTGTAATTTATTTGACGTAGTGACTTCCACGTTCATCTATTTTGTCAGTGGTGAAGACCTGCCTTCTCTGCTAGTGCTGAATAATATTCCATTGTCTTTCTATGTGTAGTTTACATAGCCACTCACCCACCAGTGAATATTTAGCTTGCTCCTATATCTTGGTTATTGTGCAGTGAGCATGGAAATAAGCTATCTCTTCAAGATCCAGAATCCAGTTCCTATGGATACCGACACTGAAGTATGGTTGCTAGACCATATGGTAGTTCTCCTTTGATTTGTGAGGAGTTTCTATACTACTCTGAATAATGCTTTGTCAGTTTACCTTCTCACCAACACTATAGAGAGGTCTTTCTTTTCACATCCTTACCAATACTAGTTATTTTATTATTTTTAATAACAGTCATTCTGATGAATAGAAGATAAGTGTAGCAAGTGAAAGATGATGTCTCATCGTGATGTTGTCTTTCATTTTCCTGATGATTGGATCTGATCTTTTTATACATCTATTGACTGTTGAGTGTCCTTCACAGAGAAATACCAATGCTGTACCTTGTTCATTCTTAATCACATTATCATGGTTTGTTACTGAATTGGATGGGTTTCTTATATTTTACATATTAATCATTTTTATTTTTGTAAATATTTCCCCCCATTATGTACACTTTTTTCACTTCATTGTTTCATTGGTTATACAGAAGCTGTTAGCATGATGTTATCCTGTTTGAATTTTTGCTTTGTGCTTCTAGGGTCAAATCTAAAAAAAAAACCACAAAAAAACCCACGAAAAAAAACAAAACAAAAAAAACATTAATCAATGTCAAGAAACTTTCTCATACATTTTAATTTATGAGTTGTATAGTTTCAGTCCTAAATCTGTGATCCATTTGGAGTTGATATAAGATATAGGTATAATTTCATTCTTTTGCATTTGAATATAATTTTCTTGGCATCATTATTAGAACCAAACTCCTTTTCCATCTTATATTCTTGGCACTCTTGTTGAAGGTTACTTTATGATAAACACCCAGGCTTATTTTGGGGATGTGCATTCTGCATCATTGATCTAAAATGTCTGTTTTTATTCATTTTCTGTCCTTCACTCTTATTCTCTAATCCAAGTACTATCAGAGGCATCCTTCTCAAACTCAAAGCTGCAGGGAAATGTCAGTGTTCTTGAGCCTGATTCCTCTGACAGTTGACTAACTGTGGATACCAGCCTGCTGTTCTGTCTCAATCTTATCTTATGATCCAGACCACTTTCTCTCCCTGGGTTCACACACGTAGTTCAATGCCTCTGGCTCTCCAGAGGATGTTTCTTGTCTGAAACATTTTTCTATTTATGGTTGACATTTGAAGATGCTTATCTTTCAGAATCGTGCAAGACTCACACCCCTGACGGCAGACAACTGACCTTCATTTGTATACTCATCTAGATTGGTCCCTAAATAATACATATACCCAATGTAGTGCCTTATTGGTTTTCTTGGTGCTTTGCCCCGACCAGACTGTACTCTCCTTAATTTGGGTAATGTGTTTATCTCTGTTTTATTGGTCAGAAACCAAGTAAAGGTGAGATTATACTGCTGAGAGTGGGTCCTAAGGTATGACTGATGGGAGAAACAGGGACACAACACATAGTAAGTACTTGGCAATTGTTTTCAATACATAAATTATAGCAAGTACTTTCTGGGTTTCAGGGCTATAGGCAAAACCAAGTCCAAGTACCTATAATACATGGGAAAGGGGACTGCAGATGAAATAAAAAGTATCCTTAATTTTGCACAATTTCTGTGTATGGACTTCTTATTTTTTGTGGGCAAACAGGTTTCATAGTGTGGTCTTCAAGCTATGGAGAAAAAAAAGGAATATAGTCCTGCGCACTGTGGTGCATACCAGTGATCTGAACACATTAGGAGTTTCCTATTATTCTGTTTTTAACATCCTATTTCCTTTCTCAGAGAAGACCCAATATGGAGTTACTCAAATCTGAGAATTGAGGAGAAATCTGGGAAGGTTAGGATATCTTGGGGATAGGCAGGTGAATGTGCCTAGTGGTCCAAATTGATCTTAGAAGCTGAGATGTCAACTTCCCCTTAAGAACATGAGTGATGGAAAGAAGAGCTGACAAGTCATGACAGGCAATGGCTGATGTAAGAACATTCAGGGCAACAGGGAGAAGTGTAGCACAGATGTCCTGATTGAGGCCCTGTTCTGGATTAGAACAGGAAAAGATGACCATGAATGGATCCATTCTGAGTCATGGTCTTAGGTGTTAACCTTGTGAGACCTTGTAACTTCTACAAGAAAAGAAGTTTAGGAGAGGAAACTGACTTAGTCAAGGTCATACAGTAAATTCATAGCAGCCATAAGAAGATTCCCCACAGTCTTGAGCCAGACTCCACCCAGTGTTTTGCTGTGCCTTTAGTCAACCAATGTGCCCTCTGACAAGATGCAGCTTCAGAGGGCATGGAACCACCTCATAAGATGCTCCCAAAGGTAACATTTCTGCTCTTGAGACTAGAACAAAGCAAGGAAATTCCAAAGCCACTAGTGAGAGGCAATGTACTAATGCTTTAGACCATCAGGATAATAACTAAGCTTCTAATTTTCTGGAGTAACCCACTCCTTTCTGAGAAAAGAAATAATTTGGGCACATTTACGTGGTTGGCAAAGGCTGGTTACCAGGACAGGACCAGTTTATTCTTTCAGATTCAGCTCTGTGGCCTGTACTATTCAAGATGCTGCTACCATAATTTTCTTTATTATCTACAAACCTTGCACAAGTTATTTATCCTGTTTTAGAGATGTTTTACTCATAGTAATATCAAAAGAAACAAGAAGACAATGTCCCTGGAGCAATGGCCCCAGAAAGCAGATGTTAGTCCAATTCAGAGGAACTTGACATGTCTAAGGAGAAAATTTTGGCTAGGTAATTGTAGGTTGAATTTTATATTCAAAAAACACAGTGAAGTTGTGATTACCTGCAGGAGACCTGTACAAGACTGAGCCTTTCTATATATCATCACATGGATGGCAATAGAGCTCCCACAGCTCCAGCCTTCCCTAAGGATCTATAGGCAATGTTTTCTTCAGTGGTGTAGCTCATTGGGTCACTGACCTCAGAAGACATAAAAGTAGAAGGTGGGGGCCATTGGTAAAGGAAGGAGATCAGCAGGAGTTGGTGGCAGGCATGAGATGGTGATGAAGGAGAATATGACCCCAAAACATGCATGAATGTCATAGTTCATCGT
The DNA here is from genome assembly GCF_903995425.1 of Onychomys torridus. Lineage (NCBI taxonomy): Eukaryota > Metazoa > Chordata > Mammalia > Rodentia > Cricetidae > Onychomys > Onychomys torridus. The sequence continues at coordinate 25,075,524 of NC_050453.1, forward strand.
ATATAAATCTACTATAATTAATATGTGCTGATGAAGTGCCCAAAGTAAGATTTTTAAAAGATGTGTTGGGGGACTGGAGCAATGATTCAGTGGTTAAAAAGTGCTTACTGCTCTTGCCACATTGGGTGGCTCATAACCACTTAAAATCCCAGTTCTAAAGGATCCAGCATGCCCTTCTGGTCTCCCTAGGCATCTGTGCTTATGTGATGTACATCAACTCATGTAATCAGATACACATACATACAAATAACATAAAGAAACAACTTTTTAAACAGGAACAATCAAACAGATATGAGGAAAGTTGGGTGTGATGGCATGTGCCCATAATGCCAATCATTATTCAGGAGGATTGCTGCAAGTTTGAGGCCAGCCTGGGACTATTTAGCAAGAATCAGGACAACCAAAACTACATAGTTTGACCCTGTCAAAATAGAGAAAAGGAAGGAAGGAAGAAAGAAAGAGAGAAAAAAAGAAAGCCCTAACTACCAACATGACCTTATTTGGATATAAGGTCTTTAGAGGAATAATTAAGTCAAGAAGATATTGTACTGGATAAGAATGGCACCTCCATTGATATGGCTGGTGCCCATATAAGAAAAGAGAAATGTGGACACAGAGATCTAGAGGGAGAAAGTCATATGGCAGTACAGATAGATTAATCTACTCTTAAACCAAAGAATGGCAAAGACTGTGGAAATGATATGCCCCTTGAGGCTTCCCAAGGTGCATGGCCCAGCTGGCATATTGATTTCTGACGTCTAGTGTCTACAACCATGAATAAATCAATATCTATGGTTGTAGGCCATCTGGGCTATATCTTGTAGCAATATGCCATTATTCAGGTATAGTTTGAGTTTCTTCCTACACCTCCATTTGCTGAAAGTTTGGTTCCCAAAGTGGCCATGTTGAGGCCATAGAACAATTGAGAAGAGTACCCTGAGGAAGAGTTAGGATATTGTGGATGCTGTCTTCAGAAGAGATTTACACTTTTCTCCCAGTGTGGGCTGAATCTTGCAAGAGTGGGCGACTTACACAAGAATGGATTTTCATAAAGAGAGATGGTCTGACATCTCTGCAGGGTTGGGCTTCCTGTCTTTCCATGTAATCTCTTACCCAAATGTTCCTACCACTGTGACTTCATCCATCTGCCAGAGGCCTTCCAGAGCACAGCACAGGCCAGTTGCCAGGATGTGAATCCCTTAGAACTGTCAGCTAAACCTTGAACATTCATTATAACAAGGTGAAGCATACTAAAATGGAGTTCTAGGAAATGAGCTTTTCAAGTTGTCCTTACAAGATGTTACTAGATGGTGTGATGGTTTTTGTCAGTTTCACACAAACTAGAGTCACTTAGCAAAAGGGAACTTCCTACATCAGATTGGACTGTGGGCATGTCTATGAGGACATTAACTTGATTAATGATTGATGTGGAAGGACCCAGCCCACTGTGGGTGGTTCCACACCTGGGAAGGTAGTCTTGGGCTGAGCAAGCCATAGGGAGCAAACCAGTAAGAAGCACATCTCCACAGTTTGTGCTTCAGGTCCTGTCTCCAGGTTCCTGCTTTGGCCTCCATCAATGAGGAACTATAACCCATAGGCCAAATAAATACTTTCTTCCCCAAGTTGCTTTGGGTAGGTATTTTATCACAGCAACAGAGACACCAAGTAGGATAGATAGAAGATAACAGCTGTTCTTTAGGTTTGGATGATCATGCCTCTATTCAAAGGAAATTGGAGACCAGTGCTGCAGGCTCTCTGCCACCTAGAAGACAAAATGGAACCTTCACACAGATCTTTTGGGAGCTGGTTCCTGCTTACCTCCTCAGCTTCTTATGGCCACACTGGTTTTGCTGAAGGCCCTCAGAACTACTCATATTCCCAATATGTTTTCCACCATCTTTAAGATGCATAATACACTGTTCACAGTTGGAATACCTTCCTCATCCCATGTCCACTTAGAGAGTGTTTTTTACTCTTCATGTCTCAGCTCAAATATCACAACTTTTGTGAAGGCAATTTTTTCTGATTCCCTACAAATTCACCATGTCTTGTGTGTACACTGCCAGGTCATCATATTTTGTGTAACAATTCCTACCTGTTTCTCCACTCAAATGAAGAAAAATGTTCAGATCCCTCCTAGGAACAAGCTTGACCTCTAGACTGTATTATCTGCATGACGAATAGAGAGAGATCTGTGAACTAAATTCTATACATGAAATTATCTATGTTGAGAAATCACAGGCTTTGTCTTAATGAGAAACACCATTGATACTTTGGACAGGAGAATTCTTTGTTGTGGGGACAATTTGTAGGGTCACCTTCAACTTAAAAACAACTGATGTTTTGGACAGGCAAGTTCTTTCTTGTGGAAACCATTATGCAAATTATAGGATGGTTAATAGAACCTTGGCCTTGACATACTAGAAACAAGTTGGATAGTCCTTGTAGATGAAATTCTAAACAATCTTATTAAATAAGAAACAGAGCCAAATACAAAGTTAAAGCCAAGAGATCAGAGCAAGAGCCATTACTACCTTATCTGACCACCTCGCTGCCGCCATTGCTTCCCCCCAGAGAGAGAGAGAGAGAGAGAGAGAGAGAGAGAGAGAGAGAGACCTTCTTCCTGTGTGACTGTCTTTTTATTGCCTTTCTGTTCTGCCTTCTCATTGGCTCTAAACTCAACCACATGACTTCCTCGTCACTGCCTGTCTATACAGACCTCCAGGTCTCTATGGTTGGTACTGGGATTAAAAGTTCCTGTCACCACTTGGCTGTGTCCTTGACCACACAGAGACTCTGCCTGCCATATGATCGGATTAAGGGCATGTGCCACCACGCCTGGCTCTGCCTCCCTAGTGCTGGGATTAAAGGCATGGTGGTAAGCTAAAGGCTATTCACCAGTGCTCTAATCTCTTAGGCTTTAACTCTGTATTTGGCTCCGTGTTTCTTATTTAATAAGACTGTTTAGAATTTCATCTACAAGTCCTGGTTGTGGCAACTAAAAAATGGCTCCAGACATCACTCAGTGTGCCCCCCAATCCAATGTGAAACATTATCCACCTTATAACTGATCATTGCCTGTGTAAAATTCTATTCTCTCTTACCCACTTGATCTACATCTTTGGCAACATTGGCTCTTACTCCAGTGGCATGCTTCCTAGATGCTCAGCTGTCTCAAAACCCTTGCTATTTTCTCTGATGCAAGATGGAGAACTGTAGAGTTGGGAACAGGACTCTGAAAGGCTGTGTGAGGAAGGAGTGGAGGGGCTGACCCAACTGCTAATGTCTCTTTCCAGTCCCAAGGAGACAAAATAGGCAGCACAAAAGCCTGTATCCTAGGAGGAGGAGGAGGAGGAGGAGGAGGAGGAAGAGGAGGAGGAGGAAGAGGAGGAGGAGGTAGAAGCCAGGTAAGTCTAGAATAAACAGACAAAGACAGACAGCATGCCTCAGGATACTCTGTTTGTCCTAAAAGAGTCAGTATGAGCTATCACAGTAGGAGATATAGGGGTTGCTTTCTTTGGATACAAAAAAAAGGTGGGACTGAGTATGCTTGATTTCCAGAAGGGGAAGTGGCTACAGCCTATGTTTCTAGACCTTACCAACCTTTGCTCTTTGTTAGCACATTAACTTTTGAAAGGGAGGTAGTCATAGGAGAAACACTTACAATAGGAATCTAATTGTTTTCTAACCTTCTAGAGCAGGACCTAAAGCCAGTATTGAATTGTCCCAAGCTGTATCCTAGCCCTTTAGCCATCTCCCAAGAACCCTACTTCCTCACCAATAAATGTGAATTGTGTCCCTTCAATGCTGCCTTACACTGCTAAGTCACTAGGCTAAATTGTGCTTTCTACCCTTCCCCCTTTAAGTCAGAAAGTGGACTAATGCACATTAGAAATATTTTGGATAACACATCTTGAACCTATTTTTTTGTTTTAAATTTCAGGTTATTGGGAAAATGTGGCCATGATAATTATTAACTTCTTCTTGTGGGGCTCCTCATTCTAGGCAAAGTGCAGTGGTAAGGATCATGGTTACTACAAAGACAAAGTAATCTAAAACATAGACCTATGTAAAGTGACTATGTAGAAAGGGGAGAAGAGGTATGCTCAGTATGAGGCAGAAGCCCTCAGTGTCTTCTCTGAGACCCTGGAGCATCCCTGAGTTCCAATGTCAGGTTCTATCCTGATTCTGAAGGAGTCATTCATTTCGCAAACCCAGAGTTAGAAGAGCTACTCATCTCGGGACAATTTAATCAGTTTTGTCTCCCTCTTTCTGGCCTGCTATGCTGGCTAAGAAGTGGGATGGAAGGGTAAAGTGTTGGCAAGAACAGAAATTAGTTTTCCATCCCATCTGTGTGTCAAACTCTCCGTTCAATCATAGCAGGCCACCCCCTTGGCTAGCCACTTGTCAACCTTCCTCTTCCCCATCACTACCATCCATCAACAGAACAGGCATCTTGCTGAGCATCTGCTTTATTCTGTCCTGTTCATACTCAGGAACATAGAGACAGCTCTTGCTGTACAGTCATCAGCAATAGCCCCATATATTCTCTCAGTCTTTGAGATGACTTCATATTTTGATGAAGAGAATCTAATTCTATCCCCTTCCCCTTTGGGAAAAGTGAAGATGAATTTCCTATTGGGGAACCTTTGAAAAGGAAGCACATGGTTTTCAATTATTTTTCCAAGCTACGAACCTGGGAATTCTTACACTATTTGAAATTTTACTCTATAGATCAGAATTCTGTCTATATCATAACCATGGTCTGGCTTGTATTGATTGCAACAGACTCAGGGCATAAGAGCTTTATAAACCCCAAGAAACAGGAAGTAAGCAAGGGCCATGCCTTAGAAACTCACAAAATCTACCTTCTCTACACTGCTATACCCCAGTGTCCATGAGCTCCCAATACACAGGCTCATGCAGTCCCTACATCATGAGGAAGCTGGAGTGGAGAAAGAAAACAATCTTAGGCCTGTTTTCAGATAAGAACACTAAGTTTCAGGGATATCAAGAAAGGGCCTTATTTTAAAAAAAAATCTCTCAGTTGGTAATATGGGGATCTCACTCTTCTGTCTCCAATTCCAAGGCTTCTTCCAGGAAATCACAGCTCCTTTCTGTCTTCAGCCACCTCAATAGAGACACATACTGAGACCTTAGGGGCCTTGCTTTCCACAATGGCCACCAAGCTTCATTTCTTCATGACAGAAAAATCAAGAGGAAAAAAAAAACAGACCAGGCTTTTAGAAATTATGCCACTGGAGCATCATTGATGAGGATTGTGGGTGATTTAATCTACGTGGAGGTACCAAACAACATCCAACAGCAGGTTGCTATGGCAACGCTACTCTTATCTTAGTGGCTTCAAACTAAAATACCTCAAGGGCAGAGTAATTAGGTAAGTAGAGCAGAAAGTCTGTGTTTCATGCAGTCATTTTCCAGTGATTACCATTTTATTGTGCCAGGTCCTCATAGGCTCTCTAATATGGCAATTCTAGCTGGTGTGTGGGGTGTGTGTGGGTGTATGTGTGGGGGTGTTATATGGGTCCCACCAGAGCAGAGTCCTCCAAACTCCTTTACCAACTTGTACCATATGGCACGCTCCCACTCAAGCACATGTCCAACAAAATAGGACTACGGGGGACTGCAAGATACGCACAACCTCCAACTGCGTCTGTCAGGGACGGTAAGTGTGTATTTGTTGGAACAGTGTTTGTTGTACCTTGATTTTTTTGCTTTTTAAATTAATTTGAAATGCATCCTGGTGTTGCTTGTTTCAGCTCTGACTCACATTGTCATTTCCCAAGGCTCCCAAGAGGTCTTCTGCTTCTGTCTCTAATGCCTGGCATCCCTTCCCGCCCAATCAGGCACCATCATAACCCTCCCCACCCACTCTGCCCTGGAAAAACAGAACTCTCCTGTTCATTTGCTTATTCATGCTGGGAGAATGTTGCTGGGGAGAATGTCCTCAGCTTTCCAACTTCCTGGGCTTCAGTTTGTGGTCCCCTCGCCCAACACAGTGGGAAAGGAGAAATGAGCTGATGCTCTTCGAACACTCACTATGTGCCAGGGTTTAGTCAGGTGCCTGAGGGTACTTTGTCATTTGCTCCATCCTCATAGCACACAGGAGAAGCTGAGGCTCATCTACATTAAAACCAAATCTCAGAATCACATGGCTATTAAATAGCAGAGTCAGAATATGATCTCAGTGCTGGATGAGCCCCAACTGTTCATTCATTACATCCCCACACTGTCTTACTGAAGAAGGCATGAATTTTGTATTTTGGTATGAGGGGACCAATGGCCCACCTCCTCAGTCCTGCTTTGGTCTGCTATCTGTCTTTAGGACCATTGTTTTTAACCCATTGGTTACCCCAAAACAAGGTGTTCAGTAACGTTTGCTTGGTTTCCTGGGGATGTCTGAAAATGGCACCTTAAGGACTCTGGATTTGTTCAGGATACATTCTGACTCTTGACAACCTAGTCACTTGTCAAGGCCTGCTTCAAATGACACATTCTACAAAATCCTTCCCGCTTCTTTCTAAATGCATGCTAGCTCAACCTTCTAGCCTCTCTTCCCTTTCGCCCTTGCTTCACATGGTGTGCCTCTCCTGTGTCTCTCATCCGACACTATTTTGTATTGTGTTGTTCAGCCTACCTGTTGCTTCTCTCTGTAACAAGACTGTAAAGTGATTCAGAGGATAGATTATCATTAGCTCACCTGTGCAGTCTACACCGCTGAATTGAATTTTGCTAAAATGAGAAAAGGTAAAGAGTGTATCATGAGTATTCCACAGGCTCCTCAAACTAGCTTTTCACCTTGAGTTCTGTCAGCAAGAGGAGCCTTCCATCTAATAACCCAAGTTGGAAACACAGGCTCCATATTTGACAGCTCTCCTCAACATCCAAATATGTAGATCGCAATTTTGATTGACTTTTCCCCTAACACATTGGATTCAGCCACACTATCCCAATCCCATTGCTTTTGTTCTAGGTTAGGTTTGGCTCATTTTTCTCTTCTGTAAAGAGACAGCTGTGTAGCATGGCCTTCACCTCTGTTTGCTACTGATGATTTCATGACTGGCTTAGTCAGTTTAGGTTCCTATAACAAAACACCATACTCTGAGGAGCTTAAAAACAGCAGAGGTTTCTCCTCACAGTTCTGGAGACTAGAAACCCAAGATCAAGCTGCCAGCCTGTTGGGTTCTGTTGAGAACTCTCTTCCTGGCTTTCCTAACCTGGGTAAGACTCCTCATCTCTTAGCTGGTTCCTACTTCCATGCTTGAAGGTGACTCCCCAGTGAGTGTCCTTGCAAAGAAGAGTCCAGGACATTAGAAGTCAGGCACTTCAGACACTGGAAGAGAACCTCATGTATACAGACAAAGGAAATACAAAGACTCCTTTCATGTGCCTGCTTCATCTTTTCCTCCTTTTCAGTTTTTAATACCTGTGAAGAGATGTGTTACTTAATGTCTGTATTTTGTATGGCAATGGGGGGGGGGGCTGTATCTGTTTTATTCTGTTCCATGGACCTCCCATACTACTTGGATCAGCAGAAATCCAGTAACTGTTAAGTACTCAAAATAAACAAATAAATAAAATAAAATAAAGCTCTAGTCACATAAACCAAATTCAAAATTCAAGTAAATTTTCCAGTAATAAAAATATTAATGAAATTTCAAAGACAAATGTGAGCAAACTCATCCTTAGCTTTCTCTATGTCCCATTAAGCCCTGTGCCGTCAAATTTCCCAAGGCCTTTTGGCTTGTGATTACTGGTAATGGAACATGGAGTCCAGGTAATTCGGTAAGAGCTTTAAGCCATTTACAGCATTCTCACTGCTTCTAGCATCCGTTAAAGGCCATCAACAGTAACAGAAGCTGTCACTTCCTGTCTTTCCTTCTATGGCCACAGTGGTGGATGCTCCTCCGGTGCCGATGATATGCTGAGAGAAGTGACCTTAAGCAAGCACTTATCTTGGTTTTTCTTTCTCTTCTGAAGTCCTTGACAAGTCAGCTCGGTTCAAATGACTAGAACACAGTTGCTTTTGGACATCCCAGCTCCAGATCCTCTGCTTTTTGATGAAATGGAATGAGAGAAAACTGGGTTGCTTTTCAAGTCCCTATTCTGTCCTTCAATAGTATGATTTTTTGATACATTGTTTAAATCCCTTTTCATTGACTTTGCTATTTAAAATATATTTGCTACCCCACTCAGGAGAAGCATCGTGATTACGTCCAGACCTTTGACATCAAATTTGGTAAATGAAATACAAACAGAAGTAAAGTGTGTCCCTCCTCAACAGAAGCCTCCAGAGTGTGATTTGTTATGTTTTCTCCTTTTCTGTCATGATTACCAGCAATATTCCAGACATGGCACTATAGTCAAGCAGTCAAGGCTAGTAGTGAACACAGCCATACTTAATAGAAAAGAACATGCAATATTAACATGAAATAAGGCATGTATGTATGTGTGTGCTGCAGCACAACCTAGGTTATCCTCACTAAAACTAATCTTATTTCTGAGTCTTTGCATCTGTAAAATGTAGTTATATAACAATTCATTCTCCATAGGTTTACTTGCTCATCTTCTCGTTAGCCTGGGCTCGTTTAAGAGCAACGTGCACACTAGATGCCAGTAGGTACCAGAGAATGCAATGGAATCAGCCTCTTGTCAGAAATAAGTTCATGAGATAATAAAAGGGGGGATAAGAGTATAATCAGAATCTGTATTAGAAGTTGCTCAACATCACTAGGTCTGAAGTGACTAAAGTACATCGTTGAAATTAAAGAAGCAAGCTCTTTTCAGCTGAACACTCAAGAAACACACTTTATAGGAACATTTGGCTTTGATGATTGGGTGGTCTTGAACTTGGGGAGCTAGAATGAAGGAGCCATTTCTTCCTGGCATTTTTTCCTATATAAAAAATTACTTAGCTGTAGAGAATCCTAGGCCATTGAGAGATCAAATCAAATATTTCTGAGTATTTGTGGGCTGACTGGAAATTAAATATCAGTGGTACTTGGATGTCATGTCTTGGTTAGATTGGGGTATGAAATTGCATCTTTATTTTGAAGAAAATTAATAGCATTACTTTGCAGAAGCATAGTATGACTGTGATTTGTTAAGTGAGTTTGAAAGAGAAGAACTACCATGGAAGGCCAGTGAAGGTGCTATGTAAACATTTACATTTGGGGTCATATGGTCTGTGTTAAGACTATGCAACAATGGCCCTATAATGAAAAGAAGATATGGACACAGTAAATAAATAGGTAAATGAGTGGATGTAGTTATATTTCAATAAAACCCTCAGCCCTTCTGAAGATGTTCTGGGAGAATAAAAAGATCTCTTTTCTTCCTTTTCTTAGTGTTCTACGGCATTCTCTACTGAAAACTGATATTCTGGATAATGACTTCATTTGAGGCAATAGTATTTCTCCTTAACAAATGAAGTGGTCACATCTGTTCTGCAGGACAAGTGAGGGAGGTTTAAACTAGTGCAGTAAGGGATGGAGAGGAGGAACAGGGTGAGGCACATTGTTGGTAAGGGGGGTGGGGATTTACGGTAATAAAGAGCCCTGAAGGTGGAGTATCTTTGAGAGAGGGAAATTATTGCAATTTGGACATGTTGAGTTTGATGTGAAAGGCAAATGAGATAATGTAGGAAAAAGTGCTTCAGTGTGAAGTGTTTCAGAAATGGATGGGTTATTTTAAGAGGAAATGGCTAAGACCATTTTTGTGACTCACTGTAAGCCCATCAACACTTTGGCAAAAACAACCAGAGCACATGAGCTATAGATTGTAGGAGAGCCCTATCATATTTCTAGGTTAGCCCCATGCTATTACATTATTCCCGCCACTGTTATTTTCTCTGACACAAGAGGCAGCTGTTCCTATAGCTTGGTCTAAGTGGATTAAATCTGACAACAGTCTTGGCAGAACTGAAAGATGCAAAGTTGTGTCCACACAGAGCTTGGAGCAGCTCTGAACTGGGGAAGATAGAGTGGAAGATGTGTTTTCTCCTAGCTAAAAATGACTCAAGTGTAAGAAATCACTGAAAAAATACTGCAGAACACTTAGGAAGGGATTGGAAATTAATATAGAAATGGCCCTTGAATGCCGTAGCTGAGGGGGCTTTGGGCTACAAAATGACTTTTATTTCGTAGGAATTTAGGAAGTTTTTGAAGCTGGGTGTGACAGTAGGTGCTATGCAGAGGGGTGCTCAGGCTGGAAGCAAGGGGGAGAATTCTATAAGCCTTCCTCAGGTGGGTTCTTTGCCTTAGGATCTCATTTCAGTACTTCTTTATCTGATGATTAAAAAGCATGGAGATCCTAAAGGTTTGTACTCTGGGGGATTTATCTACTGGCAGGAAGTATGTCATGGAATCGTCTCTGCCTTCTGATCTTACTTCCACTTTGATTTTGTTGTGTTATTTTAGTGTCAATGGAAGCCAGATGGCCCAGCTCATTAAACTCATTGCAAAATGGGGAAGTGAATTCACTACCTTGAGTAAGATTGACTCCATCATCTTGCTTGTCTGAAGGAAGAATGAATGTAATAGATACATGACAGCACTCAATAAAGCTGCACACACACACACACACACACACACACACACACGAGACAAAGATGAGTTTTGACATCCATAAGGGTTATCAATGTGGCCTCTGGAAACAATAGCCCAGCTAGAGTATTGTGCTAAGTTTTTCTTAGTTGTGCAACTGTTATGTAGAGTATTGGTTCCATTGTGCCCAAGTTCTCTGTTTTAAAGTGGAAAAACTACTGTGAATATAATATATCCCCTCAAAGACACATGTATGGAAGGTTTAGCTAGTAGCTGTGGCATTACTGAGATATGATTAGATGATTCAAGAATGGACTTCATCAATGATGAGGTCATTCCTAAATGGAAAATGAGCAGGTGGGTCTACTTGATGGAAGTTGGTCAATATGGTGTTATGGTCTTCCTGACCCCTTCCTCTTTGTTTTTTCTGCTACTGGTGACTTGGGGTGAGCAGTTTGCTCCTCACAATGATGATTCCACCTCACCACAGGACTGGAAACAATGGAACCTAGTAACCATGGTTGAACCCTCTAAAATCATGTCTCTAAGCAGACCTTTCTTTAAGGTTTTTATCTTAGGTGTTTTGTCTCAGCAGTGGGGAGTAAACAAACACAACTTTATGCCTACCTGTATGGTAGTTTAAAAGTTACACTTTGCTATATTTGAATCATGAGTTGCTAAAAATAACAGAGCAATGTGAACCTAGAGGAGGGGCCAAAGTTTGAAATGTTAGAATTTAGTGTATTTGGGAGGGGTAGAGTGAAGAGTCTGTCCAAATACAGTACTGAGTGAAATGTGAAAAATACAAATAGAAACAAAGAAATCCAGATCCTGGAACTAATGGAGAAATTAGGGGAACAGCATTACAAAGACATTGAAAAGCCAGGATGTGGCTTCTCTGCTTATAATAGCAAGGCAACCACTTCCTAACCCCAAAGGTATGTGTTCCAAGATGTCTGGCAGATACCTGAAATGATGGATAATACCAGACCCTGAATATATAGTATATATGCCTATATGCCCTGCAGTCACCACCTAGAACCAGAATTGATCTGTTTTTCCATGTTTCATGTCCTGGTACACCCTTTTCAACACCACAATTGAATTTAGGAACCGATATTAAGTAAAATAAAGGTTACTTGAACACAATCACAGAGATTCTATGACCGTCTATCTTGAAAACTGAAATGGTCACTGACTAACAGATGGGTAGTGTATACACCATAGACGTGCTGTACAAAGGGATGAATGATGTCCCAGTCAAGACAGGAAGGGACAGCACAAGACTGGATCATGCTACTCAGAGCAGTGTTCAACTTAAAGTATGTTTACTTTTGTAATTTTCCCTCTAATATTTCCAGGCCATAGTTGGCCATGTGGTTATAGAAACCATGGAAAGTAATGCATGAAAGGATGGCCATCTTGAGGATGAATATCACTACCGGGGAAGGCACTTGAATTGAATCCATGGCCCCAGCACACTCAGCATGTGTTCTGTCACTGAGCCACAACCCCAGGGCTCCTTTACTTCTTTCTAGTGCCAGCTATTCTCTTTGGGGAAGTCTCATTTCTTGCAGTTACTCCATAGGTCTTTAAGGCCAGCGTCTCAAGTTAGCCTGATTTACTCTTTTAAGCTAAGTTGGGCATTTTAGTGTACCATCTACTCATGTATCACAAAACCTAGGGGCTTTGCTAATAAAAACAAATAATATGGCTTTTTGGAATAAACTCCAGAGACAGACATCTTTGAAAGAATGATAAGCCTCAAATCAGCTACCCAGGGAGAGGGTGGCAGACTACCTCAAATGGCACCATCAATGCTAAAAATATTCTAAGCCAGTTAGTGTCGAGAAGTTACTGAAAGTCAGCATTATACAAAAGAGGCAGAAGGTGCTGGACGAATTCACTATTGTGTGGAGATAATAAAACCTGGATGTGTAAACCAAAACAGTACCTTTCATAAGTTCCTAGAGATCACAATAGCCTGAATGAAAGTTGACTTTTAACTGGAATGTTAGGGTAGATAGAATTAAAGGAGAAACCACGGCTGGCCTTAAGGGGTCTGACACTGTTTTGGAAGGGCATGAAAAGCCAAGTATGTGCATTTGCTCCAGCCTCCATTCTGTTTCTGTTCCCTCTCGTCACAGTCTCTCCTGGTAACCAACCATGGGTCCCTGGATCCAGACCCCATAAGCTGTTCTCTGGCTGCCTCTGAGATATTTCTCCATCCCACTGTAGAATCATCCCTGGGCTGTTCCTCAGCCAGCATTTTCCTGGTGTTTGGATCCCAATCATATTTTTCTTTGTTCATTGATTCCAGGCTGGCCTTGAACCAGCTCTGTGATCAAGAATGACTTTGGGAACAAGAATCCTGGAAAGGAGCTGTTTCTACTGTATTTTTTTAAATGCCTTGATTTAACTTTCTTTGTTCTGTTACCACAAAACAACTCAATTAAACTGCTTTCATATTGCAGCATCTTATTTGGCATGACCTAAATCTATGTTCTCAGGCCATGGCCATTCATCTTTTGCTCCTGGACAAACCGTGTTCTCTGTTCTTTGAGGTGAGAGCTGTTTCTTTCAATGACAGCCTCGAACTTCCAATCCTCTTCCCTCCATGTCACTAAACCCAGGGCTTCCTGCATGCTAGGCAGGCACTCTACCAACTGAGCTACAATCCCCAGCTCCAGCCACACTTTAAATTCTAAACCCTGAGAGTCAAAATAAGGATAGCAACAGAGACTGTAGAGAGAGTGTGGGGATCTTGTATCACATGACTCGAGTTAAATCCATTGGAAAACTCAGTTCACATAGAGTGGAAGGCTAGGTGATAATTGGGGCTGGGGTCAAATTATTAAAATATTGTGCTAAGACATTAGGACCTTTATACATCGGCAAGCAGGAATCCAAGACACAAGGGAACGTGGAGATCATAAAGGTTACTCTGCACTGCCACCATCCCCCAGCCAATCTATGGAGGAGCTAGAATTAGAATCTAGGTCTGCCTCCCGGTAAGGTTCAAGCACTTAACATGACATACTGTCTCTTTCCACCTGCACAATGCAAATGAACTCTTAGAAAATTGCTGTTCTATCTTGGGCGAAGAAGCCCTTCAGAAGAAAGAGAAAATCTTTGGATTAAGGTTGTTTCAGATTTTCCTCCACTTCTTGGTAAAGAAACACTGGGTCCTCCAGCTAGTTAAGTGTGTCACTGTCCCTTCAGAGTGATGTGTCACCTGCTCTTATCAAGTGCCAGGGTCAGAGTCCGTGGTTTACTGCATATGGTTGCAGAGTCAGACATGTTTCCCAAAAGCCTCCCATACTGGGAAAGTCCCTGTGTGTCTTCCTGGCATTCAGCCCTTTCCAACCTGATCTGTTTGCTTTTTATCCTCAAAAACTAGTAATTGTAAACTCTCACTGATGTCAAAGCCACTGTAGGAAACACTAAAGAGAGAAGGGGTTTTCTCACAGCTTAGAGGAAATTGTAACCTGAGATTGTGCAAATACAGCCTACAGCAGAGTTCTGGCTCACATCTGCCCACAAGGAGCACCAGTCCCCCTGTTAGGAGCTGATGGAAGCAAGACCTGCCATGGTGGTTTATTTCCTTGTGTTAGATCATGCAAATACTTCAGAAACACTCTCTTTTGTTCAGCAGGAACAGAGTCTGGGGGATTTCAGATTTCACCCCTACACCACACACTGCTCACCCTCTGCTGTGTGACTTCAGGAAACAGCTCCCTGAGGCTCTTGTCAACAGTTCCCCCTAGATGAGCAGTGGCCCAAAGCTTAAGGAGCTCTTTCTGTGCATGGCTCCATTTGATTCCCACAGCTTTGGAGGAGAGGATAGATCCTCACTTACAGAGCAGCAGTGACTGTTGCTTTGATTGTTGCTTCTCTCCCATCCGATCTCACCATGGCACCCAAATGCTTGCTTAAATACCCTCATCGAGGAAATTGAGGTCCTCAGAGTGACCCAACAATCAAGCACACCCTTTGATTCTCAGTGTTACCGGGGAGATCTTTCTTGGCTTCCCTTTGGTCCTCCCATCCATCCCCAAGAGCCTTTAAGACTATCTAAAAGGAGTCCCCTACAGCCCGATTTCCCTGTGCTTCTCTCCCAAAGAGGTAATCATGACTATATAAGGATCATAACAACATTCTCCTTCCTGGAAGAAATGATGACACTTAAAAGAGACAGCTGTGCCCTTCCCTTTGGCTATCAGATGATTGAGACAATGGGCCCTAAGAATTTGGAAATCACCACCCCCCCCAGGAGCCTCATACTAGAAGAAGGAAAAGGCCAAAGCCTGGTGTCAGCCAGAGGGGCAATTTGTCTCCCAGGAAGAGATCTCACATAGGTCTGACACTTCATCAAACCACCTTGAAGGTGAGATTGGAATCAAGACAATGGCTTGGCAGAACAATACCTTGAGTGGGCTTGTCTTGTATTTAAACCTAAACCTCATGACAGGACTCAGCACGGACTTAAACAGCTCACTGGATTC
This sequence comes from Onychomys torridus, assembly GCF_903995425.1. Taxonomy (NCBI): domain Eukaryota; kingdom Metazoa; phylum Chordata; class Mammalia; order Rodentia; family Cricetidae; genus Onychomys; species Onychomys torridus. Next base: position 25,090,594 of record NC_050453.1, read on the forward strand.
CTTTATTCGTTCTTTCTAATGTGGTCACACTGCATGGATCTTTCTTTGCCTGTCATTATTCTTGTCTGAGTGTGCACTAAGGAGAGGTGGTTGGGCCTAGCGTGTTAGGGCTACCAAGGCCCAGGCTCTGACCCTAAGAAATCCAGTAACTCTCTCTGAGCTCCTAATATTCCACTTTCCTTCATCTTACATGACTAGGATATCATATATATTAATACCAGGACCTTGGAATCTGATTGCCTAAGCTGGCACACTATTAATATTACTCAGATGTGAAACCCTAGGAAAATTACTCAAATACTTCATGAAGACCTCAGAGACATTTTCTCAGGAAGGATTATGGGAAATAAGTGAGATAACAGTTATAAAATGCTTAAAATACTTTATTGAACAACTAATGGGCAAAAAATTAGAAATTATTATTATGTCATAAATCACAAGGATCCTGGTTCCTTTGTGTAACAATTGTGCCTCTATCCATCCCTCACCCATCTCTTTTGTGAAAAATCATTCAGATTCCAAAGGTTGAGTTTATTCTCCATCTCCCAGGGCTTTCCTATAATTCTGTAGATACTGAACAAGTTTGTAACAACTGCACTTAACCTTAACATTTCCAATGATTCATGCTTCTTCCTCATCATCAGGTGAGCTGCCAAGAGGCACAGACCATCTCTGATTCCTATTTAAGTCACTGGGGCCTAATAGAATCCTTGCTCCAGTATCTAAGAAATACTAATTTCAGAAATAAGCCTCCATTTTGCATTGTAGAAACCAGTGACTTGGCAATCACACTGCTCACTCTGCTAATCTTCCTGCCTACACACCTTAACCCTTCCTCTCAAGGCAGCCAGCGCGATCAGATCCAACACCAGTCTTGTTGCACTTGGTGATTAGGTCCAGCTTCCTGACCACAGCTCCCAAATCCTTGCAGCATCCAGCTTCCACCCCCTAGGATACTACCTCACCTCACTTCTGCTCCTCCTTTCTTAAGTAAAAAGTATTTTCACTTCTGGACTATTGTTTTCTAGGCTTTACCAGCCATTGGAGGGGGTGGGGGAACCTTTTGCCCTCCAGTTGCCCTCTGTCACATCCCCTGCTTATTTTCTTCCTGGTGTGGGTCAAACCCTTGAAATCGCCTGCCTTTGATGCTTTTCTGATTCTGTCCACTGAATTAAAACTCCACTAGGGCAGAGGCTGTGTTGTTTACTCACCAAGTGAGAGGAGATGCTTGGAAGATGTGTGATAGCTGAATGCATACAAAATAGATCTTTTGAAAGTGAAACCCATCCATACAAGTATCATGTAGGATTGACAAACCTCTAGATTATAGGATTTGATGCTTCATACCTATCAGAGAGGGGAGGCAGGCCATCGTCAGGGTATCATGATGTACCAGTCTCGCCTCCTCAACACAAGCAGCAAGTCTCACAGTAAAAGATGAGCTAATTAATTGGAAGCTTTTGCAAATGCTCTATGAAAGTATTAAAACTATTAGGAAAGCAAAGGAGGGTCAAAGAAGTGAACGATATGCCTGGACAGAGTAAAGGGTTAAAGAACTGAGTTTTCTCAGAGAAGCAGTCAGGGAGTATGCTATAGATCCTGCTTGTGTGGAATGAAAGGAATCCAGGCAGAAAGACAGACAGACAGACAGACAGACAGACACACACACACACACACACACACACACACAGAGAGAGAGAGAGAGAGAGAGAGAGAGAGAGAGAGAGAGAGAGAGAGCTTGAATGAAATGTATAAAATTAATACTAAACTTTATTATTTGTTATGTATAACCTGACAATAAAAAATATTTGCCAAGCACTTTGCAGTTTAGAAATATCTCTATGTACGTAGTGTATCTCAAGTGATAAGACCATTGAATGATAGGACAACTCAGTGGACAGTCTACACAACCTAGTTTCAAGAAACCTAGGTCTGCATTCTGTCCTGTGAACAGCAATCTATGACTTTTGGAGAGTTACTTTGCTTCTCCGAATTCTATTTACCTTTTGATGAAATGAGGGTATTAGGCCAGTGGTTTTTAAAGTCCATTCAGTTCACCGATCACAGTGACTTCTGCTTAACTGACGCCACACCTTTTCCCCTTTAGATCCAGGATAAAACGTTCTCACTTTGGAACTGCGTCAAGTACCAGTGCATCTTTCTGACTCTTCCACTGATGTCCCCAAGTTACATGGTCTGAGTGATCCCTCTCTTAGGGGCTTAGGTAAACAAGGATGCTCTGGTTCACTGTGGAGCAGTAGTTGCTCCCTTTTAATTGGTCTCTCTTGATGCACACTCCACTTGTGCACCCTGGTCCGAGGTCTCTTTCACTTCATCTTACACTGTAATTGCTCCCACACCACCGCCAAGGATAGCTAACAGCCTTCCTATGTTTCATGTCAGAACTCAAGGAAAGGCTTCAGTGGCCAATTTAGTAAGCGTTTTTTTCAGTCTGCATGGGAGAAGGCTGGGGACTTTCTTTGTATCGACATACCTAGTTCTCTGTTTTATATTGGTATAAATAGGAAATCCTAGCTAAGAGAGATGTGCTTGGGGGTGTCTGGAAAAAAGGGATGGGATGTTTGGGGGAACAACTTTTCTGGTCCAGAGCATAGAAGAACATTTCATGTTTCTATTTCCCCTTCTATATTCTTGGTACCTTTGTAAAAAACCCATCTATCAGTACCTTTCACTCTTTACGCAAATCATCTGATATCTTGTTTTTACTTGATCTCAGCCAAAGAGATTAAAAGGCAGTGATGCCTCTGTGTGTAAATTCCAGGTCACTGGACTATGACCACACACCTATGTGATTTTTAAGATGAAAGCTGTTATGGTCAGACGTTGAAATAAATTTGTTCCTTCCAGTCACAGCTTTCCAATGTGAAAATGGTCCCTTTGTAGAGCAGATCTGGGTATTTCAACCATGATTACAAGATGTGAAATCCTTTGATGAATCTCAAGAGTTGGATGTGAAAGATGACCGGGAGTTCAGAAGCACCAGCAGGGATGAATATTCTTCCACCGGTTCCACATCTTGTTAGTATTCGAGGTAAACTACCTATCTTTCTGCCTGCTGGATCTTCTCTCTCCTCTTTTATCCCCTAGCCCCCACACTGAGGACTGAACCCAGAACCTTGCACTTGCTAGGCAAGTGCTCTACCACTGAGCTAAAACCCCAAACCCTTCTTTCTTTTTTGAATAATACTTAGAATTGCGTAAGATATAAGCCCACCTGCAGTGAGAGTTGGTGTCTCATGCTGTGGTTTTCAGCTTCTGTTTTAGGCTTTTTGCAGGAGGCAAGCTCCTTCAGGGGAGAATGTCAAAGCTAGGCTGAATTTTGTTCTTAGTGACATATTTACGAATGTCTCAAAGTCAAGTTGATTACAGACATACTGGATTTATCTGCCCTGGGCTAGTTTTCCTATGCTGGTGGGCATATCATGGTGTGCCATCCACATCCCTCTATGCCTACCAGTCAGACAGGCTACTTCCACAAATCACTGCCTAGAGACCATGATCTTACTACCTACTCCACTTTAGACCGTACAGAATGTATTTGTAATCCGAAGGGGAAAAGCCTGTTTAGAGTCAGCCGCAAGATAAGCTGAAGAATTCTTGCTGGTTCCTTTCTTTCTGGGAGGCAACGTCCTTAGGCATTGTTTTTACAAGCCAATGCAAAAGCCCCATATTTTTCAACATCATGGACTCTATATTCCCCTCCCTAGAAATCCAGAACTTCACACGTTAGCAGAGACGTTAAGCAAAATCTCATTTTCTATATGTCTTCTTTGTGACCGGCTTCTCTCTGCTCTGTCCCTTTGCATCCCTGATGCGTCAGTCCATTCTTCCTCCCCCTTTCTAGGGGATCGGGAGGCAGAGCGCCACGGAGGAGCTGAGCCTGCAGACCTGCCATCTGATTGGCTGCCCAGCTCGTGGCTGGGCTATAAAAGAGACCCCTACAGGCTCCGGAGCCAGAGGCTCAGAAGATTCTGACCGCATCTTTGCTCAACAGAAGCAACTGTGCTCAAAATAGAAACCAGAACTCTTCCCGCTGCCTTTCTCTCCTCGCTGAGAATCCCACAGCTAAACACGATGTGCAAAGGACTTGCAGGTCTGCCGGCTTCCTGCCTGAGGAGGTAAGACTAGTTTCTGTTACTGGCCAGACTAAAGTTTTGCATAGACTTTCTTCTCAGTGACTTGCATGCTTCCCTTAAGAAGTTCTCTGGGATTAGATGCTAAAAGCAGTGGGTAGCGTCTCGGGGACTAGCCCGAGGCTTTGATTTAGGGAGCAGACTCCTCAAATGTTGCTTCCTGTGTGTTTTATTTCACATAACTTTCGTTTGGGGACTGGTTCTGACTTTTAAGCTTGGTTCTTTCCTCAAGATGTTTGGATTACAAAGTGATAGACGGTTTGGGACGTATCTGTATTCTTTTGGGTGATTGTTGTCTCTGTTGAGCATTGCTGGGCACCCAGAATCACGCCTCTCTGAGAACACACTAGTTCTTGTGTCCGGGAAGAAGCCCCAGAAGGAAGTTTGGGAACATTGTCAGAAAAGCTTTCTGTGGTGTTCTACAGTTCCTCCACTCTACTTCCATACAAACAAATGTGAGAGGAAAAGATGCTTTTCCGAACCAGACCTCTCCATCTTTCTACCTCATTTCCAGTTGCTGATGTGAGACATGGTTGAGACATCAGTACTGATTGTAACATATCAGCTTAAAGTTTTAGAGACACCCATGTGTCTTTTTTTAAGGGTATGAATAAATTATTTCATAGAGCACTTATATAGTAGATGGTTCAAAATAAAACTCGAGATTAGTGTGCATTACATGATTTCCTCTTGAAATTAGAGGTCAAAAGTGAGTCTCTCTGTGGTCTACCAACACCCTCTACCCCTAAAAGCATTGCATCTGTGTGCTACTGAGACTGCCTTCCACACATTCTACCATTCAGGAGTATAAACACATTAATCATTTTTTTTAAAAAAAGAAGCAGGGAGGTCTGATGGGGAACGAGGAGACATCAGATGTCTCCTCACCTTCACTCCTAAGTCCCGGAGTTAGCTGGAGTGAGTGATTCCAAGCTCTTGTCAAATTATATAAAACCAACCATGCAGAACTTAGGAATGTCAGGACTCAGATTTGTCCCCATCAAGTAGTTTTAGGGACAGATGAAAACATGTAAAGGGCTAAGCAGCTCTCATCTTCAGTGAAAGGAATTCCAGAGGGTCTTAGCTGCTCAAGGTCACATGATTGGTGGTGGCAGAGGAAGGACCCCATCCAGGTTACCTGTCTCCAGTGGCTTCTGAAGTCACTTTGGTTTTTATTTTTATGCTTCTGTTGTGATACAAGCATACTTGTAGCTCTTTGGAAATGCGTTTGCTTTAGTGTTAGCAGTAGCTGCTGGGGCTCAGGCAGGAGGCAGCACACAGAGATAAAAGGTCATTTCTCTTAGGGACGGATTACAATGCATCTGTAGCATCGTTTTAGAACTGTCCCAGCTCTAGTGATTTTATCTTGCTGTCACTGGGGAGGACTTTGTCACCAGTCAGCAGATGGGGAAAAAGAGAAAGGAAGACAGTCTTGGAAGGGATGGAAAAATACTACTTAAAGGGCAGCCCAAGAACAGTGCCAAGATTCGGACATTCTGAGAAAATCCACTGATAAGCTACCAGTGCATGTCTCAGCATCCATCCTAAAACGCCACTGTGCACTGCCCTTCTCTTTTAACCCTTCCAGGCCAGAGCTCATTCTTTGTTGCTTTGGAAACACTATTTCTCTTAAACTAGTTTTTTTTTTTTTAATAATAAAAGAGATAACAGTAATTAAAATAGAAACTATTAAGAACGAATGACGGTAATGAGCTGGAAAGTCAAGTAGTCAGAAACCCTGCCATACCCTGGTTGTCTGTTAAGTGGGGGCAGTGAACTGGAAAGCGCTCTGATCGAATAATTACTCACCTCAGCGATGACTGTCTTTCTTCTCCTATCCCAAAGTCTCATCCACCCTCCCTAGTGTGCATTTCCCTGTAATGCGGGGTTTATTATTATTATTATTATTATTATTATTATTATTATTATTATTATTTATTAGTTTAGTTTAGTTTAACTCATGCTGGAGATTGCCTAGAAACAAACCTGGTGGGGCTCAGCTTCCATCCTGAGCATTCAGGTCATTTCTGTTCCTCTTTGCAGGGGTACACACACAAGCTTATGCTCTGTGTACACACACACACACACACACACACACACCCTTAGGAACTGTTTGGCTACCACACTCCTTCTAGTTTATTGAAGTGCTTCTGTAGCTTGATCTAGGAAATAGCACCGAATCTCCAGGAGGTGGGACCAGAAGGAGGAGAGGTGTCATGTTTTGCATGCACTTCAAAAGGGCAGTTGCTTATTTGCATGGTTTCACCCAAGATATCAGAGGTCATGGGCAGAAACAAAGGAATCTGTTCCTGGGATTTTATGCTACTGCAACTCCCCCAAAGAAGCTGTTTCGGACCCACACAGCAGTCACCGACTCTTAAGTCAAGTCTCTTTTAAAGAAATCTGTTTTTCATGTTAATTCTTGTCTTCTTCCTTGCAGCGCAAAGGACATGAAACATCGGCTGGGCTTCCTTCTGCAGAAGTCTGACTCCTGTGAGCACAGCTCTTCACACAGCAAGAAGGACAAAGTAGTCACTTGCCAGAGGTGAGAAAAATGGCCTTGGTGAAGAACTATTGGGTATTAACTTTCTGGTGGTTGAGGTGTTGTGTGAGAAGAGTGGATGGGAAGGCAGGCTCTTGGTTGAGTCAGATTTGGATCAAAATGGCTTCCACTTTTGAGGTGAGGGTACACAATTGTAATCTAAGCTCTTGGATTGTTAGGAGGGTCATGAGTTCAAGACCAACCTGAGACTTATACCAAGATCTCACATCACACACACACACAAACACACATGAGAGAGACTCCATTTTCATGGCAATCATAATTAGATTTTAAATCTGTACATATTTTATGAAGAAAGTATCCTAATAAACAATAGATCACATCTCATCGTAGATTTTTTTTCACTTCAGTTCTATGCTATGTATTTAAATCATTCTTTTTCTGTAATTGTCTCCAGGGTGAGCCAAGAAGAAGTCAAGAGATGGGCTGAATCACTGGAAAACCTGATTAGCCATGAATGTAAGTAAACATACCTCTGTCAATCTCTCATCGCAAAACAAGCACACATGTACACACAGACACACAGACACACACACACACACACACACACACACACACACACACACACACACAGAGAGAGACAGGATGAGGATAGGGTGCTCTGTATTAGAGAAGTCATCTCCTGTTATGTCAGTTTAGTGGGAACTGCAAAGAAAACCTAGATTGCCTCTGACCTCTGGAGTCAGGTACAATAATTTTATAGCTGATATGTTTCAGAACTTTGTCAAATTCAATGGAAAGTTTATTTAGGAACCATCAACAAGAAAACCATCCCTCTCATGGCATGGACAAAATGGCAAAAGGAAAGAGTCACATAATGAGATCTTAAGCACAGTGACCTGCAGCTATCATTGTAAACCCACCTTGGCAGTTGATAGTCACACAGGTGCTTCAGAACTACAGTTCCTTGAAAGATGATTTGATCTTGAGTAGAAATTGCTAGATTAAACTGGGGTCTTCTAGGTACCAAACATACATTTGGGCTAGCTGACCCCCAGAGAGGCAAGAAAGCGTGAATCTCTTCAGCTCACACCAGGCTTCCTATGTACCTGGGCTTTATTGAAGTGTTCTATCTAGTAAGTTGGCCAGTGTGGTGATTGTGGCTCTTTGTCCTCTGTCACAGGTGGGCTGGCAGCTTTCAAAGCTTTCTTGAAGTCAGAATACAGTGAGGAGAATATTGACTTCTGGATCAGCTGTGAGGAGTACAAGAAAATCAAGTCACCTTCCAAACTAAGCCCCAAGGCCAAGAAGATCTACAATGAGTTCATCTCAGTGCAAGCAACGAAAGAGGTGAGTTTCCATGGGAGAGGACTTTCTAGATCTTAGTAAAGACTCCTAGGAGTGGTATTCAGGATTGGAGATCTTTGGGCCTACCAGTTAAAAGAAAGGATGGGGAAGGCTTTTATAATCTGTCAACCTTAAGTAAATCTATTAGGAAATAAGTTAATTTTGTCCATGTGATTTCAATGACTCTCCTCAATAAATACAATCATAAATCTCCTCAATGTGAAAGACAATAAAGGAAAATCAAATGCTCTTTCCACTTAGGAGCAGAATGAACGTTTTATACTCTCATAGATGCCAGGACACACCCAAATGTCCTGTGCTTCATTTCTGGGAAAAATGTAAAGGAAGGGTCCCGGCTATTTCTTGTTGAGTATAAGCCTGCAGCCTCCTCTCTTCAATGGGGTACTAGATCTAATACAACCTTGGTCTTTGCATTTCAGGTGAACCTGGATTCTTGCACCAGGGAGGAGACGAGCCGGAACATGTTAGAACCCACGATAACCTGTTTTGACGAAGCCCAGAAGAAGATTTTCAACCTGATGGAAAAGGATTCATACCGCCGCTTCCTTAAGTCTCGATTCTATCTCGATTTGGTCAGTCCTTCCAACTGTGGGGCAGAGAAGCAGAAAGCAGCCAAGAGTTCAGCAGACTGTGCCTCTGTATTCCCTCAGTGTGCCTAATTCTCACGCAGAGGCAGAGATCAGAAATGCCAAGACTCTATGCCCTGGAAAATCTGAGGCCAAATATTGATCTGTATTAAGCAATGCTTTACCCACATTGTAGCCTAGTGTCCATGCTGCCTGCTGTGTGCGAGTCACTTCCATGTAAAACTAGACTTAATTGTGGTATTGGGGTTTTCATTGGGGTATGACCCAATTCATTTCAAATTCTCCCAAGTTTCCTTAAGGGTGTCTTGTGAGCAAGTCTCCAAATAATGGCCCTGTAGGTCTGGATGTTCAAAGGTTGCTGGCTGTCCTCCCGCTCCAGCAGTTTGACCTCAAGTTAGTTGGTTGGTCCTACTTCATGTGACATCATATACACATGCAATGTCAGCCAGCAGCACTTCCTACAGACTCTCAAGTTTAGGTGAGACTGATGTGTATATGTGTATATTAAATATACATAATATATGCATATACATTTTGTATATATTGTATCTATGTATTCAAATATGTGTGTGAATGTATGTATTTGTACATTTGCACATGCACACACATATCTACAAGAGTAGATGGGAAAGACCCTAGGTGCTCAAATTGGAGTATGTACACATGCTTACACGCATGTTCTGATCTCTGGTCCTTCATACTGTGTTTGAACAGGGCAAACTAAATTAACTGCCATGCAGGCTAAGAGTGGGACACTAACTTGTGGAAAACAAGTTCTGTAAAACCATTGGGCCTTGACGGAGAGCAATCAGGGGCTTCATGTTTAAGCATCTAAGGCAGCCTCCGTGTTGAGCACAAAGTTAAGGGGTGAGGACTCTGAAAAATCCGCTGGCTGACACAGAACTGCCTTGCATCAGTGATCACTACTGGCATGTTTAAGTCCCTATGCTGATGGCCTTCCCTCCTTTGCCTGGGTGCTGGGTTGGTCTGGACTTGGGAGATGGGATATTAGAGCTGAATGGAGGAAAATGGTCCAGGCCTTGCCAACTAGCCCTCTCATGGGCCACTGGCTATGTGAGGGCAGAGGACCTAGAGATGATCTATTTCTTTCCTCTCTTGATAAGGTGCTCTTCTAGTCCCATCCCCTGAGCACTTTGGCTGCCAGATGAGCCTCCTTAGTTCACTGTGGTTGATGGTTCACTTTCAGAACCACAGCTTGGCTCGAAGCTACATGCCTACATTTGTAAAGCTTCATCACAGGAAAGGTTTTGTTTGATAAGGAGGAAGTAAGTTCTCACAAACTGAAAAGCCCTCCTTGCTTTCCTGCTTTGAGGTAAGAGCTTGTCCATTCTATCCCAAACATCAAGGCTAGCAGAGACCGACACAAGGAGAGAGGAGAGAAAAAGAAGGAGAAAAGAGAGAGGACAGGATATCAGTTGGTAGGACTACTGTTTGGAACTTTTCAAGGCACATGAAATACTTGAAAATTTCTCATTTGTGTTATTTATGATGTTGTTTTGTACACTGTTTATATTATTGTATTGTTTTATAAATGGAGGTACAGGATATTACCTGCATTACTAATGAATGCCCAGGAAGTAATTTTCTTCTCATTCTTCTAAAACTACTACCTTTGCACACATTGCACCCACTGTTCCGGTCTATATTACATGCATGAGCACCACTGTGGCTAGTAAGCCAATGAACCGGGCTGCAAAATGAAGACACTGGAGCCGTGTGTATCCAAGTCTCATCGCATTGAAGAATATGGTTTTCTAACTGTACCCTTCTTGTCTCTCTGACAGTCTTGTTTGTAATGTCCCCACAGCTCCCTATCAGTGTTCTCCACCCCATTTTTTGTTATACACAGTTCCACAATCTTGTTTGTACAACTCTTTGGTCTTGCCCTGCCCTAATATTATCATAACTTTGAGATTGTACCTGTACTCACAGACTGCTGTCTCACAAATAGGTCTGGAAAGTCATTCTGAATGAGAAGTAAATTATTTTATGTAATACATTTTGAGTGTGTTTTCCATTGTATTTCCATTGCTCTTTGATATGGTGATCCTGCCTGCCACTGGTCAATGCAGAGACTACTCCTTCCATATGCATGCCTAATTCTATCATGTGCTTTATAGGCCTCAACGCTGATGCTTCCAATGAAACACACATATCTTAATAATAAGAGTAAATAAATGCTTCCTCAAAACAATCTGCTTGGAAACACATTAATGATCCAGAGAGGCATGTTGCGAGAGACAGCAGGGTATAGAATGCCTTTAGAAAATTACTCACACCGAGTTTTTTTATCCCTTCCCTGCCAACTCTGGGAAGGAAAGCAGAACCTGCTTTGTTTATACTCCAGTTCCTTTCCCTGGTCTGCCTGCTTCTGCTCACAGACTCAGGGCTGCTATAGGTTTGGAGACTGTTGGCAGATCCAGTGGTCTGTTTGTAGGTCTTCAGTGGGCTTTAAAAACAAACAAACAAACAAACAAACAAACAAACAATAACAACAGGGTTTCATTCTATAGTCTGGGCTGGCTTGAAACACAACTATGAAGCCTAGATTGGACTCAAACTCATTGAGATCCTCCTGTCTTAACCTCCCGAGTGTTGGAATGAATGACACATGTCATCTGGCCCAGACTCAGCAGGCTTTGAAGGGGTTGGGTCCACCTTCTGAGCAGCTGTCTGCTTTCATCGACCTGTCTGAATGAGAGAAGGTGGATCATAGGGAAACTGAGAAGGCCGAGGTACCTAGATGTGCCTGGGAGGCCGCTCTCAGCCACAGTTGCCCAATATCCTCTCCAGCTTTGCTACTATCTGAGGAAGAGTTCACAGAATGTTCACCTCTGAAATCAGTGCCTGATCATGTCATGAGACCCCCATTTCCTGGTTCTTTCATTTCCTACTGTAAGAGTTGTGCTCACAGGGAAGTAAGCATAGATGATTATAGACATTTTTGAGTAATGATCCTTTTAAAGCTCTGGCAGGAACCCTGGATCCTATACTTAGAAAAGTACACAAAGGAACCCAAATTTCTCATAAATATTTATACAAAATATTTGCAACCCACCCCTCCAGACACTGACTGAGATCTCACTGTTGTCCTTTTCCTGCACACTTGCTTCTCCCAACAGCCCTGAGGTAGAGAGGTCAGTCATGAGGGTTGACTCTGAAATCTTTCACAGATGAGGTAACCACCACAAAGAAAAAGCAGCTTACCACCATGCAAGTAACAGAGCTGGGGTGTGCATGAGGCATCATGTTCCGTGAAGAACAGGCCAGAGACTCAGTGCAGCCTCCAAATAGCCACATGCAGATGGACTAAAAGCACCAAAAGGTGTCACTTGCAGTCATACCAATCAATAATGGAGCCAAAATCTCTTCTCTATTGCTCCCTTCTTTCTGGCAGTTTCCCAGGCTGTGTGTTCCAGAAGGTGTAGGCACAAGTTGGAGGAGTGTTGATGCTTAGATAGTGTGTGGATTCTTGGCTATTCCAGCATAACACTACTACTCAAATCAATACCAAGATCTGCCTCTTAAACACTGTACTGTGCTGTTGCTATTCATTTGTGGGTGTGATGGGAGGAAGTTCCAAAGTGCGGATTAAGATGCCTCATTCATCTCTATAGCAGTCAAAAAACCCCCAGTGATTCTCCCTGCAGTGTGCCTTGCAATGTGTTCCAAAAACTTCTGCTGCCAGTTTTAGAAATTTCAATTTCTAAAAAGATGAAAGAAGGGAAAGGGTGAAGAAGAAAGAAGAGACATGGAAAAACCAACAACAACTGTGTTTCAGCCCAGGCTAAACACATGGGAGAAAAGAAATCATTCTGGTAAAGAAAGTTCGAGTCGGGTCAACCAACTGATGTGACCAGGCAGCTGCAGAAGCTGGCGGTGTAGCTACGAACAGCCCTGTTCATCCCATTCAGAGGCTGAATTCAAACTAAGAATCTGCATAGGTCCTTAAGCACAAGACGATCAGTTAAAAAACAAAACAAAACAAAAACAACTGTTGTTTTAGTTGATTTTGTTTTGCTTTTTTTATGCCTACATGGTACATGGAAATGACATGAGAAAAGAAAATACTGGGATTCTTTCTTTCTCTTAGGATATGAGAAAATTGAGTGAAACAGCTTAGTAATCATTTACCTTTAGAAGCCAATTATTTTAGATTGTATATGTGAGGGGCTAAACCAGCCAATTTGAAAGACAGTTCTATGACTAATACTGATGAATAATGCTTGGAGAGAAAATAAGGTTTCCAAAGGAAGTCTACAAGTTAATTGTCACTCCTTACACGCCTGCTGTGAGTTCTAAGCACCAAACAGGTGCTGAATGCATGACATTATCTTGTTTCACCCTGGAGGTAGATGATGTTCGAGTCTTCCTGCGGCAGATGGGAAAACTTGGACATAGGCAAGTTCTGAGACATGCCCAGTAGCACATACTCAGAGAAGTAGTAGAGATTGAGTGGAGCCCAGTATTCTGCATCCAGAGTTCACATGTTTCATTACTCTAGTTGAGAAAGAAGAAAAGGAGAGGGGAAAAAGCAAAAAGAAGCCTTAGGAAGTACAGGAACCGTCACAGGAAGAAATGGAGATAGAAGAGGTAGAAGAACAAGACAAGTAGAGCAGAGAAGGAAAAGGAAGGGGCCAAGGAAAGGGAAGAAAAGAACAGGAAAAGGAAGAGAACCAAAGGTGTTTGCTGTGAAATAGGACAAATGCTCACCACCCATCATCTCCACAGCATAGGCTCCCTGGAGCACTGAGCAGCTGCTGGGCTTTGCCCAAGTTTTGCCTGAGTAGGGTGGGGCAAGTGGGAATCCCCAGATCTGATCAAAAGTGCATTTTGGAAGCAAGCATTAGATACTAAGTAGAGCTCCAAGAGTCCATTTCTGGTTCCTCTTTGTTCTCTAGACTTGCCCGATTCGGTACCATTCATAGAGCAGCAAATAGACACATACATAAAATAAAACTTAAAAAGGACAAAAGGTACCCTAGGTTCTCAGACTCCCTGGTTTGAATTTACTGCTACAAGGGTGGGGTGGGGGTCATCACCCAACAAAGTGAGGTCATTCAGCCAGTAGGAGTTACATGCAGCCAGGACCACAGCTGGAAACAGGCATGCACCCATGATCCTCTTCACGTCCCTGCCTCCCCTCTGGGAGGAAGTCAGTAGGTTAAAGGGCCCTGTCCCCAGCCCAGGAGTTCAGTTAAGGCAACAGCATGTGCAAAACAGTAAGCTAGACCGTGGGAATCAGAGAGCAGCCGCCTCCCAAGATTCTGCAAGCCTGACTTTCAGTTCATTGTTGATGAAGTAAAGGAGGCTGTTTTCCCCCGTTTCATGGGGTATTTGTAAGATTCCCAGATTATCCACCAGCCCATTTGGGGTTTCTCTGTCTTCTCCCAGGACTGCATATCCCCAAAAGATCTCCTTGATGATAATGAACTGTGGGAAAAGACTCACTGAAGACAAATCCTGCATTTTGTCTCCCACCACTGTTCCTAACACTTGCTTTTATCCTCTTCTCCCTGCTCGAGGACTTGGTCTTTCTGATAATTTTGTCTTCTAATTGATATTTTCTTGCCTTGTTGGTGTCGAAGAAGGAAACTGTCAGAAATGTTGGGCAAATTCCAGCCCAAATGCTTCTCTCCCTCCTCTATGTCCTACCTTAGCAATAGCCCTGAGCTTACCTGGACTCACTCCATCTGGAACCTCCACACACTCAACAGACATCTAGCTGTGTAGCATTTCTCTGGATGGAACTTCTCAAAGCTTCTCTGCCTGCAGGGATGTCCCCTTGTCCAGGGCCTTAGAGTGCACAGCCTGAGTGGTTGACTTAGCCTATGTACTGGCCTCTCTACCTCCAACCCAGGAGCTTCCAGTTCATTTCAAGTAACTGTCATAGTGTCCATAGGTGTACATTTGGTCCACCTTTTCCTGAAAAATTATAGTGCTTCAAACTCTCCTGGCTGGTGTTCCAAACTCTATGATACTGACATCTCTCATGTTTTCTGGTATTATCTTCTACAATTATCTCTTTGATCTTGCTGTGAAGATTGGCAATTTCTGAAGAGGTACATGGCTACTGTTATTTTTCTGGTTAGTGCTTCTCCTTCATTTAGCTAGCTCCTACATTCAGCTGAAGACCTATCTCCAGTTGAGAAACTTCTCCCACTTTCTGGCATGACTTAAATCTTCCCTGGAGATTTCCTTTACTGCTCAGCATGCGTTTAGTCCCAGAACACTGCTCAGCAATCACGAATTTTTGTCTTCCAAATTAGACTGCCAAGTTCTCAAGGCCATGGACCGTGTTTCACTGATTTAATAAGGCCTGTACCAAGTCATGAGCCTTACACTTAGAGGATGAGTGCTGGTGGAATGACTAACATCAGTTTACATATTTCTGGATGAGAGCAGGAAGTGGTCCATCTGGCTCCTCCAACTGCCCTGAGTGCTTAGTGGATCCTGAGTATGGTTGTGATGTCGTCTTCTCAAAGTCTACTATGTTCCTGTCATTTCTTATAAAGCACAGGGATGTTTTGCCCAGCCTTGAGATGGAGGAGTGGGAATGAAACAGAGCAGAGAAGCCACTTACAGAGAAGAGATTTTGTAGAAACTCACAAGTGTGCTCACAGTGTGTTCATGTATCTATTTTACAGATGTAATGAAAGTTAGTTCTATTTCATAGACAGAATACAGTCTGATTGTGTCCTGTGTGCACTAGCCCTTCAGTACATCTGCGGCAAATTAATTGACAATCATAGTTTATTTTGTATTAGTATCACTTTATCTGCTCTCTTTTAATACATACCACCACCATGATAAAGAGACTGTAAAAACCCATGGCGTTTTCATAGATGAGAAACAAATGCACAGATAAGCAAATACTTGCTCAGTACCACATATCTCATGAGCAAAAATATCAAGGTTTGACCCAAAGACAATATGGTCCCACAGCCCAAGTCTATCTCATAAAAGCATGAAGTTCATATGTAAATATATAAATATTTATATATAAATAAATGTATTATATAAATATATATATTTTTAGTTATCTGCTCTTCTCTCAAATTTTTTTCTCTGTGAGTTTCTTTTGCTTTCTTGTATTATATTTACACATCTACCTTGGACCATCTCTTTTGTTTCTGATAGATTTATGAACTTCCTGCTCTTGACTATCTCTTCTAACACCTCATGTTTCCTTCACATCCCCCTTCTTAGTCTATGTAAGAAATTCATGAATTTCCAATGACATTTAAGACTTTTAAAGCTGAGCTAAATCCAGATCACAGCTGTACAGGAATTTTCATAATAGCCAGCTACTTAGCTGTGTCTGTAATTCCTATCATCCCATTAGCATTTGGACACAGTCCACGGAATCATTACCAATGGCAGGTGGGATGGTCCTCACACCTGTCTCCAATTCTGTTGCCTGATTTATGGGTCTTTAGCTCACTGATAATTGAGAAAATGACATGGATACTCTGTGATTGCAGCAGTAAAATGAGTGCTGAAAATAGGTTTGAATGGCATTTATTTTTGAGACTAAAATACTATGAGAAATTTGAAACACAGAGGCAATTTTAAGTATAAATAGAAAGGTGCATGTAAAATAAAGGGAAATGCAGGAATTACTGAAAGGAAATCTTCATCTACATGTCTTAGGAACTAATAATAGTTTCCATTTGTTGGAGTTGCCCTGAAGCCTTGTATTGGAATTGTACTCTATATGTGTTAACCCATCCAATTCTTCCAATATTTACACTTCATCAATCTATCCAGATTTGAGTGAGGTTGAGTTCTTTGCTCAAAATCTCACAAGCAGTGATCAGACTCGGGACTAAAATGAGTTCAGTTTAAGACCCTAGCTCTAATTGTCCCTTCCCTTGAATTACACTGTCTTTGGTAACCACCTCAAATTGGGGAAGTCTAATGAAAACAACAGAATCAGAGGCTCCCAACCCCAGAGATTTGGTGTTTTAGGGATTGTCTTCCTTGCTCTCTTTCACTGGGATAAAGACCATGACCAAAAGCAACTTGGGAAAAAAGGGGTTATTTCATCTTTCAGTGTACAGTCCATCATAGGAGGAAGTCAGGGCAGGAACTCAAGGAAGAAACCTTGGGGCAGAAACTGAAGCAGAGACCATGGAGGAATGCTGTGTACTGTTCATTCCTCCTGGCTTGCCCATTTTACTTTTCTTATATACCCCAGGACCACCTGCCCAGGGATGTTACCACCCACAGTGGTCTGAGCCTTCCTACATCAATCATCAGTCAAGAAAATGCCCAATAGGCTTGCCTAAAGGTCAACTTGATGGAGGCATTTTCTTAATTGAAGTTTCATCTTCCCTGATGACCCTGGCTTGTGCCAAATTGACAAAAACAACTAACCAACACCGGAAGTAATTTTTAAAAAAAAAGAGGAGGGAGGGAGGGAGGGAGGAAGAAAACAGATTTATGTCAACAGTAAGTTAACAACATATCAATTTCAGTAAGGAAGTATTGAGCTAAAGAAGCCAGCTTTGATGTAGGGAGCTGAGCTCATGCAACCACTCATATAGGTAAGTTGCCATCGCTCTGTATCTTCACTGTTGCCAAAATGAACTTAGGAACAACCCCATCTGTGAACCGGCTCCAGGAGCTCTGCAGGGAATACAGTCTGCACATAAGGGGCTTAAAGGCTGATGGGAAAGGGCCCTCGACTCACTTCCTTACCCTGATAGAGACCAGGAAGCATAACATTTCAGAAATCACAAGGCACATTGGCTGAATCTATACTCACAAGAGTCTGTGAAGAGGGTGTGATTGTTCTGGTCTCCATTTAACAAGTGAAAAGAGGAAAATTCATATAGCCAATAAGTGGCAGAGTATTCAGCCATTTAATTCTATATTCTTCCCATGACACCATAAAGCTTTCTAAATTATAATGATCATTTACTGAGTACAAACAACAAGATAAAGGGACATTTGACAGGGACACTATGTGGCAGTGGATTGAGAGGATATGGTTGTTGAAGGAGCTCATGTGTCTTTAGGAGTCATAGGTCCAAAATTGGGGTCTTAACCTCAGGCATCTTTGAGAGATGTGTTTGAAAATGATGAATGTAGAGTGGAGACAAGCTACTCTCAATATCAAGTCTTTCTCAGAAAAATGTTCTGGAATCTCTGAGGATGATGCTGTAGTCTCATGATGAATATTGAATTGGATTGGGAGGAAGTTAGCTGTCAATATTGCCTTCAGATAGACTAGTTCTTTCCCATAGAGGAATGTACCCGCTACATTCAATGATGTAGGTCAGTGATATTTCATATGTAGTGTTTGTGTAGTAAGTGTTCTACTGATATGGGAATGGTAGGGGGCATCTTTGAGAACCACTGGACCTTTCTGGGGTCCTGGAAACTCAAAGGCTACCAAAGCAGAGCAAGTGGTTTGGAGTTCTTGTCTCAAGAAACTTGAACCATGAAATCCATGGGCCAGAGAGGGCAAGTATTATAGTGAAGTTTATTATAGATTCATAGGTTGAAGCCTAAGAGGGAGGAGGAAGGAGATGAGGAGAGAGGGAGAGAAAAAGAAAGAGAGCAAGAGAGAGAGAAATAGAGAGTACACAGTGCATCCATATAGCAAGAAGCGTGCCAGTAAATGGGGTATCATTAGGCTGCTAGTGTGGCTCCTTTTTAGAGACTCATGGCAGAAACATGCGTGTGCCATGGTGCACATGTGGAGGTCAAAGTGCAGCTTGCAGGATTCAGTTCTTTCCTTCCCACACAGTTCCCAGGGATTACACTCAGGTCTAAAGTTTTGGCAACAGGTACCTTTACCTGCTGAGACATTTACAAGCCCTTTCTATTAGTATTTAATCTAGCACTTGCTACTGTTCAGGGTATTGAGCCAACATAGGAAATACTGCATGGTAGACATCAGGTTATGCATCACTTTCAGATAATTCATTCCATATAAAACAGTGGATTTTCAGGTTGTATCTTGTACTAGGAGTTGCTGGGTTCCCAAAACAGAGCTCTTGAGCCCTGTGCTCACTTAAGTCCACTGCCACTGTGTGGAATACATTCATACTTTTCTTTATTAAATCTATGCATGTATTATTACTATTCCATTACTCTCACTGATTCCTTGTTCAATACCCATTAACCGAGAGGTTGAATCATGGGATACCCCTGAGACCCTCTCTAGGAACACAAGCAGCCAGTGTGTTTGCAGCAAGAGGCACAGCGAAGAGTTAGGAAGAGCTTTGCCTTCACTAACCAACCCTGTGATTTGTCTGTTGGGGCATAGGTCATGTGAAGATGGCTAAGCAACACCTGTCAAATATGTTTATTCGAATATGATAGATCAAAGAAGAGTCCACATCAAGGCCACACAAATGGGTCTCTGATATAAACAAAAGTTAGTAAATGCTACCTATTATACTGTAAACAAAAGGTACTCTCTCTTTCTCAAACAAAATAAAAACTCCAGAAAGCCCCAGATATAAGAAGAGACAGAAAATTGAAGGTAAGCCCATTCTCTTCTTGTTGTCTAGGTAATTTGTCCCTCTTCCTGGCTGTACCCTCTTTCATCTTCTCCTTTAAAATGCCCTATCCATATTTTGCAATCCTAGTGATGAATGAATCTTCTTGGAAAATACTAATGAGCCCTACTGTTTCCAGCAACTCATTTCTGTGTGCTAACCTAAACAGCTTCAGCCAATCTCAGCTCTATGCTGCCTTGTGTCATTTGTTGGGATCTTCCTAAATTCTTATTTTCTCTGAAAAGTAGTAAGGTTTTCAATGGCAGCCTTCATATGAAAGGTTTCTTCTGTATGCTCTGCAGGTAGTAGGCATAGACACTAGTGGTCAGCACATGCTCATATAGTGGCATGGACTTGCAAAGGTAATTTTACAATGCCATATCAATTAGTGTTTCTGATGCAGGCACAGAATTCCTTACATAGCGAGAACTTAGGCTCTTGGATTTGAGTCATAGTCTTTTCTGGAAAACAAACAGAACTAAAGTTGGTATTCGATAATATCTATTTGATATATGAAGGGAAACTGAATGTGGAAAATAGTAATAAAAGAGACTGAGAGAAGAGGAAAGGCAGGCAGGAAGGAAGAGAGAGCAAGAAAGGGAGGGAACATAGACTCCTAACAGAACATAAAGGCACATTGGACAGTAAGAAAGCTAACATATGACCTTCGGTCATAATGTGCCTGGTGACCATTTGGTGCTGAAGTGAACACACCACCTGCCCAGCGAGTTAAATGGACCTGACACAGGTGAGTTAACAGCTGTTGCCAGAGAGCCTGCTTTGCTGGAGAGTGAATTGTCAGCTCCATTTCCTCACCACTTAGCCCTCGGAGAAAAGCCTATACGGTGGCTCCCACTGGGCTGACAGAGTTACCAATGGGATCCTTCCCTGCAGTCAGTCTTTTTCTTGCATTAGCTCCTGCCAAGAATTCAGCCAGTCCAAATAAGTTTAGGCATTGCTTCAGACGTTTATTTTAGGTGAGCAGTTCTTCTCGCACTGAGTTCTGTTGACTCCAAAATAGGAGAAGAATCATAGTTGGAAATGTTCTCCTTACCACCAGAAACCTCTGGCTTCACTGACAGTTTTCGACCTTGCTTCAGCAGGTGACACTGAGGAAGTCACTGCTGCCGCCATCAAGACTTAGACGTACCTGTCACCTTAATGGTTCTAGGTGCGGCTACCCAGCATAGTTCTCTTTGAGACCTTGAGATAATAATGTGTGGTTTTTTTCCTCCCCATCCACCAGCATTCAAGAGTTGGAAATAAAGTAAGGAAGTGAGAGAGTTCGCTAACTGCACAAGTTCAAAATAGAGCTGTGTCTTGATAAATCCCTCTTATGTGGTTCTTCATTTTTAATTTGCTGTGGGATGTGGTCCATGATTCCATAAAGGTAAGCAGAACCTGTTTAAGCTCCCATGAGTCATGCTTATGGCTAATGTTTGCTGGCTGGGTCATCTTGCCTTTACAAAAATCACTATCTTCTCCTATTAGCAAGGCCTGTCTGTTTCATCTTCTGTTCTTTGAATGGGGTGAAAGGTATTTGATTGAAGCCAATCAACCAAATCAAAAGCCATACTAAGTCCATTTTTGTTCTGCCTGGTTTTAGGCTTAACTATTCAATCTCCAGGTACATCCAGATGCCGTGGCATCATGTTGACATCTCATTTCTGAAACAGAGGCCAGATTCAGAGAGATAATAGTAAAATTCCACGGAAGTATCTGGCTGGGTCATGTCACATATTAGATGCTTCATCAAGAGTCCTTCGTAGGTAGGCCATTATTTCACCTTCCATTACAGGAAGTCCCATGTCAGCTCCCACACACATTGTAGCACTGCTAGAAGTTAGCTAGCTATTTATGGCACTTTCAGATATTTGGATTTTTATCTCTTTCTATCTTAACATTTGGAGAGTAGGGGCTTGAGATTCTATTCATCCTTATTGAACTCTGGATGTAGCAACAGTCTTTGAGATACATAGCTGAAGAGGAGACACTAGGAAATCTAAAAAGAAGGCACAAAGGTGTTTTGCTAGATGGTGCTATGGTTTGGACCTGAAGTATTCCCAAATTCATGTGTAGAGGTTTGGTCCTCAATATAGATAGCATTGTTCACAGTTAAGGCTTTTGGAAGGTAATTGGATGACAGGGGTTCTAGCCTCATCAATAAATTAATCCATTGATATAGAGTCCTAATTTGATGGAATTGTTGAGAGATGATGAAAATCAGGAAATGGGGCCAAGCTGTAGCAAGTAGATCACTGAAGGGGTGTGTTTGTGTGTGTACGTGTGTGTGTGTGTGTGTGTGTGTGTGTGTGTGTGTGTGAGAGAGAGAGAGAGAGAGAGAGAGAGAGAGAGAGAGAGACAGACAGACAGACAGACAGACAGACAGAGAGACAGACAGAGAGAGACAGAGAGAGAGAGAGACAGAGAGAGAGAGATCTGAAAGGGTGTATTCTCTCTTTTTCTGTACCTCCTTCTCTCCTTTCCTCCTTCCCTCCCTCCGTTACCCCATCCCTCTCCCTCCCCCATCTCCTGGCTAAAAGATCTTCCTACTACAATTACTCTGCCTTCTCACAGTCTCAAAAATGTTTGAGCCAGCCAGCCACGGACTGAAACCTCTGAAATCCTGAGCCAAAATAAGTCTTCCTGTACATTGTTTTCCTCAGGCATTTTGTTCCAGTTCCAGAAAGCTGATTAACCAATGACCTCACTAATGACTCTAGGTGAATCATTTTTTTCTGACCTCCACCTCTTCCTCCATCCCATGGGCAAAATGTTAACTATATTATGGGATGTTTGTGAAATCTGGATGCTGTAATATATTAGCTACTCCACCAACAATAGCTCTGAGACCACAGAAATTGCATTTCAGTGCTGGAAACCCAGAAAAAAAAACCCTGTATTTTTCTTACCCCTTGTAGCAAAATTTCTGAATGCAAATTGAGGTCTATCAAACAGAAGGAAGTGTGACAGTCTTTAATATCAAATGGAGTTAAATAGGAAGAAAGCCAAGAAATGATACCATTGCTTCATTGGCTAGGCAGGGGGTGCAAAATTCTAGATCCAGCACTGTTGAGGTGACGTTCCTGATTCATCAACTATGCTCATGGGACAGTAGCCTTGTCCTGACTCCCTGAAGCTATACCAGCTTCTCTAACTCCATAGTTCCTAGGGAGGGTATATGGAGTAGCCCCTTGGCTGACCAATTCCTTGTGATGTTGAAGTCATTTTGGAAGGCCAAACTGAGAGTCCAACTCTTTTTTGCCAGCTTGGCCAACAATTCAGTTAGCTGTCTACAGCTATTAATAAATGTATTTTTCTCCAAGCCATGACAGTGGATTTTGTTTCTACAATTAGAAACATGATGAATAGTGTTCTGTCTGAAGGTATATCTCAAGGGCAGCATTCTTTTAGGGAATAAAGCCTGTGATAATGGAAAATTCTTGTCTTTGGGTCATTATGTATTCAAATCCAGAAGCCTCATGAGGTATGGACCATAAGAAAATGATGTCACTAGTCTGCTGCTGAGGATATTCATCTGTAAAATATTGTTTATATCAATATAAAGAGTCTTCTACTTATTAAAAATATTTATTAGCTATTTACTATCATTCTTGGTCTGCTATGGCTTAAATTCTAATATAACATGGGAGAATATAAATTTTGTGAAATAAAAGTATGTAGTGGATTGGTTACTTTTCTTGTTGATGTGACAGAGTACCTTATATAAATACGTTAAAGGACCGATGGCTTGTTTCGGCTCAGAGGTCAGTGACTACCATCCTTCACGGTGAGGAAGGCAGCTGCAGGGGCTCCATCCTTAGGAAGCAGCTGGTGGTGTGGCTTGTCCACCTTTTCTCAGACCAGGAAGTAGGGAAAGCTTGAGCAGGAAGTATGACTGTGTGGCTATTACCCTTAGGTTCCTCCCACTAAGGTCGGGACTGAGCCTTGAAACACATGTACCTGTGGAGGAGGGCTTTTCACATTCAAACCATAACAAAGGACAACTTAGAAAGTACTTAGTGACAACTAAGCCAAGAAAAGAGGTAAGACTATGACAGACAAGAGGAGATGGACGACTCCTGTTTAATGTGGAAGGATCAGAGGTAAGATTTCTCTGAGCTGAGTCCTGAAGTAGGTGGGGAAGAGACACATATGGATACATACACAAAGCCAAAGAGTTTTGGACTGGCTGGGTGGGGGCAGCATTGTACATTTAGGGAAAAGCTGGGAGGCAATGTAGCAAGAAGGATGGTTGACAATGAGGCAGGGGTGGCAAGCCATGGTTCCTGGGCCTCTGTGCTACTGCGATTGAAAACAAGATACGTCCACAAAGCTGGGCATGTCTGAATTATCTTTGAAGGGTACTTTTTATGATGCCAGCCCAGCCTAGTAGGGCTTCAAGATATAGTTGCAAGGTGTTTTGTTTTTGAAAATAATTTCTTTCTTTATATATTCTCTAGGAAACTATAAAAATGTTATTCATCCTCACAGACTATCAATCCATGGTCCCGAGAATAGACTCAGCTTCAGTAACCCAACAGAAAAAGAGAAGGCCAATAAAGACACTGGTAGAAAGTTCAAAGAAGTTGATGTTACTAGGTGTGACAAAAGGACCCACAAGGATTTGTAGCACCAGGAAAACCTATGTCTCAACTCCTCTGCTGAAGTCAACAGAATGAATGTTCTCTTGGGCCTAGAGAGACCCAGCTACTCCCATCTTACCTGTCCTGTGAAGCTGGCATAGAAAGCCATTCCTTTTTTCACAATGTCACTTCTGTCTCAATTCTTCTTCCTCATGTTTACCTGGTAAGTTCTTCCTTTATTCGTTCCTTCTTTCCTTCCTTTTCTCCTCCTCCTCCTTCTCATTTTCTGTTTTAGGAAATGCTCATTCATCCTATGCAACTGCTGAACCACTCAGCTGAGTCCTCGGCTCTTCATTTTCTTTCTTCAAAAGAGTTGAGAACTCACAGCTTCCTTGCCACCTTCCTGGTGATATCCTCTCTGATTCCCTAGGGCTGAGCAGGTTGTCTCTGCCCTCTGCTTCCATGGGTTTCTTTTATATATCGATCGTCATGTTTAATAGTTACTCTCATTGTTTTCTCCCACGTGGCTGAGTGTACATGTTTCATTCACACTTGAATCCCCCATATTTTTATTATTACCATGAATTTTGTTATTATTACTCATTTTTATTTTCACTACTTGACAAAAATGTTGGTTGACAGACTAAGGGGTAAAAAAGAAGGAAGAGAGAGGAAGAGAATTTATATCCTACATGACCTGCCTCTCATATTTGTCTTGGGGAATGTGTATGCCTGAGTGCACAGTTTGTGTGTGGGGGGTAGAGGGAGAGAGAGGCTCTGTTCTGTAGCCTAAATTGGCCTCTAATTCCATTTCCTCCTGCCTCACCTTCCCCAGTGACTGGGATTTTACAGGCCTGTGCCATCACCTTATTTATTCAAGAGGAAGAACACATGTAAGTCTGGGGGAAACCCAGGGTTCCTAACGAAACTATAAACATATGTGGGCATCTTGGTGATGATGATACACAAGGATTCCTGCAGGTGATATAAACAGTTTCAGCTGGCAGTTCTATTTTCCTAGGAAAAGGATGTATGCTTGAGAAACATTAGCATTCTTAATTCAATATGCTAAACTTCCTAAGCTGGAAAGGAATAGTAGGTCTGTGTGTTTTCTTCCTGATAATTTTCTCCACATCATTATTCAAATAAAACATTGATTTGAAGGATCTGATTTGCTTAATGAGAAAATGAGCCCTGGTTTACTCCATCACTCGACATTCTGACAAGTACATAGAGACCATCCCTGCTGACTCACGGTTTCTTTTCCAAGTTATTTTGTCTTTTCTGAACCTTGTTTCCATAATGCTAAAGCAAGGATATTGAAAAGAGCCAAGTCAGTGTTAATAAAAATACAGTTCATATTTATGTAGGTTTTTTTTTTTCCTCAAAGGTTAGCAAATCAGATGGTATTATTTTACCATTTCTAAAATTATTTATTTGAGAGGATGGGGTGTGCCACAGCATACCTGCAGAGGTCAGAAGATATCATTCCAAGTAGAAATTAGTTCTTTCCTACCATGTGAGTCCCTGGAATTGAACTCAGGTCATCAGACGTAGCAGCAAGCACTATTTAGCCATCTTACAGACCAATCATTTTTTTAAAAAAGTTTAGAGATTACTCTATTTTCTTGCTTAGGTACTATGATTCTATTCTACAGCAGTGAGTTTAGGTGTTTGTGAGCTATTAGATTGTACTTAAGTTTCCCATTGACTTTGAACTATTTTTTTTGTAATTCATTCTTTAATATATATACATATATATGTATATATATTAGAAATTTCTAGATAAAACGGGTGAAGCCAACAAGAAAGAAACTGTAGTCATAGTTATATTTGTCATCAATATTTAAGAGAAAAGATTGTATAAGAGTCAGAGAAATATGATCAAATGACAAGTATTTTTTATAAATGGGGATGAGTCAAAAATTAACGCCAAAATGATGAAGGGTACTCATATAGAGCAGGAAATAATATGTTAGGGGTGTTTCATATGGTGGCATTGATCCTGGTGAAGTCAACAGAACCTATGCCAGCTTGAACCTTGGCTAAAACCCAGAAAGCAATATGATATTGCTATAAAACCAAAAGCCCCACTTTCCTTCTCCCTCAGGCTTGCTGCTACTCATAGCCCAGCCTGGGTGTTTGCCACACATTTCCACAGCCTCATGCTCTACAGCTAGAGAGGATACTTTTCCCTTTCCAAGATACTCAGGGTTTCCATGGATATAATTAATAAATGAGGAGTTTTTGTGCAGAATGGACCTGTTATTTGAGCCATAAGCCATGACGGCTGGTGAGAAACCAGTGGAGAAATGCTGTTTAGCCAGAGACAACAGAGTTCATCCTTTGTCTTTTTCCTTTGACAGTGATTCCACTGTAGAGGAAAATACTACCTTGAAGTTAAGAAGAATATGGTGGGACTAAAGTCATCAGCAAATGTTAATGAACTGGGATTTCCTTAAGACTTTGCTATGTTCTTAGAAACGTGTTAAATGCTTTGAAAAATAAGATCTCAGGTAATTGTTGCCACCTTGATGTTATTGCTATTATCTCCACCTTACAGAAGTTAAAATTGAGGCCCAGAAAGACTAAACTCCTTGAGTGAGTTCATAGGCCAAAGTGCAGCCCTAGACAGAGTTAGGTGGTGCTCTATTCTGGAAAAGAGAAGATTGCATATACCCAAAGAAATTTTAGTGTGATTCAGTGATGCACAAAGCTCTAAACTGGAAATGACTCAAAAGAGAGAGTGAGGAAAAGGACTCTAGCCACACCGAAGTCAAACAGTGTAAGGAAGGGATCCAGTTCTCAGCAAAAGAATGACTGAGGCAAAAGGAACCCATGTGTGGGCATTTGGAAATGAGCCTTGGCTCTGTGAGTTCAAAGAAGACTTGACCAATGACCTGAGTCAGTTCCACTCAACAAACTGACTCATACTGATAGATTCACATGAGGCTTGTGTTGTTAAATAAAATGGTAATAGAGGACTGCATTGTACTGATTAAAGCACTCTTCTCCTAGGGACAAAAATAAGTAAGTAAATAAATAAATAAATAAATAAATAAATAAATAAATAAATACCCAGAAATCAGATAGCAATTTGAATCTATTACCCCCACACAGTTCTTTGTTACCGCACACAGTTCTGTCTGGTGCTTTGTAGTTCCAGACAGCTTACATGCTCTTGCAGTTCTTTCTTCTCCTTCCATTGTTCTAAAATAACACACACACACACACACACACACACACACACACACACACACACACACATATACACAGAGGAAGGGAGAGGAAAGAGGAGAGAGGGTGGGAGGGAGGGAAGGAGAGAGAGAGAGAGAGAGCATGAAAAATCAATGTACATAAGATTTTACTGAAGTTGTTGGATGCAATTGGGCTTGTCAATTTAAGAATATATAAAACTTAAAATTCTACATCAAATACCTGCATTCTTAAAATTACTTTAGCCCTTCTGCCAAACTCCCCAATAACACACTCTTCTCATCTACTTTGCTATTGTCCATTATTCCTCTGGCATCCAAATTTTACTTCTCTGTGTGTTTTGGTTAATGCTGATTATTAAACTATATGAGTTTATATAATATGAGACCCACTAATACATTGAAAACAGGAACAACATAGGACATGGGCAATGAAGGGCTCTCTCAAATCAAAATACTTTGTATTTTTCTTGAGTATAAAAATTACATCATTTTCCTTGTTTGTGTTGGCTCCTACTTGGAGAGTTTCACCTCTAAATTCAACCTTGTCAAGGTATTTTCCTAACAGTCACAGTTCCTTCCCAAAGAGATGTTCTTAGGCCAGGGCTTGAGCAATTTTAAACCATGCGATGAGGTTTGTTAGTGAGCACAGAGCCAAAACATAAGGACATTCTTGATATTCTGGAGAGCGTGTTGAGCTGTGTGTTTGAGGTACTGACATGACACAGCTCTGCTCCCCCAGCTGCTGCTTTTGAGTGATGTTTGCATCTGTCTTGAGCATTATAACTCTATCTAGACTTATACTGAGCTGGAGTTATTATCCCAAATGAATTTAAGTTTCCATATTCAAGAAAATTGTGTTTCAGGGTTCTGATAAAAATAAATTTGAAGCATGGTTAATGATATCAAAACTTCAAAACAAATGATTATTTTCTAATCTTTACACTATTTAAATAAGGGAGAAATCCATCCAAGAGTCCAATGAGCTTGGGAAAATTAAAGATATTCAGGAAGGAGACCGTTTAAAAGGCTATGCAACTAAGGAGGTCTCACCATTACCAGAAGAAAGCAAGGTTTTATCATGAGCAAGTCAAACAATGGATTTTATGTGTTATTAGATGGATTTGCTGGAAGATACAACAGAGAATGTTGAAGACAGTATATTTGTGTTTAAGCAAACGGTCAATATCATGCTTTAAAATGTCTTTGGGTGGCAAATGCAAAAATGTGAGATGAGCAACAGCTCTGTATGCATGTATGTTATTAATAACAGTATCTGAAGAGGGAATAATTGAACAAACACGGGCCTAAGGATGTGGGCCATGTGAACATCTGCAGGAAAATCCAAGTAAGTGTAAGACTAGCAGGCACAGAAGCTTAGAGCCTGGAATGTGTGGGATACGTACCAGAGAGACAGCAAAGGAGGAAGAAAAGTGTGGAGCGAGCTTCCATCATCATGCAGCTCACAGGGATGCTTCGGACCTCATTCTAAGTGTGGGGAGAAAGCAGCAGGAAGCTCTAAGGTAACTTATGTCTTAAGAGTTTTTAACTAAAGTTTTAATTTAGAGAGAGAGAGTGTGTGTGTATGTATATGTGTATATGGGGGATATGTGTGTCTATGTGTGTGTATGTATGTGTATGTATATGTGGTGTGTATGTATGTATATGTATGTGGGGGATATGTAGATACGTATGTGTGTGAGTATGTATGTTGTGTGTGTGTGTGAAAGTATGTATGTAGTGTGTAAGTGTGAATGTGATTTATATGTGTGTGTATATGTATGTATGTGGGGGTTATGTGTATATGTGTGTGTTAGATCACTCAGGTTGCAATGTGAAGGCTGCATGAGAGGAAATGGTACAGAGATTGGAGAAGAGGCCATTTCAGGAACTCAGAGGAACATTAAAAAGAAGAACAGATAATTTTAAGGTTTTCTGTTGAAAATAGCGTTTTTTTTCATACAATACATTCTGATTATGGTTCTCACTGCCCAAACACCTTCCAGATTCTCCCCATCTTTCCACCCACCTAAGTATACAACCTTTCTCTCTCTCAAAAGAACACTTTGATGGCTTGAAAAGAGGTAGCAGTAGCAGGCTTAGAAAGTGGACAGATTGAATGTATTTTTGAAAGTGACACAATATTTGTAAAGGGAAGCAGTGCAGTGTACAGAGAAAAAGAAGTAAGGATGGATATCAGGTCTGGCCAAGTTAATATAAGGGTAGACAGTGCAGTGGGAAATCCTAAAGAAGGGCCTGAGGAGCGTTGAGTTTGAGAAGAAAATGTCTGGCTGATTTGAGTTATATTTAAAGATACCAGTTTTGCTTTTAGCAAAAGGCAACATCTCAAATCAGTAAGAAAAAGCTGATTATTAAGTAAATAGTTTGGAGAGAAATGGAGAGCCATATGGTGAAAATAAAGTCTAGCATGGATCTTATGCAAAGACACATGCCAAGTGAGTCAGTTTTAATAGTAGAGGAAGCCATAAAAATATGTGAAATCATTGGAAAATTATATCATTGTCTTAATTTAGAAGACAGTTTAATTATGACATAATTTTCTCTTATAAGCTCTCCAACACTGTCAAATTCAAGGTACATTGTTCTAGGTTTCTTAGCTCCCATTCCAGGAACCTATTGATAACCGGTGGGAAATTATATTCAGGATTTGAGGTTCAGTTTCCTGCAGTTTCCTTCCCTTTCGGGACTACTGGCTTGTCACATTCTGACTGTCAGTTTAGTGATCGGGCTGGGAAACTCTAGGCTACATCACCACATTTTTAGGATATATGGTATCAGGAATCCACACATTCTCTGAGGGGAAAGTATAATAGAGGAATGTAAGCATCTACATTCCCTCCACTCTAGTGTCTTCTTTTCCATCCTTGATTCTGTGATATGTTTGATTATTTCACACACTATTTTTCATTTTGCCCACATTATGTAGTTGTTCTCTGTTAGTGGTTTATGTAACTCCCTCTGTGGATAACTGTTGTTTCTCCTGATAATTAGTTGATCACACAATGACCTGAGGAAGATTTTCGTGATTTAGGAGCATAATGCTACACTTGACCATTTATAACATCAAAACTAAAGCCATGCTGGAGAATAACTTTTCTTTTTAAGATATCTTATAAAATCTACAAGAATTGCCATATGCTAGAACAGTGATTCTCAACCTGTGGGTTGCACCCATTTGGGGGTCGAATGACCCTTTCACAGGGTCAGATATCCTGTATGTCAGATATTTACATTACAATTCATAACCCCAAAATTACAGTTATGAAGTAGCAACAAAAATAATTCTGTGGTTACAGAGTCACTACAATATAAGGAAATGTATTAAAGGATCACAGCCCTAGGAAGGTTGAGAACCACTATGCTAGAATATGAAAATGAACCTCAACAAATTTCCATGACTAATTTTTGTAAAGGTGACACATAATTAAATAATATAAGTAAGATAAGAATGGACAGTAATAAAGTACAAGAATGAAGAGAGAAAATACGTATGGAAACAGGGATATGCATTGCCAAACAACTGGCAAAGGACAGCTCTAATGGAAAGCAAAATCTACTTAGAATTAAATAGCAATAAAATCATTATTACCAAAATTTGCATAATAGCATTAAAGCAGTACTTTGCAGATGTATCATTTAAAAAGCTAAAGTAAAAAAAAAAATTAGAAAAGCTAAAAATAATGAGATAAACATCCAACTTCAGATGTTACAAAACAGAACCAGATAGACCATAACAAGAATGTAGTCATTAAGCTGTAGCAGAAACAAATGGAAGAGAATAATTAAGTCATAAAGATAATCAGTGAAGCCAATAAATTGGTTTCTTTTAAAAAGCGAATAAAAAGAAATCTAATTCATGGATGATTGATGACCAGAAGAGATTACAACCCAGTGATTTCAGGGGAAAAATGTGTGTATGTATGTGTGTTTATAACAACTACAAACACTAGTTACTAAAATGTGATAAGAGACATTTTAAATCACCATGTAATGTTCGAGAACATATGTTGTTCTTAATGTAAAACATGCACACAAAAAAGCTGGTTCCTGAGAAATTAAGGTCCTAAGGAATCTTAAAGCCATTAATCACACTGAATCATTCTTGGACGGTTTCCAGTGATGTATTCTATCAAGTGTTAAAGGATTGAACAATTCCTATCACACATCATTTCTTCTCAAATGCATAAAAATAGAGAGTGTTGCTAAGCATAGTTTACAATTATAATTTCGACACCAAAATTGCTACAAGAACATACAATTGTGAAAATTTGAAGGCAATTATCACATGCGCAGACAGAAGTAAAAATGCCAAGAAAATGTTTACAAAATAAATTTCACAAGAAGAAAAAAGATTAACATCACATCCCAGGTACATTTGTTCTAAAATTTGAAGTGATTTAGCACTATGAAATGAACATTACAAAATTAATGAGGAATGTGAGGGTCAATATATCAAAAATATATTTGAAAAACATCCATCCTTCACTCATCATGAAGTCTTTGAACAAGCTAAAATTTTAAAGTCTTTATTTTATAAATGACAAGTGGCATGGTGTTGCATGTCTATAATCCTAGCACTTGGGAAAGGCAGGAGTAGTGTGAGTTTGAGGCTAGCCTTGGCTACAGAGTGAGTGCTAGGTGAGCCAAGGCTATCTAGTGAGATCTTGCCTCAAACAACCAACAGGACATGAAACAAAGAAGATAAGGACATTTACAAAAACAATTCTACTGTGTCTATCTCATGGTGTTTGATTGTATTTTACATTTAAATTCCTTACAAATATTGAGATTGGACATCTTTGAGTATTCCTTCATATATCTGTGGAGTATTCTTAGATAAGCAAATGATAGTACTTTTATAGTAATACATTATAGGCCAGTAAGTTTAATAAATTAATGCAATAAATATCAGCATGACTTCCAAAGTTTCATGTGAGCAGCAAAAAAAGCAAATCACAATAACAAAACCTGCATCATTCTGTTTGCTTGGTCTCATTCGTTTTCGAAGTTGACAGGTTTTCAGCATTCTTTCATTCTTTCTCGTTTTCCTTGACTTTGTATTTATTTTACAGTCAGATTTCCATTTTGCACACTATTTTCACTCAGTTTGTTATGCACCTTTACTTTTTTCCTTATGAGATAATTGCTTAAACCATCCACTTTAGGAAGAATAGGGTATGTTCACCCAATCTAATCAAAGCAGCTAAATTCTAAATTATTTTCTAAGCAGAGACTTGGCTACATCTCACAAATTTTAAAATTATTCAGCTAATATGTTTTCTAGATTTCAAAAGACTTCTTTTTAAGATACTTTAAACTTATTAGTGTATGTGTGTGAGCTTGTATGTGTGAGTGTTCATGTGCACATGTGTTTATGTGTGCATGTATGTCTATGCATGCATGCGTGCGCACGTGCATGCATGTGTGTGTGTGTGTGTGTGTGTGTGTGTGTGTAGGAATGGTGCATGCATGCCACAATGCACCTGTGAAAATCAGATGACAACTTCTGGAGTTGTATTACTTCATCACACATTACACCATCACCAACAGCAACTTACAGAAGGAAGTGTTTATTTGGGCTTATGGTTCCAGACGGGGAGTCTACTGTGGCTCATGGTATGGTATCAAGATCAGAAAACTGAGAGATCATGTCCTTAAACATGAGCAGGCAGCAGAGAGGATTACCTAGAAGTAGCAGGGCTGAAGCTTTTCATCTCAAGGCCCTCTCCTATGACATACTTCCCCTAGCAAGCTACCCCTCCCAAATCTCCCTGAACAATGTCACAACAAACACCAAGTATTCAGATACCTGAAACTATGGGGAACATTTCTCATTCCAGCCACTATAGGAGCACATTCTTTCCCTCCATCGTGAGTTCTAGTAGTTCAACTCTGGCCATCTGTATCTCTAAGGTAAAATTAAAATTTGACATAAAAAATTTTAGACTAATAATAATATTGAAAATGGAAATTAGAAATACTTTCCAGGTCATGGTGGTGCACACCTTTAATCCCAGCACTTGGGAGGCAGAGGCAGGCAGATCTCTGAGTTCAAGGCCAGCTTGGTCTACAGAGCGAGTTCCAGGATAGTCATGACAACACAGAGAAACCCTATTTCACAAAAACAAAACAAAATAAACCTTAGGAATAGATTTAATTAATGACCTATTAATTCCTTCCACAGCTGATTCTCCATTTCACGATGGTTCAATTTATGATTATTTTTAAATTTCATGGTGGTTTGAAATTATATCCACATAACCATTCTGTGTTTCACTTAAAAAATAATTATTTGGACTTTCTGCGTTAGGTAGAGAGACAGATTTTAGGCACTCGGGCCTTTAACAGTGCAGGTTGAGGAGGCTGGAGGAAGAGATCCAATGGTATCCTGCAGAACAAAGAAAAGCCTGTAAGTTTACAGACTTCTGAGGGCAGAAGCCTCTGAGCTTGGGTGGAACAAGGCCGCTGAGTGTTAAACTGAGGGGTTTCTGAGTTGGGCAGATAGTAAAGTATACAGGGTAGGACATAAAACAGTAAGTTAGGAAGTTAATCCTATTCTCTCACCTACCTTGGGCCTGTCCCATGCTAGGAGGTTAGCAGCTAAGGAAGGTGTTAGATGGAAAGCTGGCTTTTCACTCTTCAGAGGAAGGCTCTGGGACCTAACAACTTTCTATACTGTCTTCAGTCAGTTCCATGAGATATCCAACACTGCGTTACAAGCCAGGCCTGTGAAATGGCTGTGCCTGCTGTAGTACTGCAGGTGTTTCCCAGAGACTAGGAGTTAGCCTGGCTCTCTGGTAGGTAAATAGATAGGGAGAGTGACCACGGCTAGGTAGTAAAGGTGGCCAGTGTCCAAGAGGACCAACTGGTGGCCAATGTCCAAGATGACCAACTGATGGGCCAATGTCCAAGATGACCAACTGGTGGCCAGTTTCCAAGATGACCAACTGGTGGCCAATGTCCAAGATGACCAGCTTCTTCTTCACCTCCTGACTTGAAACAAAAACCTGGCAGCTTAAAACAAAGGCTTTGTAGTTTTTCATCTCCCACCAGCAGGCTCCCCTGCTGATGGGTTGGCTTGGCAAGTTTGGAACATGTTATACAACAGTTCTGGGCCCATCCACCATCCTAGCTTTCTTCAAGCTGACCAACCCTAAATTAGGGGAGGAAGACTCTTCAGAGGCTTCAAAACTTCCCACCTTCAAGAAGAGACTGGATTTTTTTAAAAGCTTTTCCCCACCCCATTCTGCTTCACAGAGGGTCTTTTTGTCTGTATGTCTACTGTGTATCTGTATTTCCTCATCCCCAAGAATCATCTTTCTTCAACCCTAACCCCATCTGTGGTGCTTGAGATTTCTCTGCTGCTACCTGTTGTGCTCAGATTATTCCCACCTTTTAATTCTTTACTAACAGAGAAAATGAACCTGATCAAGACCCTTAAACACTCTGAACATGCTTGAGTTAGGCTAAAGTAAGCCATGATATTTACTGGATGCATTTTTGCTTAATGATATTTGAGATCTATGATGAATTTATTATGGCATAGTCCCATCAGAACTCAATGAGTATTGGTGCTGAAGATCATATGACATCCAGGAAGACTGATGCAAACCAATATAACCTGTTGCTCATCCCCAAATTTGTCTATAAATTCAAAACAATCCTAGCTACCTTCTCAGAATTTTCAAGAACAATAGTTGATATATGTAGGACGAAATGCTAAATGGTCTTATTAAAAAAAAAAAAAGAAACAACCAGAGCCAGATATTGGGGTCAAAAGCTGACAGATCAGAAAAGCAGAAAGAAGCCAGCCACTTTCTTACCACTTGGAGATCTTCCACCAAAGGAACCTACTACCTACTTACCCACGCCTATGTACCTTTCTGTTCTGCATCTCATTTCTTCCCTCTGCCCAGCTACATTACTTCCTGCCCAGCTCTGTCACTTCCTATCTGTTTGTACAGACCTCTAGACCTTTATGGTTAACTAGTGTTGGAAATCAAAGCCTGTGCCACCACACCTCTCCCTGTTCCCAGTGTGGCCTTGAATTTATAGAGAGCCAGACAGATTCCTGCCTCCTGAGTGATAGGATTAAAGGTGAGTGCTACCATTGCCTGACTTCTATGTTGAATATAGTGGCTAGCTTTTTCCTCTGATCCTCAGATAAACTTTATTGGGGGGACACAGATAAAATATCACCATTGATATATTGATTTAAAATTTTACATGAATGTATGGAAGTCCTGTAATAACCAAAACAAACTTTAAAAGGTTCAAGTTAGAAGACTTAGGTTGCCTTCTTTCAAAAATTATTCTTAAACCATAGTAATAGAAATGGAGTTTCCATAGTGACATATGCAAATTGATCAAATGAAAATCGAGACTTCTTCATGCACATCTATGAAGGACAGCTTCTACAAAGACATCTAATGAGCAAAGAAAAACATTGTGAACAGATGTTGCTAAAGAGGCTGAGTATGAACCTGGGATAAAAATGCACCTTGTCTCAGGATCTTGTTTTATATCGATACTTTAAACACAAAAAATACACTAACCGCGAATGAGAATAATGAAAATGATTTTGTATAATTTAAAAATTCTTCTTAGTAGGTGATAGTGTTAAGAAATTAGAAAGGTAAGCTAAATCCCAGGAGAATATTTGAAATTACCTGACAAATTACCTACATACAGACTATAGAAAGAATTATTTAATTTTAATGATTAAAAGGCAAAGCATTCAAAATTGTCTGCCAATATGAGCAAGCATGGAACCAAGGAAAATATACAAATAGTTAATAAGTATGTATTTTAAAAGTGCTCCTCTGGGCTAGTGAGATGGCTTAGGGGTTAAGGGCACTTCTACCGAGCTGGACAACTTGAACTCAATCCCTGGGACCCACAGATGGAAGAAGAGAGCAGACTCCCAAAAGTTGTCATTGGATCACCACTACACAGGCACCAAGGTACACTTATATAAAGATGCAAACACACACACACACTAAATGAGTTCATCATTATCAGCAATCTGCTAAATCACAATCAAAACCACAACACACGTATTCAAATGAGTGAAATGTAAAAGCCACAGTGGGCCAGGCAGTGGTGGTACATGCCTTTAATCCCAGCACTTAAAAGGCAGAGCCAGGCAGATCTCTGTGAGTTTGAGGCCAGCCTGGTCTACAGATTGAGATCCAGGACAGGCACCAAAAAACTACACAGAAAAACCCTGTCTCGAAACAAACAAACAAAAAACAAAAACAAAAAGTCACAGTGATTCTTGGTAAGAATTTGGGGTAACTTATTCTTGCATATCCTACCAATGACATAATAGTAGAAGTATTTTTGAAAGCCACTCAGAAGTTTCTTATGGAGTGACTATATATCAAAGTGGCTTTATAATGTGTCAGCTTGACCAAGGTAAACTTCACTTCTCCAAATTCCTCTCCTAGTAGGTCACCAGTTAGAATGGATCACAAGACAGATACTTGTGAGAGGTAAGAGCAAGAACATCGAGCATGCACTGTTTCTTACAGCCCACGCATCATTTGCTGATTTCATCCCTTTGGCTTGAGGTGGCGTCTGGACCTGTGGTTGCTCCACCTTCCTCTCTCTTCCAACTCTCCCATCACAGACAAAGACCACAAGAACTGACACCTGTTTCAGTCCTGCCCCTGGCCTCCAGCTGGGGTGCTAGCTTGTTCTTTTCTCTCTTACTTTACATCTGCCTTTCTTCCCCAAATGTCTTCTCTGTGGATGTCAAGCTCCTGCTTCAGACATGACTACTAGAGGCTTATGGAGACTGTTTAGCCAATTTCCATTGCATATCGTGAAATTCTTATTTTCTTTGCAATTGCTTCTAAAACATTAAATTTACTCCGTGAAAATTTCATACATGTATACAATATATTTTGATCTTTCTATTCATTACCCTGTCTTACTCCTCCTTTCCGAATGAACCCCTTCTTCCCAGCAAGCTCCCCTCTTACTTCCTTGTCTTTTTGTGTGTGTTTAATTGAGGTTACTTATATGAGCATGGGTGGTCAGGGTTTTTTTAAATAATTTTTTTTTTATTAAGAGATTTTCTATTCATTTTATACACCAACCACAGATTCTCCTGTCCTCCCTCCTCCCGCCCCCCATTGGGGAGGTTCTTAATTGAGTGGTGTCTTTTCTGCTTGAGTTGACTCTATACTTCTCTAATGACTGCCTTTTGCAAAATGGATATCAGATGCATAGCACATCTTTGGGTCACATTCTTCAGCATGAGTGTGTTGACTATCACTTTGTTTTTCACTAGTGAGTCTAATCCATTTGTATTTAAGTTCATAAAATTACAGAAGTGTGAACTCACTGAACATGTGGAGGTGCTGAGGTCTGAACTTGACCAGGATGCGGCAGCTCTGTGTCCCACCCTGTATCTTACCTCATCCCTCCCTCTTATCTGGATGATCTTTGGATTCTTTGTAGTCTCCTCTATCATAAATCAGTAAATGTGCTCTCCTGAGCTCACTGAGCTCAGACATCAAATGAGCCAACCCCAAGGAGGGTGTGGAAGGAACTTCACTTAAAGCAAGCTCACTGATGGCGCAGATGATGACGGCTCATAAAAGTGCCTGGGGTGGGGATGGTAGTGGGACTGAACCTTCAGTCTCTGGGGTTTGATGTCATAGCCTATGTCAATCTGGTGTCTCCCGGAGAACTCATGGTAATATGCGGAAAAATCACCACACCAGGCCACGGAAGTGTTCTGGTTTTACTTTTGAAAGTAGAGAGAGAAAATTTGTTTTCATATGTGTGAGTGTGTGTGTGTGTGTGTGTGTGTGTCTGTCTGTCTGTCTGTCTGTCTGTCTGTCATCTGTCTTTTTGACTTGCCGTGTCTGAGACAGGACACACACGACATTAAGCACAGAGGGAAGGAAGGCCTTCAGTCTGCCTCACGGTCTTCAGCACATGTGGAGGGAGCATTTGCTCTCACTCTTCACTTTACGTCTATTTACCACCAACAACAGCAAGGAACTCCCATTCCCTCCACATATCCTACCTCATTATAATTAAAAATAACAGCTTAACAGAATCTGCTAGACAATATGCTAGTTTCTGAGAATGACTGTCACAGCTTTACTCCTGAACAATAAAATACTTTTGTTTTCTCCAGGTATTTTTTTTAATAATGAAATTAAATTGTCTAGTAAAATTGCTTTGGATCTCAAGAATAATTTTAAACAAATAAGAGATAAAGTTAGTAAACTCTAGTTGGAATTCCTTTGGTTCACCAACAAGCTCTCAAATAATGACACAGAGACTTATTATCAATTATAAATGCTAGGCCTTAGCTTAGGCATGCTCCACTAGCTCTTTTAATTTAATTTAACCTGTTTCTATTCATCTACAATTTGCCTCAGGGTTTTTTGCCTTTCATTCACTATGTCCTACTTTCTTGCTTCCTCCCTGTCTGTCTTTCTGTCTGGCTCCTGGCATCTCCCTTTCATCTCCTTTTCTTTCCTCCTGAACCCAATTTCCTCCTCCTACTTTCTCTCCCTGCCTGGAAGTTCTGCCTATACCTCCTCCCTCACTGTTCAGCTTTTTAATCAGATGCCTTAAGCAGACAAGGTGAAACAGCAGTACATCTTGACATAATTAAACAAATGCAGCATATTTTTGCATAGTTAAACAAATATTCCACAACAGTAAACAATGCCAGTTGTCAAAGTTGCAAATTGGCAATTATGAGTAGATTTTCACCCCCTCCCCCTACATACCTACATGATTATAACAAAAAATAACAATTGAGCAGAATCTGGTAAACGATATGCTAACTTCTTTTCAAGGGAACCTAACTTGTCTTAGTAGTGACTTAATGTCAGGAGCTCAGAGCAAGCCCAAAGGTGTTTTGTTCAGATGCCTGAACCAGAAAAATCCTTTGTATCCTTCCAGAGTTGTTTTGAGAATGCCTGTCATTGAGAGCAAGGAGTGACTGTAGAGCATTGATGGCTGATGAATACAACATTCAGTGTGCTGTGGGTGGGAGACCGCAGTGGTGCGGTTGTGGAATTCAGTTTGACTGTTGGCATGGATAACAAGGACCAACTCCTGGATTAGGTTGTGTGACAGGTCAAGGGATGGGCAGCAGAGACCTGCTGCTTTGACTTTGACAGGGCAGGGCCTGCTAGTGAACAAGCCTTAGACTAGGAATCATTCCAGCTCCTTGCTGCTTATGGAATTTGCATAGAGAGATTATTTACGATTCCAAATTTCTTCAAGTTGAATGGGGAAAATCATGTCCACTTTCCCTATCTTACAAGATCAGTCAAGTGGCACTGGTGTCAAGCTTCCTTCGACTGACTCACTAAACAACTACGCCTTAAGCATCTAATTTACCCCAGTTGCAGTTTTGACTCGTTTCTTTGGGGGATACTATCAAATAAGACATAGGGGGGTTCACAGTCTAGAGACAGTTAGAGAAACCCTGTGGCCTTGGAAAGTTATTAAACCTCTTTTACAGTTTCAAAAAGGAATGATAATACTACCTCAGATTTGTTTCTTGAAACTAATGTGATAATAGGCAGCAAAACTAGGTAAAATACCTAGCATATAGTATAAAAACAATTTTATTCTTGTTAATAGTGTTACTTCAGAGAAACTACACGGAGTAAAATCTTTGGAGGAGCTGTGGTCTGAATTTCTCCATATATAAGTGGCCTCATGGTTGTGTCTTTAAAGAATGGGTTGGGAAGGAAAGAGAGAGGTCCTGTACCCAGTGTGAAGGACTAACCCTGGGTGTGAGGAGAGCGGGTGTGGCCATCTGTACTGTAGCACCTGTCTAACTCTATAAGTGAGAAGTGAACAGTAGTGACGATGTGATGTTGGAAACGCATTGAAATTCACTCATGGGGCTGACCACACAAGAGAGGTCACCTGGTGGTTCCCTTCTCTAGGATGTCCAGACAGTGAGTTTCAGCATATCATTATCTCCTTAGCTTGCCACTCCATCCGTACACAGATCTTCTCCACAAACTCCAAAGTCCCCAGGGGGCAGAGACTGGGATTTCTTCATGGCTGTATCCCAAGCTAGCATGGAGCCTGCTACACAGTGACAACCCAGTTCATGTATACATATGGGCTAACTGCAAAAAGCTGAGTTTAGGGCAAAGTTTTAAAATGCAGAAAAGCCTAGAACCTTGGGCCTTGCTCCTCCAAGACTTAGAATCAACTTGGGATCATTGTGTTTATTCTTCTAGACTGTCATTCCCTAAAAGTTTTTTTTTTTTTTTTGGCTCCATGTGACTTGTTCCAGTGATCGCTCATGATCCAGAAAGTTGGGCTATTTGTCTTCCAGAGCTTAGGAATGTGTTTTCCTACAGCTGCTGATTGATTACTGTTAATCCAGTTATGCAAACATGGTGTCTGGGCAAAGTCAGAATGTAGCTGGGAGAAACAAGGAGTCTGACCAGTGCACTTAGGAGGATAATGAGAGTGTATTTGACATGGCAGCTCTCATGGAAAAATCTCTGTAACACCTGGGGCTCTCAGCACAGCCCTTACTTCCTTATGCTAGGAGAACAAATGAGTTCCTTGGAGTCCTGTAGGTGACTCTCCATAGGGATGGGTGAGCATGGTCTTCTGCAGAGGAGTAGTTTACTGACCAAGAGTGCTGGTCCTGGTGGAGAAAGCAGGAGAGGCACTCTGAACATGGAGCTCAATGCCACTGAATACCTAAGAAAACCTTCCTACATTGTGAAATGGCCTGTTATGAAGTTTTAAAGCAGGAGAAATAAAAATAAACGGAAGAGTGAGAGAACACCATGTGCTTGGGGTTCTTCTCCAGCTGGGGGCCGGGGGCCTGCTGACTTTCTTTGCCTCTTAGTTCCTCATGAGAAAAATGGAGTGAAGATCCTTACACAGTTCACATTGTAGAGTCAGGAGAGATGGCTGGCAGCTCAGAGCACTTGCTGCCCTTGCAAAGGACCTGAGTTCGAGTCTACAGCTCCAGGGCATCTGACACCCATTGAGCTATCTCCCCAGCTCCAGTAAGAAATGTTTTCATTATTTAAAAATTTTCATTACATTTCTTTAATGGTGGTGGATGTGCTAAAGTACACCTGTGAAGGTCAGAGGACAATTTTCAGGAGTTCGATCTCTCCTTCCACCACATGGATTCCAGGGACAAGACACAGATTGTCAGGTTTAGTGTCAAATGCCTTTCCCCATGGAGCTATCTTGGTGGTCTCCTAAATGAGAAAAACTTTTAAAGAAAAAAATTGTATCTATTGTATACTCATACCCATGTCCACTATGGGTCATCAATGCATAGATAACAGTCAGACATCATTCAGGAGCTGCCAGTCTGTATAAGGAGCCCAATGCTGAAAATATTGAATTTATTAACAGCACCACATAGAAGCTGACATAAGAAAATGAGCGTTGGTGCCTGGAAAGGAGCATGTAATCCCAGCACTTAGGAAGTAGAATTGAGGCACTGCCAGTTGGAGAACAGCTTGAGTATATAGCAAGAGTCTGCCTCAAAAAGAGAAATGAGAGAAGTAGGGAAAAATAGAGAGGGAAAGAGAGACTGAGACAGACACAGAAAGAGCATGCTGGCCACAGGGCCCATCCTCCATTCCCCTGTGCCCTCCGTGTTTGGCCTCTGTTACTTCTGCTGGGATTAACAATGCGGCTTTGCAAAAATCTTCAAATATCTAAGCTTCAGACTATCTTATATGTAAAGTAAGCATTTTGAATGCTACTCACTCACTTCACCAAGTTACAACGGTGACCAAGTGAGATAAAGTCAGGGAAAACCGCATGGCAGTAGTTACGATGGAATCTTAGGAGAGTTGTAGCTGAAGAGTCAAGGCATCTCCAGCAGACATCTGGTAGACCAGTTACCTGCTTGTAGTTCTGTGTGAGCTGTTGAGATTATGTTCTTGGGACATAATAAAGGCAACACAGCTCCAGGCTTATTGTAGCTTGCACTTAGGAACTAGTCATGAGATGGGAATGATGACCCGTAGTATTTGCTCTCTCTCCTGATAATAACTGATACACCTCTTTCTCTGACTGTGCCTTAATGATTCATACCAGAAAGATGGTGCCTTAGTTAGCTTTAACTGTCATCTTGACACAGCCTAGAGTCACCTAAGACGTCTCTTGCCTGCAGTATCTCTCCTCTCTCTCATCAATTGTTCTGGGCTCTGCTGACTCCCCATGGGAGACCTCAATTTGTGAGATGTTGGGATGCAGGGTGGCTTGGGAAAGAGGGCTGGGGGTGGGAGGAGGGGGTGTCTGTGGATAGCACTGAAGTGAGTATAAAATTTCTTAATAAAGAAAAATGAAAACAAAAACAAACAAAAAACTGAGGAGCTGCCCAGGTCAGGTTGGCTCACAGGCACGTCTGTGGGAAGTTGTCTTGATTGTGAGGTGATATAGCAGGGCCCAGCACATTGTAGGCTGTACCATGTCCTATGGAGGTGGTCCTTGGCTCCAGAAGAAAGGACCTAAGCTTGAGTCTATGGGTGAGCTGACAAGCAATGCTACTGTGTGGTTTCTGCCTCAAGAACTGCTTGAGCTCCTGCCCTGATTTCCCTCAAAAATGGACCATGACACAGAAGTATAAGCCAAATAAACCCTTTCTTCCCCTTGGTTGCTTTTGGTCACAGTATTTTATCACAGTGAATGAAAGGAAATGAGCACGGGGAATGAGAGAAGCAAACTGGCCTACTTGAGGAGCTCAGAGGGTAGCTCTATTTCACAGGGTACAAACCTTTTGTAGACCTAACTAATTTCGTTTACTTTGGGTCACTTCTCTGGGCTACAGAATACCCTTTTGGCAGAAGAGTGAAATGATTCAGCTCAGGAATTATTTGTCTATGGCTCTGGAGAGGAAGAATGCAGTTGTAAGTCAGATTGTGTGAGTCTAAGCGACAGGAGACTGAGTCAACCAGAGGGAGATGACGGTTGTGACTAGAAAGCCATTCTCCCAGCCCTAAGGTCACCTTCTGATGCCTGCGCTTACAGTTCAAAGAGCTGCAGATTTAGTTTCTTATCAATCCCTGCCTGCTGGATCTTTGAGGTGGCCTTTCAGTCTGTTGCATGGTTTGAGGGGTTAGGATCTAAATAAAGGCTTTCATGTGGATTTCAACTACCTTGATCCTCATTTGCAGATGCATTACTGAGTGCTGATTAATAAAATAAAAGACCCCTTCATACAAGCTAAAAATGTAGATGTCTTTACTTCCTTTACTTACAGTTCATCATTCTGAAAGAGTACTCTGGGAAGAAACAAATCCCCAGTGCCCTAAACCTTTTTGGAGGAAG
This sequence comes from Onychomys torridus, assembly GCF_903995425.1. Taxonomy (NCBI): domain Eukaryota; kingdom Metazoa; phylum Chordata; class Mammalia; order Rodentia; family Cricetidae; genus Onychomys; species Onychomys torridus. Next base: position 25,133,877 of record NC_050453.1, read on the forward strand.
CAAGGAGGGCTTCAAATTAGTGAGATTAGCCTTCTCTCTGTGTTTACCCCCTTCTGTGAGGCAGAACTGGTATCAGAATGAAAAGTCACGCAGTAGTTACTGCCAGAAACAAGAATCTAGACAATCCATTTACTTTTCTCCCTTTCCAGTTCCTGCTTAGAAAATTGTCTGGAGATGCATGGAAACGAAGAACGTGATAGATGCCTGACCTACTTATTTAGAAAAGGTGCCAGTGTCAGAACCCAGGGAGAGCAATGTAGACACCTTGAAGGAAACAGATTAGGGGCTGGACCCAGAGGATTCTGTGGTTATTGATGTTCCCACAGGCTCCTGTCTGCCTTGGTACCAGCCTTTGCTGCTCTTCTCTGACCTGGTGTTTATCACCATAGATGCCAGTGTGTGGGAGGACTACTGTTCTTAATTTTCTTCATTTTTCCGTCGTCCTAGGGATTTAGGAGGAGATGGCATCTGCCTATTTTTCTGAATGCCTTTTTTTTGTAAATTAAAACCTTCATTTTGCTGGCATTCTTCCAAGAGGATCTCCTAACTGTCCTGGAGGGATATCATCCATTGTCCCTAGATATGATCTGGAGGGGATTAAGGCAGCATCTTTGGAAAAGGTGACATTTGTTTGCTAAATTCTCCCCAAAATGTCTGCGTGTTATTTGGATGAAGTAGAGGAAGATAATAATAAAAGGCCTTGAACAGGGGAGAGACTGGCATGGTGGGAGCTTTAGGAGCTTTAAGTAGCATGTTGACGTGCCAGCTTAGAGTAAGCTGTGGGACAGCTGAAGACTTAGGATGCTATTCACTGGAGTGATAGCAGTCAAAGTTTTAGTTAGAATAACCTAGATTTCTAGGGAATCCATGTGAGACTGTCTGCAATACCACTGTATATTGATTTAAATCATCCAAAACGCCAGGCAGTCAATACTTAGCAATTTTTGAAGTGAATTTGTATTTTGCTTTTAACAAGGCCTGATGAGTTTTTTTTTTTTTTGTTTTTTTTTTTGTTTTTTTTTTTTACTTTTCTCTTCTTGAGACAGAGTCTCAAATAGTCCAGGCTGGACTTAGATTTGCTATTTATCTGAGGATGGTCTTGGACTTCTAATCTTCCTGTCTCTACCCCTGGGATTCCAGGCATGTACCACCAAGCCCGATATATGTTGTGCTGGGGATTGAGCCCAGAGCTTTGTGCATTTCAGAGATGCACTCTACCCACTGAGCTATACCCCCAGCCCCTGAGTGAGTTTTATATGAATGGTCATATGAGGTGTTGTTCAGATAAAGGATAGTGAAGCTGCCCCTGTGGATCTGCTTGCTCCACTCTGCGAGACCGTTTGTCTTTTGGGACTGATATCTAAGGGAAGCTACAGAGCATGGGAAGCCATCCAAAGTTCAGAACAATCTGACCTGATGCTCTCAATTGTCTTCTCCTTTGTCTCAAAAAAAAAAAAAAAACCTGCTGGATTTTGTGTTGTTCTTCCTATGAGAATTTATACCTAATGGAGAACTCTGGGTGATGGACAGTGAATTGCAAAGGGCAGCTAGAGAGCAACACATGGAACAACAGAGTGAGAATGGATCCAGTTCTTCATCTCCAGGCAGTGAAGGAAGTAAAAGGCAGTAATGACTAGAGTAACAGTCTAAAAGATTGCTGCTCTGTTCTCAAATTTATGTTTTTCAACTGGTACTGTCAGAAAATGGGGCCATGTACAGCATGTATGGATTACCAATGGTCAAAATACAGCGTTGGTCAGAACATTTTACCCCTCAATCAAAGCAGCCCTCCCCTCAGAGTACCCTAATCCTATGGCTGTCTTGAGGAAGATGTTTTAAAATATTTATTAATTTGTGTATTGGGGGGAAGGCGGCACCTTCATCATAGCATGTGTGTCAAGGTCAGAGGTCAACCTTTCAGAAGTTGGTTTTTTCCTTCCATCTTGCTGAGGTAAAGTCTCTTTCCTTGTTTCTGCTGTGTTGTGTATCCCAGTCCAGTCAGCCTGCAAGCTTCTAGTGCATTCTCCTGTCTCCAAGCCCCATCTCTCCACAAGAGTGCTGAGGTTACAGTTCGTCCCTTCCTGTCTTTTTTTTGTGGGGGGTGGCAGAGGTTCTGGGAGGATTATGGAGGTTGGGGATTGAGCTCAGGTCATCAGGCTTGTGCTGTGTGTTTGCCCACTGAGCCATCTGCATGGCATGGGAAGATTTTAAAACATAAGCAATGTGCATAATCCAATTAGAGCAGTTTATAGTAAAGCACAAATGGTTGACAACTTTGAAGCAGGGTGTTTTATACACAGAACAGTGGCTTGTTAATGCTAGTGGCTGTAGAACTGGGAAAACTGTCTCACCAGCATTTTACTGAACCATCTTGTTCTGTGATATCAACTTTGAGAACATATATTATTATATATATAAATATATATATTATAATATATGACATAATATAATGTAATATTTTATATATATATATATGTCAATATGGCATAACATAAATTTGCAGTTGGGTTATCTAGAAGATCACTGACATTATGCATGATGTAACTGTAGACAAATCACTAAACATCTACAGAGCCCAAGTTCCTCATTGATGAACTGGAGACAGGGTGAATCATCAAGATGGTTGGGATGTCTCCTTGTGTGTGACCACTGTGCATAACTGGTCACCAGGGGGATTTGACTGAACAGGAGAGGTCCATGCCAGACCTTTATGTCCCCAGCTTCTGGTCTCTAGCTGAAGAGAACCTTTGCAGAGAGAAGAGAAGGGGCTCTCCATCCTGAAAGTGACCGGATTTTTCTGAACCTGGAGTTTTAAAAATCTTTTATCACCTCCACCTGCTCATTGTCAGTTGACTGCTAGAGAAACCTGAATAGGTTGTGGTTTTAGTTGCTAAATTAGGAAGTGCAAATAAATGTTCAGTTAAAGGAAATAAAGGAGCATCAATCTCTACTCAACCCTATTCATTAAACCCCTGTTTGTGCTCTAATACCTTTCTAAGTGTCTTTTATATTTTCCAAGAATTGTGCTTGGAAGCAAGTAGGTTTTGAGCATTAAATGGCATAATTCAAGGCAGATGTCTGCTTCTCACATGTCTCAGTTCTTGCAGTTGCACGAGGCACCATTTCTCCAAGTGTGGCTGTCATCATGCCAGTCTGCTTGATACCCCATGGTGAAGACAACCTGGAAATGTGGTCTCAATGACAGAGACCTGGCTGCCTGCTGGGAAATCTGTCTGCCAAACATGGAGCAAGGACTCATAAGCTTGCCTTCTAATAAAATTATCTTCCATGTCTTTTATTATTTTAACAAGTCAGATCATTTTAAAAGGCTAAGATTTGACTCAAAAGTGGATTATTTGAAAAGACCAAGAACTGACCTGATGAGACTCATTCAAACATAAACTGTACCCAGAGGCCATGAAAAGAGAATCCATGGGGAAAAGTGCTGTATTTGGAAAATGGAAAGACACCAATTGTGGTGGTTTGAATGAGAAATGTGACCTATAGTCTCAGACATTTGAACACACGGTCCCCAGGTGATGGAGTTTCAGGAGATCCTTTATTAGAAGAAGTATGTCCCCAGGGTGGACTTTGGGAGGTCATAGCATTGCCCTGCTTGTAGTTTATTACCTCCTTCTTGAGCTCGTGGTTCAAGATTTGAGCTCTCAGCTTCCTGTTGCAGCCACCATGCCTCTGCTTGGCAATCATGAACTCTCATCTCTCTGAAACCATAAGCTAAAATAAACTCTCCCTGCCTTAAACTGCTTCTACTCAAGGTGTCTACCACAGTAACAGTAAAGTAACTTAGACACCAATAATTCAGAAAATGTAAATTTATAATTAAAAATGCCTATGAGATTTTCTAGCTCAGAGATCCTGCCTTGCCTGACTTTGGCTTACCTGACACACAGTAGAGTTGGGTTTCACTCAGACATTGACCCATTTGGCCTGTTTGGTTAAGTTAAAGCCAATAATCCCAGATCTCAAGAGATTCCATCTAGTTCCTCTGATGACCAGTCAGAGATCTGAGAGCAGAGCAGATCTCCAAACTGCTCTGCCACTGCCTCCACAGTGACACTGACAATGTCATCTGTGGTCGTTATTAATAATACTTCTTATTGGAAACTCTGAGAACTCATCCAAAATAAATAAAGTCATGAAAGGCATAGATGGTATTGAAATGAATTGGGGGCATTACATCTACATTAAATACAGTCAGACCTTATGGGGGTTGGAAATGACAACTCACCTCAATTGCTTTTAGGTCTCTCTCCCTCTTTCTCTTTCCCAAATTCTCATCTTTGCGTCTCCTTGGTAAATCTGATCTTATTTATCCCCTCATTTCCTTTTTCATTTTCCATACAAGCTCTGCCTTTCTATCCAGTCCTGATTCCACTAGGTGTGACCTTAACACCTCATTTAAACTATCTCAGTATTAAATTCAAAACCATGGCATTCGAACTGTTTGCAGTGACTCAGGGATTTATGCGGTTTCACCAATATGTAGAAAGAAAAGAATTACTATGTGCATTGAATAATACAGGATCTGAACTATACTACACTACCACATGCTCAACCTGCTTCTCACAGGGACAGCAGCAGGATCGACAGGTGATTGCTACCCCACCTAAGGAGAAGTGGTCACTAGAAGATTTGATACTTTGTATTTTTTGTGTTCTTTTTTGAGTATTGTTTAGCAACCTATTTGGGGACTGAATCTTGTTGATGAGGATCCCTTCTATGGATCAAGGCTTCAACTGTTGTGAGCAGTGTGAGGAAGAGATGATCTTTTCCTAGGGAAAAAAAATCTTCCTGAAAGAATGTTTGGTAGTCAAGAGAATGTGTGAAACTATTACATAGATATATTTAATATAACATGTGACTTTTGTTATAGGTTAATATTTATTTTATTATCAGTAAGAGTGAGTTTCATATTACACAAAGTATTGGGTACAATAATCAGAAAACAAACATAAGTGGTCTAGAATTTAAACTTATGAGGAAAGTGCTGGCACAGGACTTAATAAACCTCTCATTTCTATTCCATTCTACTCTAAAAAAAAAAAATGACTTCCCAAGTTGTAGAATCAAAAAAGCTAAACTGTAGTTCCCTCGTATGCTGATGGCTTCATGACCGAATATTTGTCAAACATTATCCAAATTACCGGCCTTCTGTGGCATAGTTCTCAGCATTTCCCTTTATTTTGTCTGTGTTTGTGCCTGTACCTCTTCCTAGGCAGAAACTTAAGTGCTCTTAACATATTTGTTATTACCTAAGGACAGTGAGACAGTGTTTCAGAGAGGGTGGAGAGAAGCGGGAGTGGGTGAGGAGGAAAAAGTCCCGTCAAACAGGGGACTAGGTAAGAAGCACGTTAAACTGGATTTGAGTAAGATGATTACATAGCTTCTCTACTTGATGCCTATGGTTGTTATTAAATGGTTAATTAAGGGCAAAACTCCAAGGATTCTGAATGTGTGTTCTATTAATCATTCTCTGCAATAAGCTTTCATTTAGAGTCCCAGGTGTCTCCTCAGTGGGGAAAGTCAACCTTCTCAGTTCCATGATGCTGTACTGAGGCTACAGAAAACTTTCTTTGGTTATCAACTGCTCTCCTCGGTCACTGACTTACTTCAGGAAAGTGTGTTTAACACAAGAAGTAGCTTTTAAATTGTTCACCATAGGGCTTTGTACTCAGAGAACATTAAATGGATGCTGGAAAGCATGAAGGATAGAGAAAGACTCAATGCTGGAGAGCCTATACACCAAGACTTTATATCCCAAACCTGCCTAGAGTTCCCTAGCTCTGAGGTTTGGATGCTTGGATGCTCCACACTGACCCCTCTATCTCTGCTTTCTGGCACCCACAAGTTTAATGGAAAAATAGCCCTCCATAGTTGTCCTTTTCTCTAGTTAATTTCCTGTAGGATCTTAAGGTGAACTTCCTTGTCTTGCCTCATTGTGAACCCAAAAATGCCTCTCTGCAAACCCACAGGATGACGGTAAAATGCAGTCTGGTCATCTTTTACATGGGGCTGTTTCTTTGTGCTTCCTAGCCAGTGGACTAATTTCACAGGACTGGATGCTCACTTCTTTGCTATTTCCTTTTTCTGCCTTATCCCCCTTCTCCTTGTGTCCTACTATCTTCCAAATCTGCTGAATTCCCAGGAAGTGAAGGAAATGCCTATGAGAGCGTACAGCATCAGGAGTGGAAGTCATTCCTCCAAATTAACTAGCCACTTAAATCATCCTTAAACCATCACTTGTATGACGGCACAGTGTGGCAAGTCCCTAGAAAGGAGTCCTTATTAGTTTATTAGTTAATTTGTTAATGGATAACTACTGCTCTTCAGAAAATAATCAAATTCTTCTTTTTGAGATGTATTTTATAGAGGGAACGCATCAGTCAAGTGAAGCCCATAAATGGGATAAAAGAAAAACTTTTTCACTAAGTTAGTTCACCTCCTGCATTTGAAATGAAAATTTGCTTAAAGTTCAATTTATACAGTAAAGGGGCTTGGTGTTTGGAGTATGAGAAAGGAGAATAAAATATTACCATACATTTGATCCTGCCTTTCAAAAGGCGTCCTCTATATAGAAGTGTGTGTGTGTGTGTGTGTGTGTGTGTGTGTGTGTGTGTGTGTGTGCACATGAACAACCCTGTTCTAATGGGCACATGTGAGACACAGCCTCCTCAGTTACTCTTGGATTGATGGTCTCTTTTTGCTGATTTTTTAAAAATATCAATCTGACCCTCAACCCAGAACTAATCAAACTCAGACAGAAGCCCAAATTATGAGTCAGTCCTGAGGCTAATCATAGGCTTTCTTCAAGAACAAGAAGCGAGTCCTCCTGTCCATTAACCACAATTTAGTCCCAACACTGTCCTACATCCCAGACCCACTTTTAGCCATGGCTGTGCTCTCCAGAAGAGCGAGACACCAGCACTGTGGGCTCACACACTAAGTTTCATACTTTCTCAGGCAGTTTGCTCAAGGGAAACTGGAGAGCAGGGGGAGGAGAGGGAAGGAATGCTAAATAAGTACTACACATTCTTTTCCTCCAAAGGTCATCCCATTTTCTAAATTCTCAGATTTAAAAGAATGTATTTTCTTCTTGTTACCATAGAAACTATACTAACACAGAGAGTTTTTTCCTCCAAGAAGTTTCTAGGCCAATTTTAATACATTTGGCTTCTCCTTTGGAGCTAGAATACTTACCTCCCATTTATTGCCTTATATGTTAGAAGAATATATATGTGTACATATTGCTTTAAATTTAAAATTACATAGAGATAGGGCAGATATATGGATATATAATGCTGCCATTGACTGCAGAAGCATGCCTTCTTGCATTCTTTTGTAGCCTCATAGCACTGCCCTTGAGGCATCCTTCCCACCCACCTCACCCTCCATTGGCAAGCCTAGCCACTCACACAGTTTGTAATTAATTGAAGTCTCCAAAACAGGAGAAATCTGGGTGAGTGTATAATATCTAGTTTATTCTTTGGGTATTTTCAGACATTTGGATATTTCAACTAATACAAATACAATATTTGAAGTAAAAAAAATTTTTTCATTATTCAAGAAATGGCTCAATCAGATTCTTGGGTATTTAGCATTTCTAATTCAGAGAGTCAAAGGCTGCCTTTTTTCCTCATGATTTGGAGGTGGAAGGGCTAAATTTAAATGTATTCTGTTCAGACTGATTTTATAAAGCATATTATTTATTGTGTCTCTTCTTTATAATGTCTAGCTAACACAAAGGTACTCTAGGAGGGAAAGATCAGTATGTTAAACAATGTACTTGCTTAAAAACCAAATGGTGGCTGCCTTATAAACAGCTTCATGCCTTTTAATAACCGAATTCAGAAATCATTAGAGGATGCTAATTAAAACAATCAACAAGACCAGTCAAAACCCCTTGAAAGGGGACCCTTGCATTTTCTTCTCTTTTCAGCCCAGTTAAAAGAACAATCTATCACCTATTCTTTTCACAGACAGCTTTATGTTAAGCAGAATTTTGTTTTTTCTGTGACTTAGGCTGACAGAAACTTGGAAGATAGACCTTCATTACAAAGCAGTTAGAAAGAAGAAGTAGAAGTGAAGGCCAACAGACCCACACTCCAACCAACATGAACAGGAGAGTTAGCAACACAGTGTAGGGTTTGCCTTTGTTTGGGTATCTTGGAGTAAAGCTGCTATGGGAAAATGTGCAGGTGCTTGGGGGATGCTATGTTACTACAGAGGATGTGAGTCAACTCACAGGGTGATTTCTGAAGCCTGAAAAATCTGATAATTGATCAGATTACTACTTGATCAACTCTTTATAAAACTCAGAGCGCACAAAACGGGGCAGCGAATCCTTCTCCATCAGGGCATGGATTCTTTTCTGGGCTAGGTCAAAACTGCTCGGGGAAGGTTCCACCAGGTTCTTCATGGTGATGTCTTTAGTGAAATGATCGATGTTCACCTGTGGGCCAGGAAACAGGGTCACTGAGTCAGCTTAGGCTTCAGGATTTGATGAGGGTACCAGCCAGAGGGGCAGAATTTTCACCATCTAGATGCAGAATAGAAGGCATGCCATGCAAAGTAAAAAAGACCACTGCTGTTTCAGAAGCAATGGAGTGAAGCAACTGATGCTGCCTGCAGTGATCACATGACTCAGGTTCAGAGCCAACTGGCATTAGACAACTATCAGGTGTCCTCCACCAGTAGCCAATCTATGTCTACACTATTGCATCCTACAGCCACCTAAGATTATATCCAAGTTAAGTGGCTCACAGCCATCTGTCTGATAAGTGCTTTTAATCAAACAAATTTGAATGCAAGTGAACTAATGTTTGATTTTATAGAGACTTTCTACGCATTAGGTTTCCTGCCTTCTGATGATAGTGAAGAACAGTTCATGGCCTGGGACCCTTGGCATCACTTTAGAACCGGTCTTCCTGAAAACAAACCAGTATGCAGCAGTTTTAACCATATAAGAAACACAGCAAAGAGCCAGTGCTTTATCTACTGAGTGGTTAGTCTGTGCCAAGGGATTGAACCAAGACCTGCTGCATGCTAACAAAGTGCTCTACCAACTGAGCTACATCTTCATACCCTCATCTGTCTCTTGAAAAGATGAGCTAAGGACACTACATAGCCAAAGGAATAAATATCTCACATTGCTTCTATAAGATTTATCACATATGCAAAAGAAGAGAGATGAGAGAATCTTTCCTCTTACAAATCATCTGTAATAGATCACTGACTACTCAAAAGGCTCACTCAGTCACCTGTGTGCTTGACATCAAACCTTGATGACAATTCAATGTCCACATTGGATTCAAGAAAACCATGTGGGATACGGGACCTGACTAGATAGACAGGTCTGACTGTGGCCATCCTGGATTTTTCATCAAGCTTTTCAGTTTGGTTTCATTGAAGATGGCAAAGATAAGAGCAGACTTCCCCAAAGCTTTCTTGAAACCTGAACATATCTGCTCTTTGGCAGTCAATTAGTGGTATATTGGCTTTAAATACCTTTCTCACTATTACTTTGTATCGTTTTGGTTCCCATGAGTGGAAGTCCCGTTGCCTCAACAAATGTCAAAGGCTAGACAAGGGACTCACTGGCATCAATTAGTTGGCACATTCATGTGGGTTTTTCCCTCACATCTACTGTTTGTTTAATTTAATTCTCATAACTTTACAAAACAGTTGTTGACATTCTTACATTTCAAAGGGAAGGAACTAGACCTCACATTTCATCCCAAATCTTACATTGGTTACTTTCTTAATTAAGGTTGGTTGCATGGTACTGAAGAGAGACTCCAGTAGCCATTGGCTGCACAGTGTTTTGTACAGCATTTAAGTCAAATGCACTTGACCCAGTTACACTGCCATTGTATTCAGTAGGTGCTTACTAGGTAGTCTAATCACAAGTACAGATAGCCTTTAGCTCCAAATGTTGTGCCTACAGCTCATGAAGGTGCACCTGGGAATGTGCTGATTTGGCCACCTACCCAGTAGTACCAACCTCTTTAGGGGCCTCAGTCTGGATGAATTCTTCATAAATTTGCTTTGCCTTCTCCGCCATTTTGACTGGGGACTTGATCTTTTTGTACTCCTCACAGGCAACCCAGAACTCAAGGTTTTCCTCACTGAATTCAGACCTCAGGAAACTTTTGAAGGTGGCAAGTCCATCTAGGAAGTAAAAAGTCAATAGGGAGATTTCATTAACTGATTTGACAAACTCTATATCTAGCTAAAAAAGAAACAATTCTACTTCCAGTACATTCTGCCATTGATGTTAAAAAAAAAAATCTTGCAAATGGAAACTCATTTAATTCTTACTATACACCCAAAGAGCAGGAACCCTAAGTGTTCTATTTTGTAAATGAGGTCATAGAAGTCAAGTGACTGCTCTAAACTGTCCAGCAAGTAAGTGCAAGGCTGGTACTTAAAACTAAGCTATCTGATTCTGTAATCTCACACATTTGTCTATTATCCTAAGGCACTTAACAGAAGCTGTGTGATTCTGTTTCTTGGAACAGGAACTTTCCATTAAGAGCTTCCTGCTCTCTCGTCTACTTGAACTGAGAGAAAAACATAAGGCTAGAACACAGATGCTAGAGATGATCCAGAAAAACTTGATTGTGCTGTCTCATGAACGGAATTTTAGTCCATCCTCATCTGCCTTTATCTCTTCATTCAAGGGGTGCAGAGGCAACAGAGAACAGCTCTGCTCCTCATGCAGTCAGACATTGGACGGAGGACTTTACCTCACCATCTTTTACACAAGTAAATGCAGTGTACAGTCAGGTGACAAATGGTTGTGACACCGAGGATTCTCAGTCAATACTAATGACATCCAGGACACACATCAATTCCAAAGGAAACTTGTATTTTTAGTGAAAACTGAATTAAGAGCCCCATGCATACTACGTAAGCACTCTACCACAAAACTATATTCCTAGCCCCAAAGAACATACTTAAAACTTTATTTTGTCAAAATGAGTAATGTCTATAATGATTGGGTGCCAAAAACTATTCTCTTGTTTCCTCTTTTTACTGATGAATTCTGAGTGAGTGCAATATACCACATTGATAAATGTAATAAGCTTGGTTCCCTAGCCGAGTTTAGAGATTCCAAGGAAAGGAGAAAGTAAAAAAAAAAAAAAAAAGAGGAGACTCATTGAACATCTATATAATGAAAACCTTTGAAGAGTAGCTACAAGGTCACACAAGGTGCCTAAGTTCAGTTCAGACTGAAAGAAGGTGAATTAGCAATATTCAAATCGGTATCTGAATGAAGTTGTCACGAACAGGTAGTTGTTATCAAATGTAATAGAACAACTGTGAGTCTGTAAACAGTTGTAGATGCTATTTGTGTACATATGCTGATTCCTGGGCCCTACCCTTTCCTGTTTCCTTTAGTACTAACCTCCCAAATAGTAGATGGAGAGAGCTCATGAAGAGGATTTAACAAGGTATTGGAGGTGAAAAATAAAGAAAAATAAATCTAAATGTATGCTGTTTTTTTCTCTGACTAAGAAATGAGAATGTGTGCATATACACATATATACATGAAACTATTTAAACCAACATCCTAACGACTGTATATCTAAGAAGTGAATCATACTATTATGGAGGAAATTGGAGGTTTTTAAATAAGGAGAGGAAACAATTCTAGTTTCCACAGGCTATTCCAAGGTCCCAGTCTTGGCAGCATGGCCTTGGTATGCCATCTGCCTTCCAAGCCAGAAGTCAGAAATGACTGCCATCAACTTCAGGGGACAGGCTTCTCCTTACTTGCCTTGACAGGGCATGTCTACATTTCATTATTTCTGTATAGGTAACTCGTTCTATATTAATTTTTTGACCCAATTTCAACCCATTTCTCTTTTTCTTGAACACCTGTTGCTCTCTCGTCTATAGACTGTAAATTTTCATTTATTGGTCATTATCTGTTGTATGAATTGGACAAAATATATGTGATGATAAGACCAGAGATACAGGGCCATTTTTTTTCATGTGTGTGTGTGTGTGTGTGTGTGTGTGTGTGTGTGTGTGTGTGTTCATGTGTATATGTGTGTTGGTACATACGTTGTGCTTGGATGCTGGTGCACATGTGTTGCACCCATGTGGAGGCCCCGGTTGATGTTGGGAATCTTCACTGCCCTTCCACCTCATTCTTTGAGACTGGAACTCAGTCAAACCCAGAGCTTGCTGGTAAGTCTAGTCTCACTGGGCAGCTTTCTCCAGGGATCCCCTGCCTCTGCCTTCCGAGCTTGCAATTACAGCCGGGTCATCACTCCCACTTCGTACTCAGTGACATGGATTCTAGGGGCCAAACTCTGGTCCTCTACCTTACACAAGGCAGCACTTGACCACTGAGCTACCTTCCCAGGGCAATTTTACTCCTCCCATGCTGCTCCTGGTCTTCCCTGCAGCCACACTCAATTCAGATGGAAGAGAATGGCCAGGTTGAAAATGAATTGGGATTAGGCTCAGTATTGATTTCAGGACCCAAGGAAGACACTTGGCAATTTAATCCTTCCTCTGCACTTCTAGGACACTACCATCGACCACTACTAGAAACACTTCTAGGACACTACCATCGACCACTACTAGAAACACTTCTAGGACACTATCATCGACCAATACTAGAAACACTTCTAGGACACTACCATCGACCACTACTAGAAACACTTCTAGGACACTACCATCGACCACTACTAGAAACACTTCTAGGACACTACCATCGACCACTACTAGAAACACTTCTAGGACACTACCATCGACCACTACTAGAAACACTTCTAGGACACTACCATCGACCACTACTAGAAACACTTCTAGGACACTACCATCGACCACTACTAGAAACACTTCTAGGACACTACCATCGACCACTACTAGAAACACTTCTAGGACACTACCATCGACCACTACTAGAAACACTTCTAGGACACTACCATCGACCACTACTAGAAACACTTCTAGGACACTACCATCGACCACTACTAGAAACACTTCTAGGACACTACCATCGACCACTACTAGAAACACTTCTAGGACACTACCATCGACCACTACTAGAAACACTTCTAGGACACTACCATCGACCACTACTAGAAACACTTCTAGGACACTACCATCGACCACTACTAGAAACACTTCTAGGACACTACCATCGACCAATACTAGAAACACTTCTAGGACACTATCATCGACCACTACTAGAAACACTTCTAGGACACTACCATCGACCAATACTAGAAACAACTGAACATGAGTAGGCAGGAACAGCCCTTCATGTGTCTTCAACAGTTTTCTCTAGGCATGTTTCTTCTTCCTGTCCCCACTGTAGTTTCTACGGTGTTACTAATCATAATTTAGTGATATTTGGAGTTCAACATGAACTATGAAATCAGCATATTCCTGCAGACCACAGGACCAAAGAACATGAACTTTAAAGAAAAGTAAAGCCCTAATTTTGTTGCTGTTATAACATTGTATGTCATAGGCAAGCTACCCAACTCTCTGAAAAATGGATTCTTTTTCGAAAAATAGAAATGGCTGTTGCACTTAAAAATTAAGAAAGAAATAAGACCAGTTTTATCCTTGTCATTGCTAAACTTCTCCTTGTTTTTCAAATAGATGTGTTGGATGATCTCTTTTGCAATGGGAAAACTCTCCAGTCACTTTTTAGCTACCAGGAAATGAGGTCATATAAGCATCCATACAACCAGATTTCAGACTGCAGAGGAGAAAGTATTTCCATGGAATATGCTTGTGGAAAACTCTCAGCTCCACATCCCCATAGTCCCACAGCCCCACAGGCCCACAGCCCCACTGGCCCACAGCCCCATAGCCTCACAGGCCCACAGCCCCACAGGCCCATAGCCCCTCTAGCCCTCAGCCCCACAGCCCCACAGCCTCACAGGCCCACAGCCCCACTGACCCTCACAGCCCCACAGGCCCATAGCCCCACTGACCCTCAGCCCCACAGGCCCACAGCCCCACAGCCTCACAGGCCCACAGCCCCACTGACCCTCACAGCCCCACAGGCCCATAGCCCCACTGACCCTCAGCCCCACAGCCCCACAGGCCCACAGCCCCACTGGCCCTCAGCCCCACTGGCTCTCAGCCTTATACATTATCAGACACCCTGAGTCACCCATTCCACTTTGTAAAAATTTGCGATGAAGATCAGTCCTTCCAAACATTGTTATTTCAGACCTGAAGACTACTGTCAGGGCTCCTCAGTAGTCTTAGCATTCAGTTCACAGCAGGAAATGAACTTGTGAACTAGCTTTTCATTGCAGAGACCTATGTCCTGAATACTGGTTTCAATGCTCTGGTGAATTCCACAATACCATTTCAAGGCTTTTTGTCAATGTATGCACCTTAAACCGAAACATATAAAACAGCTTTATGCCCTACTGGTCCAGGGGCCATTTAAAGCTGCTCTTTCTCCCATCTAGCTCTGGAGCACTCTGTGAATTCTCTAAGTAGACTCCTCCACGGTCACCTCTAGTCAACTTTCCACAATTGGCCTCTGGTTTTCTATTGGTCCTCTCCTCAGAGACTTTTCCTGTTGAATTCCCATCACCCCTGTGTGTGTCCTTTTTGAGTAAGAGTTGAAAAGATTCCAGGCCAAATATCCCTGTTCTACGAGGCACACATATCTTTCTTACCCCACTTCTTTTAGCTGGGGACTCCACACCACAGAAGTCCAGCACACAACCCCAAGAAAGCACTATGGGGCCTGTAGGAGCCAGCCGAGAGCTTCAAATTACCCCTCAACGTACCCAGGCATCCATCCCACTATCCAGTACTCTGATGAAGCCCATCTGATGACTGGCTATAAGCATTCTGTGGGTATGGTACCCATACATCATATGGTACCCATGCATTATAATCTCAGAGCTGGCACTAATGAGTGGTAGCAACTTTTGACATTAGGCAAAGCAAAGTAACAGTCTTCTATAACAGAAGCAGGGGACCCACCTGTAAAACCTCTCTGAGGATAGAAGGAGCATTAAATGAACTAGAGAACCTAAGTCAGATTGTTAAAAACTTTGAAAATGAGATTATTACAAAGACTTCTGTGGAGAGGGATTGGTGGAGAACACTGAAATGGCACTAGCAACTTATTAAAAACCATGGCATGATTTATTGGTTCAAAGCTCAGGATTTAGACCCAAGATTGCTTAGTGGTGAATCTTGACATACTTTATTATACAGTGACATGGATAAGTCATTTTGCCTGCCAGAGCCTCTGTCATTTTATATGTTAAATGCAAATTAAACTGAAATGTAAAAGAAACCTGCATGACAGGGCTGTGGAAAAAGACAAAATAATTCACGCATAGCTTTTATATGGTGCCAAGCATAATTTTCATGAAGTTCAATCCACACTGGCTTTCTTGATGAATTTTTAATTTGGTATAAATTAAAATTTATACCAAATTAAAAATTGCTATTTGTCACCATTATACACCCAATCCAAATGTTGCCTCATCTGTGACACCATCTTTTTCCTAATGCCACCTGCTCACTCTTGAGGATTTTTGTCAATGAAGAGGAGACATAGCTTTCTTCTTTTTTTTCCCATCCCAGTTGGGAATGCCTGCTTGTTCGGCCATCTTTTCCGTTAGGCTGTAAATTATTTGAGTTTTCCTTATTTTCACTTCCCCTTTTCCATCTCCCTCCTCAAATACATATATGCACCAATTACTTCGTAGTGGATCTCAATAAACTATGAAATCAGCATATCCCTCCAACCCACAGAACCAAAGAACATGAGCTTATAAGAAAACTAAAAGCCCAAGTTTGTTGCTGTCATAGCATTGTATGTCAAAGGCAAGCTACCCAGCTCTCTGAGTAATGGATTCTTTTTCTGAAAAATAGAAATGATTGTTGTACTTAAGTCCCAAGATTATTACAATCACTAAATAGACCAATATATGCAAATTTCTTATAATGTATAGATACATATATGAACAAGGTATACATGAGCAAAAAATATCTCTCATATCACTTTCATTATTATCATTGTCCTGAGTAAAAATCATGGCTGTCCATCAGTGAGATGATGAGAATGATGGACCAGGATGTAGAGGGAAGAAAACCGGAAAGCAAAGAAAAAGAAGCCAAGGCAGTCTGTGAAGATGGGAACTAAAGGATGAGCCTGGAGCCAGCCCTTCTGTGCGTTGAGGAACAGTCCAGCCCACGGGGGCGGGGGGGATTGTCTGAGGAAATGCTCTGACCTTTAACAACACTTGGGAAATGAGAACCCAAATAAAAACTGCTGCCACAGACTGGCTTTATCCCTTTTGGCTCTTAAAAATGCTCGTGTGGGAGAATCAGTGTCTTTGATGGTGCTAGAGTGGAATTATATAAGCTCCCATGTGCAATCTATTTTTGTTTTTAAAGATCAACATACTTGTGTGCCCTATGGACCTAACAAATGAAACCAGATGGCTCTTGTTTTAGAACTGAAGGCAAAACTTATAAGAATGCGATGTATTTTAAGGACAAAGTCAAAGACCCTGAATGATTAAAAATCATTTTTAGAGCCAGTGAGAAGGCTCAGATGGCAAAAGCATTGGATGTGCAAACCTGGTGAGTTCCATTCCAGAAACTTCAGTGAAGAGAGCGAATCAACACCTGTAAGGTGCCCTCTGATCTCCCCACACATGTGCATGCGCGCGCGCGCACACACACACACACACACACACACACACACACACACACTTTACTAATACATAAAATAATTTTAAAATGAATTTGAGTAAATAGGTCATTGCTAATGAGAAACTGTTGAACTGTCTAGGGTTTATTTCTACTACATAAAATTTTGATTTAATGAAGGCTTTTGTAACTATCAACTTGGAGAGGCAATGGCCTATATAACACAAAGAATTCAAAATGTTCTTTATGAATGAGCAGAAATGATACTCCTACCCTTCAGTGTTAATGTATGGGGGGGGGGGTTGTCATTGTTGTTTTGTTTTTTAGACAACGTTGTATTCTGTAGTTCAGATGGGTCCAGAACTCACCATGTATCCCAAGTTATCCTTAAACTCACAGCAATCCTCTGTCTCTGACTCCCAAGAGTTTGAATTACAGATATGAGCCACCATGCTCAACTTTAAATGGTTTAAATTTCTCAAGTCAAGCATGCAGAAAGGGATCCTTATGTCTAGAGTAGTACATTTTTGAATGGATCTGTCTTTCTTAATCTTTTTGCATCAATCACAGCTAATATCAGTTATTTCTGATAAGAGATTATTAGTTTCAACAGATTCAAATGAGAGTATGTTGTAAGAGATGTTTAACAGCCATAGCTGGATTTATAGTTATCCACGAAGCATAATGGCAGATATGCAGGTAACAGGCCACATACTGCTTCTCTAGGCTGGTGATGCTGAAGCTTCTGGATGCTGACATAGAACTGTCTGGGCATACCTGTCCTTCAATGCTTCCTCCTTAGGAATGACTGGAGATAAATAGAGCAGAGATGTAACAGTAAGAACCACATAGAGAAAGAAGAGTCACAGAGAGAATCAGAGAGGAGAGGCAATGATAGAAATATAATGGGGAAGTGAGGGGCAGACAGTAATAATAGATAGCCTGTCTTACTCATAGTTTCATCCCCCCCTTAAAGGCACAGTTTCTTCATTTCTGTTGGATCTTTCACACCCATACCTTAAGCACTTTAATTGATGGAGCTTTTGAATGGATAGATATCACTTTTAAGGAAAGCATTGGCTAAACTAGCTACTGAATGCTTTTTCACTTACTGCTTTGAGGAAATTATACATATGTATGAGCAAATGCATAGATACAAGCACAATTTCTCCTTTGAGAAGTAGAAAATATTACTGTGAAATACTCATACCTCAAGCTCACACTAGGATAATCATCTGTTTGCAATTGGAAAGACTTTGGCTCCCACAATGGTGTTAAGGTGTTAACATTACTTACTTCTGGCTTAGCTCACACCCTTAGCTTTTTTATTCTAATAGTTCCCTGCACTCTTAAAATCAAAATATATGTGTGTGTGGACCTAAGAATTAGTGTGAGTGAAAAGAATGTGTATGGACACATTGATATGTATCTTCTCTCCTAAGAATTCTGAAAGCGTGGTTCTGCTAACTCTTGTTTCTTTATAACAGCAGCAAATACCCCTATCTAGGCTACTTAACCTTCATAATTTACCAGTTCACCATGTCAAAATGCTACTGGCCCCCAAATTACTAGAGTAAGACAAACCAATAAATCAATACAAATATTTTTGTTCTATATGGCTGTTCTACATTCATGGAATTTCTAGTTACAACAAACAAACTCAATTAACTTGCTCATTCATTCGTAAAAATATTCACTGAACACTTTGTATGTGTCAGGGTATGGTACCTTCTTTAACATAAGGCAAGAAAAAGAAAGAAAGAGAGAGTGAGAGATAGATAGATAGAAAGAGAGAGAGAGGGAGGGAGGGAGGGAGGAAGGGAGGAAGGAAGAAAGAAAGAAAGGAAGGAAGGAAGAAGGAAGGAAGGAAGGAAGGAAGGAAGGAAGAAAGAAAGAAAAGGCTAAAAAGAGAATCAGAAATGAATGTGAATCAAATCTTTCAAGTCAGAGACTTTGGGTCTCTACTCCAAAAACCAGAGTGCCAGGTTTCTTACTTGTAAGCAGAAGTTACTCTATCATAAACAAATTGAAAATTATTATGTAACGTCTAGGAAAAATGGTTCAGTAGTGAAGAACACTTACTACTCTTGCAGAAGACCTGAGTTTGGTTCCCTGCACATACAAGGCAACTTATACCCATTTTGTAACTCCAGTTCCAGGGGATCTGACACCCTCTTCTAGCCTGTACTAGCACCAGGCATAAATTTCAGGTATATAAGTACATGTAGGCAAAACACACATAAAATAAAAATTTGTTTTCAAGATATTTATATAAACTCGACCATACAGTCATTGTCATCTACTCTGCCTTTGTTATTCATGATGGCTCCAACAAGAAATATTCTTTAAATCCTTGTGTTTTTTTCCCTAAGTATCTAACAAAATTTCCTAGTCCATTCTTATAATGCAGAAGTTGGATATTGTAAGTTGGTCACAAATTTAGAATGAATCGGCCAACAGATATTTATCTCCCCCACCCCAGACTATGCACTTTGTCTTTTGAAATTGCCCAGAACAAAAAGACTAGATCCTGACTGTCAACAGGCTTTTGACCTGTCCCAAAATGAAAACAACAAAACAGACAACAAGTGCTAAGCACCATGAAAGATGTGCTGATGAATGGCTTTGGAACTTTAGAGTGACTGATTCTTTCTAAATGGCCAAGAAGACTAGGCATTTGTCACTGGGGTTACCTCTTCAGGAAAGAGAACTTCAGTAGATAAAAGATCTGAGAACAAGGTATTTCTGTCGATTTGGTTTACATGTAGAAATTTCACATAAACAGAGAATAGTTGGATGTGCCTGATGACCAGCCACGTGGTTATTATGGTATATCTGGAACATTGGAAATTTGAACTTGAGACTGTAAGCCTTGGGAACTGGTAAGGACTGTGGCATAGGGGAAAGGTAAATAATGTATCAGTTTCAGCCAGAAAAGAATGTGCATCTTTGTTGCATCTCAAATGAAGCTCTAAAACGTAGGCTAACAAAAGAGGAAGCACGGTGTGGAGAGAGTCGGCCAAGGGTAGAGACAGCAATCTTATTAGGTCACAAGAGCAGTTGATAGCAGGCTGAGTTCAGATGTTCATGGCTTGTTCAAAGACATTTTTGACACTAAATCTTGTCTTTCTCAATCTATGAGGCAAAGCAGGGGAGGTGGTTTATCTGGCTCACTTAGGAGAACATGAAGAAGCATACAGAAGCAGGGAGGGTGATGCCTATATGCAATCTCAGTAATTTCAAGGTAGAGGGAGGAAGATCAGGAGTTCGAGGTCACCCTCAGACACATAGTGAGTTTGAGAGTCAGCCTGGACTTCATGAGACCCAATCTTAACCAGTAAGGAATGTGATGTGGCTTATACAAGCAAACAAGGACAGGCATTAAGGGAGCCCCAAACATCTGTCCTCACATGCTCTTACAGTGACTTGCCCTTCTAGCCAACTGGACAACTCCAGTCTCAAGATGCCCTTCGCTTGTTCAGACCATAAACTGGAGAAGGACATGAGGAGAATGAAGGTGCTTTGTGTCTGTCCCCCATCTGATCCTCGTGAGAACCAGGTGAACTTACAGTTGTTGTGGAGAAGCGTGTCCAGGGAATGGCGCCACTGCAGGGCCTCGTCCAGCGAGGGCCTAGATCAATGAGAAGTACAGAGAAGGGAGAGGGTGTAAGAAGGAAGTTAACCACATGCATGACAATGACTCGAGTTTGGTTTTCTTAGGTGGGAATGATACAACACTCTGGACAGGGGCAGAAGGATTATTTTCTCCCAGTTGAGCCAGATGAGCTGTTGTTGGCCATCTGGTATTGACCGTGCATTTTTATTGCTTTCCAAACAATCTGACCAGACAGGTCTTTTTTGGAAGTAGAGTCTATTTGCCCTGTGGCCATGTCTAATAGTCTTATATATTCCATAGAGGAGTGAGCCCAGAGATAATTGTTATTTTAAAAATGGGTTAATAAAATCCATTGTCCCTTCACAGAAGGTAAACTAATCTATGTTACACAATGCCACACATTATCCACCAACTTATTTGACACATAGTATTTGGTTCTACACCCCAATGCCAAAGTCATCTCATGAAGACTAATGGAAGACAGCTTGATTTTTGCCCCACACTGGAAGCATAATTAAAAAAATAAAATCTACACTTATTTATTTTTCCTTCTAATTAATATAGGGTGATACATTTTGGAAGATTTTTTTCAGAAGAAAAGCATTAGTACCTCCTAAGTCAGAGTGCTGAGCATAAGTATTGGAGACATTGACTCAAAAGAAGGTTATCCACCAAGATCTAATTTATCCCTTGACTACTGTGACTTTAACATTCCATCCACAGGATCCCCACAGCTGTGCTTTGTCGTAACCACCAATTCTCTTCTCTCCTCAGGATGTGCAAAGATGAGCTGCCGTCGTCTGAGGGAAAAATAGCTGACTTTATCTTCCTGTGATCAAAGGGCTTGAACCCTTGAATCACTACATTATGTTTTTAGCATCCGATTAAATCAGACTGGCAATACATTTATTATGAAATGAGGTTGATGAAGTATTTTTTCCTGAGGTCTTAGATTGTTTAGTAACTGTTCAAGACAAATCAGGAACATTCATGTTTCTAGTTTTTATGAAATAATATCTTTGGGCATTTAAATCATTCACAAGTGATGTCACCAAGACAATTTTCAGTTTATCTTTCTTGTTGTTGTTGTTGTTTGTTTGTTTTTTTTGGTTTTCGAGACAGGGTTTCTCTATGTAGCTTTGCGTCTTTCCTGGAGCTCGCTCCATAGACCAGGCTGGCCTCGAACTCACAAAGATCCGCCTGCCTCTGCCTCCCGAGTGCTGGGATTAAAGGCGTGCGCCACCACCGCCCTGCCTCAATTTATCTTTTTATTTTTCTGGCATATGCACCCTCATTTGATCTCTGTGAGGAATCCAGGGAGTAGGTCTTTAAGCTCCAGTGTTGTTGTGACCATTGCCCAACCAACCTCTCTTTGTAGGACATGGGTCTATTAAGTCCTGATTTTATTTTATTTTTTCAAATGTATGTC
This sequence comes from Onychomys torridus, assembly GCF_903995425.1. NCBI lineage: Eukaryota > Metazoa > Chordata > Mammalia > Rodentia > Cricetidae > Onychomys > Onychomys torridus. The sequence goes on from NC_050453.1 coordinate 25,155,608, forward strand.
TTCTCTCTTTGAAAGCCAAACAAACAAATGAAAAGCCAGGGATAATAAATCTTGTGAAATAAACTTAAATAGGTTCTGTTTTCCTAGTTGGACACAAAAATGTCAGGCCAAAAGTATAAAATTTTCTCACAAATGTATTTCTTTCTTTCTTTTTTTTTTTTTTTTTTTTTTTTTTGCCAGAGCTGAGGACCGAACCCAGGGCCTTGCGCTTGCTAGGCAAGTGCTCTACCACTGAGCTAAATCCCCAACCCCCACAAATGTATTTCTAACAAGGGGACTACCATCTCTCTTCCCCTTCCCCTTGGCTACTATAAAGGAGCAGAGAGAAGAGAAATGGAACATGGATTACAAGAATTCACCCATATCTTTTTCATTCATTTCAATGGTAGCCGCAGCTATGGCCAATAACTCCCTTTGGCTATTCTATGTTGCTTTATACCAAGCACTTTTGATATATACACCTTGTGGTTGTTATTCAGGCGGCGCTCTTACCCCATGAGGAACACGTCCCGAACACGACAAATCCACAGAAGAGTTTTTATTAATATAGGATAGGAAGAGATGTGACAGGCCTGTGTGAAGCACACACGTGAGTGAGGAGAGGAGAGGAGAGAAAAGAGGAAGAGGAGAGAAGAGAAGAGAGACCTGTGCAAAATGGCACCGGCTTTTTAAAGAGTGAGCCGCGCATATGTGAGGACCGCATGTGGCTGCTCCACACATGTGCGTAGATTACATGGCCGCACGTGCGCTTTACACAACCATGTAAAGCCACGGAGTCCTAGTCACTTGAGATGTTCTGACCTGAAAATGGCTATTTTAATAACTAGGCGGTCCGCCGGGAAAGCCCAACCGTGTGGACACGTTGTGATTTCCTATCAATACTCAGCAACTGATCACCTGTGTATCCCAAATGCTACACTAACAAAACAAACAGGTGCCTTAAATAAACTGCCTTAAATAAGGCTTGTCTCAGGTAAAAAATCAAGCAGAGTACTAAAACATCACAGCCACCTTTTTAACATGTCTCCATCTGGACAGGACAGATCTAACTCAGATAAGTGTCAACTCCAAAAATAAAATAATAATGAGTCTTTTTCTCTAAGCTTTTATGTCACCAGTGTACTGTCAGACAGAAGGTTCCCAGCCACACCATAAAGGATGGACAGCTGCAGGACAAGGCATGACAGAACTTCATCCCAGGACCAGCTACACCATGAAGGATGGACACAGCTGCAGGACTTCATCCCAGGACTTCAGGAGACAGCTTCCCCATCTCCCCCCAAGAACCAATCGACGTCCACCATTCAGCCTGAAGCAGTCTTTGAGAGAAATGGTTTCCCATACCCATCTATCCACATTTTTTTTTCTTTTTTTAAAAAAAAACATGAGTCGGGAATGATAGAAAATTACATGTCCACACGGTTGGGCTTGCCCAGCGGACCGCCTAACTATTTCCGGTTCAAAATAGCCATCTCCGGGTCAGACATCTCAAGGGACTGGGACTCTGTGGCTTTCTGTGGTTGCGTAAAGCAAGCACAGCCATGTAATATATGCACATGCATGGAATACCCACACGAGTTCCTGTACGCATGCGCGGCCCAACCTTTATAAAGCCGGTGCCATCTTGCATGAGCCCCCCTTGTCTCCTCACCCACGTGTGTTTCACACAGGCCTGTCACATTTCTGTTCTCTTTAATAAAAACTCTTCTGTGGTCTTGTCGTGTTCGGGACGTGTTCCTCGCGGGTAAGAGCGCCATAATAACTAACAGTTGTAACCTATATTATATGTAGGAATTTTTTATATCTATTATGTATAGGAACTATATATATGTGTGTGTGTGTATATATATATAAAATTTTGTATGTACAAGTTCACAATGTGTTCAATACTTTACACATAGCACACAATCAAGTCCAGATGTATTCAGAATCGAGAGCCTATTATCCGATGGAACAATAGACACTAACTCAGAGCAAAGAGTAGGCCTGGTTCACTCCCTGAGCCCCCTGATTTTAAAAATATTGTCATAAAATGAAATAGCTTTTCCTGCCCTTGTTCTTTGGTCAGCATAAAGGCACACAGGAAGAAACAATGGCATGAGCAGGTGCCCTGGCCTTAAACATGTTACCAAATGCAATTTGCCCCAAATGGTTTCATTATAATGTCAAGTAATGGTCAATATCAGCAGCACATCACGGCTAAGATTAAATTCCTGAAAGGGACATGTGCCGAGCCTGCTTGGGGGTAAAATTAGTCCAAATTGATTTAAGGGCGTAGTTGAGCAGGACAGATCCCCCTACGGCATGTAGCCCAGTGTTCTGATTAGCAGTCTAGGAGGTAACAGGTTCATCCTGTCCTGATTCTCAGAATTTGCCAGCCCTCATTAAGTGTGACTTCTTTGGAAACAAGATAGATGCAGATCCAAACGGCCAATGAGCATCCTGGTTGGCAAGGTCATTGCTGACCACAGAGGGTGAGCACAGAGTCTCTCTCCCTGTGTGGGTGTGAGTGACAGGGAGGAAGCTGGCTCAGATGAAAGACAAAATAAACATTTATAGGAGTGATCAACTGTGTGTTTTAGAATGCCCAGCGCAAATACTACCTGATTCAGGAAGTGACCACACTGGTTTGGAAACAACAGCTCTTTCCACTCTTCACTAATTTTCACTTGTTGGATATTTTTCATATGCTAATAGTACATACAACCCCAGCAAAGGTCGTGTATTTTTCCTAGAGAATTTTCCTATTCTTTTCTATGCCCACAGCATCAGTCTGAAGTAATAAGTGAGGCTGGCTGTAAAGACCAAAGACATGTGTTCAATTTGGAGCCTGCATATGGACATCAAAACATGGCAAGTAATTCATCTATAGTTTCCATTTATTGGCCATTTATGGACTTGATAGGTCATGAGCAAAATATACTGTGTAGGACATCTTTTAATAAGTAGGTGCCAAATTGATAGGTAACCGAAGTCTGGCTCAGTTTACCCGGAGTCAGCCTTGTGGAAAGCCTCAGATGACTCACTATTTAGATTTGAATGAACAGAGCAATGAGCCATTGCTACACCTTTTGGCAATACTGGCCTTGGGGAAGAATTTAACTTAGCAGCACCAATGGCTGGATTTTGTAGGTTTGGTTTCCTTTTGGTCTTGGTTTAGTTGGTGATTGTCTGGTATATACTCCATTATCCTTGATCATGTTTTCCATGTTCTCACTTTTGACAAAGAAAACAAACCTTGAGTTCATTGGTGACATTTATAAGAGTCTGCTCTGTTCTTCTTTCCTGTCCTACGCAGCACAGGCAGGCTCAAGTCCATGCCCATTTATTTGGTCCTTACCCTGTGGCCAATGGGACTCTTGGCACCATGAATAGGTTACATACTTTTGAAATGTCTTTTCCTTATATCCATAAAATTGTACATATTTCCTTTCAAGGATCACTCTGCAGTGAAGTGGGTATAGGAATGCACAGGATAACATGCTGTGACTGTTTGTCATCAGCCAGGGTTAGGACTAGTTATTTATGGAGGCCATTCTGGGGTTTTAAAGTGGTAGACACAATAAGATCAATACATTCAGTTAAAAATTGATAGCAGACGTCAAAGAGGGACATTTAGGTTATAAAAACCTACTTGAAAGAGTATCTGCCCCTGACATTTTGTAACTCAGCATATTACAAACCATAATGCTATTACAAACTCAACATATGTGGATTACACATTTTTGTTATTATTCATTCTGAGGACCTTCAGCAGCCTTTGGGAATGCATCAGGTGGGCAGAGTAGGAAAGGGAGAGGGAGAACACAGGACCATGAGTTAGGGAAGAAAGTTCTGATAAAGAGGAAGCTATGACAAAGCAGGTCCACTCTGAAGATTAGTCAGACACCCAGCGTTAGGAACAATACCTTAAGCAAGGATGTGATTTACAGAGGAGATGAAAGTCTGCAGCATTAACCAATGAAAGCAAAGAGAAAGGCATCAGCGCCAAAAGGATGAGGGAGGGAATTTTGTTTCCAGCATGAAATAATTGTTTTCTCCTAATGGAAGAAGACCCAGGACCAATTTTTGAGTACCAAACTGATAAGAGAAGCTGGGATTTGGTATAAGACTACAGACAACTTATTTTCTAGGGGTTTTTTCTTATTTTCTTGCTTCCCAGGGCTTCAATTTTTTTTAACTCAGATGAGAAGTTAAAATATATTAAAAAAAAATAGAAAGTACTTCCTCAAAGCAATTGCCCAAAGGAGATGAGAGAAGCTAAAATATATATACCTTCAATCAAAAGATTTATTTTCTACTCAGAAAATATGGGTTAAAAAAAAAATACAGAGAAATGTGTAAGTGAAGAAATGAGTTTGGCTGAGCTCATGAAGAGCAAGGTCATTCCCTGAAGGCTAAAAGCACAGAAATCCACCCAATATGAAGAGGTAGAATGGAGCATGCGTGTTTGCAAGGAGCACTTGTTCAATTTCCCGGTGGAAAACAGCAGTCACGTGCAGCATCCCCCGGGGATGGGAAGGGTTGTTCTTCTCAACACCAAATTATATTTTTAGAAGGCGGGAGGGAATAGAAGACAAGGAGAGTAAATAAGCCAAAAAATTTCAGCCCCGAGTTTTTTCCAACCATTTCTCTCTTGAATCCCTAAGAGCTGAGTAGTTCAAGTGTCTGTATGGCATTCTGGAGAAGAGAATCAAAGCAGGAAATAGAGAGCTACGTTTGAAATGTTAATCCCAACAGATCAATAATTACCACATTGTTTGCTTCAAAATAGACCTTTTGACCTGCTGGCTATGCACTGTGGCTTTTGCTGTCTACTAGGACAGGCAGCCTGCTGCTTCACATTGAATTAGCTTCTCCTTTTTAACCATAGAAAATTCAATTATGCCTCACTTCCGGTTTGTGAACACTTTGAAGTTATAAAAGGAGGAAAATGGAAATATCCACTTAGGATGATGGAAAATGACTTTAAACAGAATAACCCAGTTCTGTATCTACCAGCTAATCAACTATATTAAGTTGAAGGTCATTTGGACAAAGGATGGGCTGGCCAATTTATACAAATATTAAATTAAAAAGGAGAACTCAAAGTTAAAAGGGACTCCTGTACTTTTCCCACACATCTGTGATCTTGAAGCTTTTAGGTAGCAGAATGAAGGAGTTGGCATCCTTGGCTTTCTGGCTTAACTTCCTTCATTTCCACAGGTACCTCTGCTATAAAGGGAAGATTAAGTGCATCTGTCTAGACAGTAAGGGTCTAGGGAGCTAATGGAAGATGATGGACAGTGGTGATAGTATGGGTGGTGTTACTGAGTTAAAGTAAGTAGATTCAAATGAGCGGTGGTGGTGCACACCTTTAATCCCAGCACTCTGGAGGCAGAGGCAGGCAGATCTCTGTGAGTTCAAGGCCAGCCTGGTCTACAGAGCAAGATCCAGGATAGGCACCAAAAATGAAACCTTGTCTCAAAAACAAAAAACAAACAAACAAACAAAAAGTAGGTAGATTCATGGGCATAGCTTCTTGACTCTTGGAATCATACTTTCTTGCCATGCCCACACCGATGGAATAGTCGAGTGGGGATAATGTACACAGCTGAAGTTGAGAGACTGAGGACTGTCAAATCCCCATCAGGAATATGTTTTTTTATGAATTGGGAAAACTACGCTTGGTGTGCATTAAATGAGATCACCTAGGGGAGTCGCCATCCCTCCCTGAAATTGTGGTTCTTCTCTTCTATTGGTCCTTGAAGGGAACATTGTACATTCAAGAAGAAACTATCAAGTCCAAATTGTCAGCCTTTTTATCAGCATGATCTTGCTCCCATTTCTCTCCCAAGTAAAAGGCCTTGGCTATTACTTCCTGGTGAGTGTGCAGGGCTCATAATTAATTGGATCAGGGTTACTTGACCCAAGCCAATAAATTATCAGATGTTTTGACCTTACATTCAATAACTGAGTGGCTGGTGCCATTTTATAAAGTACAGTTCATCTTCCCAAAAGATGAGGCAAGGCTCTATTTCTTTTAATTTTGCAAGAATTTAATGTTATGATCTATGTACACAGAAGTGTTAAAAATATACTGTTTATCAACTGACTCTCTGAGGATTGGAATGGTCTTCAGTAATTGAAAGGGTAGTTCTACAGATGAATGACAGTGCTAAATTGTCTGGAGGAAAATGTGAGGAATCCATGTTCATGACTCACTTGTGGGTCTTGGCTGGCTTCTCCGGCTTTTCATTATATGGAATGACAAGGTCAACTGCAGAGTCTGGCTTCTGCAGGAGAATTCCCAACTTGATCTTGATCTCCTTGGCCCTGGAAGGACAGATGTCAGGAAACAAGATTGACACATGGGCACACAAATCTAAGACAGTGATTTCTCTCTGCATCAGAGAAAGGAAACTGGAAAGAACCTCATTTGTTTCTTTCATTCCGATTGCAACAAGAAGAACATCAAGGTAGAAAATAGGACACCAGAGCTCCAAAAATTGTGCTTAGAAGACACCAATTAATACGCAGTATCTCATCCCAACCTTAATTGGTCTGTTTGTATGTTCACTCCATTGTTCTAGAGCTCCTTCTCACTTTCTCACTGTAGCTGCTGTGGTGTCCTCCTTGCAACAGCCTTCATAGAGGACAGCGATTTCCAGTAGATTGACTACAGATTATATTGTCCTTTAACTTCAGCAGATATGGTCAGAATCTGGATCATGTTCCATCAGAGGATGGGATGTGATGACTTTCACATAGTTTCCAAACCAATCTTGGAAGAAAATCATCTTCATGATTCTATACTTTAAATAGACTATGAAAATTATATGCTCTCTCTTTCTCTTTCTCTCTCTCTCTCTCTCTCTCTCTCTCTCTCTCTCTCTCTCTCTCACACACACACACACACACACACACACACACACACACACATATATATATATATATATATATATATAAAATGTATCTACATGGTGAGTGTGTGTGTGTGTGTGTGTGTGTGTGTGTGTGTGTGTGTGTGTGTTCACATTGCCAAGACACATCTGTGGAGGTTGGAAGAAAACTTTTGGGAGTTAATTCTCGCCTGCCACTTTGTTTAGGCAAGGTCTTTCATATCTGCTACTATGAGTACTCCAATCTTAATATTCTAGGATATTTCCACCTCCCATCTCATCATAGGAGTGCCAGGATTACAGATGTGATCCACAGCATCAAGCTTGTTGTGTTTTCTAGGGATAGAACTCAGGTTATCAGGCTTGTGTTGAAAGTATATTTACCAGCTGAGCCATCTTGTCAGCCCTAAAACCCTCACCTCAAATGTGAATTCCCAGAACACCCAAGATCAACCTTCCTTTGTCACTGTGGTACTCCATGTGCACTTTTAACACAGAGTTTATTGGGTTATCATACTGCATTATGGTTATTGATTTCTGCCTGTTTTCCAAGCTGTATAGAAGAATGCTTTAAAGGTAGGAGTTGGATCTTAAATGCCTTTTAATCTTTGTGCCTGGCACAGTTGCTTGGCAACCTAGCAAATATTCAATAGTATTTGTCATCATGAACTAAAATTATCTTGATTTTGCTTCTTACCAATCTGTTAACATTTGTCTCCAAGTCAGTGCCCATCATAAGCAAAGCCTTAAAGAGTTATGATGGGTTCACATTGTAACCAGATACGATTTTGATAGTGCAAACATATTTCTTAATTTATGCATAGAGTTGTAAAATTCATGGCCAAGATTAACAATTATGTATATTAAAGTCAAAGTGAAGAAAACCTGGCCTTGTAACTTTCAAACACCACAAAAATCCAATTACTATATTGAATTTCCTTTTAGCTCAAAATATGATGTTGAAGCTGACTTAGATATAGTTAACTCTGTGTTATCTTTATATATATATATATATTTGCTTCAGTTCTTTCTCTAGAAGCTTCTCTGTGAGCAAACCCAGCTCTAGCACTCTGTAACATTAAGTAGAGCTCAGCAGAACAAAGCATTGATGTAGAAATTGGGAATGTTCTGATGGAGGGGGGCTGTTACATAACACACTGAGTAAGCTAAGTCTCCCTTGATTCCAGGCTCTACAAGTCGCTTAAATTATCTGATGTTAAGTTTTCCTGGCTTGGAAATTGGGACTGATGAAATGGTAAATTCTCAGACTTTTGTGATGATCAAATGTGCTATAACGTGAGTCACTAAGTACAGCATTTGGAATACAATTCTACTTCTGTAAAGTTAGCGTTAACTGCATTAATCATTTTCAACCAGGTTTAACCCATGTTTCCTACCTATAAGCACCAAATAGAAAGGTCAAAAAATTGCATAGGTTATTTTTTAAATCACGAAAGCTTCCTCGAGTATTTTAACTCTGGAAGTAAGACTATCCATATTATATAATCTGGAATACAATCATTATTGGGAGGTGATTGAGAAATGTATGCAGCACTTGTGACTGCCCTCTGCTGGTCAATATGTGACATTTGCGGTCAGAGATAAAAGTTGTATCTTCTCTCAGGCACACTACACTATGAAGAGAATCATTTGCCTCTTGGCCTCCACAGGGCTCTTCCTTTGTGCACATAAGGAGAACTGCTACCAGCATCGACCTTGACACAACATCACATCCACCAACACTTACATAAACCCTAGTGATGAGCTCTCATGTTTGGGGGTTTTCATTGATTTGTTGGTCCTTTCAAATTTAGGTTTCCTCCTCTTCCTCCCTACCTTCTCCACTTCTATTTCATTGTCCTTTTCTTTTTTTTTCCTTTGCATTATCTGAGCCATTTGCTTTTGTAAAAGGCAGAAAGATACTGGTTTATAATCTCCCATGCACAAGTAGTAGTCATGCATTAGAGGATGGTTAGAACAAAGGAGTTGGACATTTTTAAAATATTCATTCATTCATGTACGACTTACTAATTACAAGTTCATTATGTTGCTACCAGGTAGCACATAATAAACATATGAACAACCATAAGCCTTGGTCTTTGCTTTCCCGGTGCCTATAGTCTATTAAGGTCTTACACTGGGCTTTCCAGAAGGAAGCAGACCCTGCACAGGAAATCACAATTCCTATTTGGGTGAGTCCAGAGGACTTCTCAGAGGAAGCAGAAGTAGAGTTGGAGAATGGCCAGTTGTCACCCAAATGAGAGAGACCTTTTGTTTTTCTCATAAATCTGCTAACGTTCTGACTGATCTCACAGGGCAGAGAGAAGGCCGTGGGAAAGGATTGCTTGCTCTTGTAATATGACATAGAGATCAGAATGCTGTATTCAATGAGACTGCCATCTTGTCTCCCTCTTCCCAATGGAAGGATCACAAGGGACTGCCATGCTTCCCAAATCCCAGAAATATTTTATCTGTATCACTGGTTAGGTGGGTTTGGCTTTTTGTGTGAATGGAATGATCTAGAAATGAAGTGCTGTTTATAGTATCACCTATTTTTTAAAAAATCACCTTGTGAGGCTAGGGATGAATCTCAGTTGGTTGAATGTTTACCTACCATGTGAGAAGCCCAGGGTTTGACCCTCAGAACCACATAAATTGGACATGGTGACAAAGGCCTATAATCTCACCACTTAGGAAGCAAAGGCAGGTGCATGAGAAGTTTAGGGTTACCCTTGGCTACATAGCTACCCTGAGATATATGATACTCACTACACACACACACACACACACACACACACACACACACACACACACACATTCTCAGAAGTGACAACTACCGGAACACCAGGTACTCTTTTCCTCTTGTTTGCCTCAGGAATGCAAGCGAGGAGGAACAGAGTGCTTTGGAAAGCACTATTTGGGAAGCACTTCATTCCTGGCTTAGTTTATAGGCTTAAGGAGAGGAGATTGAAAAGTTAGCGGCAAGTCAACTGACCTAATTATTCATCTGCAGCCATGTAGAAAATAATGAATACTATTGCATTTATGCTCATCAAGCAGTGATCATTAAAAGTTGGCAAATGATAAAGTTCCAGCCACTCTGAATACTTGGAATCTTAAAAACAAAACAAATCAAGCAAGCAAACAAACAAAGAAAACACGGAATTACTATACTGCTCAAGAGTTCCTAGAAGATGGCCTCACCCTGGATTGCCTTCCCGTCAGAGCCTCACACAAGTGTGGGAAGAGCACAAACCAACAGGAAAAACAAATAAGCTCAAACTCGCCAAATTCGTTTCCCCTTTAGAGATAAACTTGAATGTATCTGACATTAATTGGATTTCAAAAGCATCTCTATCTGGAGAGGACAACTTTCTAATTTGTTTACCATGTCAGCCACAGTCTCTAGCTTTCTTGGGCTGCACACTAGGCATTTTTCTCTGGCTAAATTATATTAATGCTGATTAACAACAAATGATGTGTATCTCTTCTGGTCTTCCTCCCCTGTTATCCTTTTGTGTTACAAGGGAGAAAAAAAAAACCCAACTTGTTTTGAAATCAAATCAATTGGAAATGCTTGGCTGAGAGTTTAATTAAAGGCTGGGAGGAAGATAGCTCTGGAGATGAGTCACACCAGTAGCTTCAAGCTGTAAGGGTCTGAATAGTAGAAGCCTTGTGCAGAGCTAAATCTGCCCCCATGTGGGTATGCTGGCCAGGGCATTGGGATTCCACAGGCCATGGACCACCTTAGTCCTTCCTCCTAGCAGGTGCACGGGTTGCAAGTTCCGACCTTCCAATGCATGCATGTGCAAGAGCAGCATCAGGACTCAATACAAACAGAAGACACATGACCTCCTTAGAAATAGAACTCTATTCAAGAAAATTTGATTGAGAGCCTGGAGAGAGGCTAGGATTCTAGATATTTCAAGGATGGAGATGGTGTTTCTGGCCCTGATGATGTTTGGAACTACCCTAAAGGCAAAATTGTACACCGTGCAAACTAGACTGTAGATGTTTTCCCCATCATTTAAAAAATATTGATGGGACACAATGTGAAAAGTCTATGTGCTTGTTTCCTAAGAAAAAAGCAATAACTGCTCATGGAAATGCACACACATCCTCCGATGTTTATTAGCTACCATCTTCAGCTGCCCAACCCACAACTCCCTATGATCTTCGAAAATGTCAGTGGACTAATTTGGTTGACCGGAGAGATGAAAAGCCACTAGATGACTGCAAGAACCATAAAATGACCGAGTTCAGTTTCTACCTTTAACGTAACTGGAGACAGAGAGGTAAGAGGCTGAGGAGGAAGTGTGGTAAGTGCTTACCTAGCACAGGCAAGGGCCCGAGTAGATGCCAGCACTAAAGATGAAAACAAGAAACGAAAATGGAAAGGGGGAAGAAAAGAGGCAAGCAGGGCTTAAGCGGAGCATCCATTCAGTTATTCACACCACTTACATAGGGTATATTTTAATGAGAAGAGGAACCTGAAAATAATGCAAGAGTACATCTTACGATGTTACAGAGGCAGAGGAGCCTTGGAGGGTCCTGTGCTTGTAACACATCTGGCAATCACAAGCAGGTTTAATCCTAGATTCTAGACACATTCCAAGTACATCCATGAAGAAAGACACTCTGTAGGAAGCTTGGGATGCGTAGAGCAGCATTTTCAAAACAGCTTTTCCGAAAGACTTGATCTAGTAGTGGATGGTGAAACTCAATGCAACCCAAATCTGTGTTGCAGATGCCCCCTGCTGGCCAGGAAGAGGCATGCTCTACAATGGCCATAGAAAGACCCCTGGATCTGGCTAAGAAAACCCTGCAGGCTTCTTTCGATGAAGGTGCAAAGACTATATGCTTCTTGATTACTAAAAAACAATAAATATACATGGCGCGCGCGCGCACGCACACACACACACACACACACACACACACACACACACACACACCAATGCTGTTTATTTACCATCTTCAACGCCCCCATAGCCCCCCCCCCCCGAGTTCTTCTGAACCTGACTGATTAAAATCATGATCGACTCTCAAGCCTTGGGAGAAGGCAAGGCCGAACCATTTAGATGTAGAAAAACTTCATGACTCTGGCATCTACTACTTCCATCTGGCTAAAAAGAAACCACCCACTGCTTTTGTTTTAGCCACTTAATGCAGTGTGATACATTAAAATATATACCTAACTTCTTACCTGATTTACATAAGTTATAGTTGGTACCTTAGGCAAAAGACCCTAGAATTAGTTTTGCACAAAATATCGCTCAGTTATGTCAGTGGTAGGAAGGTGAAGAAAGATGGGGAGAAATAGACAGTGCCATCATTGTTAAGGAACTGAGATGTGGCTTCAGAATTGACAGCTGTTTCCCACGGCTCATGTGATTAACTACATTATACGACATTCTGAACTATAAGATGGTTGTAAAAAAATGGAATTGACAACGGCAGCTGTCAAATATGGCATATTTATAGAAAACGCATTTATCTCTTACATCCTTAAAGCTCTTGTTAGGTTCCACCATTTCCTGTCAGACTTAATAACAACTATTGCCATTTTTGTGTGCAAGCTTTTACCTCAGCTATACCCAAACTGTTGTCATGAAGATGCCCTCACAGGCAAATGCAACAAAACACTAGGGAGGGCCTCAGGAGATCAAGTATTCAGTTTGCAAGCCCGAGGAATCCAGAAACTAGGTTGTAAAAAAATGCCAGAAACTGTGGCATATACTTATAATCCCAGTTCCAGTTGGTGGGAGACAAGTAGGTCCTTAAGTACTCATTGGCCAGTTGGCCTAGCCTACTTTGTGAATTACAGGCCAGTGAGAGGCCCCGTCTCAAAAAATAAAATAAAATTAATTAATTAAACCTCTGAGGGATGACAGTCAAGGTTGTCCTCCGGCCTCCATGCAAATGTACATATACAAACACACGTGTACACACATATATACATACACACACATACGTAGTCCACAGGACACTTATTTAAATAAGCTAACTTCTTCATAAGATCAGAGTGCCAATTAAAAAACAGGGCCGTATGAAGTTTCTTTTTCTACTCATTTGTTTACTTAACAGACTAACAAACAGTATCTCTGCTGTGTGCATGCCCCATGCCACACACTACGACTTGTTTGGAAATCTCCTGTGGAAGAAAAGGCAAAATCAAAAGAGCTAGAAATGATGAGACCTGTTAGCTCATTGCACTTTTAGCTGCTTACAGTTGCTACACTGTGAGATGGGTGTAGATCAGATATTCACTTCTCAGTGGTGATCAGCAAGCTTTGTAGAAAGTTCAGCTCCTGTGGGACCATCTATAACTGTTCCTGCTGAGCTGATCAAGATCACTGTTAGCAGAATGTGTGCTACAAATACTCCAGTCACAGGAGTGAGGCTCAGATTTGGACTAGAAAGCCTCTTGTGGACCCCCTGTCCATGTTAAACCAAGTTTGGAAAGATGGAACTAAGTCTTCACTCCTAGAGATGGACCCTGGGGCTTGATCCCTGCTTAGCCCCAGATCTATTTGTTGACTCTGAGGTTTTTCATTGTCTATTATCAACCATGAGGACATCAGCATCTCAAATCTCTGATCCTATTGTGGGTTAGTGAATCTTTCATACAAGGTGCAAGAAGAACACAAACAACTTGAACTTTGTTGATATTGTGGATTAAATTATACAAACACTTTCATCAGCTTGTTAAGTGTTTGCTCAGAAAGTATGTGTTCAGTTTGGTTTCATTGTGGGTACAGTGGTCTTACTTTCATAAACTGATAGCAAAGCTATTGAGAAACAGCCACCCGCAACCAACCATTACTATAGTTGGTTACCTACTGAAAATAACCTAGAATTGGTCTTGAATAGATCATCTTGTTTTCCAATAACCACTTACTGTCTGAGTGAACTTACACAGCTGTGTATGCCTGGGCCTCAAACGCATGATGTGTAAAATGAGGATAAATTGGGAGATGGTGTAGGAAGTTTCTGTGAGGAGTGTAAGAGATAATAACAGTAAAGGTTGGCCCGGTCATAAACAGGATGCTGTACATGCCAGCTACTATTATTATTACCATTGCTACCACGGTCATCACCATCTTCATCATCACCATGTCTACTTATTAACATCCATGCCACCCAGTGTTAGTATTCTCCTTCAGTGTCTCTTCTCCATAAGTCATCGAGGAGACACTATAGCTTCTTCCCAGGAGTGACAATGTTTGAGACACAGAAAGAAAGAAAAAATAGAGAGGAGAGAGTTAGAGAGAGAGAGATTCCCCTTGTCAGGGGACAAAACTTCTGCCATTTAAGGCTCGAGAGCTAGTCAGTCTCACACTACTGTAGCTGCACATCTCCGCCCATTGTCACACATACCAGGGCAAAGGAAGACTGCAGAGGTGGAGGATGGATGGAACGGTGTCCATAGTGATTCTGAATCCAAAGCAGGAGAGCTTGCAGCTCAACCTAAGATGAAAGCTACACCCAACCAGCAGACCATGGACTGACTGCCAGAGAGACCCTGGAGCTCCAAACATGAAACTTAAAAATAACAGTGTCCATTTAAAATGATGAAAAAAAGGCCAGCTTTTTATGAGGAGAAAAATGCTCCTGCAAAGGAGAGAGAGAGATTCCTCAAATTCAAACAGGAGGCGTGTAGGAGAATTTATGAACCATAACTGTGGTGAAACCATGGAAATGGTGAACAATAAATGTGGAGAAGTTTCCATTACCAAGAAAAGCCATCAAGGCAAGAGTAACAGCCAGCTGCTTTGGATAACTGTGTCCTGTGACCACCTGGATCCATCCCAGTGACATCATAAGATGCTTTCCAGACCTCCAGTCTGTTTTACACTCACAAATAATACACCAAACCCTGTTTAATCTCTGCCCTGCCCTTGGCAGAAAAGACACGTCTGCCTGTAACTGATGAGAATCCCATCTCAGATTATAGGACCAAAAGCAACCGTCTACATGTTGAAAGGGCTGTTCCTTGATAGAAGCCAAGCAGAGCGTTGAGAGCCTGTCCAGAAAGCTCAACTCCCACCCCCACCCCCACCCCACACACACACCAAAAGCTCCTTTTCCTTGAAGGAAACAACAGGATAGCATAGTAACCGAGTGCAGACATGGCAGCCTCAGACTTCTCAGCTCACTTTGCTACACATGTGGCTTTGGGTACTTTCTGAACCCTGTTGGCTTGTTTTCTCATCTCCAACAAGAACAATGGTGCCTACCTTCTAAGCAGCGTTTGTAGTGGTGAAATGAATTACTGTATGTGAGGCATTTCTCTCGGTGCCTGGCACATTTACCATGGCGCACCATAAATCCCAGAGTTTATCATCTCTACTGCTATTGCAGAAAATCCTGTGCTGAGGAAGGAACATATCTAGTCTCAGAACCAAGAGCCAGAGGCAGAAAAGGGGGACACATAGTGACGAGTGACAGTGTGCCTTTGACTCAACCCTCCTGCCAACACTCACTCTGCTGTGTGATCTTGAGTGAGATCTGAGTTCTCTGCTACGATCAAAAGAGAGAGGAGGGAGGGGCAGGGAGGAGGAAAGAAAACAGGTGATAACACTCCTAACAAGACTGCTAACCCCCTAATTATAGTTCGATTTTACAGTTGTAACTTTTGATATCTTTGGCACATAAACCAGAAAAGCAAGGACCCAAAATCTTCATGATAGGTGTGTGGTACCATCATTTACCATATCTTCTGCACCTTCCCAATGCCCCATTTCATCTGTAAGTACAAACACCTCATTCTCATAACCTGTACCTCCTGACTCTTATGGACTATCTTCCTTATTCCAATAGCTGATTGGTCACACGTGTTGTTCCTTTTTTCCAGAAAATTCTTTCAATGTGTCCTTCCTGTTCCACATTTAACTTTACCAGTTCTAAAGAAAGGAACTGCTGTGACATCTGCCTCACTAGCCTTATCCTCCCCTTCCCATGCCATCCCTGCCCATGCCCTGCTTGGTCTATCCCAAACTGAAAACATCATCGCTTTCTAACTTTCCATGTCTCTTGTTACCAATCTTGTCTCCCACTATCCCCCACAATTTCTTGCATGCCAAGGACCTCATGGATAGCTTGCAAACACCCCCCACCACCATCTCTCCTCTACCACCCACCAGTGATTTCATTCATTCTCCCAAAGTCTGTTACCACTTCAGCCTATCCAGTTGCTTTAGCTGTTAGGATGGAGTGGGAAAATGAAAGTGGAGTCACAGCACATGGCTGTGTCGTCTACCTTCTGCCATCCATCAGGGTCCCTTCCCATGTCACTAAATATCTCAACTCACTTTGCATAACAAAATGCTGATTGAGATCCATGGTGAGGATGATAAACTCATCCCACTGAGGTGTCCACAGCAGCATTTTGGTGCCAAGTAAATATTTGATAAGCATGTGTGTTATTACTATGGCTGCCCCTATGCATTGTATATATAGGATCCATGCATTCCTTCTGTACTAATCTACATGTATGACTTTATTGGAACAATGGTTGTCTGCCATGGTCTGTGTGTGTTGATAGACATGCACTGAAGAAGGAGATGGGACACGCTCAGTTGATTATGGTAAGCTTCTTTCAGATAATTTCTACCTGGTAACATGAGCAACCCTGAAAGCATGGAGGATGACTTGGCATTGGTCTCATCAAGGCTGTTTTTTCTAGAGCTTTGATAGCTACCCAGCACAATGCAGCCACAGTGTGACATCTCTCCCCATGGGATGTTGCTTTACTTTGTATTTTCACAATAGCATTGTTTTTCCCAAGCTCTGTCCACTCTCTACTTAAGGATTCTCATGGAAATTGGGACATTTCCCAAGATTTTATGGCCTATCTCTGACATACTTATTATTCAGGGTAGGTTAGTGGGGGTAATGAAGAGGCAGTGTAGGGATGAGAGGGACAGGCCAGAGACAGCTCATTTCCCTTTGACCTTCATTTCCCCATCTTATTCAAAATAGCACTGGCAGGAACCCTGGACTTTTGGTAATACAGTTTGGAAGCTAGATAATGAATAATGGGAAATGGTCCTCCAGTTGAAGAAGACAGATATTTGTGGAAATTTTGAGTTCCAAAGGTGGAAGGGTCAGCAAAGTTCCCACGAGAGCTTCTGTGGACAGTGGTGGTACCCACAACCGCCAAGCATTCTTTTCTGTTCAATTACAGAGAAGCTCTGCAGACTGAACCCTTGCTCCTGCATGTGGCTCCTACTTTCAACTCATTTAGCATCTCCCAAAGAGAAGATAAAAGGATAAATAAAGGGTATTAGAGAAGGGGAAAAGGAAAAAGAAGGAAAGGAGAATACACCAAGATTAGGATCTTACTGAACACCAATGAGTTCCATCACTTCACTAACTCGGTGTCTCCTCTCATAGCGCATTATTGTCTAAGAAATCAGGTCTTATCCACTGTTTTTCTTTGCCAAATGACTAAAAGTGGATTGTTGAGAAAATAATGGCACAGCAGAGGATGGTTTCTATCGCTGGAATTAGATTTCAAATGATCTTTTCTCTTTTCCTGGAAAAGGAAATGTTGAAACAGAAGCTTATAATTGCTCAGATTTCCCTTTTCAAGAATAATCTATTGTTTTGTAAATTCATTTCTATAATAATTTGCTTGTCTTACTTTAATGGAACAAGAGCTGTTTGTCATGGTTTGTAATAGATACTTTGGGAATACTTTATAACATTAATAAGCATTTCTGGCTTCTGGTAGCTTCCCCTTTATGTGGAGACAAGGATGAGTGACTTATTGGAATTCAGCCTTGACATGTGCTAAAAGTCCTCACTTTGGAGTTAGCATACCTGTGGCTGAGCTGAGGTTTGTGGGATTCAATTTCTGACTCTGAGTTGGCATGTATTCATTAGTAAAACAGTAACATGTTGATGTCTAGGTCATATGACTGTTATGAAAATTTGATGCCAAATATTGAACCAAAGGTGAATCTGGGGATATAGGGTACAATGTGTTGATCCCTGGGCATGGCAGTTCATACCTGTGACCTCAGCAAGAGAGGTCAAGGCAATTGGATGACAGGTGTGAAACCACTCTTGTCTCACCTCCCACCCCTAAGAAGTGCTATGGAAGGCAAAGAATATTTGTTTGGGAGTTCAAGGGAAGGAGAACTTCTTTGGCTTCTTCCTGGGTGGGGAGCATTCCAAGGAACCTCCTGAAGGACCAGTGTTTGGGGGTCCCTGATTTGTCAGAGACTGCATGCCAGGAAGAAGGGAGGGAGTTTTTCCTTTTTCCCCTTTCTTTCTTTCTTTCTTTCTTTCTTTCTTTCTTTCTTTCTTTCTTTCTTTCTTTCTTTCTTTCCTTTCTTTTTCTTCCTTCCTTCCTTCCTTCCTTCCTTCCTTCCTTCCTTCCTTTCTTTCTTTCTTTCTTTTTTTTTTGGACTCCAGAGATCTCAATCACTTATCCTTGTCCTAACTCTTTAGAGATTCTTCCCAAACTTTCATATGAAAGTTTGCATTTTTCTTAAAAATACTTCTTACAAATTTCAAAGTAGTCAGTCTGCACTATAGCTTTTACATGTTGAAGACTGGAGAATAAAAACTCTCTGAAGTTGTTACTAAATTTTAGATCTGGGCTTTTTGTGGCAACAGGGTCCAGGAAGCAGGCAGGTAGTCACTCAGCTGCCACAAGCCAAGAACCGTGATGTTGACAACATGGGCAAATATTACATCAGCCTTCAGGCTGAGAGCTTTTCTCAAGACTGGGGACTTGAACAAGCTTAGAAAGAGGTAAATCTGACATATATTACAAATGTGAGTCATGAATGATACAAAGCACAGACAGGAAAAAAGATCTAGGGACTTGGAAGAGCATTGCCAGAGGGGACCCATGAGCATCTCATAGAAAACAGAAGGTATGAGCAACGTCTTTTGGGTGGAAAAACCATCTGTGTAAACCCTTGAGAAGACATGGCCTTAAACTGAGATATTTCCACTGAAGATGATGGACAACAGCCAGGAAGAAATAGAGACAGATGCAAGGGGAGACTGAGTCACGATAAGTTTCATTCCCACATCTTCTGCATGTAGAATAAAGAATGACTCTTCAAGGAGGTCCCATTGTGGCTTGCAGGACCTGTGAATATCTTATGGGGCAGATGCAATAAGGTTAAGGTGGACGCATTAGAAATTGGTCATTGTATAAAGAAGGCAAGAGGACCAAGGTCTTAAGGTGCTATGACAGCAGGGATATTGGAAAATCATTGGCTTTAGAGATGTAGGTAGAGCCATGAGTCACGGAATGCAGGTCACCTCCTAACGCTATAAAAGGCAAAGAAATCAATCTCCCTTACAACTTCCAGAAAGAAAGCAGCCCTTGGGATCCATTTCAGACTTCTGGCCTCTAGAACTGTGTGAGAATAGATGTGTATTGCTCCAGGCCACCAAACTTGTGGCACTTGTTACAGTGGCAATAGGAAATGAATCCATTATCTTCCTTTTGCTTTTTAGGTATGGTCAACTGCACGTATAGGGATAGTTTAAAAGCCAGTCTCGGTGTTCTCAGATCCAGCGAGAGCTGATGCCTTGGGCCTTCAAGGGCACATGCATACACACACACACACACACACACACACACACACACACACACACACAGAGAGAGAGAGAGAGAGAGAGAGAGAGAGAGAGAGAGAGAGAGAGAATTAAGAACTTTAAAGGAAGAAATTGAGATTGAACAGATGAAAGAGACATTAAGAAAGTTAATAACTACGGTCCTAAGGGACTGGGTGGATGAAAGCCCTGCTCATCACCCAACATGAGAGGGTCCTAAACAAATCCCTTGTGTTTACCCAAGTTTAGAGAAATTTATAGGATAGCAGCTCAATGAAACCCTCATTGCAATTACTTGAAGCAAAAGTCAAGATAAGGGCCAATAAAGGTCCCTAGGCCCAAGGCCCTGCTGACGACCCAAGTTTTGCTGTGTTTTTAATATCATTGGGTAAAAATGATCATGAATATAAGTTTCCAGGACTCCTTCATATAGGAACCCCTTGCACCCTGGTGCCCAGTCACCCTGGTGATGATCACATCAGTTTGAAGAAGAACACAGATAATTAATGGTTGGTTAGATAATCAAAATTGAACTCTTTGTGAGGCAACTGTGTTTCTTTTCCATTTTTGGAGACTGAATCTGACAGGGAAATGTCTCTCCTTCCTGGGATTGTAAAACAGATAATTCAACCTGATCTCTAAGCAAAGCTAACTGAGCATGATCTATGGAAACTGATATGGTTGCCTCTACTGGAACACTACAGAGTCAAAACTATGTATAAGTGCAGAGACTGTCTATAGCTCTGTGGCAGATTTCCTGGTGGGAACCTTGGAATGGAACTGGACAATGAGACTGAAGCTGGGGTTTTGAAGGCTACAGACAGGTCTTGATAAGGGAGGATGTAGCTGCAGAACTTCTCTCCAGGTCCCACCAAGCCCCAGCCGTCCCATAGCCCATTTATAAAACAAACACACAGCCTCTTATATTACTTATAAACTGTATGATCATGGCAAGCTTTTTGTTATCTACTTCTTCTATCTTAAATTAACCCATTTCTACTAATCTATAAGTTGTCACATGGCTTGTGGCTTACCAGTACCTTACATCTCGCTTGTCATGGCGGCGGCTGGCAGGTCTCCCTGCCTCAGCCTTTCACTTCTCCCAGTTATCTTCTCTTTTAACTACATAGAGTGGCCTTAATAATTTCACCAATAGGAGGACCCTGAGTCTGACCTGGACTTTTCTCAGCAGGACTTAGACATGATGCTCAGAGTTCACAGAAGAACTGGAGTAGAAGACGTGGCACACCATTGGAAGGCCAAGGACAACACTCTCCAACTCATGGTGCTCAACACAGAATGGGCAGAGGGATGAAAGAAGTGAAACTGGCCATTGAAACATTGGTTTACTAAAGCAGGGAAGAATGAGATAAAGGCATAGAAGGCAGCTCATGCACCTTCTCAATCTGTACTCACATTCAACACAAGATGGACTGAGTGTCCCTGATATGTATCCCGATTCTAATGGTGGATGTGGAGAAGAGAGGGTAGGGAGAATGCTACATCAACATCCTTTTTTTCTTTTGCTAGATCACCTCACCACCACCACCACCACCACCACCACCACCCTGCCCCCACGAGAGCAGTGCTATACAATGATAAGTGTTGAGTACGGTTGATTTCCAAGGACTTGATAGAGACTGCCTTTATCCTAGTTAGTAAAACTGGTCTCAATAGTAAATGTGGTGGTAAAAATAACCCTTTAGTTCTGGGCTTGCAAGACCAGCTTACTAGGTAAAGGGAACTGTTGCCAAGCTTAATGACTTGAGTTTCTGGGGTTCACAGGGTAGATGAAATAGGGATACTCTTGTGGGATAGAGACCTTATCCTGTGGAAGTTGATTTTAACTCCAGGTAGATAGTGTCAAAATTGCATTCAATTGTAGGACACAGTACGAATTAAATATGGTTTCTCCTTTCCAAACTGTAAAGTGTAATTTATCACCCATAATAACAGTGTTGAGAGATGATGAGGCCTTGAGTGGGTGACTCAGTCATTAGTAGGATTGATGCGGCTCTCTAGGGCTGATTCGTTACTCAGAGTGCAGGTTGCACACAGTGAGGCTACCTCCAATCCTGTCTCCTATTACCTCTTCCATAGGACATACTTGACATTTGCTCTACCATTGGGCTGTGACTCAGTATAAGAGATTAGCCCTATGCTCTTAGCTCAGCCTACAGAACCATGAAGCTTGTCAGGCTTCTCTTACAGGCTTGTCAGTTCTCTTATAGTTCTGTTATCGCAACAAGCTCTTGACTAAGACACCCAATTATTGCCCATGGAATATGCATTTCTTAGTGTGGCACACACAAGTGGTGCCGGAGTGATGAAAAGTGTAAAATGAAAATTATGAAATAAAGAAATATCTATTTGTCCAAGATCAGCTTACCAATTTATAATCATCTTTGGCAAAGAAGTTATTTCCTGGGGATGGCTGGATTACTCAGTGGGTAAAGGCAGCTGATGGTATGACTGTAAGACTGACCTTCATCTTCAGGAATCATGTGATGGAAGGAGATAACAGACTCTCTCAAGTCATCCTCTAGCCTCACATGAGCACTGTGGCACACACACAGACCCCACACCACACACATACATGCACACCCAAATAGTCATTCACTTCTACTAAGTATAAATCTGAGTAAACCCCTGATTGCAACAAAAGATACATCTTTTATCAAAGTGAAAAAAAAATACCATACAAGGATGAGTGTCTTAATCTACCCACTCAGCTTGTGTACTTGTGTTATACATGGGGTGGGGTGGGGGGTTCAGAAGCAGATATAAGAGTCTAGAAATTTGTAACACAGAAAGAGTCAGATTAACAGACTAGACAATCCCCAAAAGGCATGTTGTTAGGCATCATACTTCTGCAGACCCAAATATCCATTGTAAGCTACCACTTAAAACCAGCTGCCAAATACAGGAAGCCACTTTCTAGATGGAACATCTTGATTCTTTCCAAACTTCTTGAATCCTGTAGACGGGTGCTTCATCAAGAAACAGCTGTGCTCCACACACACAAATCAACTAAAGTCAGAGCTTGACCAAAATAGCTGTCCACACTCCATTGCTAATAATAATTGCTTGGGGAGCGGGTGCTCAGTGCTGTCACAAGCAGTTTACTTCCTGCTCCATCTCCTCCACTAACTCTAAAGGGACAGTTCCAATGGCTTCCTAGAATATGGAGTTTAAGGGATATAAGTGAGAACCCACCCAGATGAACTCAGTACCGCTTGAGTAGTGTCTGGAGGGGCAATTGGAGATGATAGGACACTTGTCTCAGTCTCATTTGCTCCTCATGAGGTAACCCTGCTCAAGTACTTACTGTCTGGAGGATTCCAAAGCTATTTGGCACAATCCTTTAAACGCTGAAGCACTTCCTTTTGAAAGGAAAGAGTGCCTAGTTAAGCGGTCTTACCTGAGTACAGCAGCAGTAGAATGCCTTGCCAGGGACCCCTGTGGATGGTCTAGGCGCTCTATGGCCAGGGAAAGACCTCAAGGTTGCATGAGGAGTAGCTGAGTTGAGGATGTATGCTTTCAACCTCACTAATGTTCCACTAAACCCACTGATGTTCCAGAAAAGACCCAGTCCCCCTGCCACTTGCTCTATTTCTCTGTGTGTGTATGTGTGTGTGTGTGTGTGTGTGTGTGTGTGTGTGTGTGTGTGTACAGATGTGTATGTGTGTATATATGTAGATCTGTGTGTATGCAGGTGTGTGTGTGTGTGTGTGTGTGTGTGTGTGTGTACAGGTACAGGTGAACTTCCAGTAAATAACTCCATCTGTGCTCATGCAATCAATAGTAATTAAACTTCATGGGACACACACACACACACACACACACACACACACTAAACAAACAAGTCACAGGAAAGTAGAAACAAGACTTGGGTAGAACACAGGGTTCAGTGAGAGTGGGAAATAGATGAGAGAGGCTAACAGGGTGACTATGATCAAAACACACAATACACACATATAAACTGTCAACAAATGCCCGTAATTTTTTCAAATTCTAGCTTACACATATCTCTATGGACATGTACACATTTAGCAAAATATAACTGCTACAGCTTTTAAATATATGACTGGATTTAAGTGCAGAAAATAATTAAATTAAAATGAAAAAAAAATACAGTAGTATGTGAAGTCCAAATTCAGAATAGCCAAGTGGTAGGGCGAGAAGGAGTGCAGAGGAGCGTGCGCGATCACGTCTTCCTGTGGGGAGGCGATTCTTAGAGGGGCTCAGGACTGCCCTGAGCTGAGGGACTATAGCTCAGGACCCCTGCCTGCTTCTCATCCAGAAACGTTTTAGAAGATAGCAGCACTTCCTAAGTTGCACCTGTAGACATCGTGGTAAGCAGTGGGGCTGGGAGGGTTGTTTATGAGATCTAAGAGACCTCAAATGTGTCAAGTTTTGGATCCCAGTCCAAACACCCCAACTGCCAAATGATCATGAGATGTTTGCACATTTCCTGGATGGTTACAGTGCTAAAGAATTCTACTGGTGACTTTGGAATAAGAATCATGGTTTTTAATGTGTTTTCTAATGTTTTGTACAGAGTACACTGTATTTTTTTAAAAAGGAGAATGAAGAATACTTCAGGAAGTTGAACATTTATGAATGAAATAATGTTTATCGAAGGCTTGGACACAGAACTGACTAATACAGTGGTTTCCGGGCTGCCTCTAATACAAAGGAGAGGGAGGGTGGGGATGGGGGGATTACTCAATTGGGGTTTCCTGTGATGCCTGTCACCCTGTGAATTTTGTTTTGTTTCTTCCTTGTGTTACTTCTTTTCAACAAGGTGGGCACTCACTTTCAGATGAGAAAATGAGGCTCAGAGAGAGCCAGGGCTTTCCCAGCTCTCACAGGAAGGAATCAAGAGGACGACTATGGTGTCTGGTCCTTCGTGTCCCTGTTACATTCCAGGGCTAATTCAGAGGCAGGGATAGACTGCAAAGCCATCCTTCCTGCACTGCAGCTTCCTTCTCCTTGTCGCTGCTAGTGCGCCCATGCCCCCTCCCCCTAGTCACTGTCAGAGCAGCCAGAGAGTCAGGCTATCACTGTCTTTATCTCCCTGCAACTGGAGTTGGTCTTTAAAATACAGTCCAGAGCCCACATTATCTGAGAACTGGCTGAAACTTTCAAAGAAAAGAGAGACAGGAACCCATTATTGCCTGGCCTCCACTCACATCCTGCTTCCTGTGGCTAATGATTGATCCTGCATGAATTAATTAAAGTTTTGATCCTTTTCTCTCTGACCAGCAAGACAAGCTATTAACACTATCCTGAGGAACAAAAATAAACTTTATTTCATAATCCTCCATCCACTCTACTCTGAGTTTTTAACTAGAGAAGGGGAATGAGATTAGACACCCTTCCAAGGACCCTTCCCGGCTAAGTTTCTGGGATCTGACAGCCTGTGATTCAGCATAACCCAGACTAAATGAGAAAGAGTGGGAAGAAGTGCTCTGTTCAAACAAACCACCCTCCTCGCTTACCAAGCCTTTTCTGCCCAGATCACAGAAACGCTGGGTTTCTTTTCCCCTTCTTCTTTCCAACCCTTTCCCCACCCCTACAGGAAACACTCATTACATCAGTATTTAGAAACATGGTGTTTTCTCCCATTGTGACCTAACATGTCACCACTAATGTTTGTTCTTTCCTATCCTCAAGGGAAGCAGAGAAAAGTACTCTGTATTTATTCCTCTATACTAGACTACAGCACTCAGTAATGTGTGTCCTCATTTCTCTTCTTACATGGGGACACTGTCCTGTGAGCAGGGTATGGCTTGTCATCTAGATGTACAGGCTTGAAATACATGAGATTGTTTTTTCAGTAAGAATCCACAATTTCTCAGTGACCTCCCCCCAACATTATTAGCTTACTGTATTCTTAACATTATGAATTTCACAAAATGCTCAATTACAGCACTAGCTTATCCACCATAGTGGGCTTCAAACATACACATTTCCAGCAAGAACAACACTAACTAACCCCCAACTAGAAATAAAGTAAATAAATAATAAATGTAAATATAATAAATTCTAGTGTTGATAATGAGCACATGACAGTAACAGGCATAACTGCAAAAATCCCACCATTGTATCTCTGTAAACACTGTGTTATTTACATAAAAGCACAGGACACGATGACTAACAATGTCAAGATGTCCAAACTCCTGCAGACTGTCACAGGAGTAGTGCCAACTCTTCCCCAGTGTGATGATGTCAGATTGCTCAACTGCAAATACCAGGTGGGCTAAAGGCATCCATCCATGCAGTTGCACGGTCAACTTGCCATTCTCACAGCTGAAGAGAGAAGCAAGATGCACCAGCTGCTCTTCAAAGAAGTTGGGCTGCCTCTCAGCTCTCTGCATGCTGCCTATTTCTGGAGCTTTCTATAGAGGAGGTGAGAGGAAGCAAAACAATCAATAGTTCTGAGCCCTAGAATCCACCTTCCTCCCCCTGGTCCAATGAATAATGGACTACTGAGTTACTGGCCAGCGACTACACACTCCACTGCTACTGGTTCTGCCTAATCTCAACTGTTTAAAACATCTGTGCTTTTGACTCCGGGGAATATGCTGTATGGTCTTCTCTTTAAAAAAAAAAAATGGCACTTCGAATTTATTAGCGTGATAGAAACCATCTATCACAAAGACAATGTGAAGTTTTAAAAAGGCAAAAGTCCTTGATGGCCCACTGAACAATATGACCGTCTCAGACAAACATAGCCACTGCCCTTAGGGACAGAAGCAGGCTGTACAAGAGTCATTTTTACTTCCTTTAATGATTGACTGTCAAAGTAAGTCTAACCAGATCCATTCCCTAAGAGAGCGGAACCCTTCCTCCACCCACCCAGATCACATGGGCTGCTGGGTTAAGATGTTGTTTCTAGTAAGATGTTTATTTTAGATGTAGGATTCTTTGCAGACTATAGCACAATCTGGGGACAACCGTGTGTCTGAGAACGCTACATAATAAACAAACCTTGTATCCCAGGGGCTTTTCTTTTGCCCAGAAATCCATCTGCTTCTATCTAACAAAGTTAGGGTACTGGGAACAATGGGAAGCTCTCTCCACCTCACCACAAACTGTCCGCAGAGCCTGCAGCCCCGATCTCTAAGACATGAATAAAGGTCATTCTTTCCACGGTTCTATTGTGTCAGACATTCTTCTGAGCACTCCACACACACGGAACACTTACTCTGTCCCCAAAACCAGCCTGTGACACAGACATGCTTCCTACTTCCACTTGACTGCTGTGGAAAGTGAGAGGTTAAAGAATTGCTCAAAGCCACACAGGTAATAAGTAGGGTATCCAGAATTCAAGCCAAATAATTTTATGCTTCGATGCTACCTTCTAAACACACACACACACACACACACACACACACACACACACACCACATACACACACACACACACACACACACCACATACACACACACACACACACCACATACACACACACACACACACCACATACACACACACACACACACACCACATACACACACACACACCACATACACACACACACACCACATACACACACACACACACACCACATACACACACACACACCACATACACACACACACACACACCACATACACACACACACACACACACACACACACACACTACAGAATAGGCATCTTCTGGGAGAAAAGGACTCTCTGTGTACTAGATGACACATGAATTATCTCCTGTTGGATCTCCAGCTCAGATCGTTCCAAATCTCTGTACTGCTACAGATGAGACAACGCCAAGTCCCACGGGTTCCTCCAGGCATCCTCCCTTGAGGAAAGGCTCACCACACCTTTACCTCTTACACTGAAGAAGTTTGGTTCTCACCTTTCCAGGCATGAGTGCGGCAGCGCTGCCAGCCCCTTACACATTTTGGCAAGCGGCTTAGATCCTGCGGCTTAGATCCTCAGCCGACTTCTCGAACTTCTCAACAGCTGAACGGGTCTCTGGAAACTTCAACACTGGAGCAGGCCTTCCCTCTGAGGAATATATACAGGCTCTCTCACAGCTCTGTGGCTCGGAGGGCCAATCCCGAGCTCGGGAGAAATTGTGGGCTGGAGCACAGAGGCAATTTGCCTGAGGCGAGGGCTGGGAGGCTTCCCTGGCTGCAGGGGCTGCTGGGGCAGGCTTCTGGCTGCTTCTGTCACCACAATCTGTTGTTTGTTTAGTCAGGGCTAAATGGGACCCTAAACTGTGATAAGGCCATTAGTGCTTGAAGTCTGCAGTCCCAGGTCAGCCAGAACAGTGATGTGGGCTCTCTTTAAAAGCAGAGTACCTGGAGCCACTTCCGGGCTGTCAAGGGTCCGATTCATCACTGAACCCACCTTTCTCTCACAGTGGAAGAAACTTCTCTTCGTGGTGGAGAGAATGTGTACCTGAGGATCCCATGTGCTGGCCACTTAGATAGATGTTAGGAATGTGGAGCTAAAAGAACCAGCCCAGGCTCTGATGGCACAGCAGGTATGAGGAACAGAGGCAGGCCTGCCCAGGCTGTTGTGAGCTGCCTAGGCACATTGTTACGAGACTCAGGGGTCAAAGCTGTGTCCCAAGTAACACTCAGCCTCCTTTCTTCAATGAGTCAATTAAGGGAGCCAAATTAATAGTGAAAAGCAGAAAAAGATTTGTTCCATGTGTCCCTGGAAAGACTGACAAAGAGATTCAGCAACTCTCCCTAGTCCATCTACTGGACATGAGGGTAGGGTGTAAACACAAAGCAAGAGATTGACATAACTAAACAGTCAAGCACAGTGTGGTTCCCTGCCCACCAACGTCCAGCGCCAAGTCTGTCTTGCAAGTCAGTCTGCTGTGAGGTCAAGGTCATTGCACAAGCTATAAATCTTTGTCCGGAAGACAAATTCCTGTTCTGGATGCCCCCGGGGGCTTCAGCCATTTCCTCTCCCTGCAGGAGAATGCCAGAGGGGGTCGAATTGCTTAAGAGTCTTTCTTTCAACAGTCTGATAGCCAAACAGGGGAAGGCAAGTGTCTCTTTGGAATGTCTGTTCCTGCCGGATAGGTTGGTTACATTCCCCAATTCTTTAGCACCCCAGTCTTGTGAAATGTGACTGTGGCTGAAAATAAAAATCACAAAGGGAATGCAAGCAGGAATCAAGGTCAGAATACACTTGGGTGGTTTCAGGTTCCTGTGCCGAGAGCCATTTCTGCATAACTCTTGGGTTTGGTGTCTTTCGGAAGGCCGGAAGAAGCAGCTCCATCTTGTTGGTTTGGAAAAGGGTCTGGCTACAAGACCTAAGCTGGCCTCAAACTTCTGTTCCTCTTGCTTCCACCTCCCAAACTGTGGGATTACAAGCAGCCACTACTCTGCCCAGTGTGACTCCATTTCAATCCTGATGATTTCCCTCCTTGTCTCTGAAGACATGATTAAGCATCTGATGGCTTGTTTTCTACTGTCCCTGGTAACTGTATAGACTGATTAAATGACTGTTCTACAGTACGGTTAAGGGGGAGGCTTTCATTGTAGAGATGAAAGACAGAGAACAGCCAGGGGCATCTGGAGGAGTCCAGAGCAGAGAGAGAAAGAAGTAGACTGGATGTGGCCAGCAGATTTCCCCTGGCCATGAGAGAAGCAGCAGAGCAGAGAGCGAGAGAGAGACACACAGGGAGGGAGGGCAGGGAGAACAGGGAGAAGAGATGGGAAGAAAGAGGGAGAGGGAGAGACTGAGAGGAGAAGACAAAGAGAGAGAGAATATATAAAAATAGTAGGATTATGAGGAGAATGGGTGGCTGCTGGGAAAGAACCTGTGACTGGGGAAGTTTATGTTAGGGGAGGAGATGAGAAGAGCCAGGATGCTAGCATGGGCTTTGAAATGTGAAACATGTATTTGTGACTCCAAGAGAACCTGGAAGCCAGCCTGTGCTAGTAGGCACCACAGACAGCCATTTGCCCCTTCTGCTTTTTGGAATTTGGGGAAATGGAGTTTCCTTTGAACCTGATCGTAACCAGGGTCAGATTTGTCTTGGTTGGTCTGATTTGATCCTATGTTGGGTGGGAGGAATGATAGATCTCAAGGGGTTAGTGTCAGTAAACCCTTCAGCAAGCTCTAAGAGGTATAGAAGGAGTCACTCTTATATTAGGGGTAACTGGGGGCCTTTCCCTTTGTTCTGTGGGAAATGTCTTAGTACCCTAAAAATGTTTTCTGGGCTCTCTCTTCAGAGAACTTCTGTAAAATTCTAACAGCTATAAAGCCTTACAAAAACATAACCAACATGAATAGGACTAATTCAAAATGAAGTGTAGAGAGCATGGCCTGTAGGCTTTGAGGAACTCATCAATCAGGATGTCCACACAAGATTGGACTTTTAAACACGCTCGGTTTATTCACACAAGCATTCCTTATAATATCATGCCAATATAAAAGTTAAACAGACATCTCAGCAAGTACACAAGGAGCAGCTGGTTGGGCAGAAAATGCTGCTGAAGGTTCCATTGGGGAACGCCTCAGTGAGGATGTTTCAGAAGCTCTCAGGCTCAATCCATGTCTGCCATGAAGTCCTTCTGCTATGACAGGCCCGAAGAATGGCATTGGTGATGGTGCAGAAGGTCCTTGAGAGTATCCAGCCAGCAGCTAGCACTGATAGGGGTGTGTGTGTGTGTGTGTGTGTGTGTGTGTGTGTGTCCAGCAATGGCACTGGAAGTTCAACGGTCACTGAAGTCACAGACACACAGAGGCCATTTAAAACACACAGAGCCCTTTGCCGATGGGTGTCATCACATAGGCTAGAGAAGCCATGTCTTAGGAGAAGAGCAGTGCCAACCTAGAGATCATTTCCAAAGTTCTAATTTCTGTGTATCTCACTGGACAGTAGCTTTGTGCTATCAGGTCCCACAGCTTGGGGCTAGTTCACTAACCTATCAATGTCACCTCAAGGTTAGTTCCTTATAGTATATCAAAGCCTGTCTTGGTCTTGGCTCATATCTGAGCTGTCCTGTGGCCATCCATGAATACATCAGCTCTTGCCTCTGGGGGCTATCTCTTATCGGAGGTGCGTAGTGACAAGATCCTATCTTACAGGCATTACATTATTCCAAGTCACACAATATGGTTTTTAAGTTAGACAAAATAGTTTTACTCGTGTTTCTAACATTAAGTGACTGGGTACAGACTTAGAAAGATCCATTGCCTATCAAACCTTACAAGGCTTGCACAATACAAGAGGCATCTATCCATACATAGAAAAAAAAAGGCAGTAACAATTAGCCTCATTATACAGAATAACTAGATAGAAGCCCATTATGTATTAATTTAACTTCTAAAGGAAAATCTAGAATCTCTGGTTTAGTAGAATAAGTCTACAACATCCATGACCAAAACGTTCAATCTCTTACCAGTTCAGGACCCATGTTAGTTATAAAAACCATTATCTACAAGTGAAACTCATACATTAACAAAATGCTTTAGTCAAGCAGGATTATACCAGCTTTTCATATCGTCTACATGGCAGTTTTCCCAGACATCTTTTTAACTCTAAACGTCTTGAAGATTCTAAGAGGTCAGCATTATACCACACATGTAGTGAAACCTTTCTTGGGAGGGTGGCCAGGCCCTCTGAGGATCCAGCATTACCTGTTTTAAGCAGATTCTGGTTGGTTTCTGGAGTCACTCATTACTAGAACTAAAGAATAATCTTAATAAGTCCCAGTATAGCATGAAAAGATTCCTTTGTTTGTATCCATTGTTACTAAGTGATCCAGTAAGTACAACTTTGTGGGTAGGAGGAGGTTCCTTGCTAGCTACCCATGAGACACAAACTCCATGACTTCTTTCTCATCCAGGGTACTGCCATGCATGTATGGCATTGCCTCACATTTATCCATGGTCACCAGGCACAAGTTATTCAGCCTAACCCAGGGTGAAGGAGAAGCTAGGCCCATGTTCCAGCCTTCTGCAACTGTTGCTCAGGCTGCCTCTGGCGGCAGCTGCTGTCCTTGTCTTTCCTTGAGGCGAACACAGATGTGAGGAAGCCCTGTGGCAAGCAACTTTGTGCTCATTTTCCATGTAATAAACGCACATGCCTTTACCACTGTTGCATTTTTTCCCCATGTAAAGTTCTACATACACAGCTCTACATACTTCTGGTCACAGATACATAGGGAATTAAATGAATTGAAATAGTTGCTTACAAAGTGGTCATCTAAAAGACTTTGACACCAACATTTAAACGAATTTTGACTTTGTTAACACAATTCCATAAGAAGATAAAAGTCTGAAATGTAAATGTAAAAAAGTTATTTTAACAAAACATAAAAACATCTTGCCTTCCAAGTGAATTACAGAATGTTACTAATGTTAGAAACAAAGAATAATGTTGGTATTATGCTAAGGAACACAAAAAATAAAGTGTAAGTAGTTTGGCAAGGAAATGATTTGTAAAAAGGGTACACTAAGACTAACAAGCACATCCATCCAAGATGGCTTCCATTCTTATCCCTGATACAGGCATTTGTTGGAACTCAGATTTACAATCTGACATAACTGGCTAATGTGTACAAAGGAGAAGCTTCAGAAAATGAGAAGTTTGCTGGACTAATTGCCTTTGATAGAAACAAACTTTCTTACAAGAGCAGAGAACATTAATATTTTTTAAATAGATAAATCTTACATATTTAATAATTTTCTCTTGTATTCTTCTTAGCCATGTTTTAAAGGCAGACCAGATTCTCCAAATACCCTAGTCAGGGTTACTATTGATGTGATGAAGCACCATAACAAAAAGCAAGTTGGGAAAGAAAAAGTTTATTTGGCTTTCACGTGCACATTGCTGTTCATCATAGAAGTCAGGACAGGGATTCAAACACGGCAGGAAACTGGAGGCAGGAGCTGATGCAGAAGCCATGGAGGGGTGCTACTTACTGGCTTACTCTTCATGGCTTACTCATCATGCTTCTTATACAACCCAGGACCACCCAGGGGTGGCCCCATTCACAATAGGCTGGGCCCATACCCCCATCAATTACTAATTAAGAAAATTCCTTTGCTCACAGAATCCCTCTTCCCTCTCTTTGACTGGACTGCTGGAGCTCTGTCTGGTGCTTGGCTGTGGATGTCTGCATCTGCTTCCATCAGTTACTGGATGAGGGCTCTATAATGACAGTTAGGGTATTCACCAATCTGATTTCTGGGGCATGTCATGATGGGAGAAATCTACAGAGACAACCAAACCAAGCTAATGGGAACTCATGAACTTTAGACCAACACCTGTGGAGCCTCCATGGGACTGGACTAGGCCCTCTGCATAAGCAAGACAGTTGTATAGCTTGGTCTGTTTAAGGAGTTCCTGGCAGTAAGATCAGGATCTACCTCTGGTGTATGAGCTGGCTTTTTGGAGCCCATTACCTATGGTGGGACACCTTGCACAGCCTTGATGCAGGAGGGAGGAGCTTGGACTTGCCTCAACTGAGTGTACCAGGCTTTGCTGACTCCCCATGGGAGGCCTTACTTTTTCCGGAAGAGGGGATTGGGGGTGGATTGTGGGGGAAAGGCTTGTGGGGGGGGGATGAGAGGGGGACCTGTGGTTGGTATATAAAATGAACAAAAAATTACTTAATAAAAAAAAAAGAAAGAAAGAAAGAAAGAAAGAAAGAAAGAAAGAAAGAAAGAAAAAAAGAAAGAAAGAAAACTCCCTACAGGCTTTCCTACAGCCCCAGCCCAATCATATGGAGGCATTTTCTCAAATAAGGCTTCCTCCTTTCTGATGACTCTAGCTTGTGTTAAATCGACATAAAACTAGCCAGGACACCAAACAAACAAACAAACAAAAGCAGGAAGATTCAACAACATTAACTATTAATATCTAAGTTTCCAAATGTCAGAAGATAACAGGTAGTCATTTACAGAAGTGGATTGCCTTGTATTTTTCCAGTATTCCAACAGACAAAAACTGTGCAAAGCACAGATAGTTTTACAAATGATCACCCATATCCACCCATTACATAGTTTAAGAGTCAAGCAACTGACAGTCATGGTTCTCAGCATCCTCATGGATGACTGGAAAACAAGTTAATATGGCTACATTTTTAAATTTTGGGATAGGGAAATTAAGAACATGAAAGGGGAAGAATCATTTCATCCCAGAGTCCAAAAGCTCCTTGCCACTGAGAAGCAAGAGCTCCAGAACAATTAACATTTACTGTAAAGACTTCCCACAGAAAGTTAAAGTTCTTTTCACAAATGTATTTTTTCCTCATTTACATTAGGTCTTTGAGAATTTTGTGTGAAGTATTTAGATTATAGACTCACCTTCCCCAAACTCCTCGAAAACCTACCCCACTTCCTGCCCACCCAACTCTGCGCCCTCTCTTATTTTAGACCTACCAAGTTCAATTGGCACTGCCTGTGGAAGCTTGGAGATGTGGCTTTCCATTGGAGTGTGGTCAATGCATGTGGGCCACATCCTTAAAGAAAGTTTGCCCTCCTTGCCCAGCGGCTGTAAATTGCCTCTAGTTCCTTAGTGAGAGATAGGACTTTCCGCCCAACTCCTTGCTCCCTACAAGGATTTTGTCTGGTTTTTGCAAGTCTTGTGTACACTTTCCTAACAGCACAGTTCCTTACAGTCATCCACTGCCTCTGGCTTGCGCAAATCTTTTGTCCCCCTTCCTGCCATGATTCCTGAACCTTGGGAATGATATAGATATTTTATGCTAAGATAACCTTGGGTATGATATAGATGTGTTATGCTAAGATAACAATGACTCAGGCTGAAGGCCTGCATGCATAAGCTCTTGAGCAAGACCACATTCCTTTTCTCTGACATTTCCCAAAAATCTTAAACAAGAGTAAATCTATGTTAAAAATATCTTCCCAGCCCTGCCTTACTACCTAGTACCGAAATTTGTTTCAGCATCAAAACCAGGGATCTTGGCTAGACCTAAGTCAAGGTCCCTACAGCTCTAAAGAAATACTTCAGCTGCAGAAGGCAGGGGTGAGGAAGTGTGCCTTTTCTGCCTGTTCTTCAAAACAGGGACAGGATTATGTCCAGTCTATAATTCACAAGTATTAAGACTTCGATAAAGACAAAACACAGAACAGAACAAGCAGTAACAGACTGAAGACCCTGTTTCCTGGCCAACAAGGCAATAGAACCCCAGGAGCAAAGAGTGAAAGCAGAGAGGGGAGGGTCCGCTCTGAATCACAAAGAGGAAAGCAGGGTTCTTTCCCCCCAAAGCTGGGAAGAGAAAGCAAGCTCCCAAATAAATTTTTGATGTTCAAAATTCTATCATGGATGTTTGTACCCATAAATGCATTGTAGACATTGTATTTTAAAAAAATACCTGAACAAAATACCATTTTCATCATACCATTTATCATTTAATAATCTACCATTTATCATTAAAATATCATTTTGTCATATCATTTTCATCATGTTTTATCTGCCACAGTTGTATAGCATTATATATATATACACACACACTAAGATGTTCTATCTATATATATGAATATCAAGTATAAATAAAGTAGGAACTCTAACAACGTCCCTTTGTGAACAACATTTTTTTTTCTTACTTATTTTGCCATGTTTGCAGTGTACACTTACACCCAACGATTAAACTGGATGGGAGACAACCAAGAGCAGGCTTGGAGGTGAGTGAGGATGGACCCAGTCCTTCCTGGGACCTGTGAACCCCTTCTCCCGTTATTTCCGCAGGTAACAAGCACACAAAGTGAAGTGCTGCCATTGCCCTTTGTGAAGATCCAGAATACCGCATGGGAGAGGGAAGGATGGAAGTGTCAGAGCTTGCCCAAGGACCACTGAGTAAAAGCAATTTCTCTTGACGAAAAGAAGAGCCGCTGAGTTCCTGGTCCTCACACGCCAATCTGTTCCAAGGGTCGAGCAGCCTTGCACACTGCCTCCTCCCTCCGCACAGCTCTTGAAATATCTTTGCTGTCAAGCTCGCCTGCTCTTCTCATCACAAATCAGAAAGGAAACTTCCTGCCTCTCCCCTTCCCGTCTCTTCTTCAGACACCAAACGCCAAGCATGCCTGTCTTGACACTGGGCATTTTGATTTAGCCTCAATCCCCCACAGACCTCCATTCCTAAGGCTACCCACTCTGCTGTTCTCTCAAAGTAAAATATGCTCCTCAAGCTTCCTTGTGAGTCTGCTTTCTAATTTCCCACATCAGCAAGACTAAGAATCCATGAAAGTGGGATGCTGATTCCCCAGCAACATATTTAGACATCAAAGTGTATAATTTTACATTGTTTATAGCATAACATGTAGTTTCCCAACAATTATCTCAAAGTCAAATAGTTAGTCCATGTCAACACTGACAAAACACACACAAATTAGAAATGGACCAAGCCAAAATTATCCTGACATACAGATCAATCCTAAAATTGATCTTTTAATTATAGAGTTTAGTTTACCTACCAAAAGCAGAAATTTTATGAGCATTTAATAAAATTATGTTTTAACTCTGTCTCCTAAACCCTGTAATCAAAACTCAGCCTCACTCTCCAAAATTAACATTTAAAAGCTCTGAACCCAATCATTAAGAAGTAAGCTTAAACTGGGCTGGGGTGGCTCACATCTTGAATCCCAGCACTTGGGAGGTAGAGGCAGGCAGATCTCTGTGAGATCGAGGCCAGCCTAGTCTATAGTGAGTTCCAGGACATCTAGGACTATAGGCAGAGAAATCCTGCCTTGAAAAAAGAAAGAAAGAAAGAAAAGCTTAGAGTTAACATTTACAAATAAGTCTACCAGAGGGAACATTCAGTGTCGGCGAATTCTTGTTTGTTTTTTTTTTTTTTCTTTTTTCTTTCTTAAGTTCAGTTTGTATCTAAATCCTTCATTTTAGTGAATGGGGAAAAAAAAGAAATAAAAGGCGGAGGAGGGTGGGGTGGAATAGGTAGTAACACATTTTTATAAAAGTCTCACAAGGAGGGGGCTCCTGATAGGAGAGCAGGGCTTAAACAGGAAGCAGGAGATAGACTTAACTAGATCCTCGGGCCTTGTATGGTTCCCCTGCCTGTGACTATCTCAGCTCCAAGTCTCTCCTGTCAAGTTGTCCACTGCAAGATCATCTGATAAGCTGTCTACTGGAGACAAGATCCTGCTCTGGATGGCTCCAGGGCTCCAGCCATTTCCGCTGCCAGCAGCAGATAGATACCTGGGGAGATTTTAATTTATTGGAGTCCATTTCAACCATCTGGTAGCCAAAGAAGGGAACACATGTGTCTCCTTAGAATATATTCCTTCCTTCCTGCCAGACAGGTCAGTTACCACATCAGGGAAAATTTTTCTGGAGCTCATGGATAGAGGAAACAAAACGACCATCTACATAAATCAAATCACATATGGGTTCTATTTATGAATTCATTTGTAACTAAAAGCATTTTGAAATGTGTGGAAAACAACACGTCAAAATCTCGACAGGGACTCAGCATGATGCAAGTGGAAAGAGAAGGGATAATTCTCTCCACCAGACATTTCCCCCAAATGCTTCCAACTCTGTGCTGCTGTTACTTTGACGACTAGGGTAGGTGATTCCTTGGATTTACCCTCTACAGACCCTCTCCTGTCTATGCTCCACTGGGCCTGTTCTTCCTCCCCCTCCAACCTTCTCCTGCCTTTTGTCACTCGAGGAGTATGTAGATCAAAACTTACCTTAGCTGTGCTCTGTGTTCTTGAGGGTCAAGATGTACATGAATTAATATGTAAATATATGTAAATGTCGATGCCTTAATTTTATGTGTAACTCTATGTAAATGCAGATGCCTAAAGAAGGCATAAGCAAAATCCGAGAATGAGCACCCTTTCACAATCCCCAAGAAAACCTCTGAATCTAGTGTTAAGCTTTATTCTCATGACCCCATTTTCCCTTGAAATTATTTGCATTAAAGAATTTCTTCCTCATTCAAACCTCTGTGTATAAACTGACGACATGACTGTTCCATGGTGTGGCTACAGAGAAGGATTTTTATTGTAGATCTGGGTGAGAGAGCAGCTAGAGGCATCCAGAAGCGTCCAGAACAGGGAGAGAAAGTAGACTGAACATGGCCAGGGCTGTCTTTGAGAGAGAGGGGACAGAGAATAGAGAAAATACAATAAGAGAAGCAGGAGCAGAGCAGAGAGTGAGAGAGAAGGAGAAGGAGGGGAAGAAGGCAAGAGGGGGAGGGAGAGATGGAGGGAAGGAGGGAGGGAGAGAGAGAGAGAGAGAGAGAGAGAGAGAGAGAGAGAGAGAGAGAAACAGTGTGAATAGCAGAGTTATATGGAGAATGGGCAGCTGGGGAAGGAAAGGCTGTGAGCTGGAGTGAGTTTATGGTAGGGGAGAAGGTGAAAAGGGCCAGAATTCTAGCATGGATTTTGAAATGTCTAACAGGTACTGTGATAGTGAAGAAGCCTGGTGTCATAGGTAGCCTTATGTCCCTTCTGCCAGAGGTGAGGGAACTGACTCCTTTTGGTAGAGGGGAACTGGCTTCACCAGTTCCTGAGGAATGCTGGCTTTCATCTAACCACCAGAAATCCCCCTGTAGTCCAGGCTGAGCTCATTTCTGGATATTCAGACTGCCTTTTGGAGTTTGGGGAACTGGAGTTTACTTTGAGCCTGACACTCTCCAAGAGTTTTATTCACTTATAAAGTTTGTATTCTGATTTAATATTTTAAATTAAATGAAGAAAACAAACACTCAAATGCATTGTATATATTACAGCAAGTGAAACATTTTTTTCTTTAAAAAATGTGTTTAAATTATCATCATGTATGTGTGCACAGGGTCACTAGGTTCTGTTGACACAAAACACAGTTCTCACCTCAAATGGGAGATGAGATGATTTATTCTAGAGGCAAATATGAGTGACCTGGAAACATAGACTTTTATCTCCCCAAATACCATGTAGAAATAAGATTGCAATTTCATGAAGTTTTCGTATAGTAATAGAAGAATACCAACAACAAAAAGCCATAAATCAAGACACTTTTCAAACACATGAGTGGGTGCATTGGGTAGGTGGGTCATAGAAAATAATGGACAGAACACTGTCATAGGCTTAGATGCTATTTATCAACATTCTCAGCCCTAGAGTGGTGGAATCCAGGGTTGTGTTTTACATTCCAAAAGTTATTTTTATCTGTTAGTCACAGGATATTAAGTCTAATGCAAAGGTAGATAAAGAATGGCAAGTTAGGAGACTAAAGATAGTCTGTGGTAAGTTATAATTTGCCAATATATAATGGCCCAGCAACATTTCAACCATTCCCCTGTCAGTTAGTTAGTCCTGTACAGGACTTCAGTTTGAAGGCAGTTTCTTTCTGGGGATGTTTGTTCACAGGTACAGTTTCTTTCTTTCTGTGGGTCATAATTAGAATGGCTTTTTAAAAGTCACAACTATTAGCTCTCTCTCTCTCCCTCCCCCCCTCTCTCTCCCTCTCTCTCCCTCTCTCTCTCTCTCTCTCTCTCTCTCTCCCCCCCCCCCCGTCTCTCCCTCTCTCTCCCTCTCTCCCTCTCTCCCTCTCTCTCTCTCTCTCTCTCTCTCTCTCTCTCTCTCTCTCCCTCTCTCCCTCTCTCTCTCTCTCTCCAGTATATGCACGCAATACTGTGCATGTCAGAAAGGAATTCTACCAGGGTCACTTTCATCCCTCTATTTCCGGGCACACTGGGACACTCTCAGGCTCACAGATGTTTATAAATACTGCTTGAATGAAACAGACTTCCCAAGGTCTTCCATTCACAGCTGAATAAACAATTGCAAGTCAACTACCCCATGTTTGCTTGTTTTGCAGCAACGTGAGACCACTGTCAACCACTGAGTTTAACACTGAATAGGAGGCATATGTAGGCGATTCTTTGTCAATTGTTTGGCTTGCTTTTTGATGGGCAAAGGACCTTGAGGTAGTAAGAATGTGTGCTGCGGAGTGAGGGATGTAATGCCGAACGATGGCAGGTTTCTCTCTTAGTTAGGGCTAAAAATTAGGTTTCTGTTTTTCCAAAGTTCAAAAATCAAATTTACTAGAAGATAGATTGGAAGCCCAAATGTGAAATGTAATACAATGTTCATTAATTGTAGAGAAGAAACGGGGCACTCCTTGATCCCAAGACCTAGCCATGTATTATTGTATCAGTAGGAAGGTGCTGTGAGGGTCTGGGAAGGAGGACTGAGCACTTGCTACTCAATAAGTGGAGAGTTTTAGTTATGGAAGATGGAAACTCTCTAGAGATGTGCTGGAAGCATTATACTCACAGCTGCCAACTCCACTGTCCAGCACAAGAAATGATTTAGTGAGAAATTCCATGTATCTTAATCACACTCAGAAAAGAGAACTTACTCATAGTAAATTGATTTGAAGTATTTTAAAATTAAAGTGAGCTATTTGTGTCTACTTTTGCCTTCTAAGAATGCCTTAAAAATAGTAAACATGCAGAAAAGGTGTAGAGTTAAAACGATAAAGGACAGACTTGGAGAAGTGGGGCAGTGGCTAAGAACACGTGTTGTTCCTGTAGAAGACTCCACATTTAGCTTCCAGCTGGCTCACAATCATGTAGCTACAGTTCAGGGGGATTGAACACCCTCCCCGGGCTTCTACGGGCTTCTGTGTGTGTGAGATGCATGTAAACTCCTGTAGGCACATCCGCACCAAGATAGATAGATAGATAGATAGATAGATAGATAGATAGATAGATAGATAGATAGATAGACAGACAGACAGACAGACAGATGGTAGTTTTTAAATAGCAAAGGAGAGAGACAGACTGACTTTCTGAAAGAGCTGAATTTCTTCATAGACAATGGAGGGACTGGTTAAAAAAAAAAAAAGGCAACACTGAGACAGAAGGAGGAACTGAGAGATTCTCCAAACAGGTGTCTGTCTTAGAGGAAGTCACAGGGTGTACACGCCACAATGCAAGTGAATACCACAGACAGCAGGTGCCAACCTGGAGAGGGAAGAAGTGGGAGGAACCAAGTCTTCATTTGCTGAGAGTTTGTCTGCAGACTGTTCAGATCCATTTTTAATTCATTTTCTTTTTGAAAAAATATTTATTTTTTTAATTTTATGTGTATTTGTGTGCCTGAGTGTGTGTATGTGTGTGTGTGTAGGTGTATGTATATGTGTAGGTGTATGTATATGTTTATGTATATGTGTAGGTGTATGTTTATGTATATGTATATGTGTAGGTGTATATATATGTGTTGGTGTATGTATATGTGTATTATATGTGTAGGTGTATATATGTGTGTAGGTGTATGTATATGTGTATTATATGTGTAGGTGTATATATGTGTGTAGGTGTATGTATATGTGTAGGTGTATATATATGTGTAGGTGTATGTATATGTGTAGGTGTATGTATATGTGTATGTATATGTGTAGGTGTATATATATGTGTAGGTATATGTATATGTGTAGGTATATGTATATGTGTAGGTGTATGTGTATTTTTTTTTTGCTTTCATTGGAAATAGATTATTTTTTCTTTCTTTTGTTATTTTATTTTTTAGATATATTTATTTATTAAAATTTTTTTCATTTTACATACCAACTCCAGTTCCCCCTCCCTCCCCTTCTCCTGCCTCCTCACCTCCCTCCCACTCTATCCCCATCCACTCCTCAGAGTGAGTAAGGCCTCCCATAGTAGTCAACAAAGCCTGGCACACCAAGTTGAAGGAGAGCCTAGCCCCTCCTCATTGTATCAAGGCTGAGCAAGGTATCCCACCACAGGAAATGTGCTCCAAAAAGTCAGTTCATGCACTTGGGATAAGTCCTGGTCCTGCTGCCAGGTACCCCACAAACAGATCAAGCCACACAACTGTCACCCACATTCAGCAGGCCTAGTTCAGTCCCATGCAGGTTCCCGAGCTGTCAGTCTAGAGTCAGTGAGCTCCAGCTAGGACCCGTCAGCTGTCTCTGTGGGTTTCCCCATCATGATCTTGACTCCCTTCTCCTTCTTCTTCTCCTTCTCCTTCTCCTTCTCCTTCTCCTTCTCCTTCTCCTTCTCCTTCTTCTTCTTCTCCTCCTCCTCCTCCTCCTCCTCCTCCTCCTCCTCCTCCTCCTCCTCCTCCTCCTCCTTCTTTTTCTTCTTTTTTGAATGTCATTTCTGATGTTTGTTTTTTGGTTTTTGGTTTTTTGGGG
Organism: Onychomys torridus; assembly: GCF_903995425.1. Lineage (NCBI taxonomy): Eukaryota > Metazoa > Chordata > Mammalia > Rodentia > Cricetidae > Onychomys > Onychomys torridus. Next base: position 25,197,193 of record NC_050453.1, read on the forward strand.
GGGTTTGTTTGTTTTTTGGTTTTGGGTTTTTTTGTTTTTTTTTTTTTTTTTTTTTTGAGCTGAGGATCAAACCTCGGGCCTTGTGCTTGCTAGGCAAGCGCTCTACCACTGAGCTAAATCCCCAACCCTGCTTCTGATGTTTTACAATCTTGGTATGTGTATATTTATATCTACCACATGCATGCAGATGCCCATGGAGGCCAGAAGAGAGTGTTGGACACTCTAGAACCAGAGTCACAAAGTGGCTGTGAGCCATCTGATGGGTGCTGGGAACTGAACCTGAGCTGTCCATAAGATTAGCCAGCGTTCTTAACCACTGAGTATCTCTCAGGCCTTAATTCATTTTTGTAACCAAACTAAGCCTCTCCTTTAATTATCATTAATAATACCCTTATTTAGTACATTTTATAACCTGATCTGCAGTGTTCTGTGATTGTGACAAGAACCTGTCACCAGCCACTGGTTGATGATTGCCCTACCCTCCCTAGTTCCTGCAGAGTTTTACCCTGAGGCCAGTGAAGAGTCCACAAAACAAATGAGGCAATACCTTCCCCTCATATACTGCTTCGTTTGTTTCTTTCACACCGATACAAATTTTAAACTACATTCAAGTTATAATTGATCTACATGCTCAATTTATAGTTCTCCTTCTCAGAAGTATATATTGTCAACAAGTTATAATATTTGCTTCCAGACTTTTCAGTTCAATAAAGAGGCAACTGACAAAATGAAAGCATTTGTCTAGAGACTGAGGAGGGAAGATAAGATGTTTAAGGATACATCTTTTCATTCTTTTCCCATTTCCATTACACCTGATCCATATTAAAAACTTAATGTAATGCTTTACTGATCTTTTTTTTTAATTTATTTGCAGTTCTGGGGGTTGAACACAGGGCTTCCCAGTACAAGGCAAGTGCTCTATCACTGAACTACATCCTCAGTTCCTGGGATCATATTTTAAATACTTGCATAAACATATAGGTTATGTTCTAAATGGACCCCTAAAATTTTGTGTCAAAACTAACTATTCAATGTTATAAATTGAACAAGTGGGACTCCAAGAAGTAACTAAGTCATGAGGTATAACTCTCAAGTATGATATTAGTACAAGGCTGTATGAAGAGGCTGGAGGAAGGGAGTTCATTTCCTTTCTTATACCATGTTTCTCAGTTAGGGTTTCTATTGCTGTGAAGAGACTCCATGATGACTGCACTCTTATAAGGAAAACATTTAATTTCCTTACAGTTTTGCTTACCATTTCAGAGGTTCAGTCCATTATCATCATGGCAGATGCATGGTGCTGGCTAGAGCTTGATCAGAAGGCAACAGGAAGTGGACTGTGTCACTGGACAGTATCTTGAGCATAGGAAACTTCAAAGCCTGCCTCCACAGTGACACACCTACTCCAACAAAGCCACACCTCCTAATACTGCCTCTCCTCATGAGCTTATGCAGGCCAATTACATTCAAACTATCACACTGTGTAAAGTCCTCAATGAAGTCATCTCTTGGGATCCAAGAACAGCCCTTATCACTTACCAAACCCAACATGATTTTTGAGACTTGCAGTTGCCAGAACTGTGTGAAATAAATTTCTATTGCTCTTCAGTCTCTTAGTTGCAGATGATTTGTTATAGCAACACAAACAGACAAAGGCAATATGGCAGGCACCTACATACATTGTGAGCCCTATTGATAGTGGTGTAACCTGTGTCCTAGGTTTTCATTCTTACCTGTGAACTCTAACTTTTAGTTGTAGGTTATAATGGTAACTCATGTCATAGAATACTTTCTGTGTGCTGGGGGCTTCATAAAACATTCATTCATTTAAATATTTAGTTCCCCCAAGAAAGCATAAGATGATAACAGGTATAATTATTGCTATTTTTGATATAAAATAATACTTTGGTATTATTAATGAAGATGAAATTATTGATGATTAAAAAATACCAACAAAAATCCAGCAAGCACAGAGCCTACACTCGACTTAAATTTCTTGGTTTTAGAGAGTCTTTTACACATTTGAAATTTGATTATATTCATTCCCCTTTTCATTCATCTACCCCATATCTCCCCACCATATCCTCCTCTCAAATTCATGTCGGTATTTTCATTTTTAATTTTGATAATCCACTAAATCTGGTTAGTGCTGACTGTAGCAGGAATCTTAAATGTTCTTATTAATAAAATCAAACCTGAGGCCAGTTATTGGGGTGAATGCTGGAAGATCGGAGAAGCAGAACAAGCCATAGCTCCCTCACCTCGCCAGTTCCTCTGCTGATCCTGTTTCCTCAGACTGGATGCTTCTGTGTCCTCATCCCAATGACTCTCAGCTGAACTGTGCTGCTCCAAAGCCTAGAAGCTTAACCAGCCAAATGCATCTACTTCCTTGTCTTCATGCCTTTTATACCTTTCTTCTTTCTGCCATCACTCCCTGGGATTAACGGCATGAGTCACCATGCTTGGCTGTATCCTTGAAGAGATGGATTTCTGCCTCTGGAATGCTAGGATTAAAGGCATGTGCTACCACTGCCTATCCTCTATGTTTAATATTGTGGCTGTTCTGTCTCTGACCCCAGATAAATTTGTTTAGGGTGCACAATATTTTGGGGAACACAATAAATACCACCACAGCTGACCATATGCACACATGGGTGTGGGACCATGTACTGAAGGTTGTGCAAGCTACAGGTGGCCACATTCTCAGAGAGATGATCCTCCCTCCCTCAGTACCCACCCACTGCTAATAGTTTCTCAGTCAGGGGTGGGGCCTAAAGATCATCTATGCCATCTATGCAGGGATTTTGGCGGCTTAAAGACTATGCTTTTCATTACTGCAGACCAGTCTACCATGAGAAAATATGGCTGCACTCTTCTATAGGGACACTCACTACCAAGCACATGTTATTCATAATTTTTTGCTTCTGGCAAAAAAGACTTCATTATTTCTGCATTTGTTCCTGGAGCAGTTTCCCCATAATGTGGTTCATAAATCAGACTTTCTGGATTGTGGGACACAGCATTGCAAGACCATAAAGCCATCAGACCAGTTTAGACTTCCAAGCCATTCCTTCTCTCCCATCCCCCCCTGTGCCCACCCCCACCCCACCCCCCAGTATTAAACAGTTCCCAGGCTTTCTGTGATAGATAATAAATAGTGTGCCATTTCAATTTGCACAGTTTTGCTTATTTGTGAATATGAATTTTAGTCACATTTATACAAACCATTGAGTTTTTTTTTCCTTTTACTTGCTATATGTTCTTTCCTGTGTTTTAAATGAGTTTTACTAACTTGTGGCTTGGCTTCTCAAAATTGGTGTGAAGAGCCAGGTGTGGTGGCACAGACCTTTAATCCCAGCACTCAGGAGGCAGGAGGCAGAAGCAGACTGAACTCTGGGATTTCAAGGCCAGATCTATGAAGGAAGACCCTGTCTCAAAAGATATGGTGTATTTCTTTACATAAATAATAAAGCTAAAAATATTAGAAGCTAAGAACAGTAGAGTTAGATCTCTGATGTTTGTATGGAGATTAGGTTCATATTAAAAGATAGTGATAAAAATCAAATAAACCAGATAATAATCTGAATAAGAAAAAAGAGATGAAATATATTCACTAATATAGTTCATTGCTTAAGTTTCTCTTTTTCCAACATTTGTTTTAATGGTATAATAGTAGGACAATGTGTTGGCAGATTTGATTCTCTATACAACCAATGGCCCTGTATTCACATATAGTACATTCCATCTTCCATAAAACGGGTTTACTCTAGATGTAGTGGTCTGAGTGAAAATGGCCCCCCATAGGCTCAGTATCTCCCTCTCTGCCTGTGAACCAAAATGCAAGTCTACCAACTCAAAGGTCATGTCTTGCTGCATGCTCCCATGCCCTCCACTATGATGATAATGGACTAACTTTCTGAAACTATAAGCAAGCCCCCAATTACATGTTTTAGAAGTGTGGCCTTGGTCATGGTGTCCCTCCACCACAACAGGACAGTGACTGAGACACTAGATAAACAAGACTCAATCAGTTCAAGCAGTAAATATAAAGGGGTAGAAAACAGTTTAGTCCCATTAACGTTATCCACTTACAGGAAGAAAACTATTTTCAGAATATGAAAGTTTTAAAATTTATAATTTATTGATATAGCAATATATCTAGCTTATTGCATGAAAGGATCTACATTGTTGCAAATAATTGGTTTTATAAATCTTAAAGGAGATGTGATTAAATGTCTTTACCTTTTCCTGACTTTGTCTCCCAGATGCTCACATCTTAGCAAGTGGCCAGTGTCATGGTTTTAAAGTCTAATTGCTGATACATGATTAAGGCACAGACAAAAAAATATAAATATTCACTGTTTGCCACCATATTATTTTAAATGCAGTGACCATGCCTTGCTTGCAGAAGGTTTTGAAGAAGCAAAACCTATTGGTTGTAAATGTTCTTGTGCTAAAGAAAGCAGTTTCTACTCTGAATATAAAAATTGCATAAAGGAAAGTTTTTATATCAAAAAAGAGGAATATATTTCAAATGAGTTAAGCTTCAAAATGTGTAGGTGAGGGCTCCACTAGACTTCCCAGCTAAGCCTCAAAACCTGAAGACAGCAGGGCAAGTATTGCCAAATTTGGCTACCTTTTTTTTTTTTTGAGCTGAGGATCAAACCCAGGGCCTTACGCTTGCTAGGCAAGTGCTCTACCACTGAGCTAAATTCCCAACCCATGGCTACCTTCTTAATAAGCAAAGACTAAAGTCTGAACGAAATCCAAGGAGGAGCGAAAGATTCCTAGAAAACGTACAGGCAGGTGATTAATTTGCCTTTAGATATAATACGTTGTTTAAAATATTACTAATCCAAGCACATGGGAGAACCAGGCAGGAGAATAGCATGTTCCTACTCAGCATGGACGATCACACAGTGAGACCCTATCTCAAGTGAAGAAAATGACAAGGGTTTAAGAACAAAGACCAAGAGATCAAAATACCAACGAAAGACTCTCCCACCTTTACCTCCTGAATGATGCTGGATGTATGTGGTGCAAGGGGGGATGGGAGTGGGAGGAATGGAACCCAGCACTATGTGCATGCTACACACGCATTCTACTAACAGAGCCACAGCTGCAGCCTTGATTTTGTTTTAGCCTTTTGATGGCTGGCATCCTCTTCTGGGAATGGGCTCACTGAGTCTACGCACCACTCAGCTGCATGAGATGACGGTGGTGGGAATTCCAGAACTTGCTCCCTGCATACACCAGACCAGAAGTCAGATGCAGGTGGTCCCTTCCCGCCTCCAGGAGATACTAAAAACAAGGACTCCCATTCCATCTCTAAAGGGAACAGGCGGGCGTCAGGGTTCTCTGAGAGCTGCTCTGCTGGCATAATTACCCTAATGCGGTATTTATCCTCGAGGTCAGCCGTAGATGTCAAAAAGCCTGTCCCTCTCCCTAGAGAACAGCATGGTTCCCTGACAAACAGTTCCTGCAGCAGGAACATTCTGTCAGTCCATGTTCTCACCACACAGTCTTATCCAGCATAGCACTGGGGGACGTTTTTCAAAACAAAGCCTTTCTTGATTTTTGTAAGCCAAAATGTCTTGGACTCGATTCCCACAAAATGTTCAGGAACTTTGGATGGCAGGTCAGTGTTTCCACTCTTAGTCTCCACATTCTCAGTATTTTGTAAGGTTTTTTATCCCTCTATGTGGATGAGGGCTTTGGAGGCATGGCCTCCAAGTTTGCTTCCATTTCTAACATGATAGACTCCTTTGAATCCGGGTCATCACAGAGATCTGTGTCCTTATTCCTTAGTTTATGCTTGAGTCGATACAGGACTGATTTTATTTCTCGTGGCCTTTATCTCCAAGTCTCTGTTACCGAAAACGCAAGCGCTGTGATCAGGTTGTGTCCTGTGCTATTAGTTCACATTGTGTGAACAGTGCTTTCTCGGGCTGTGCCTCGCCCTGAGAGATACTTTTGTGCAGCAATTGACTCCATTTTCAGGATGGAGGATGACTCTGCACCTCAGGAGACACATAAATAGCATGATCTGTCCCCACACCACCCCCCCAGACACAAATGGATAAGTAGCTTATTCCAAAGAATAGAGAGAACACCACCCTTTCAACAACCCGAGAAAATCGAGACCATGGGAGCACATGAGTGTATTAAAAACATATTGGGAAAATTAGGCCCAATATTTTATTGTACACATTAGAGTGAGAAAAGGGAGTAATTCCCTCTCCAGGACCTCCTAAAGAAGAAGACATCTCTTGCAACGGAGATGATTCCACTGTCCTGTGGAACCTGACTATTCAGTGTGTGAACCAAGATCTAGGGAAGAAGGGAACTTGGAACTGTCCTGTGGGCTCCAGTCAGACAGTGTCCCCTGCAGTCGGCCCGCCCAATCCTAAGGTAGTTTATCCATTTGGACTTACCATACATTTCTCACTCTGTTGATGTGCTTGGGCCTGGTCCTGCCCTTCAGCTCTGTAGTCTCTGGAGTCTCACACCTCCCTTCTGGGGCTCAAGTCCAACCTATGACTCGGCAGCAGCCTGACTATACAAGTGAGTCTTCAGCAGACCTCCAACAGGGTTCTTCATCTGGTCATCTACAACCCCTTACTCTCAGGCTACAGAGACTAGTTTTGCTCTTCTATCATCTGCTCCTCTTCTGCTTCTAAGTCTTTCTTGAAACTATCTGGACTCTGCTATGGCCACTTTACCACTTTGTAGCTATTGTATAACCTAAATAGATGACTGATAGATAGTTTGATAGATTTATTTACTCTATGATGTATAATGTGAAAGCTGAAAGTTAATATTAGTACTTAATATTGGAACAAAAGAACTTCTGTTTGCCATGGCTGTCTGTCAAGGAGAGTGGGATTACTCTGTAAGTTGCCAGTGAAACCACAGTACCTTGTGAATCTGTTGTTAGTGAACAGAGTTTGCCTTTGTGGAAATCAATTGATCAATGGAATACTGGCTTTGTTTTTGTTCCTAGTTCCTCTTGTGGTCATGAGTTCCTCCTATGCAGGTTACATCTTCAAGAGCTGGGCTGAGCACATCACATCTTAGCTCCAGAGACACGTGACAGAGCAGGCTCTCTTCTACATCCCTAATTAGTCTGCATGTTGCAAGAGGGAATGGCTGTCCTAGGGTCACTAACCATGGCCACAAAACTATATACATCCTTCTTTGAAATACTATTAGTACTCCTGTTACAGTTTCAATATGGCTTGTCACCAACAAAATTATGGTGAGGACCAAAGTGGCAGAGTAGGGAGATGCAGCCCAGTCTAAGGTATTGAACTTATGGCAGGCAAGGCTCCACGTCTTTCACATCTGAGTTCCTGTGGTCACAGGATGTCCTCAAGGGAGCTGACCCTTATGTTGTACCCTTCACATGTACCTGCATGCTCTTCTGCTTTTTAGCAGAGTTGAAGGCAAACAAGACCTCACCAAATGCAGCTAAATTTGGACTTCCCAGTCTCTGAAAGCACAAATAAATTCCTGTTATTTCTATATCTTCCAGTCTCGGGTAGTTTATGATAGCAACGGAAGGCAGACTAAGAAACTGTTTACTTCCAACTCCCAAAAGAAAAGTTTGACTCTTCCTCGGCTCTTTACACCGCCCTTTCCCCTCACATCATTCCACCAGCTCTTTGGTGCCTGCCCTTGTCATCTCCTTTATCTTCCTCTCTTATCATTCCTCCACTTCCTGGACGAAACACAAGTCGAACTGTGCCTCAGTTCCAGTCTTTTCTGTTGTTAGTTTTGGAGCACGTACACTGTAGGTCACAGGATCAAGAGGCTTTCCCTCTCTCTAAATCAATACACTTGGATTTATAAGCTTCCTTGCTTTCACAGGGTCAGTTCTTCCTCAAGTCACATCCTATACTTCTCAGGCAGGCAGTTTCTATCAGACACTTGTGTGTCACTTTTTCTGTTTTTCTCTCCAAAAGACAAAATTAATTTTTCATATAGTAATATGGCTAGCCCTGCACAGAAATAAATTCCTTTTGTGTCTGAGATAGACCAAGTCAACTGGTTGAAGCTAATGTGGAATAGACAGAAAGGCCTGGATACAATTTGGAGGAGGTGAGTAGGAAACTCAGCTGTCTCCACTTTAGTGCTTCTTCAACCCTCCTTGATGAATGGGATGCTAACACAATACCAGATCCTAGTAACCATGGAACAGCAACCAGGATCCCAAAAACCACAACTAAATGCAGTTTCGTTTAGACAAGAGAACTGAAGACGTCTGGCGGTAACTTGCAAAGGCTGCATCCAGAATTCTCATCACACGAGGAAAACAAGAGGTATTGCTTTCCTAACTCAAACTAAACACAACAGCTAGCTTCCCACTTCCGAGTTCTTCTGACCCACCAAGGGCTACAACTGCAGATCACAACCTTCTATTCATCTGGACACTGGTATCCAGAAGGAAGCCTCAATCAATATTTCCCTTTATGGATTGGCACTGTTTAATGCTGGTTATCAATTTGACAGGATCAGGAATCATCTAGGACAAAAGCCTCTAAGCACACTTAAGAAGAATTGCCTTGATTATATTAGTATCTACCATGCAGGTGATGGATTATCTTGACTAGATTAGTAGATATGGGAGGGGGAAGACCCACCCTAACAGAGAGAGGCACCATGCCCTAGGCTTAGGTCCTGGACTGAATAAACAGGAGAAAGTTAGCTGAGGAGCAGGAACATTAACACTCTCTTCTCCCTCACTCAGGACAGTGTGTCCAGATTCTTCAGGTTCCTACCAGCCTGATTTCCCACTGATGGCCTGTACCCGCACATTGTAACATATAAACCCTGTTTCTATACAATGTTTTGTCAGGGTATTTTGTCACAACAACAGAAAAAAATTACTCAGACTGGATCTGTTAAAAATTCATTCATCATTGGCACTGTTTCATTTCACCAAAGACATACCAGGGGTTTTGCCATTTCTAGAAACTGACCCAGCTTCAAGCCTTACTTTTAAATCTTTAATTTTTCTGACAGTGCCTCTTGTTCATCAAGATTACTTGATCTAGTAATCCCATTAAGATGATCCTTTGACATTATCAGACATGAATACATTGAACTCTAACCTTCTCCCTGGCCTAGAAGTCTTGATCTCACTTCCTGCCTCATCCAAAGCTACCCTGCTTACCAGTTATATGGCACGAAATTAAGAATGTTTGCTCTTTATAAATGCCAGCTCAGGTGGCTCCTGCTCCCTCCCACTTATTCTTGTAACAAACCACTATCTGATTTCACCAAGGTTATGAGTGTCCTTGAGAAACTTCCCTCGGGTTTTCATGCAGAGAACAGGTTTTATATCAAGCTGGTGCCCAGTAACTTCAAATAGTTTCTAAGTCCCTCTCTCTAATTCTTCTAGATTGCCATTAGTAAATCATCTTCTCACTTAACACAGTAACTGTCTCATAGTTTTGTTTTTCTTTAAAACCTTGCATCACACTCCAGGGAGGGTGTCTTAGCCACTGTTACGTTTCTGTGAAAAGACACCATGACCACAGCAACTAGTAAGAGAAAGCATTTACATAGATGCTTGCTTACAATTTCGGAGGTTTAGTTCATTATCACCATGATGGAGAACATGGCAGCATGTAGACAGGTGCCGGAGCAGTAACTGAGAGCTGTATCCTGATCCATAAACAGACAGGGTGGAAGAGATTGGGCCTGACAAGGACCTTTGAAACTTCAAAGCCTGCCTCCATTGATACAGTCCCTCCAACAAGGGCACACCTCCTAATCCTTCTCAAATAGTGCCACTCTCTAAAGGCTAAAGGCTAAGCATTCAAATCTATGAACCTATGGGACACCATTCTTTCTTTCTTTCTTTTTTTTTTTTTTTTTTTTTTTTGGTTTTTCGAGACAGGGTTTCTCTGTGTAGCTTTGTGACTTTCCTGGAACTCACTCAGTAGCCCAGGCTGGCCTCGAACTCACAAAGATCCGCCTAGCTCTGCCTCCTGAGTGCTGGGATTAAAGGCGTGCGCCACCACCGCCCTGCTGGGGCACCATTCTTATTCAAACCACCACAGAAGTGAGGAGAGAGAACTGACTCTTTCCCACATTGACTTCTTCATATTTCTGTTATCACATCTGAAATTCCTCACTGGCAGCTAACAGGACCTTGCTTCTTTATACCTTCTTGCTCCTTCTTCTAGCTGTACCTCAGTTACCATGCAAAGGTGTTCCATACTCTAATGATCCACCTTTGATCTCACTTCCTGCCTCATCCAAAGCTACCCTGTCTCTGGCCCTCGCTTTATGCTTGAAGTTTTCTGAAATGTTTTCTGACATCTAAACTCCACACCTTTCCTTGCATCCTGCTAAGTATTCATTTGTGTTCTTTTATGTTTTTTTGTTATTGCAGATATTTTATATATTTTTAGTTGAGCTTAAAAAATGTTTATTTTAGCACACGTGATGCTAGGAAAACACTCCAGTGCTCCTGACATAGATAGAAAATTGTGAATTTTTATCTTTTCTCCAGATTCTTCATTATTTTGCTGTATTAAACAAATACATATTAAAAGTAAGAGCAGGAGAGCTGGCCCTGCCCCTCTTCAGCTGCAGCAGCCAGGAGAGTGACCCCTCTTCCATGCCTGGGCAACACAGTGGAGCTGACCCTGAAGGTGTAGATGTGTGAGATCCCACCCTGAAGTCATGAAGGCAGAAGAACTGGCTTATTGCTGTAAGGTGTGAACTTGCTGGGACAATGCAAGAGAGCTTACCTTGGTGGTGAGGACAAGGGAGAGATGGCAGACTGACCAACCCTGCAACCAACCAGGCCCAGAACCAGGGTTATGGGTGGGCTCACCCCAACAGCCAGCCCATCTGTGATCAGCTGGAGCATATGAAGGGGCCAGTGAAGGGGTTGGTCCTACAGACCCAAAGCTGCAGGATTTCCACAACACAGGGCAACAGCAGGAAAACCATGAGGAGTTCCAGTAAGGGCCCAGCGTTGACAGTGTAGCAGAAACCAGAGGTTCAAAGGGACAGGGAAATGAATGAGAAGGAGATGCATGATATGAACAACACAAAGAAAAAATAAAACGAAGGAGGGGAAAAAAGTAAGTCAAAATCCCCTTTATTCTTGTTGTGGGGCTTCAAATGAAAATGGCCCCCACAACAGGGTCATAGGGAGTGGCACCATTAGGAGGTGTGGTCTTGTTGGAGTAGGTGTGGTCTTGTTGGAGTAGGCGTGGTCTTGTTGGAGGAAATATGTCACGGGATGGGGGGGGTTGAAGGGAGTGGGGGTGGGCTTTGATGTATCAGATGCTCAAGCTAAACCCAGTGTCACACTCTCTTCCTGCTGCCTGCCGATCCAGATGTAGGACTCTCAGCTTCCTCTCCAGCATGTCTGCCTGCACGCTGCCATATTGCCTCCATGACAATAATGGACTAAACCTCTGAACTGTAAGCCAGTCCCAATCAAATCTTTTCCTTTATAAGAGTTGCTATGGTCATGGTGTCTCTTCACAGCAATAAAAACCTTAAGATACTTGTTCTTTGAAAATGTTCCCTCTATTATCAGTGTGCTATATCATTATAGCACACTTAGTTTATTTCTAAATCATAATACTACATTGTCTATACATATATTTACACACACACTCATATACAGACACACAAACACATACATACACATATTCACCATCCTCTTACACACATTTTGTAGTAAATGATTGGACATGTGAAATACAAAAGGCCTTTCTACCCCTTGGCGAACCCGCAGCGCCAAGCATGTGAGAAGGAATGGGTGTCAACACTCAAATTGGGGTAACTGAAGAAGTTGTTCATGTTTAAAGAGTGTTCTTGCCCAAGTATAGGAAGAGAAGGGGAAACATGGGAAATATGCCAGTTTGCAATGGCGATGACAGGGAGCAGGAGCTGCTGCTGGCATGGCTTGGGCAGAGCCAAACCAGGACTGTCTTCAGGAAATGAGCTATCACTGATGCTTGTGGACGGAGCATTGTCAGGCCTTTTCTTTATTGCTGGCAAGAATTGGTGTTCTTTTCAACTTTGGTCATTACTAACACTCTTTCTGTGTGTGTATCTTTTGAAACAGAACTTGTTTTGGTGTTCAAATGTGTATACCAAGGAGTGGTGTTGTGGAACATATCATGTATAGTCTCTAGTAGACACCAGCAAAGAGTTTTCCAAAATGTCTGTATTTTTACTCTTACCAGCAATTCTAAGATTTTCAGACATTCTACACTTTGACCAATATTACTGTTATTGAGCATGTTAGTCTTTCAGTTAGTTGCTTATTAGCATTATATCAGAGTTCTATTGTGCATTTCTCTGACAACAAGTAAAAATGAAAATTTTTATAAATGCATACTACCCATTTAAATATTTTCTCCAAAAGTTGTTCACTTATTCTGCACCTTTTTCTACTTGGTCTGGCAACTTTTTCTTACTTATTATTTTACTTTAATTTTTTGTTTCTGAGGGCTGGAGTTGTAGCTTAGTTGGTAAAATGTCTACTGAGTCTGTACAAAGCCTGGATTTGATCACCAGTACTTTGTAAATCAGGAAAGGTGGATACCTGTATGCTTAGCTCATGAGAGGTAGAGGCAGAGGATCAGGAGTTTAAATCTTCCTCAGATAGACAACAAGTTTGAGGTCATCCTGTCTCAAAAATTTTTTTTTCTGCATTCACTGAAATGATGCCCTCCCTCCCACAGGTCTCTTTCCCATCCCTCTCCTCCCCTCTTCCTCCTCTCCCCTCCCCTCTTCCTCCTCTCCTCCCCTCTTCCTCCTCTCCCCTTCCCTCTTCTCTCCTCCCCCACCTCAAACACTCCATTGATAATCTTGTAAACAGTAAATTACCAGTGAACGTCTGGGTTGCTCTAGTTGGCTAGGACAGATATCTGTTTTTAAACTTGACTGGATTTAACACACTAATTATTCAAAGTTCCCCCACTTCTATGTTCATAAGAGAGATTAGTCTGTAATTTTCCTTTTTTATAATGTCCTCCGCAATCAAGATTATGATGACATCCTAAAGAAAAATGTAAAAGGTTCCTTCTTTCTATTTTCAGCTGGGTTGGTGTTATTTCTTCTTAAATGTCAGGATGAAGTCATTCAGAGTCAGGGTGTTTGTATGGGAAGGTTTTAATGAACAGTTTCAGTGTTTCTAGTAGCTAACAGCATGTTCAGATTTTCGTCTTCATCTGTTTATTTTAATAAAATATATTTGAGGAAAATATGAAAATTACTAAATATATTTGTACAAATATATTAAAATAATATCCTCTTTTTTGCTTTTTACTATTCAAAGAATCTATATAGCTCTTGTCTTTGTATCTTTTGATGTTAATTTTTTTTGTCATGCCAGGTGATTATGTGTGCAAAAAATTTTCATGTTTGTAGTAGAAGATTGAATCTTTCCCTTATGTTTAGTCCACAGCAAGGCCTAACCTTTTTCAATTTTGTGGGGATTGAGGAAGTTATAGAAGGTTAGTTCATAAGTTTGAGGGAAGAGCCTGCACTTATACGAACAACAAAGGCACAAGGTGGTGCAGTAAAGGCTGGTGTAGGAAGTATGTCAACTTGATCGGGTTAAGAACAGCCAGTAAACGAGTGAGCCTCATTTCTGAGTGTATCTATGACAACATTGCCAGTGACAACTAAATCATGATGGCTCTGGCTGGATGAGTGGATTAATCTCTTGATGGATTCATAATATGATGGCATTATTAGGAGGTGGGCTTCATTGGAGGAAGTAGGTCACAACAGGCACACCCTAGAGCTGTATCTTGCCCTGGCCCTTCCTGTATAGTCCCTTCTCTCTCCTTTCTCCTGAAGCAGCTTCTAGGACATACATTTCTATTACTATGGTATTTTTTCCAAGCACAGAAGGCTAAGCAGCCATGGGCTGAACTCTCTGAAGCTGTCAGTCTACAAATATAGATACACAAACAAATAAAACAGCACCCTAACTCTTTTAATTGATTTGTATCACATATTTGATGGCAATAATAGAAAAGATAATTAACACAAGTAAATTATCCAGACCTAGCTAAAGTAACAGATGAAGATGATACATATAACATCAAATTTTTATATAAACTGAATAGGATTAGATTGGAAGGAAGCCACCCAAGACTGCCACAGCTTTCTAGGAAAGTCCATGTTTATAGTAAAAGCTTTCCAGGGTAGATGGATGTGTGGAGACTAATGAAGCTGCTGGCTTTAAATTGAAGTCAGTGGTTATTTCCAAGTCAAGAAAATTCTAGCACTCTTAATAATTATAGAAAATCTACTCCTCCTATGCTTTGTAAGTGAACTAAAGATGCCCCAGATAGTAAGACATCTGTTTACAGTACGACTTCTTGAATATTTTAGATTCATCATTGAGAATGATTGCATGTGTCTTTTTGAAAGAATCCTGTTTATTGACTACGCACCTGGTCACCTAAGAATTCTGCTGGAGAGCTGCACAGAGTAATGCTGTTTTCATATCTGGTAATGCAACAATCACTGTGCAGCCCATGACCAAGCAATAGTTTTGACTTTCAACTTTTATTATTTAAGAAGTTCCTTGGGAGGCTATACAGCTTCCACAAATAATGTATTCTATTGATAAAATTGAGGAAAGTAAACTGAAAAACTTCTAGAAAGATTCCATCATTGCAGGTACCATTAAGAACAGATGTGGTTTGTGGAAGAATGGTAGAACATGGGCAGTGACTGCACTTGGAAGAAGTTGAATGAACCTTTATGGGTGATTTCTAGGGGTTCAGGATTTCAGTGGAGGAAGTTATTAGAGATGGCATAAAAACATAAAGAAAAAGAGAGCTAGAAGTAGAGTTTCAAGATGTACTTGTAGAGCAGCAAGCTCACGAGGAAGCTTCAGGGCACGAGGAGTTGCTTTCTCATAGATGAACATAGAAAGTAGTTCTGTCAGAGGGAATCTAGACCTGGTAAAGCTCATGTGAAATTTGCTGAGAGGACAGTGACAGAGTCAGAATGTTACAGAAGCTTCACTGATAAGCAGAGACAGAGTTGTGGTGCATGGATGAATTTTGACACTGGGTAAAAGGCTCTGAAATAGGCCAACTACTCTAGAAGGTAGTGAAGGGAAAATTCCACCAGTGTGGCAAACTCCTCACTGTCTTACGTCAAGAAACTGTTCCAGCCACTGCAGACTTCAGCAGCCACCATCCTCATCATCAATATCTAGTCACCATCGTAGCTGGAGTTATCTCCAACCCTGCTCAGGCCCTCAGCCACTCAGACTCAAATAAACACACAGGCACTTATATTATTTAAACTCTTTGGCCTAATGGTTCAGGCTCCTTGCTAGCTAGATCTTACACTTAAATTAACCTATAATTTTTATTTATGTTTAGCCATATGGCTTGGTACCTTTTCCCAGTTCTGCCTTCACATTTTGCTTCTCATGGCAGCAGCAACTGGCAGCATCTCCTGACTCAGCCTTCCACTTCCCAGAATTCTCCTCTCTCTTTGTTCTGCCTATACTTCCTGCCTGGCTACTGACAAATCAGCACTTCATTTATTAACCAATCAGAGCAACACATTCACATCATACAGATATCCATAACACACCATCATGATGAGACAGCACTCATCAACATCTAAGCAAATCTGCCACTAGTGAAAAGTTACAACTAACAGAAGGCTTGGATGAACATCGCATGTTTTAATGATGAAACATTCAAATGTAAGGAGTACACAGTGTAGACATAATGGTAGTGCATTCTTAATAGGCCACAGTGCAGCGTAGATGAAATTTTCACATGTACCAAGGAGATGAAGCATTTGTGTGACTCATTTCACTGCAGTATTTTGTTAAGGTGCCTCAGAACAAAAATCCACAAGAGCTTTGAGGTATGCCTGTGTTATCCAACCCCAGACCCAGTTATGATTTTACTAGACACCTACTCTCTCTATGCCAAGGCCATATATGTTTGCATTTAACAATCAAATTATATTAATCTCCTCCATCTCTAATAGTGCATTCTTCCCTTTTTTATGCCTTTGACAGTTTTAATTGGTTCAACTCTCACTCTGCCTGGTGACTTTTAAACTTAATCCATCTAATATTTGCATCTAATCAATTCTGAGGATAACTATAATAGATGCTGTGCTCTGGTAATATAAACAATGTCCCTTCTTCCCCCCTGCTAAAATGTCAATGTCCTCATGTCACAGACCTGTGATTATGTCACCATAATGGGGAAAGAGATATTTGTATGTCATTAAACTAAAGAGAAGGATCTGGAGACTGAGAAATCGCCCTAGATCATCTCAGTGGGTCTCTCACTTATAAGGATTTTTGTAAGGATGGAGGCAGGAGGGTCCGAGTAATGAATAGGAGATGCAATGATAGGAGCAAGATGTTGTAGAGATATGAGAAAGGGTTATGGGTCACAGAATGTGCACAGCCTCCAGAAGCTTAAACAACAAAGCAACAACAACTCCCCTGCTGCCTTTAAAAGTAAATCCATTGATTTTAGACCTCTGAAAATAAATATAAGCAACTAAGCTTGTGGCAATCTGTTACAGGAAATTAGCAATAAGAGGCCAATGTAACTTTTTTTAGCCATTATATCAGGAGACTCTATGTTGGAGTTTCCTGGCATTTGTATGCAAAGTCATACCTTCTATGGGAATGAATCAACTCCTTCCTGATGTCCTGTTGTATGGAATAAGAAGACAATTAAACTCCCTGTAGACTATTACAGGAGAGTGTATGTAGCCTCAGGCTAGTCTATGAAGTGGTACCATCAGTGATATAAGACACAATCATTTGTGTCTGCTGTTCCAAATTGGTATACAGTGAAAATCATTGGAAAAGCTCAGTAGTTGTGTGCATAATATTGGGGGGGGGGTGTTGTTGATTTATTTGGGAAAATATTACAGCTGGAAAAACAGCTGCAAGTGCTAGAGCATGTACCTTCTCAAAGTCAAGATCTACAGTCTTCCTGTGAGATGCTTGTGCACAGGACAAAGGTGGAGATAAGAGCTGTGAATGACTGCAACGTTCATATCTTTGATGATGAAGTTAACATCTGCAGCTCTCTCATAATCTAGTTCTGTGATGATTTGCTATCCTAGGAGGAAACTGATTCTCTGTGTATTTTACTTGGCTTGTTCTGTAATGATTGTCAGAGGTCCAGTGTGGAGCATCTCTCACGGGACAGTATATATTTTTCAATTTTATATTTAGGGAGCAGATGAATAGTGATAACAAGAGTAAACATTCTGGCTTAACCAAAATTCTGGGTGTTGCCTGACCCACTAACCCCATTTTGATTCATGGGCTCAAAAAGGCATTGTAAAGTAACCCCCAAAGACATGTGCATTCCTTTTCCCTTGCAGATACTTCTTTCCTATGTAGTGACAGTGCCTTTGGGGAAATACTGAGAAAACATCCACAGCTATGCAATGATGTTAGGACCACAGGGGCTGCTCTGAGGGAGGCTTGGCTTCTGATCCATGGGTCCCTGAACAAACTTAGGTGTGTGTACTGGGTCAAACACTGATTCTTCATTGACCTGTGGAACTGAGTTTTCCATGTTACATAAATCAAAATTTAGTGGGCTCCTTCTTTATCTGTTTCCTCAGATTAATTAACAACTACAAAGTTTTGTGAGTTAGTTTGTGGTTGCAACCTTATCTGATGCCTGCTAACAATAAAAACATCTGCCTTGTCATAGATGATGTGCATTGCTAATTGTCTCTTCTATCCAAGGATCCCAGCATACTCAGTGACATCAGAAAGCTCATCCTAACAGTAGTGTGACCCACTACCTCAGTGAGAGGGCAGAAACCACTGTAACTGAATGTCCAATGATGTTGGTACACCTCCCACTAATACAATTTTTCGTTGCCTCAAGGAGAAAATTGCTATCTGGACTGTAGCAAGGGATGAAGGGAAAAATGGGGGAATGTAGTTCACAAATGATAAATAGACTTTGTAATCTTGGTATCTCCAAACCTTTGACTTCCTTCTTCCATGTTAAACTCTGGAACATCAGGCATTTCTACTTCATTATGCTTAGCTAAAACTTCATTCAGTCTACTAAATCAATTACTAAAGCTACAAATAGGTATCACCCCCCATCCTCCCATATACACATTCATGTAAATGAACTGTATCCAATCCAAGGTTATTTTCATTATGCATTTTGTCCTACTTAGGAATTAGCTTACATGCATTCCACCACTTTAAATCATTTAAATTAGTAAGATCTTCCAAGTATCTTAGTGTACGAACTATTTCCTTCCAGGAAATAGTCTTGTGTTCCTCATTCCCTCTAAAATATGCTAAAGCTCAAACTATTAATTATGATCTAGAAGCAATAGGGGGCCACTGAATGGGCTTTAAAGAAAATGAGAGCTTGTGTAAAGTTATAACAGGCTTTATTTCCACAGGTAGGGGAGGCTCACGATGAGTCTGAGTGATTATTGATAAGAAGCTTCAGGATGGGGTGGGATCCTAATCCTCCTAATCTTTTCAAACAGTTCCACTCCCTGGTAACTAAGCATTCAGATACATGAGGCTATGGGGGCCATTCTCACTCAAACTATGACAGGTTATTTTGCCTTACTCAACCCTTTCAGTGTTTGGAAATCACTATTGAATAGGCTTGGTAATGTCAACACTTAGAGACAGAAGCAGGAAGATTGTGAGGTTAAGGTCAGCCTAGCAACAAAGACAAAATAGAAAAACAACCTCCAAAGATCCCTTTGTCAACACTCCAACCATTGGCTCATGTAAGTGATCTAGGGAGAGAACTGGAGAGCTGGTCCTATTCGACAACCACAAGAAAGCACTCTGACTCCTATGTGAGTTGCCTGGTCCAAACCACCACCATGTCTCACAGAGTGAGTGATTAAGCCTCCTACATATTCTATATTCATGCATGTTTATCTTTTGTGGTCTATTCTTAACACATCCACAGAGTAATCATGTTAAAAGCTAAGTTTTGTCACTTTCTACCCAAAGCATCCTGATTGCTTCCTTATTTGATGTCTCATACAAGTTACATTTGTTCTCTGCATCCTGGGCCCAATGATGGATCCCTTTCTGACTCATCTTCTACTCTTCTTCCCAACCCACTGTGTCTTATATGCACTGAGTTTCTTGCTATACCTCCGAACTAGTCTACATACTTAGACCTCAGGGCATTTCCCTTCATAGAGCCGACATCTAAGATGCTGTCCTACCATAGCTCTGTAACTTTCTCATTCCCATTTTTACTCACTCTTTTCAGCAACACTCTCCCTCTTATTCTAATGAAAATATTAATATATACACGGTCATTCTCTCCTTCTGACTTCTTGTCTGAGTATCTCTTACCTTCCATCTGGATTTTATAGAACTGGGACTCTTAATTTCTTGTTCATTGATGAGGCCTCAGCATCTTCCAGGTTCCTGGTTTATATCTGACCATTAATAAATATCACTAACTAAATGAATGAAAAAAAAAAAAAACCTGGGCTTTTCATCTAAATCACTGGCTGTAGAAAACAATTGGATTTTCTTTTCGTACTTGAATTCATTTCTGTGTAATATAAAGTCTATTATGCTCCAACTTATTTCATTGCCATTTCATCATTGATTATAAATTCACATTTCCAAAGACCCTCAAATTTCTGAATAAAAAGAGCAAAATAAGATGTTTGTATTTAGAGATAAAGTTAAAAAAAAAAAAAAAACAGCTTTGCCCTGGGAGTCACAAGAATTGAATTCAAGTAAGGATGAGAAATCTTAGGAACTACTTTGTTCTTAACATTAAAGTAACCCAATTTTCCCATTCTACCTGTTAATGTGCTATGATGTAGCTGGAAATTTCTTCAGTCCTGCTTGGGCCCACAGCCGTTCAGACCCAAGTAAACACACAGAGACTTGTATTACTTATAAACTGTATGGCTGTGGCAGGCTTCTTGCTTTCTAGTTCTTATATTTTAAATTAACCCATTTCTATTAATCTGTAAGTTGCCATGTGGCTTGTGGCTTACTGGTACTTTTACATCTTGCTTCCTCTGTGTCTAGCTGGTGACTCCTGACTCAGCCTTCCAGATCCCATAATTCTCCTCCCTGCTTATCCCATCTATACTATACTTCCTGCCTGGCTACTGGCCAATCCGCGTCTTATTTATCAATCAGTCAGAGCAACACATTCACAGCCTACAGAAAGACACCCCCAGCACTGTGAACTTCAGGTAAAAGCATCAAATGCAGTGTGTATGTAATTGGAGAAAACTTAATGAGACGTCCCTTGTACTCTTGGGCATTTGAATACTTAGTCCCCAGTTTGCAACACTGTTGGATAGCATTAGGAGATGTGGCCTTGTTGGAGGAAGTGTGTCACTACAGGGGGCTCTGAGATTTCAGAAGCCACAATCCATTCTTAGTTTCTTCTCTTGACTTTCTGCTTATAATTTAAGTCAGATACCAGCTGCCTCTGCTCCTCCAACATGAACTACTCTTATCTGTCTGGAACCATCAATCCACATAAGTCCTTTCTTCTCTAAGTTGGCTTACAGTGTTTTATCATAGCAAAAAAAAAAAAACAAAAAAAAAACCAAGACAGTACTTAACATTTTCTTATTTTTTCTCTTTTAAAACCGGGGGGGGGGGGTGCAGAGAAAGGTTATAGAATTAAAACTAACATCAGCGAAAGATACTCATCTCTGCGTTGGTAGTGACACTAATTCTAATACACTAGGTATATATCACATGATTTTTTTTCTGTTGAATCATAAAGAAATGTCTATTCACAAAGTGAGCATGGGGAGATCAAAGAAAAATGTTCTTCCAACGCCAGTTTAGTAAACTAACAACTTTACTGGGGTTAATTAGGAAAGCATGGGTACATCAGAGGTTACTACACACTGAAGAGTGCCACCCAGAGTGTCAGTGACCCATAAAAAGGCCACTACTGGAAAGTCTCCTTCATTTTCACTCAGGCAATCATTTGCTGTGTAGATAATCTCAGGGTGGGTACCTGTGAACTTTGGAGTCTAGTGAGCCTCCTCTCACTTCATAAGAGGATTGAATTAGACCAGATCGTGTCAGGGTCCCCCATCAGTCAGTGATCACAGCTGCTCAAGGTGGTTCAAAGTGTAATGGTTCAATCTATAGGAAATTGCTACCCACAGTGTGAGTGGGTTTAGACTCCGTGAGACAAGATTAATTAAGGTTTGTCACTATTAACTCTACCTATCCTCTAGATATATGTGACCAACAGTGAAGGCTGTGTGTAATTTTCTTATGTTACCTTAAAATGCATCTGAAGTAGAGGCTCTGATGATTGATTAATGCGATACTGCCATAGGTTGCTTTTGCTATTAGTTATCTCTGCAAGGGCAAAATATTTCTAGCACATGATTCAGGAGCTCATAATATCTTGGGTTTGTATAAAAATGACTGCTTAATATGTTGATTAGTAAAATGTACTCTTTTAGAACAGTTGCATGTTCATTTGACTACCTAGAGACAGTATCCCATTTAGCTCTGACTATCAACTTGGCACAGCCTACAGTCATCTCAGAAAGGAATTGGCCAGATCAGATTGTTCTGTGAGCATGTCTGTTGGAGACCATCTTGATTATTAAATGACATAAGAGGCCCCACTCCACTGTGGGCAGCAATAATCCCTGAGCAGAAAGTCCTGGGCCATATAAGAAAACTACCCAAGGTGGATAGGAAGATGGCTCAGCAATTAAGAACACTTAACTACTCTTGCAAAGGACCCAGGTTCAGTTCCCAAAACCCACATGGCAAATCACAACTCTCCATAATTCCAGTTTCAGGGGATCTGACATCCTCTCCTAGTCTCCAAGAACACTGTAGACATATGGTACACTATCATTCATACAGGTGAAACACTCATCTACATGAGGTAAAACTAAATAAAATACTTAACAAAAAAGCAAGATATCTAAGCATGTGTTTACCATCAAGCCAGCAAGCAGTGTTCCTCCATGGTTTCTGCTTCAAGTTCTTGAGTTGCTGCCAATCTTGCCTAGTAATGGACTGTAAGCTGTAAGCTTAAATAAACCCTGACCTCCCTCAGGCTGTTTTTGGTCATGAAGTTTGTCACAGAAGAAGAGCTTATTTAGAACAGACAGGTTTCTGTATGCCACACAACATACCTAAGAGAACAATCCTATAGAATCTGACAGTTCCCTTGGGTCCTGTAAAATATAGAGAGACTCA
The DNA here is from genome assembly GCF_903995425.1 of Onychomys torridus. Classification (NCBI taxonomy): domain Eukaryota; kingdom Metazoa; phylum Chordata; class Mammalia; order Rodentia; family Cricetidae; genus Onychomys; species Onychomys torridus. The sequence continues at coordinate 25,219,427 of NC_050453.1, forward strand.
TAAGAGCTTCAGCCCCATTTATAATCACTTTTTCTTTGATTGCTTAATATATGGCAACTTCACACTCTAAATCAGCGGTTCTAACCTGTGAGTCATGACTCTTTTGGAAAACCTCTGTCTCCAAAAATATTTACATCATGATTTGTAACAGTAGCAAAATTACAGTTATGAAATAGCAACAGAAATAATCTTATGGCTTGGGGTCACCACAACATGAGGGACTGTATTAAAAGGCTGCAGCATTGGGAAGGTTGAGAACCATTGCTCTAAAGGGACATTCTACAAGTGACCAGGATTTGTTTTACCAGTAACATCAAGTGAGGAGCCATTCTCTTGTCAATATCACATCAGATCTAGGTGATCCAAAAGAATCCACATGCGTGCCAAAAGCTGTGGCCGACCAAGGCATAGGGAAAATATGCAATGGTGTTATTTATACAATTTTCTTGATATCCTTCTGTCTTTTCATTACCAAAACCTTTCACGGATTGCTGAAAAAAGTTACCTTTTAGATAGCCCAGACAGCCAGAATAACCCTGTGCTTTCATCCACTATTTTAAAACAGTGCCTTTGCCTGTGTTTATGTAAACAGTGGCATGGGGTTGACTGTTGGCTTGCAGATGTTAATGAACCGTACAAGACCACACTGGCGTTCATATTAAGGAGGACTAGGAAAGGAACACGTTCTGTAGTTCTGGCCTTAGGAAGACCAAGACTGCTGTTTTTGTGATCTCCAAATATAACCTCTTGGGAAAACCACTCTGCTTGGAGAAGTTAACAATAGTAAACCAAACAATGTTCTAGGAATAAATGTTAGATCTATCTTTAGTGCAGTGGTATGTGCAAGGTTAGACTAAGCCAGAAGGAACGTGCTTTGTGTGGTGAGGAAGAAACTGAACTTACTTGGTACTATTTCTCTTTGCCCACCCTAGTCCTGGGCCCCCACTGTTGGTTCTAGGGTTCCATTATTTGGAGCATTGAAGGGAGATGAATGGCGAAGTCAAAGACTATCTGAGGAGCTTTTCCTCTTTGGGCTTAAAATTGGTGACTTATGCAAAGTCCTTGAAGAATACTGGAGCTCCTACCTGCCCTTATCATTACAACATGTGCAGAAGTAGACAACTTCCGAAGCTGCCATAGCTGTTGTAATCTAACAGATGGCGTTTCATAATTAAGGTTGGAATCAGGTTGGAGCAGAGCTTGAAAAATAAGTAGCAATTAATGAGACCTGAGATAAGGGCTGTTTTCTTTATCTACCCTTTAATGATTAATTTGCTCTGACTAGACTTCATATCTTGTCTAATTTTCCCCTTAATTATAGGGGGTGTGAACCTACTGTTGCTTAGTTTGATATCAAAATAATACTATAATTATTTGAAATTCTTTTTTTTTCCCTGAAAAATGATTGTATTACTTTTCCTGTTTCTAGGACAAAGTGAATGGCAGAAGCAACTTAAGGGAAGGAGTTGACAGTTCACAGTTTGCAGTTGAAGGTGATGTGTAGCTGAAACTCTCCAGCTACAGTGGTGGAGTCCATTATGGTAGGGAAAACATGGATGGAGTTGGAGCATGTTGCTAGCACTCTTCACATCTTGGTGGGTCAGGAAAGAGAAAGACCCAAAGTAGGGCTTAGCTATGCAGTTCAAGTCTCTCTCCCACAGTGATACATTCCCAGCAGCCCTGTCCACCTCCCAAAGGTTCCACAACGTCCCCAGATAGCACCAGCACCTGGTAACCAAATGTTTAATCACAGGGACCTTGAGGGACATTTAATGTCCTAATCACAACTATGGAATATTGATTTGTCCATTTGCATAAGATTTAAGGTAGGAGCAAGTTTCTGATTTGTTTCTTGTGATTGGAGACACCTAGTCTTGATATCTCTTCATTCATCGTTCACATTCAGTGAAAGTTACCAGCACCTTCTAAGGACAATGGTGTGGCCTGATAGGCTCTTGGTATTGTGAACAACCAACTTTTAAAGACAAGTGTAAACCATATGTAAGAAGCCAAACTGTCAATAAATTCATCAATAAAGTGTGGGTATAATATTGATTCTGTTTTGAAGTTTACATGTTCACATAGGTTGGTTCAGAAAGGGTGAGAGATTAGCCTGGAGAATCAAAGTAAAACAAATGATAGAAATGTGTATCACAAGCAGAAAGACTTGTCCAGATGCTGAATCTCTGCTCTTAAATCTGTTGACAGCATCTGTCACTAACTAGTCGTTCATCACAACAGTGTGTTGCATGGAAAAAATAGTAGAGGATTTCTGAGAAAAGAGAAATGGATGTGGAAGGGGAAAACTTTGTTCTTTATTTTCTCCACTTACAGTTTCTCTTGTTCTTCACATTTCTTCTCAAGAGGTAGAATATAAGAAGAAATGTGAAGAACAAGAGAAACTGTAAGTGGAGGGGAAAAAAAGAACAAAATTATCAATTTGAAGGAGAACACAAGCCTGTTAGAGGCTAATTTTCAACTTGACTGGATCCAGGGTTATGTAGAGGACACACATCTGGGTGTGTCTGTGAGTGCATTTCCAGTCAGGAAGATCCATCCTGAATATGGGTGGCACCATCCCATGGGCTGGAATCACAGGCTGAATAAAAAAAGCAAAGGGAAAATAACAATGACCAACAATGTACTGCTGTTCCATTTTCTTTGCTTCATAGCCTTCCCAGACATGAGCAAGCACCCTCTAGTTCTTGGGAGCACAGTTGTGAACCATGTGTGCCTCCATGCTTTCCCTATGATGATGGGCTGTACACTCAAACCTCGAGATAAAGTAAATGCTTCCTTCCTCAAATTGTCAAGCCTTTGGTCACAGCATTACAAAGAGTGGTTAATACAAGCCCAGATAAAAAGAACAGAATATCTCTGTCAAGACCGTTGTACCTTGATCAAATTCAGAAAATTCAACATTAGTATTATAACACTACTTCTGATACAAACTATGTTCAAGTTTTCTGCCCTTGGTGTTATAGTTTTTTTTTTTTTTAATCCAAGATCTATCTAGTTCAAGATCTCTGTTGTTTACCTTTCCATTACTCAAAGACAGTGGTTCTCAACCTTCCTAATGCTGTGACCCTTTAATGCAGTTCCTTGTGTCATAGTGACTCCTGTCAATAAAATTATTTCATTGTTACTTCATAACTGTAATTTTGCTACTGTTATGAATTGCAATATAAATATCCAATATGAAGGATATCTGGTATATGACTCTGAAAAGGGTAGAGACCCACAGGTTGAGAACCACTGCTCTAAGAACTAAATGAATAATAATGGTGTATTTTGATTTGTAGTTGCCAATGTGCCACTCTATGATAAACTAGCCCAATTGCTTTGGGACTATGGTCAAGCAGCCTGTTATGCAGAAGCACAAGATAGAACAAAACCAGTCATTTCATACAGAGGGAAAAAGAGAGGAAGACAGAAGGTCATCCCATGGCTAAGAATGCAGGGTCCTCTTCAAAGCCACAGCTTAATAACTTAAGTCTTCCTCCTAAGCCCCTCCTCATAAAGATCCTGCCCCCCACACCCCCATAGCACCATGTGCTGCACATTATGCCCACATGGACCTTAGAGGGACATTTGTTCAAACACTAACATTCTATTATTTGTGAGACAAATTGCTAAATTGTCATATTAATTAAAAAACCCTGGAGTCAGATATTGGGGTGAAAACCTAGGAGATCAGAGGAATAGGACAAGCTACAGACAACCTCACCTCATCAACACCCTAGTCTCCAAAGGACCTATTGCTGTATACCCACACCTATATGCCTGATGGGTGATATTGTTCTGTATACTGTGAATACGTGTTATTCTGATTGGTTGATAAATAAAGCTGTTTGACCAATGGTGAGGCAGAATAAGATTAAGCAGGACATTCTAACTAGAGAAAGGGGAAGAAGAAAGACAGAGCAGAGAAGACACTGCCAACTGCCACCAGGAGAAGCAAGATGTAAAGGTAAGCCATGAGCCACATGGCAAAGTATAGATTTATAAAAATGGGTTAATTTAAGATGTAAGAGCTAGGTAGCAAGAAGCCTGAGTTGTGGTGGTATTGTGTTCCCCAAAATATTGTGCACGCTAATAAACTTATCTGGGGTCAGAGAACAGAACAGCCACAATATTAAACATAGAGGATAGGCAGTGGTAGCACATGCCTTTAATCCTAGCATTCCAGAGGGAGAAATCCATCTGGGTCTCTGTGAGTTCATGGCCAAATTGGAAACAGCAAGGCATGGTGACTCATGCCTTTAATCCCAGAAAGTGAGCCTTTAATCCCAGGGAGTGATGGCAGAAAGCAGAAAGGTATATAAGGCATGAAGACTAGAAACTAGAAGCTTTTGGCTGGTTAAGCTTTTAGGCATTTGAGCAGCAGTTCAACTGAGAGGCATCCAGTCTGAGGAAACAGGATCACCTGAGGAACTGGCAAGTTGAGGAAGCTGTGTCTTGTTCTGTTTCTCTAATCTTCCAGCATTCACCCCAATAACTGGCCTCAGGTTTGATTTTATTAATAAGAACTTCTAAGATTCCTGCTACACTGAGCCATTAGGCCATACAGTTTGTAATTCATATAAGCCTCTGTTTGTTTATTTGGGTCTGAGCAGCTGCAGACTGGGTGGGACACAGGAAAACCTTCAGCTACATATCCCTTTCTGTTCTGCCATCTCATTTTCTCTCTCCACCCAGCTACATCACTTCCACTTTCTACCCAGCTCTGTTACTTCCTGTCTGTCTGTACAGACCTCCAGACCTTTATGGTTAGTGCTGGGATTAAAGGTATGTACCACCACCACCTGTGGCTCTGTTCCCAGTGTGGTCTTGAACTCACAGAGATCCAGACAGATCTCCACCTCCAAAATGATAGAATTAAAGGTGTGTGCTACCATTGCCTGACCTATATGTTTACTACAATGGCTGGCTTTTTCCTCTGATCCTCAGAAAAAATATATTAGGGTGCACAATATATTGGGGACACAATACATCACCACAATTATTGGCTTCCAAAGTCTCTTGTACATTTCAAAATGCAAGCCGAATCTAGTCTGTTTCTTCGAGTCCTGAAGTCCTACTTGTTGTAGCATCATTCAATAGTCAAGTCCAAAGTCTCTGAATATACCACAGGTAGAGTGCAACGTTGAGCTGTAAGATCAGGTAAGAAATCAAAAGCACATGTTATCTGAAATACAATGGTATGGGAAAAACATTTCCTATTGAAAAGGGAAGTATTGGACCAAAGAAGACTGAAAGCCAGCAGTGGGAATGTTCTAGAGCTCTGTGCCTCGCCTTCAGAGAATGCTGTGTCAAGATGCTGGCATAAAATGGTTTGTCAATCCTGTCCTTAAGCCTGTGGTCAGGGGCTGTTTGCAGGAACACCAACCCTGTTACACTTTAGTCATCCTGGCTTTGTCTTGCCATCCTGATGGAAACTTATAACCTGATAATTTTTGTAATTTCTCATTTATTTTGGCTATCATGATCTGACTTTCTTGCTTTTATAACCTTAAAAATGTTGTTTAGACTAATTTTTTCATTTTTATTTTCATCAAATTAAGATTAGCATGTTTGTTGTATAAGATGATGGTTTTCATTTGTGGTGTTTTCGTAAATGTATAGCATAGTCTTTGTTCATATTTAGCCCCAATTACCCTTTCTCCATCTCTTGCCTTCCCTCCAGCCTTTGCTATTTTACTTTTTCCCTTTAAGTCTGGCTTGTATCACTTAAGATGATGATCTCTTGCTCTATCCATTTTCCTGCAAATAGACAACTTGTTTTTCTTTATGGCTGGATAAAAGTCCATTGTGAGTCTGGGTATGCTGGTACATACCTTTAATTCTAGCACTGAGACAGTGTCTGACAGGGTCTCTTGAATTTCAGGCCAGACCGGTCTACAAAGAATTCCAGGCTAGCTGGGGCTACATAGTAAGATTATGTACACACACACACACACACACACACACACACACACACACACACATGAATAGGTAAAAAAACAAAATCCATTGTGATATTTAACACATTTTCTTTATTATCCATTCATTTATTGATAAACATGTAGGATAATTCTATAAGCTGGCTATTATGAATGTCATAATAAACACTGACATATCTCTTTTCCATAAAGATTTAGTTTCTTTTTTAAAAATTCATCTATTTATTTTACATCCAGGCCTTAGTCTCTTCCCTAATCCTCCCTCACAGTTCATCTCCCCCATTCCTCCCTCCCACTTCCCAATCCTCTTCTGACTCCATCCAGGAAATCCCTATGGGCATCAACAAAACATGGCGTATCAAGTTGCAGTAAGACTAAGCACCTCCCTATGTGTTAAGACTTGGCAAAGCAACCCAGCATGAGAAGCAGGGTCCCAAAAGCCAGTAAAAGAGTCAAAGACAGCCCCTGTTTCCACTGTTAGGAGTCCCATAAGAAGACCAAACTACACAACTGTAACATATATGCAGAGTGCCTAGGTCAGTCTCTGTTCTCTGTTCCCCCTCCCTCCCCTTCTGCTCCTTCCCACCTACCCCCATGCCATCCCACATCCCCTCCTCATAGAGGGTATAGCCTCCCTTGGGTAGTCAACACAGGCCAGCACACCAAGTTGGGGCCAGACCTAGCTCCTCCCCTCAATCAAGAGTGTCCCCCACTAACACTCATAGCAATGGTGGAGAGGGTGCTTGAAATAGCCTTCCCCTGCACTCAGATTGGTGTCTACCCTAATTGTCATCATAGAACCTACACCAGTGACTGATGGTAGCAGATGCAGAGACCAAAGGCAAGCACTTGGCCGAGATCCTGGAGTTGAGTTGAAGAGACTCAGAAAGGATTATAAGAACAAGGGGGCCCAGAATCAGGATGAGAGTAATTGAAAGATTTTCTATAGCTTTAGTTGTATCTCTGCCTTTTCTTGTATTCCACACATCCTTAAATTTTCTCTCTTGATCATGTTTCAGAGTTTTTCAAATTTGTGATCATACTTTCCCATTTTCTACATTCTTGCTGCTGTCTGAATGTAGCAGTTTTTCGACTTTGTGTTTAATCCTTGTTACTGTTTACTCTGCTTGACTTAGTCTACTGGAGATGCTTTCCATTGTGCTCTATTCTGATTTCCTTCCTATTTCCACCTCTTTTTTTTTCTTCCAAGTCTCAGTTTCCTTGCCGAATGCTATTGACTTTCACATCCAGATTTTGAATTGACTTTCTTTTCCTCCTCCTCCTCCTCCTCCTCCTCCTCCTCCTCCTCCTCCTCCTCCTCCTCCTCCTCCTCCTCTTCCTTCTTTTTCTTCTTTTCCAGAGCTGAGGACTGAACCCAGGGCCTTGTGCTTGCTAAGCAAGTGCTCTACCACTGAGCTAAATCCCCAACCGCCAACTTTCTTTTACATTCAACTGCTTATTTTTTATCAGATCATCAACCATTCAAAAAACTAGACTAATGAATTTTCTAGGATTTCAATCATTTCAGTATCTTTTGCTTCCATAATTAAGATAATTTCAATCTTATATATATGTAGGAGTCATCTTGCCTTGGCTGTTTTTCTTTTTGTTGTAAAGTGGTAGGGTGTGTAACTCTTTCAGTTTTACTGGGGAGCTCTCATTAGTGAACAGCTTTTTCTTGAAGGCTCAATGCTCAGTACCTCTCAGAGGGGAGAAAACAAATCACACAACTTCAAATATCACCACTCCAGCTGTAGCTACCAGATGATGCCTGAGGGTTTTGGGTTTGTTTGTTTGTTTAACTGCTTCATGATGAGATTAAACTTATGAGTCTTAGACACCAATGCAACTTCAATGATGTTTTTTCTTTCTTGGTGTATCATACCGGAAATACATGATTTGTGATACTCACTTTGTCTCCTTATGTGTCTTATCATTGATGGCATTAATTTTTATGACTCAATTAAAATGATGACTGTGAGGTTTCTCCATAGTAAATTTAGCCATTTTCTCCTTATAATTTATTTATTTGTTATTATGTTTTTTATCACTTAAGACAATTTTCAATTTCAGATACATTTTGATCACATTCCTCCCCTCACCTAGCACCTTCCAGATCCTCTCCTCCTCCCTACCCATCCAACTTCAAGTTCTTTCTCAGAAAACAACCCCCATACCCAATACAATAACAAAATCCCACAAACCTAGGAGACAAAATACATCCATAGCCCAAAAAGAAAGAAAAAACTGGCACCAAATATAAGCGTATACACACACACACACACACACACACACAAAAAAAAAAAAAAACCCACAACAACAACAACAACAACAAAAAACCTGTGGGGTTCATTATTTGTTGGTCAGCTACTCCTGAACATGAGACCTGCCCTGAAGTAGTTGATATATACAGTGTCATTTTACTGGAGAAAACTGATCTCCCCTCTCCCAGCATATGTAAATGATTGTTCATTTGTTAAACTTTACACTAATGACTAGGTTTTTATTCATTTATTTTTTTAATATAACACAATAGAATATAATAAGATAAAACAAGAAACTACCACATCAAAGTTGGACAAAACAAACCAAAAGAAGGAAAAGGCACAAGAGTAAGAGACCCACTCACTTGCACACTCAGGAATCCCATAAAAACAATAAACTGGAAGTCATAAATAAAGAGGACCTAGTAAAGGTCCCTGCTGGCCCTGTGCATGCAGCTTCAGTCTCTGTGTGGTTATATGAGCTTTGATCATGTTGGTTTAAAGGGTGTTGTATTCTTGGTGTCCTGCCTCTCCTCCAGTTCTTATATTCTCTTCACCTCAGGTTCTGTGGGTTGCGGAGATATGATGGAGAACTGAGTGTCCCAAGGTCTCTCACTGTGTAATGCCTGCCTGTGGGTCTCTGTATTTGTTCCCATCTGCTGCAGGAGGAAGTTTCTCTGATGATGCTAACCATTTTCAATATGTCATTAATAAGTGATCTACAAAGGAACAGCAGTGAGAAAGCATTCCAAAATCCAGGAAGGAACACAAAGAAGTCTGAACAAAAGCCAGTGACCACATTAATACTGACATCAGCCATGGTCAGAGGAGCTTTTGCTTTTCTCAAGTCGTCATCACTGGCTGCAGAGTTTCACAACTGTGCAAAATACTGAGGAAAAGTGACTCTGACTCGTGGGTGCCCTATTATAAATGGGACACCTACTTCATTTCCTCAAAAGCACAGAGAACACCATGGAAAGAAGAGAGGAGCCAGAGAAAAGTGGGGAGAGGGGAGACTACCATGTTGAGCACTGACTTCTAGGCATGATACAGCTATTATGCTCTTAAGTTCTCAGTATTTGTGACTGAGCCTGTCGTCCCCTGTCATGAAAGGAGGAGGGATTCATGGGTCTACAGCTCTCTCTGAGCCTTCATATGCAGTTCATGGTTGATCAGAGAGAGACTGGTAAGATGCTTATGCTAATGTAAACAACATAATGAAACTCATTCTCTCTCTCTCTCTCTCTCTCTCTCTCTCTCTCTCTCTCACTCACACACACACACACACACACACACACACACACACACACACACGCCATGAAGAAGGGAGTTTATTTGAAAGAGGAAGGCAGTATGACAAGAGAGGGAAATGAGGATGATTGAAATCATTATGTGAATGTAGGAAAATATTATAATGAAACCCATTATTAGATATAGTTAATATGTGCTAATTAAGTGATGATTTAAATGCAAATAGTTAAAAAATAAGCAATCTGTGGTGGGATGTTTTTCAGTAATGTCCTCATTATATCTTCATTTAAATTACTTTGTCATCCATTAAAAATTCATAGGAAAGCTATTTCTTTGCTAGAAAATTTCCCAGTGGGAGTAGAATTCTTTGGAATTTTCTATGTAAATAATTATGTTATTTTAAAATAAATGCTTAAATCAATCAAGCAAGAAATATTTATTCATTTCTAATCCCAAACTTTTATTTCTGTCTCATGATCTATTGCAGGCTAGGACCTTATGTACAATGTTAAGTAAAAATCATAAGAACAAACATTCTTGCCTTGTTTTGGATCATAGAGAGAAAGGATACTGTCTGGTAGCTGTGAGATTTTCATAAATATTCTTTATTGGTGCTAATTCCTTTCCATTTCTGTTTTCTCAAATATTTCTTACCTCCTTCTCCTCCTTTTAGAGTACTAAGAATGGGTCCAAGTGCCTTGTGCTGCACCACTGTGAGCTATCTCCAGACCTCTAATTATTTCTTATTCCTAAACTGGTATTATTGTTTTTGTTTTTAGTTTTGATCATTTATATTTTGATTTATTGTTTAAAAATACCTCTCACTGAAGGTTTTCTCCTATATATTATGAGATATCACCCAATTCCTGAAATGAAACAGAAGAAAAAAAAAGACATTTGTTTTTAAAATTCAACTTGATAACATCTTTTAAGCTAGGCTTGGGTTCAGGTAGCATGATCTGGGCTTTGTAGAAACCCCCAGCAGAGGCCTTTTTCAAACATGTCTTAAACAAGCAATGAAATGAGAATAAGGTGAAAATTTTTCTTTTCTTTCCTTTTATAAGGAATCCTAAGGGATTTTATTTTTTCCTTTAGTTGAAAATAAATTTTTCTTTTACATAATCCTACCACTCTATGAGCATAGGAGATCTTTCCATCTTCTGATATTTTTGTCTTCTCTTCTCTTCTCTTCTCTTCTCTTCTCTTCTCTTCTCTTCTCTTCTCCTCTCCTCTCCTCTCCTCTCCTCTCCTCTCCTCTTCTCTTCTCTTCTCTTTCTCCCTCCCTCCCTTCCTTCCTGTCTTCCTTCCTTCCTGTCTTCCTTCCCTCCCTCCCTCCTTCCTTCCTTCTCTCCCTCCCTTCCTTCCTCTCTCTTTCTTTGTGGTTTTTTGAGACAGCGTTTCTTTTTGTAGCCCCAGATGCCCTGGAACTGATAGCTTTTTCAATGTCATACGTAGTGTTTTTATCATACAAGTCTTTCACTTGCTTGGCTGGAGTTACCCCAAGATATTTTATAGTATTTAAGGTTATTGTGAAAGGTGTTGGGTCCCTTGTTTTCTTTCTCAGTCTGTTTGTCACTTGTATATAAGAGAGCTACTGATAGAAACCTTTTGCCCATTTCCCTTCATGTTTAGAAAGTAAGGAAATTAAAAGTTCTTCCTTATGCAGAATATAGAAATAATCTTTAATGTGATGAGCAAAACCCTCAGATTGAATCTCTAGAAAGATTGATAGCAAAAAAAAAAAACAAGCTAATAAGCAGATGAAAACATTTTCACTCTCATTAGCTCACCATGTCCGAGTCAATATGACCTTCTTGTTTCTTATTCCCAGCCAATTCTCACAGCCTTTGCTGTTTTCTTTGTATGAGTCACTTTTCCCATGACCTCTCCACAGTTTTCTTCTTTGCTGTCTTCAGATTTCTGCTAAAGGGTAACACATGTTGAAGCTACAAGGAGATGTGCATTCTACAATAATATTTTTGAAAAGACCAACGCTGTCAGTATCGAAAAGAATGTAGAAGAAGCAGAATTTTTCATTGCCAAAGGGAATAAAAAAAAATGGGACAACTACTTTTGAAAACCACCCAGTTCTGTTGCATTTAAAATCAAAAGTACATTTGTCCTATGGCCCAGAAACTCCTCTTCAAATATTTATTCAAGAGAAATTAAGATGTGTAAACACAATGAATTTATATATAATAATAAATAATAATAGTAATAATAATAAAAGCTTCATTCATCATTGTAACGATATAATTCAAATGAATACTAAGATAAAGTGGATAATTGTGCTATGTTCATACATTAGAACACCAACTAATCATCAGTGAAGGACAAGAATAACTGGTAATTTTCCATTTAAGATCTGTATATTTTATTGTATCTAAACTTTATATTAGTTAAAAAAATATCTGTACTTGGGTCCTATGTGGATTTCTCTTATCACAGTGTCCCCCACTCACTAGGCTTTGATCACCATGACCTTTTTGTCCTGGAAATCAGCAAACAGCACCTGCTGTTCTCTTTGCTTGCAAACTTCTTTTCAATGTTTCTTTGTGGATTGCTTCCTTGCCACCTTAAGGCTTCTGCTCTTTGTCACCAGGTAAGAAACTCTGGCCAATCTCCTTGAACTCTACTCCCTGACTTACTGCTTGTGTGGTTCATCTCCATTGCTGTGATAAAACATTCTGACAAACAAAAATTAGCAGGGGTGTGGGTTGATTTGCCTTACAATTCTGGGTTACAGACCATGATCTGGGGAAAGTCAAGGCAGGAGCTAAAGGTATCACACCCATAGCCCAGAGCAAAGAGAAACACGTGTCTCTGCTGTCTCTTTGCTTGCTGGCTATCTTTTTTTACTCTCTTGTGGTTCAGTGCACAGCTTCAAGAATGCTACCACCCACAATGTGTTTTATCTTCTTCTTACTCCAATTAGCAATCAAGATAACCTCCAAAGGCATGCCCACAGAGCAGCATGCTCTTGAAAATTCTTCATTTTAACTCTCTTCCCGAGTGATTCTAGGTGGGGTCAAGTTGATGGGTAATGCTAACAGGCATACCCCCAGATGCTGGGTCATTAATGTTAACACAAGAAACACAGCTCTCTGAAGCATGTTCCTAATTAGTCTTTACAATAAAAACCTGGAGTCAGATATCGAGGGTGAAAGCTGAAGGGTCAGAGAAGCAAAGGGGCAACCATAGTCACTTCTTAATTCTCTGGATCCTCTGACTGAATGGGCAGGATCTTGTCTCTATGAATCCCCTGACTAAATGGGCAGCTGAGATCCTGTCTTGACCCACCTTATATTCCTGTTTCCACCTCCCTAGTTCTGGGACTAAAGGCATGCACCACCACTGCCTGGCTCTGTTTCTCTTTTAGACTGCTTCAATCTAGCCCAGGGTTCAGTGTGACCCAGGGTGGCCTTGAATTCCTGATACTTCCTGCTTCCTCTTCCCAAGTGCTGGAATTAAAGGTGTGTGCCACCACTGCCTGGCCTCTATGGTTAACTAGTGGCTAGCTCTGCCCTCTGATCTCCAGGAAAGCTTTATTTGTCAGAACACAAACGAAATATCATACAACAACTCTCATATCAAAGGATATAGGGCTTTATGTTGGAAAGAGAAAAAGAGAGAGAGAGAGAGAGAGAGAGAGAGAGAGAGAGAGAGAGAGAGAGAGAGAAATCAGGCCTCCTATATAGCAGAATTGGGTCCCAGAAAATGGGGTGACATACAGCTATGAATCTACTGGCTTCTTATAGGACTTACGATAGAAACTGGGTTAAGGTATGGGGAAATGAGCTGGTTTAATATGACTTAATGTGTTGACCTGATTAGGATGATGTGAGTTTAATAATAAATAGCATGTCTTTGTTGTTTATCACTATATCCCCAGTACTTAAAACAGCAATGACACAGAGAAACTCTTCAGTAATACCTGATGAATGAAGAAATGAGTGTTTCTATGGCTTTAGTTGGAGGTATTTTGGTGCCAACATCTGCTTGGCTTCTGGTAAGAACTTTGTGAAGCTTCCATTCATTTCGTAGGTGAAAATGGGAACCTAACTCTGGGAACCTAACTTCCAGAGGGAAGATTAGCAAGGTCTCTTAACCTCTGAGCCATCTGTCCAACTTATGGGTAAAAATGGAAGGGTGGTTCTGCAGGATGGCTCAGCAGGTAAAGGCACTTGCTGCCAAGGCTGATGACCTGATTGGATCCCAGGGATCTGCAGAGGAGAGGACAGAACTGACTCCACAGGTTGTTCTCTGACCTCCACATGTGCTCTGGGATACTCCTGTGCCTTGAGGCAGGGTGATCCCCTTCTGTACAAAAATCAGCCTGGGTTACATAATGACTTCAGTGTTAATGGGAGCTACATTGGGAGATGCTGTCTTTAAAAGAGGTGCTGGTAAAATTCTTTAATTTATTTTTTACATTAAAGTGATTTAAATGGCCAAGTGAGCAAAGTTTCATATAGCTATTCCATTCCATTATTAGTTTAAGATAGAAACACTAACACTGACAGATACTTATATAAAAAAATCTAAAATTATTTTAAATGAAAAAGTAGCCAATATTTACATGGACAATGATAGAGAACTTTGGTTTGACCTCCTGAAGATAAAATCCCCTAATTTCACAAAGTCAATTTCTATTAAGTGTCATATGCTCAGCATTTAGATTGTATGAATGGTCTTTTGAGTATCAGTCTTGGAAACCTGAGATTGCTTCTTCACATTTCATAGCTAATTATGAGAGGTGAGAAATTTACTTGAATAGGACTCTATTATGAAGAAAAATTCTTCATAAAAATATTAACATGTCTTTAAATACTTGATCCTAGTTTTATAGATGAGTTTTTTAAAAGTTTTAACTTGAACATCTGAGTGGGCTCCATGAAACTAGACATATGGATTGACATGGAATATTGTTTAAATATGCCAAAATGTGTATTTTAGTAACTCATGGTGTACAAACATCCCATGAACTATTGGAATGAGTCTGTATAGACAGAGAAATATACAGTGACTATGAGATTAAGCTGAGCCAAGTTCTCCTGAGCATGTGTTGAAAAAATGATGCCATGTTGAGAGCACAAAATCAACCAGAGAGCCCAGAAAGAGTGCATGGAAAAGTGAATGATGATAAGATAGGAGTATGGACAAGGAGTGTTTCACCCTGGAGCATCCTTAAACAGCATATTCACATACAGCAGAAGATGGGAAGGCAGGCTCTGCCCTAAACGCTTTCATCTGAGTCTTATGATGTTTATGACTTGAAACAGGTAAGGAATTCCAGGAAAAAGCAGTAATATGTAAACATGTGGAGAGGTGGGGAATCTCATGTGTACTGGTGAGATGGCAGTAGACTGCTATAAAAAAAAAAAGTTAGAATTGGAGGGAAGATACAATGAGATGCATGCTTGGGAAGTGCTTCAGGGGGGACATGGGTGCAGAGCTGGCTGAAGTTCTGACTTTAATACATTTTCCATAGGGACCCAACCATGTTTTCAGAGGGTTGAAAAGACGTGGTTGAGTCTGTGTTACAAGAGAGGTTCAAGAGAGTTACTTCTCCAGAGGTGTGCTGGATGAACAGATTGGGGCCAAGATGAGGGTGAGTAAAAGCCATGTCTAAAGTCCACTACAGTTCACTGGGAAAACAATTCAAAACACACACACACACACACACACACACACACACACACACACACACACACGATGTTTGTTAATAGTGAATGTGAGAGATGGAATACTGTATTGCTGAGGACATGACCTCTCAAAGAGTCAGAAGGCTCCTTCCTACACTAGTTCTATATAACTTTGCTAATGATGCTTAAGTTTCCAGAATAACATGGAGCTGAACACACCTCATGCTTTTGTTGAGCATTAAATATGGTGACACCACACTGTACAACTCTGGACTACTGAGTGAAGAAATCATGGGAGCTGATTACTTTGTTTATTCTTCACTAACTATGAGTGTGAGCCCACATCACTGAAAACTTCAGAAACTTTAGCACTAGAGGCAGCTTGAGGTGTTCTCCCTGGCCACGGGTTTGCTGTTTTAACAAAAAGAGGTCTTTTTTAAGACCTGTTTAACAAAGGGACACAAAATGCAGAGTCCTCCAAAGTCTGTTCCAAGTTTCTTTCTCAGAAATTACTTCAGGGAGTAAGCAGTTCCCATCTCTGCAGCTCTACCACGACTTCCTAACTCATTATGCCCCCACCACCACGCATGAATGTTCTTCAGAGCACTTAACACACAGAGTTTATCAGGTGCATTCTTCACAGCCACTCGAGGCTTATCTTACAACAGCCTCTGCGACCTGGAGAGACAAGCAACAGGATTGCAAGTGATTTCCTATTTTTCTGGCAGATGTTATGAAACAATATTAGCAGGGGGAAATGACATTAGCAACAAAGGGAAAATAGAGCAATGAAAATTATTGGAGGAAAAACATGATGAAGGTAATTGGTCCTCACCTCTAGTTGTTGACTCACTGGAGATGAGGTGCCGGAGTACACAGCTGAAGGTACTCACTGACAGCCCTCCTCCGCCAGAGAAAGACTGGAAATTTGTTTCAAAATGAATCACAGAACTCAGTGCTCCACAGAATAAGTCAGAGAGCTTAATTAACTGAAAAGTCTTCCTCATAATAGCTCATTTATAACAAGGGCAGTAGTACTTCATGAAGACAGCTCTGTTCCATGTTCCTTTGTCGGAAAAGATGATTCCATGTCAAACATCTAGAGCTCTGCCCCAGATACCTCCCTCCTCCCCGAAGGGTCCATCAATCTTGGGCTCATTTCCTTCTCCTTGCCTTCCAGTACTATCTAGGAATGGAGCTTGGATGTGGGAGGTTGTGTTCTGGGAGGAGAGCATAGAAATGAAGTTTTGAATTTCATTGTTGAGTATACTCAAACATATTTTTCTACAACAACACAAGCAATGGAAAAGAATTACTCTCACACAAACATTTCTGAAACATAACCAGAATGTATGTGCACGTGTAGGTATGGGTACATGTTCACATGTATGCAGATATATGAGGAGGCCAGAAGTTGAACACTGGGTGTTTTTCTCAATTGCTCTCCAACTTACTTTTTGAGACAGGGACTCTCATTGAACCTAGAGTTCACTGATTTGACTAGACTGGCTGACCAGCAAGCCCCAGGTTTCTACCCAGTCTGTGCTTCTCCAGCACTGGGATGCCTGGCTGTTTACAGGGATGTGGGGATTCAAGCCAAGGTCTTCATGTTTGCCCAGCAGGACTTTACCAGTTGAGCTGTCTCCCGAGCCCCCCAACCGGAATCTCTGAAGCTGTACAAGTCTTCAATTCTGAGGGAGGAAGGGGACAGCTTGCTGTTGTTGTGTCCTTGTCACTCATGTCTACTTTTCAAGCCTTAACCTCTGTGGTGGCCCATCATACACCACTAATTCTGCGCTGAACTGAAAGCATGATATATACATCGACATGAACCTTTGCCTTGGATCTGTAGAGATGGCTCAGTGGTTAAGTACAGTTGGTGTTCTAGAGGGCCTGAGTTTGGTTCCTAGCCTCCACATTAGGCCACACCAGCAGCCAGCCACCTGCAGCTCCAATTCCAGAAGATCTAATGCCTTCTTTTGACCTCCTCAAGCACCTTACACATGTGACTCTCTCTCTCTCTCTCTCTCTCTCTCTCTCTCTCTCTCTCTCTCTCTCTCTCTCTCTCACACACACACACACACACACACACACACTCATACAAACACACTCGCACACATTCATACACACACACTCACACACATTAGTTATTATTATGTAGTGCTGTGTTATTCATTAAGCAGCGCTGTTTTCTGTGCTAGAAAAGCCACGAGGCATGACAAAACACACTATAAGAGTTTATTAGGGGAAAGAGAACAGGGGGCAGAGCTTAGGCCTAAGAGAAATGGTACAGGGAGAGAGAGGAAGAAGAGGGGAGAAGAGTCTATGACTCACTTTTTATGGATTCCCCCGCACATAGGCATATGGGATTATGTAGCTAAGCCATGAATGAGCATAGATTACATGATCATGCTGCATGCAAATCATATGATCAAGCAGTGCATGGATTATATAGTACATAAAGCCCTGAAATGACTAAACATCTCTCCTGGCTGATGCACAGCGCATATGCGGTCATATAGCTGGGGGAGAGGCCAGCAATTCCAACATTCCAGACATTTTGCTTATTATAAAATAAAATGGCATGTGAACAGGAATGGGGGTGCCGTGCTCCCAAAATTTCTTCCAGCTGATTTGGTGGGCATCGGTCAACTCCTGGGGGAATAAGAAAGGGGGCTTTTGAGGTAGTGGATTGTCCTCAGCTGCTTTGAGAATCGTCCAACACCTTTCACTGCTTAGGGCTCTGTGACTGTTTGGGTCTGACAAGGTTCTGTCCAGGTGGATTCAAGTTGGCTCTGGAACTCAGAAGAATTTTTAAACAGGTTAAGAAGCAGTCACAAGGAATTTAAAGCCTTGAGCTGGTAGCTATGATATTATAATGTTTAATACTGTGCTATGTTGTTTAGTATTAGAGAGAGAGAGAGAATCCTGGAACATGCTTTTAATTTTTACCTGAGACAAGCCTTATCTAAGACAAACCTCAAGGCATCTGTTTTCTTTAGCAGTTTAGGTGAGTCCAGACCCTTCTGAGTCTGGGGTGTAAATACCTCTAGGCAGTTACTGTTCCTTACTGCTTGGATATACTTGGTGGTCCTCCAGCTCTATAGTGGTCCTGTAACAATTAGCTGAGTAGTTAATTAGAGATTTGAATGAGTTATTAGAGACACAGAGGGAAGCTGATGCAGCAGAATATGGTTAGTAGAGACAGGAGGGTGTCTTGAAGCTGATGAATATGGAGTAAGGCAAATCGAGGAAGCAAATAAATAAAAGCAGCTACCTTAGCTAAAAAAAATCTCTTCCCATTAGGGGCACAGGGCAGGTTGGCACAACTAAAAATGTGTGGATGAGAGGGATACTCCTGAAAATACAATTAAGTGGTGGGGTCTAGTGAGGCAGGTAAGGTTGTCCCCCAATCCCAACAATAGGGAGACAAGAAGGCGAGGTGGGACCGCAGAACTCCCTCAGGACTGAGTAAGTGGCTCCAGTGTCCAAAAGAAAAGAAATGGATGGACCTGATACTGCAGTGGCTACCCTGTTCTCTGACAGATGGCACCTTCAATTCTCGCCCACAGCCAAGCCTAGGAGATCCGCTGGAGGATGGTCTTTGTTTGATGTCCCCATGCCATGGTGTGCATGGGGTCAGTCAGTCAGCTGACCAGTGTCCCTCTTGGTGGCACTTTTGACAAGGCCCAGTTGGTGGCCCACATGGAGCAGGGCACACATGATCCCAGTAGCCTTCTCTATCACATTTAAAACAGGGACCTGGAGGCTACGGGCTGCCGGTTGGATAGTGTGTGCCAGCATTTGGCAGTTCTGTTTACAGGCGTTCTCATCTCTCCCATGGTACACCTTAAGTACCACCTCTAAGATTTCTGCCTGCGGAAGGGGCCCACTCTCCAGATGCTTAAGTTTAGCCCTGATATCAGGGAATCTCTGGGAGACATGGGATGGATTTTATTCCTTGCCTTGAATTACATTTTCTAGCTTTTTATAGTTTACCGGTTTGAGGGCAGCCTTAGGAAGATCAGCCAGGAGGCAGGTTATGAACTGATCTCTAGCTAAAAAGCCACCAAGGTATTATAATCCCAGTGTGGGTCCTGATTAGGAACAGCCTCAGCCCTGGTTAGGTGAGTAGCATTGGTTTGATGAAACGCATTTGCATGTATCCTAGCCTGTTCCCAGACCCTTCTGTGCTCCTCGGGGCAGCTTGAGAATGATTGACAGAGGGAGTGAAGGTGGGAGCCAGAGTCAGGTGGTTGGAGCAGCCCGCCCAATACTAGAGAGGAGGAGGAGGATGTTGAAGGTTTATTGGAGTCAGGGATTCCTCGGGTTCAAGTTGCAAAGCTAGGAGCGTGTGGGCAGGAGAGAAAGAATCAAGGAGGGAGGAAAAAACTTAGGTAAACAAAGCTTGGGGATAAGGTAACTTTTCATTTGCTTGTTCGCTGGCAGAAGTTAGATAATTCCCATGAAATATCAGGGCGCAAGGAGTCATTAGATGGCCATTTTTACTGTTATCGAAGGGATATTTAAGGTATTCCTCGGAGGAGTAAGACGAAGAGGAGGAAACCTTATGTCCTATGACTGCAGCAGAGAGAAAAAAAATAAAAATAACG